>NW_027590118.1:3566490-4272490 GCF_964213995.1 Mustelus asterias
GCAGGGTCTATGTGTGTGTGCCTGTCAGAGTCTGTTTATGTGTCTCTCAGAGTCTTTGTGTGTATCTGTCAGTGTCTATGTGTGTGTGTCTGTCAATGTCTGCGTGTGTGTGTCTGTCAGAATATGTGTGTTTGTCTGTGAGTGTTTATGTGTGTGTGCCTGTCAGTTCCTATGTGTGTGTGTGCCTGTCAGTGCCTATGTGTGTGTATGTCTGTCAGTGTCTGTGTGTGTGTGCCTGTCAGTGCTTAGAACCCAAGGGAATAGGGGAGATCCTAAATGAATACTTTGCATCGGTATTCATGAAGGAGAGGGGCGTGTTAACCGGGGGTTTCTCGGAGGGAGGTGTTGACCCGTTAGAGAAAATCTGCATTACAAGAGAGGAAGTGTTAGGTTTTTTAGGGAACATTAAAACTGACAAAGCCCCAGGGCCTGATGGCATCTATCCTCGACTGCTCAGGGAAACGAGAGGTAAAATTGCTGGGCCTCTGACGGAAACCTTTGTCGCTTCGTTGGACACGGGTGAGGTCCCTGAGGATTGGAGGATAGCGAATGTGGTCCCGTTGTTTAAGAAGGGTAGCAGAGATAACCCGGGAAATTATACGCCGGTGAGCTTGAAGTCTGTGGTAGGGAAGTTGTTGGAGAGGATTCTTAGAGACAGGATGCATGTGCATTTAGAACGGAACAATCTCATTAGTGACAGACAGCATGGTTTGTAAGAGGGAGGTCGTGCCTTATAAATTTGGTGGAGTTTTTTGAGGAAGTGACAAAAACGGTTGATGAAGGAAGGGCCGTGGATGTCGTCCATATGGATTTCAGTAAGGCATTTGACAAAGTCCCACATGGCAGGTTGGTTAAGAAGGTTAAGGCTCATGGGATACAAGGAGAAGTGGCTAGATGGGTGGAGAACTGGCTTGGCCATAGGAGACAGAGGGTAGTGGTGGAAGGGTCTTTTTCCGGCTGCCGGTCTATGATCAGTGGTGTTCCGCAGGGCTCTGTACTGGGACCTCTGCTATTTGTGATATATATAAATGATTTGGAAGAAGGTGTAACTGGTGTAATCAGCAAGTTTGCGAATGACACGAAGATGGCTGGACTTGCGGAGAGCGAAGAGCATTGTCGGGCAATACAGCAGGACATAGATAGGCTGGAAAATTGGGCGGAGTGGTGGGCAGATGGAGTTTAATCCGGATAAAAGCGAAGTGATGCATTTCGGAAGAAATAATGTAGGGAGGAGTTATACAATAAATGACAGAGTTATCAGGAGTATAGAAGCACAGAGGGACCTATGTGTGCAAGTCCACTAATCCTTGAAGGTGGCAACACAGGTGGAGAAGGTGGTGAAGAAGGCATATGGTATGCTTGCCTTTATAGGACGGGGTATAGAGTATAAAAGCTGGAGTCTGATGATGCAGCTGTATAGAACGCTGGTTAGGCCACATTTGGAGTACTGCGTCCAGTTCTGGTCGCCGCACAACCAGAAGGACGTGGAGGCATTAGAGAGAGTGCAGAGAAGGTAAACAAGGATGTTGCCTGGTATGGAGGGTCTTAGATATGAGGAGAGATTGGGTAACCTGGGGTTGTTCTCCCTGGAAAGACGGAGAATGAGGGGAGATCTAATAGAGGTGTACAAGATTATGAAGGGGATAGATAGGGTGAACAGTGGGAAGCTTCTCCCCAGGTCGGAGGTGACGATCATGAGGGGTCACGGGCTCAAGGTGAGAGGGGCGAAGTATAACTCAGATATCAGAGGGACGTTGTTTACACAGAGGGTGGTGGGGGCCTGGAATGCGCTGCCAAGTAGGGTGGAGGAGGCAGACACGCTGACGTCGTTTAAGACTTACCTGGATAGTCACATGAGCAGCCTGGGAATGGAGGGATACAAACGATTGGTCTCGTTGGACCAAGGAGCGAAACAGGCTTGGAGGGCCGAAGGGCCTGTTTCCTGTGCTGTACAGTTCTTTGTTCTTTGTTTATGTGTGTGTGTCTGTCAGACTCCATGTGTGTGTGTCTCTAAGTGTCTGTGTCTCTGCAGGAGTCTTTGTGTATTTGTCTGTCAGTGTGTATGTGTGTCGGTCAGTGCCTGTGTGTGTGTGTGTGTGTGTGTGTGTGTGTGTGTGTGTGTGTGTGTGTCAGTGGCTGTGTGTGCGTCTGTCAGTGTCTATGCGTGTGTTTCTGTCAGTGTCTGTGTGTGTCTGGCTGTCAGAGTCTAAGTGTGTGTGTCTGTCAGAGTCTGTGAGTGTGCCTGTCAGAGAATGTGTATGTATTCCTGTCAGAGTATCGGTGTGTGTGTCTGACAGAATCTGTGTGTGTGTCTGTCAGAGTCTATGTGTGTGTGTCTGTCAGTGTCCGGGTGTGTGTCTGTCAGTGTATGTGTCTGTGTCTGTCAGTGTCTATGCGTGTGTGTCTGTCAGTGTCTGTGTGCGTGCCTGTCAGTGTCTATGTGTGCGTGTCTCTCAGAGTCTGTGTGTTTGTCTGTCAGTTTCTATGTGTGTGTGTGTCTGTCAGAGTCTGTGTGTGTGTGTGTCTGTCCGAGTCTGTGTGTTTGTCTGTCAGTGTCTATGTGCGTGTTGCTGTCAGTGTCTAAGTGTGTGTGTCTGTCAGTGTCTCTGTGTGTCTGTCAGAGTCTATGAGTGTGTGTCTGTCAGTTTCTGTGTGTGTGTGTGTGTGTGTGTGTGTGTGTGTCTGTCTGTCTGTCAGTGCCTATGTGTGTGTGTCTGTCAGAGTCTCTGTGTGTGTATCTATCAGTGTCTGTGTGTGTGTCTGTCAGAGTCTGTGTCTGTCAGTGTCTTTGTGTGTGTGTCTGTCAGTGTCTATGTGTGTGTCTGTGTGTATGTCTGTCAGTGTCTATCTGTGTCTTTCTGTCAGTGTCTATGCGTGTGTCTGTAAGTGTCTGCATGTGTTTCTCAGCAGGAGTTTATGGGGATTTGTCTGTCAGTGTCTGTGTGTGTGTCTGTCAGTGTCTATGCGTGTGTCTGTCAGTGCCTATGTGTGTGTGTCTGTCAGAGTCTGTGTGTGTGTCTGTCAGTGCCTATGTGTTTGTGACTGTCACTGTCTATGCGTGTGCGTCTGTCAGTGTCTATGTGTGTGTCTGTCAGTGTCTATGTGTGTGTCTGTGTGTATGTCTGTCAGTGTCTATCTGTGTCTTTCTGTCAGTGTCTATGCGTGTGTCTGTAAGTGTCTGCATGTGTTTCTCAGCAGGAGTTTATGGGGATTTGTCTGTCAGTGTCTGTGTGTGTGTCTGTCAGTGTCTATGCGTGTGTCTGTCAGTGCCTATGTGTGTGTGTCTGTCAGAGTCTGTGTGTGTGTCTGTCAGTGCCTATGTGTGTGTGTCTGTCAGAGTCTGTGTGTGTGTCTGTCAGTGCCTATGTGTTTGTGACTGTCACTGTCTATGCGTGTGCGTCTGTCAGTGTCTATGTGTGTGTCTGTCAGTGTCTATGTGTGTGTGTCTGCCAGAGTCTGTGTGTGTGTCTGTCAGTGCCTATGTGTTTGTGTCTGTCACTGTCTATGCGTGTGCGTCTGTCAGTGTCTCTGTGTGTGTCTGTCAGTGTCTGTGAATCATGAAAGCACCCGAAACATAGAAAGAAACGCAGAAAAACTACAGCACAAAACGAGCCCTTCGGCCCCACAAGTTGTGCCGAACATATCCCTACCATTTAGCCCTACCGATAACCCTCCGTCCTATTAAGTCCCATATACTCATCCAGGAGTCTCTTAAAATACCCTATGGAGTTTGCCTCCACCACCACTAATGGCAGCCGATTCCACTCGCCCACAACCCCCAATGTGAAAAGCTTCCCCCTAACATTACCGCTGGACCTACCCCCCCAGCACCTTCAACCTACGTCCTCTCGTAGCAGCCATTTTCACCCTGGGAAAAATCCTCTGAGAGTCCACCCGATCTGTGCCTCTCAACATCTTATATACCTGGATTAGGTCTCCTCTCATCCTACGTCTCTCCAAGGAGAAAAGACCGAGCTCCCTCAGCCTATCCTCGTAAGGCATGCCACTCAATCCAGGCAACATCCTTGTAAATCTCCTCTGCACCCTTTCAATCTTTTCCACATCTTCCTGTAATGAGGCGGCCAGAACTGAGAACAGTACTCGAACTGGGGTCTGACGAGGGTCTTATATAGCTGGATCATTATCCCCGGACTCCGAAACTCAATCCCTCGATTGATGAAGGCCAGCAAATCATACGCCTTCTTAACCACCTGCGGGGCCGATTTTAGAGTCCTCTGGACTCTTCTTGCTGAATGAAATGCCCAGATTGATGGTAATAATGATATGAGTGCCCTGAATAAATCAATTATTGAGAAAAATGATGATTTCATAGTGATTCTTTTCAAATAATATTAAAAGAAATCTATGTCATTCACAGCAGAAGGCTCACAATTGAATTATGGCAAATATTTTGTTTTGTCACAATCATCGCAGGACGCAGAACAACTTGTTGATTCTTTTAGATTGAGGCTTCAGATCCAGTGCCATGCAGTTAGAAAATATTCGTTGTAAATTTTGGAATCCGAGCCTGATGCACGGCTTGTGAATGAATTAGAGAAATATCCAGGAAAGGTGAAATTACACATCAGTTTAAAGTTTATTTATTCATGTCACAAGTAGCGTGTGTGGCACAGTGACACAGTGGTGAGCACTGTGGCATCACAGCTCGAGGGACCTGGGTTCGATTCCAGCCTGGGTGACTGTCTGTGTGGAGTTTGTACGTTCTCACTGCGTCTGTGTGAGTTTTATCCGGGTGCTCTGATTTGCTCCCACGCTCCAAAGGTGTGAGTGTTAGGCGGATTGGCCATGCTAAATTGCCCCTTAGTGTCCAATGATGTGCAGGTTAGGTGGATTGTCTGTGCTTAATTGCCCCTTAGTGTCCAGGGATATGCAGATTCAAGAAACTTGCCATGCTCAATTAACCCTCAGTGTCAGTGGTCCAGCAGGACAAATACAAGGGGTTTCGGAGATGGAGCCTGGATGAGATTGTTGTTGGTACAGGCTTAATGGGCTGAATGGCCTCCTCCTGCACTGCAGTGATTCTATGATTATCTGATTAATTCAGCGTTCAAATTAAAACTCCAGTACGTGATATGGCTCCTGCTCTGTCACAGACCGCAAGAAACTACAAAGGGTCGTGAATGAAGTCCAGTCCATCATACAAACCAGCCTTCCATCCATTTACTTTCTCTAAACGTCTATGACAAAGCAGCCAGCAAACTCAAGGACCCCACAGACCGCGGACATTCTCTCTTGCACCTTCTTCTGTCGGGAAAAAGATACAAAAGTCTGAGGCCACGTACCAACCAGCTCAAGAATAGAGTCATTCAGAACATTTAAAATGAAGTCCAGTTTATTTATTAGCGTCACAAGGGGGCTGTCAATAACAGTAAAATGAAGTTACTGTGAAAATCCCCCAGTCGCCACACTCCGGCGCCTGTTCGGGAACACGGATGGAGAATTTAGCATGACCAATGCACCTAACCAGCACATCTTTCGGACTGTGGGAGGAATCTGAAGTGCTGGACTTGGCTGAAGTTGCTGAAATCAGATCATAGATCAATCTTCAAAAAATATAAGAGGAAGTAACATTGAAAAGGGAATATATTCAAAAGAGCAGGGGAAGAAGATTAATGAGATAGTTATTACAAAGCACTCGCATCAACAGATTGGGTCGCATTGTCTGCCATTTCCAATGTCGGTCACAGTCAAAGGACGTCCCTTCAACATAAATAAAAGAGTTCAGGTTTCCCACGTCCTGGCATTTCCTTCATTCCAAGTGTTAGAGCAAAATGATAAGTAATCTGAATCAAACAACAATGAATAGAAAAGTTGCATGTGTTGTAAGGGATGCGCCAGTTTCTCGATCACAAATTTAAAGATGCATTGTAAAACGCAATGAATGTTATTTAATTCCACCTGGACAGATAACATGAACACAAGTGTGTTTGTTCACAGGTTATGCGTATGGATATGGTAATAGCTTTGAATTATATTTTCCTTCATTGTATATACTCGTTTTACCAAACGGAGGAAAGACAGAAAATATTGTTATTCAAATCCCTTTACTGTACTTTTTTGATTAAAAGTTAAAAGTTAATTTATTAGTGTCACAAGTGGGCTCACATTAACACAGCAATGACGTTACTGTGAAAATCCCCTTATCGGCACACTCCGGCACATGTTCGGGAACACTGAGGGAGAATTTAGCTTGGCCAAAGCATCTAACCAGCAAGTCTTTCGGACATTGATTTGATTTATTTTTGTCACAGATATTAGTATACAGTGGAAATGCAGCGCACTATACAACAACGCATATCGTTCACAGATAAGGAAAGGACAGGGTGCAGAATGTAACGGTACAGTCATAGTTTGGATGGAAAGAAAAATCAACGCAATACGAGGCAGCTCCATTCAAAAGTCTGATGGCAGCAGGGAAGAAGCTGCTCTTGAGTTGGTTAGTACGAGACCTCAGACTTTTGTATCTTTTTCCTGATGGAAGAAGGTGGAAGAGAATATGTCTGGAGTGTGTGGGGTCCATGATTATGCTTGCTGCTTTGCCAAGAAAGCAGGAAGTTTAGACAGAGTTAATTGATGGATGGTTGGTTTGTGTGATGGACTGGGTTTCGTTTGCAACCTTTGTAGTTTCTTGCGGTCTTGGGCAGAGCAGGAGACATACCAAGCTGTGATACAACCAGAAAGAACGCTTTCTACGATGCATCTGTAAAGGTTGGTGTGAGCCATAGCAGACATGGCAAATTTCCTTAGCATCCTGAGAAAGTGAAGGATTTGGAGCTTTCTAAACCAAAGCGTCGACATGGAGGGACCAGGGGAGGTTGTTGGTGATCCGGAAACCTAGAAACCTGAAGCTTTTGACCATTTCGAATTCATTCCAATTGATGTAGACAGAGGCATGACCTCCACTACGCTTCCTGAAGTCGATGACTATCTCCTTCATTTGACTGAAATTGAGGAAAAGATTATTGCCATCGGACCAGTTCACCAAGTTCTCTGTCTCGTCATCAGCACACCTGAAAATCAAGTTGGAGGTGAACTTGCCCGCAAAGATAATAAAAGTTATAAGGAGTATAACAAGGCGCTGAGGTGTTGTGGGGCACCGGTGTTCAGGATGATTGTGGAGGAGGAGTTGTTGCCTATAAATACTGATTGCGGTCTGTGGGTTAGGAAGTCTAGAATCCAGTTGCAGAGGTAAGAGACGAGCCCCAGGTCATGGAGTTTGGAGATGAAATATTATTAATGCATAAATGCAAATCCCTTTGCTCTACAAGATCACCATTCATTGATTTTTACGTATGTTTTAAAGTTGCAAGGTGGAGAATCAAAGTTGTCGATTAAATTCCACAGTGCAGAAGGAGACCATTGGGTCCACCCCCACCCGTGAAACTCCCCCAGGTCAGGTACAGCACGAGGTATCATAGGAAGTATCATAGAATCCCTCCAGTGCAGAATGAGGCCATTCAGCCGATCGAGTCTGCACCGACCACAATCCCACCCATGCCCAATCCCCATAAGCCCATGCATTTACCGAGGCTTGCTTTATGTCGTCATTGTCTGCAGGAATCGTGCCAGAAGACTGGAGGATAGCAAATGTTGTCCCCTTGTTCAAGAAGGGGACGAGAGACAGCCCTGGTAATTATAGACCACTGAGCCTCACTTCTGTTGTGGACAAAGTTTTGGAAAGGATTCTAAGATATAGCATTTATAATAATCTGGAAAGGAATAATTTGATTCGGGATCGTCAACACGGTTTCGTGAAGGATAGGTATTGCCTCACAAACCTTATTAAGTTCTTTGAGAAGGTGATCAAAGTGGTGGATAATTGAAAAGCAGTTGATGTGGTTTATATGGATTTCAGTAAAGCGTTTGATAAAGTTCCCCACGGTAAGCTATTGCAGAAGATACGGATGTTTGTGATTGAGGGTGATTTAGCCGTTTGGATCAGAAATTGGCTAGCTGCAAGAAGACAGAGGGTGGTGGATGATGGGAAATGTTCACCCTGGAGTTCAGTTACGAGTGGCGTAATGCAACGATCTGTTTTGGGGCCACTGCTGTTCGTCATTTTTATAAATGACCTGGATGAGGGCGTAAAAGGATTGGTTAGTAAATTTGCGGATGACACTGAAGTCGGTGGAGATGTGGACAGTGCAGAAGGATGTTGCAGGTTACAGAGGGACATAGATAAGCTGCAGAGCTGGGCTGAGAGGTGGCAAATGGAGATTAATGCGCAAAAGTGTGAGGTGATTCACTATGGAAGGAGTAACAGGAATACGGAGGACTGGGCTAATGGAAAGATACTTGGTAGTGTGGATGAGCAGAGAGATCGCGGTGTCCATGTGCATAGATCCCTGAAATTTGGCACCGAGGTTGATCGGGTTGTTAAGAAGGTGCACGGTGTGTTTGCTTTTATTGGTAGAGGGATTGAGTTTCGGAGCCATGAGGTCATGTTGCAGCTATACAAAACTCTGGCGTGGTCGCACTTGGAGTATTGCATACAGTTCTGGTCACCACATTACAGGAAGGATGTGGAAGCATTGGAAAGGGTGCAGAGGAGATTTACCAGGATGTTGCCTGGTATGGTGGGAAGGTCTTATGTGTAAAGGCTGAGGGACTTGAGGCTATTTTCGTTAGAGAGAAGAAGGTTAAGAGGTGACTTGATCGAGGCATACAAGATGATCAGAGGATTAGATAGGGTGGACAGTGAGAGCCTTTTCCTCGGATGGTGATGGCTATCACGAGGGGACATAGCTTTAAATTGAGGGGTGATAGATATTCGACAGATGTCAGAGGTAGGTTATTTACTCAGAGAGTAGTAAGTGCGTGGAATGCCCTGCCTGCAACACTAGTGGACACCACCAAAATTAAGGGCATTTAAATGGTCATTGGATAAAGATATGGATGATATTGGAATAGTGTAGTTTCGATGGGCTTCAGATTGGTTTCTCAGGTCGGCACAACATCGAGGGCCGAAGGGCCTTAACTGCGCTGTAATGTTCTATGTTCTATGTTCTAGTCCCCTGACACTAAGGGGCAATTCAGCATGGCCAATCCGCCCAACCTGCACGTATTTGCAGTGTGGGAGGAAGCCGGAACACCCAGGGGACACCCACGCAGACAAGGGGAGAAAGTGCAGACTCGGCACAGACAGTGGTCCAAGCCTGGAGTCGGACCCAGGTCCCTGGAGCTGTGAGGCGGCAGTGCTAACCACTGTGCCACCCGTGCCTCGTAATCTCATACACAGGCATCTGTCTGAGTTGTGACAGCCCACATTTTATTTTGTGACAGCATCTTACAAATGGCTAATAAAGAAAAGAACACTCCACATCTACAAATATCCACTCGCTCCACCACCGAAGCTCAGTAGCAGCAGTGTGTACCATCTACAAGATGCACTTCAGCAATTCACCAAAGATCCTTAGACAGCACCTGCTAAACCCACAAACGCTTCCATCTCGAAGGACAAGGGCAGCAGGTACCTGCAAACACCACCACCTGCAATTTCACTCCGAGCCACTCACCATCCTGACATGGAAAGGTAACTGCCATTCCTTCACAGTCGCTGGGGTAAAATCATGGAATTCCCTCCCTAACAACCTACAAAACATGTTTTGATGCCTATCTGAGCTGTTGAATAATTGGGGACCTTTTAAATCCATGTAGCATAATTGATCAATAACTTCAAATTCAGTATGACCGACACGATGAAATTCGTCCCTAAACATGTAAGTCAGACAACACTTTGTGAGGATCATAAAGTCCCAGTTCTATTGCAAAGTATTATGTTAAGATGGATTTTGAATTGTGTGTCAGCAATGATGCTCATACAAATGGAGAAGGTAGTCAAGAAGGCATACGGCATTCTGACCTTCATCGGCCGGGGCACTGAGTTTAAAAAGTCATGTTGTAGCTTTATAGAACCTTCGTTGGGCCATACTTGGAATAAAGTGTTCAATTATGTTCGTCACACTACCAGAAGGATGTGGAGGCTTCGGAGGGTACAGCAAAGATTTACCAGGATGTTGCCTGGTATGGAGAGCATTAGCAATGTGGAGAGGTTGGAAAAACGTGCTTTGTTCTCACTGGAGCGACGGAGGTTGAGGGGAGACCTGAAAGAATTCGACAAGTTTATGTGAGGCATGGAAAGAGTGAGAAGTTTTTTTTTCCCAGGGTGGAAGAGTAAATTACTCGGGGGCATAGGTTTGAGGTGCGAGGGGCAAGCTTTAAAGGAGATGTACGAGGCATATTTTGTACACAGAGAGTGGTGGGTGCCTGGAACTCGTTGCCAGGGAAGGTAGTGGAAGCAGATACGACAGTGACTTTTAAGGGGCGTCTTGACAAATACATGAATAGGATGGGAATAGACGGATATGGTCCCCGGAAGGGTAGGGGGTTGAGTTCAGTCGGGCAGCACAGTAGGTGCAGGCTTGGAGGGCTGAAGGGCCTGCTCCTGTGCTGTATTTTCCTTTGTTCTTTTGTTCTTTGTAGCTGTTCTCCGGTGAGAATATAAGGTGTTTCGCAAGCATTAATATGTTGCAGCGCATGTTGCGCAATGTGTGCCTGTGTCTCGGGTTTTGTGCTGGCAGCTTCAGGAAAAGCGGTCACAACTGAAGGGTGCTCGTGAAGGGGTGAGGGGAAGGGGTTAGGTTGTATTCCTGGGGGAAGGGGCACTTGTTGCTCGCCCTTCTGGTGCCTCAGCAGGGTTTGCGATCCGTGCCAAGCATTTGCGGGGTTCCAAGTGGGATGCTCACTCACCCTTGCTACTGGAAGAAGGTGGTACATTATTTTTCGACACTGCCGGCCAAGGCGCGGTGTCAGGCTACTGGCATTCAACACCCCTGCCACTTCCTCCCTCAATGCCGTGGCAGATGCAACCCTTGGGTGAGAGCCGTGGCCGGGGAAGATCCGCTCACGCCTCTGCTCCATGGCATCTAGCAGCTGCTCCTGTTCGGCCTCTGTGAATCCGGGAGCTGGTTTACTTGCAGATATCTTTGTGGTGTGACTGGCTGTGTGTCCATTCTGGCAGCTTATAGACAGCTCGGGCTCATTAGGGGAGTGCGGGTGCAGTGAGTGCGGCCAGTCAGGGGAGTGCGGGCGCAGTGAGTGCGGCCAGTCAGCGGAGTGCGGGTGCAGTGAGTGCGGCCAGTCAGGGGATTGCGGGTGCAGTGAGTGCGGCCAGTCAGGGGAGTGCGGGTGCAGTGAGTGCAGCCAGTCAGGGGTGTGTGGGTGCAGTGATTGCGGCCAGTAAGGGGAGTGCGGTTGCAGTGAGTGCGGCCAGTCAGGGGTGTGTGGGTGCAGTGAGTGTTGCCAGTCAGGGGAGCGCTGGTGCAGTGAGTGCGGTCAGTCAGGGTAGCGTGGGTGCAGTGAGTGTGGCCAGTCAGGGGAGTGCGGATGCAGTGAGTGTGGCCTGTCAGGGGAGTGCGAGTGCCGTGAGTGTGACCCCGATAAGCTGCTATGTCCGGCAGAAGGGGGGGGGGCGGGCGGCGGTGCAAAACTCAAGGCTGCTGATCGATAAGCTGCTGTGTCCATCGGCGTTGCAATACTCAAGGCTCCCATTGGTAAGCTGCTGTGTCCAGAGGGGCCAATACTCAGGGCTCGTAATCGATAAGCTGCTGTGTCCCGGGAGGCGGGGTGCAATATAGTGGGATCCTAATCGATAAGTTGCTGTGTCCAGGGGGGGGGTTCAATACTCAGGACCACTAATTGATAATTTGTTGTGTCCATCGCCGTGGGGGCGTGGCAGAGGGAATGGGGGGGGGGGGGGGCGGGAGCTGCAATACTGAAGGCTCCTAATCGTTAAGCTGCTGTGTCCAGGGGGTTGGGGCAATATTCAGGGCTCCTGATCGATAAACTGATGTGTCCCGGGGAGGTGCAAAACACAGGGCTCCTAATCGATATGCTGCTGTGTCCAGGCTTGGGGCAGGGGGGGCGGGGATGAGGGGTGGCTGGTGGGTGGAAGGGAGATGGAATGCTCAGGGCTCCCATTCAACAGAAAGAATACTCGCCAGATGGTGTTGTGCTCGGCAGCACAACGCAAGTTCTCTGCAAGGTAGCAGTGACGACGGTATGTTCAAGTTATGGAGCGATTGTGTACCGGATCCATGGCGGCATGGCGCGAGCGGGCAGCCATGTCTGTTGGGGGTGCAGCGATGTTTGTGGCAGTTGTGGGGGCAGTGATGTCTGTATGGGAGTGGGGCGCGATGCTTATTTTGGGGAGGGGGCAGTCATGTCTTTATGGGGAAGGGGACAGCGATGTCTGTATGGGGAGGGAGGCAGTGATGTCTGTATGGGGATGGGGGGCATTGATGTCTGTATGGGGAGGGGGGCAGTGACGTCTGTATGGGGAGGGGGACAGTGATGTCTGTATGGGGAGGGTGGCAGGGATGTCTGTATGGGGACGGGGGCAGTGATGCCTGTATAAGGGAGGCAGACAACGATATCTGTGTGTGTTTTTTCGGGGGGTGGGGGGGTGATGTCTGTATGCAGAAGGGAGGCAACGATGTGTGTATCGGGGGGATTATGGGGACAGCGATGGGCCCAGCGAAGATTGTGAGGGCGTTGTGGGGCAGTGATGAGTGTTATGGGGGAGTTGTGGCAGCGGCGATCAGGCCAGCGATATGTGTGTCGGGGTTGTGGGCGCAGCGGTGTCTGTTAGGGAGCGGGGGGGGGGCGTTGTGGGGCCAGCGATGAGGCCAGCGATATATGTGAGGTTTTGTCGGGGCCAGTGATGCGTGTGGGTTTGTTTGGGGGGCAGCGATGTCGGTGGGGTTGATTGTTGGGGCAAGAATGAGGCCAGCGATGTGTGCCGGGGGGGTTTGGGGGCAGCGATGTGTGTGGGGGGATTTATTGGTGCAGCGATGAGGCCAGCGATATGTGTGAGGGGGCTGAGGGGACAGTGATGAGTATCGGGGGGGGGGGGTTGTGGGGGCAAGAATGAGGCCAACGGTGTGTGTGGGGGCGTTGTGGGGGCCAACATTGTGTATGTGGGTGGAGTATTGGGGGGCAGTGATGAGGCCAGCGCTTTGTGTGTGTGTGTGTGGGGGGGGGGGGGGGGGGTTGTGGGGTGAGCGATGAGGCCAGTGATGTTCATCGGGGGGTTGTGGGGGCCAGCAATGTGTGTGGAGGCATGGTACATTGGGGAAACCATACAGACGCTACGACAACGGATGAATGAACACCGCTCGATAATCACCAGGCAAGACTGTTCTCTTCCTGTGGGGGCACTTCAGCGGTCACGGGCATTCAGCCTCTGAACTTCGGGTAACCGTTCTCCAAGACGGCCTTCACGACACACGACAGCGCAGAGTCACTGAGCAGAAACTGATAGCCAAGTTCCGCACACATGAGGACGGCCTCACATGAGGACGGCTTAAACCGGATTGTTGGGTTAATGTCACACTATCAGTAACCGTCACAGCTTGCCGCCTGGACTTGCACAATCTCAATGGCTGTCCTGCCTGGAGACAATGCACATCTCTTTAACGTGTGCTTCATGCTCCCTCCACTCAGATTGTCTGTATCTTTTAGACCTCGTTGGCTGTAGAGATTCGCATTCTATTCAGAATTCGGTAACTTGATTTTGTGTCTCTGTGCCCTGTTTGTGAGCAGAATTCCATTCCATCTGACGAAGGAGCAGCGCTCCGAAAGCTAAAGGCATTTGCTACCTGTTGGACTTTGACCTGTTGTTGTTAAAACTATTTCTAAGCCAGTATACAGGGCGCATTCATCAGCAAAGAGGAAGTCTCTCCTTCACTTTGGTAATACCTTGAAGTCTCCTCAGGTTGAAGAGCTTCCCATCCACTCTGTACTTGAGGCTGATTCCAGCAACACAGTCCTGGAAGGTATTATTCAGCATGGCAGTAAACATTATGCTGAACAGTGTGGGTGCGAGCACACAGCCCTGTTTGACGCCATTGGTGACTGAGAATGCCTTAGAGGATTCTCCGCCGTCCAGTACTCTGGCCATCATGCCATCATGGAACTGGCCAACCATCTGAATGAATTTGGGGGGAGGGGCAGACGAACATTCACATGATCCTCCACAGGCCTTGACGGCTTACAGTGTCAAAGGCTTTCGCGAGGTCAACAAAGGTTGTGTAGAGCTTGCGATTCTGCTCCTGACACTTATCCTGAAGTTGGCACGCGGCAAACATCATGTCAAAAGTGCGGCGACCTTTGCGGATGCCACCCTGTGACTCTGGAAGCAGGCCCAGCACCAGATGAGTGACCAGACGATTTCGCAGGACTCTTGCGAGGATTTTTACTGCGATGGAGAGCAGCGAGATTCCTCAGTGGTTGTTGCATACTTGCCCACTCCCCTTCCTCTTGCAGAGGTGTACCATCGAAGCATCATAAAGTTCCTGAGGAATGGATCCTTGCTTACAAAAGGACTGGAAAAATTCGGTGAGCTTCTTGATAAGTACAGGACCAGCAGCTTTGTAGATCTCTGCAGGTATGGCGTCTGTGCCTGGGGCCTTGCAATTGGATAGCTGGCTGACAGCTTTCGTGACTTCGGCTACTACCGGTACGACCAGCTACATCCATCAGAGTATTATTGTTCCTGAGGTTCACTGAATCTTTTTGTCACACATACTCACCCCTGATTTCTTTAGTGACCTTCTGACAGGCACCTCTAATTACCTGTAACTCCATCCAGGCCCTATCCCCATGCTGGTTCCCCTAAAACAAAGGAGCAATTTAGCATGGCCAATCCACCTAACCCGTTCTTGGACTGTGAGAGGAAACCAGAGCACCCGGAGGAAACCCAGGCAGAATGTGGGAGAACGTGCAAACTCCAAACGGACAGTGACCTTAGGCAGGAATTGAACCCGGGTCCCTGGCGCTGTGACCCAGCAATGGTAATCACTGTGCCACCGTGCCGAGTCTACTTCTTCCTTCATAAGAAGTAAAGAGCGGGAGGAATGAGCTGCATGGCAAACTATGGCTGGGGGAAGGTTGCGCGGGGGGAGGGGGGGGAATGCTGGAATGCATAGATGTTGCCCAGATCTTAAGCACAAGAGACAGATAACCTGGTGTGGGAGGTGGAAGGGGAACGAGGGGGGGCGGGGAATAGAAAGTTCTTTGCAGAGATCAATAAATGTATGGGAAATAAAAAAGAGGGTGCAGGAAGGAGGAGAAAAGTCTAAGTTATTGAACTCAATGTTGAGTCCAGACGGCTGTAACGTGTTCAACCAGATGATGAGCTGCAGCTCCGACAGCTTCATAGAAATCATAGAATCCAAGAGTGTAGAAAGCAACCATTCAGCCCATCGAGACTGCATCAACCACAATCCCACCCAGGCCCTATGCACATATCCTTCCGGTATTCCCTCTAACCTAAGCATCCCGCGACACTAAGGGGCAATTTGAAATGGCCAATCAACCTAGCCCACGCATCTTTGCACATTGGGAGGAAACCGGAGCACCCAGAGGAAACCCACGCAGACACGACGAGAATGTGCAAACTCCACACAGACACTGACCCGATCCGAGCCGGGAATCGAACGCAGGTCCCTGGAGCTGTGAAGCAGCAGTGCTAACCACTGTGCTACCGTACCGCCCCTGCGTATGCAGGGATTTACTGCAACATTGCAGCAGGCCAAGGATGGACATGCGGAAATGGGAGCAAGGTGCTGAATTATAATGCCACACAATAGGAATGTTGGGATCGTGCGTACACGACCGACTGTCGCAAAAAGTTGTCACGCAGTCTAGTTCAGTCTTCCCAGTGTAGAGGAGACCGCATTTGGAACGGAAAATACAGTGGGTAAAATTGAATGAAGTGCAAGTGAAATGCTGCTCCAGCTGCAAGGCGTGGATAACATTGCTGCCTCATAGTGCCAGGGACCCGGGTTCAATTCAGGCCTCGGGTCACAGTCTGTGGGGAACAAACAACAAAGAAAATTGCAGCACAGGAACAGGCCCTTAGGCCCTCCAACCCTGCACCGACCATGCCGCCAGACTTCACTAAAACCCCCTACCCTTCCAGGGGCCATGTACCATCCTTTTCCTGTATTTGTCAAGACGCCACTTAAATGTCATTATTGTTTCTGCTTCCACTCCCTCCCCCGGCAGCGAGTTCCAGGCACCCACCATCCTCTGTGTAAAAAACCTACCTCGCACATCCCCATTAAACCTTGCCCCTCGCACCTTAAACCTGTACCCCGTACTAATTGACTCTTCCACCCTGGGAAAACGCTTCTGACTATCCATTCTGTCCATGCCTCTCATAATCTTGTTGACCCCTATCAAGTCGCCTCTCAACCTCCGTCGTTCCGTGAGAACAAACCAAGTTTCTCCAACCTCTCCTCATAGTTAATGCCCTCCATCCCAGGCAACATCCTGGTAAATCTTTTCTGTACCCTCTGCAAAGCCTACATATCCTTCTGGTAGTATGGCGATCAGAATTGAACCCTATATTCCAAGTGCAGCCTACGTAAGCTGCAACTTGACTTGCCAATTGTTAAACTCAATGTCCTCTCAGATGAAGGCAAACATGCCACATGCCTTCTTGACTGCCTTCTGCAGCTGCGTTTCCATTAGATGTGACCTGTGTACCTGAACACCAGATCCCTCTGCCTATCAATATGCTTAAGGGGTCTGCCATTTACTGTAAATTTCCCATCTGTACTGGACCTTCCAAAATGCATTTCCTCACATTTGTCCAGATTAAACTCAATCTGTCATCTCGCCGCCCAAGTCTCAACTGATCTATAACCTGCTGTACCCTCTGATGGTCCTCATCGATATCCGCAATTCCACCAACATTTGTGTTGTCCACAAACTTACTGATCGATCCAGTTACATTTTCCTCCAAATCATTTATATAAGTATAACTAACAGCAAAAGTCCCAGCACTGATCCCTGAGGAACGCCACTTGTCGCTGCCCTCCATTCTTAAAAACACCCTTCCACTGTTACTCTCGGTCTTCTATAACCGAGTCAGTTCTGTATCCACCTTGCCTGCTCATCTCTCATCCCGTGCGACTTCACCTTCTGTACCAGTCTGCCATGAGGAGTTTGGAGTTTACATGTACTCCCCGTGTCCGCATGGGTTCCCTCCAGCTGCTCCGGTTTCCTTCCACAGTCCAAAGATGTGTAGGTTCGGTGGATTGGGCATGATACATTGTCCTTTGGCGTCCCAGAAGGTGCAGGTTAGGAGGAATTAGTGGGGTAAATTTGTGGCGATACAGGGATCGGGTAGGGAGTGAACCTGGGTCGATACACTATCAGAGAGACAGTGCAAATTCAATGGGTCAAATGACGTCCTTCTGCACCATAGCGATTCTATGATTCTTCTATGATTTTATTATTCAATTATTTTTTGTAGCCGAGAACAGCGAGATGGCAGGTGGTAAAGGGCAGGTGTTACATCTTCTGTGATTGCAAGGGAAGGGGATGGAGAGTAGGAAATGATGGATTTGTGGAGGATTGGCCCTCTCTTCATAACTTAAATGTTCCATCCCAGGCAGCATCCTGGTGAATCTCCTCTGCACCCCCTCTAATGTAATCACATCCTTCTGATAACATGGCCACCAGATTGCACACAGTACTCCAGCTGTGGCGTCACCTTAGTTCCATACAACCCCATCACCACTTCCTTTCTCTTGTAATTTATGCCTCGATTGATAAAGGTAAGTGCCCCATATGCCTTTTTCACCACCCTTCTGACATTTCCTTCCACTTCAGAGATCTATGGACAAATGCGTCATGGTCCCTTTGTTCTACATAAATTCCTAGTCTCCTACCTTTCATTGAGTACTCTCTTGTAAAATTACTACTTCCAAAGTGTATCAGCTCTTACTTTTCAGAGGTTAAATTCCATCTGCCAACTTTCTGCCCATTTGACAATTCCATGTGTAACTGTTTGTAGCCCAAGACATTCAGTCTTACTGTTATCCTGGGTGGCACGGTGGCCCAACAGTTAGATTTGCCTGCCTCACAACGGCAGGGACATGGGTTCGATTCCTGGCTTGGATCACTGTCTGTGAGGAGTCTGCACGTTGTCCCCGCGTCTGTGTGGGTTTTATCCGGGTGAACATAAAACATAGAACAGTACAGCACAGAACAGGACCTTCGCCCCACGATGTTGTGCCGAGCTTTATCTGAAATCAAGATCAAGTTACCCCACTCCCTATCATCCTGGTGTGCTCCATGTGCCTATCCAATAACCATTTCAATGTTCCTAAAGTGTCTGATTCCACTATGGGTGCTCCGGCTTCCTCCCACAGTGCGTAAGATGTGCTGGTTAGGTGTACTTGCCGTGCTAATTTCTCCCTCATTTTACCCAAACAGGCACTGGAGCGTGGTGATGAGGGCATTTCGAAGTAACTTCATTGCAATGTAAATGTAAGCCTACTTGTGACACTAATAAATAAACAAGGAACTCTAACCACATTGCCAATCTTTGTGTCATCTGCAAACTTAATACCACCGACATAATCTTCCATGTCATTTATATGAATAATCGGGGCCCCAGCACTAATGCCTGTGGTATGCCACAAGACACTTGCGTCCAGTCTCTGAAACAGCCTCCGGCATCACACTCTGCTTTCTACAACTCAGACAATTTTGCATCCACTTTATCAAATTACCCTGTATCCCTTGTAAATTCACTTTCTTTAAAAATCTCCCATGTGGGACCTTGTCAACTGCTTTGCTGAAATCCATATAAACTACATCAACTACACTACCCTTGTCTACACACCTGGCCATCTCTGAATCAATTTGTTTGGCATGACGTTCCTCTGATGAAACCACGCTGACTATCCCTGATCAAGCCGTGCCTCTCCAAGTGGAGAAACATGTTCTCCTTCAGCATTTTTTCCAATAGTTTCCCGACCACTGACGTGAGACTCACTGGTCTGTAGTTTCCTGGCTTACCTCTACAATCCTTCTTAAATAGCAGAACCACATCAACTGTTCTCCAGTCCTCTGGCACATCCGCCATGGAGGGAGAGGAATTAAAAACATTGGGTCAGAACGCTTGCAATTTTCTCCCTTCCTTCCCACCGCAGGCTTGGACACAATTGATCCAGATCTGGGCATCTGTTCACTTTTAATTCTGCCAGCAGCTCCATAACCTGATCCTTCTCCATGTTAATTCGCTCAAGAACCTTGCAGTGTCTCTCCCTGAATTCCATACCTTCATCCTCATTCTGTTGGATGAAGGCAGACGTGAAGTATTCGTTCAACATTCTAACAGGGCTGACTGGGACAATTTTCCCCCTTGGTCCATTAAGACACCGCCTGGAAACTCCAAGGTGTTTTATGAACTTAGACCCTAAATTTTTACATTTGAATTCAGCATGGGCGGTGTTTCACTCCAGGTATGATTCAAGTGACCCACTGGAAAGCTTTATCAAACAATGTTTATTTAAGATCACAGTTAAAATATTATAAGAAATAAACTGCAGAATTGTTATCAATTACAATAACCATGATATAATATAAAACTTAACGCTAGCTTTCTATGATGTTCCAAGTCAAACAACAATCACAAATATACACCCCATTCTAGACATGGCTCAAAAAGCATGTATGCTCACAAAGAAGATTCATCATAGAATCCCTGCAGTGCAGAAGGAGGCCAGTCGGCCCATTGAGTCTGCACCGACAGCAATCCAACCCAACCCCATCCCTTTCGCCCCGCATATATACCCTGCTCGCCCCACTGACACTAAATGGCAATTGAGCATGGCCAATCAACCTGACCTCACATGGTTGGATTATGGGAGGAAACTGGAGCACCTGGAGGAAACCCACACAAACATGGGAAGAACGTGAAAACTGCACACCCAAGCCGGAAATCGAACCCAGATCCCTGGCACTGTAAGGCAGCAGTGCAAAGCACTGTGCCATTGTGCCGCCACCGCACCCCTTATGAGAATGTTGCTATGACTAGTAGGCCTGCGTTATAGCGGTTGGCCAGGCTCGGACTTTATTCCTTGGAACATAAGGGAATGAGGGTGACCTTACTGAGGTGTATAAAATCATGAGTGGCATAAATAGGATGAACACACATCGGCCGGAAATTTACCGTCCCACCCGCTGTGGGAACCGGAGCGGGCGAGTCACGGACAACGGAAAGTTCCATTGACCTCAGGCAGGATTTTATGGTTTTGGGACAAGTGAGGCCATAAAATCCCACCCATATTCTTTTTCCCAGGGAAGGTCAATCGAAAACTAGAGGGCATAGGTTTCAGGTGAGAGTGGAAAGATTTAAAAGGAACCTGTGGGGCAACTTCTTCACGCAGATGGTGGTGTGTATATGGAATGAGATTCCATAGAAAATACAATATCAACATTTAAAAAGCACTTTGATACGTACATGGATAGGAAAGGATTAGAGGGGTATAGGTCAAACACGGGCAAATTAGACTAGCCAGGGGGCCACCATGGTTGAAATGGACCAGTTAGGCAGAAAGGCCAGTTTCTGTGCTGTATTGCTCTATGACTCTAAGAAACAATTCAGGCCAGGACCTCGAGTCAAGGATCACTTTTCAGGAGACCTTTGCATCATTGATTGAATTGCAGTAAATCTGGCAGTTGGAATCGATTGATCTTTTTTACCTTTGCCAAGGGAGTACATTAATTTTAATATTACTAAGAAGCTCATTGGACCATGTATTAATTCATTTTGTCAGTCGACCGCAACCTTGGGAGCACTGAGAGACTCAGAGTCATCGAGTCATAGAGCTTCACACATGGAAACAGAACATTTGTCCTAAGTTTTCCGTGCGCCCAGTTTTTACCATTAAGCTCGTCCCATTCGCCCATGTTTGGCCCATATCCCTCGATAGCCATCTTACTCATGTAACTGTCTAAATGCCTTTTAGCAGACAAAATTGTACCCTCCTCTACTACTTCCTCTGGCAGCTTGTTCCAGACACTCACCACCCTCTGTGTGAAGCAAATTGCCCTTCTGGACCCTTTTGTATCTCTCCCCTCTCACCTTAAACCTATGCCCTCTTGTTTTAGACTCCCCTCCCTTTGGGAAATGATATTCACTGTCGAACTGATCTATGCCCCTCATTATTTTTTCGACCTCTCTAAGATCATCCCTAAGTGTCCTATGGTCAGGAGAAAAACGTCCCAGTCAAGCCAACCTCTTCTTAGAACTCAAGTTGATCTTTCACTGCACCCGAGCTATGACTGTAACACTACTGTCTGCACTCTCTCATTTCCTTCTCTATGAACAGTATGCTTTGTCGATTGCGCACAAGAAACAATACTTTTCACAGTATACTAAAACACGTGACAATAATAAATCAGATCGAACTATCAAACCTTTGGCCCATCGAGTCTGCACTGAATACACTGAGAGTGAGAAGTGGGTATCTGCCACAATATTGGCAACGACAGGACATATTTCATGTACAGTGCAAATGCATGACGAGAGAGTTTGCAATTACATCCGTGCAAGTAAAGACAGACAACACACAGATTGAAACCTCACTTCAAAAAGAGAATGTGCAGAGTCGGTATCGGAAAGGCCAACATCTGGCACTCAAGATTTGGAAATTCCTGAACCTATGAGCCCGTCTGAGAGGAATTCAGATTCTACACCAGTTGCTCCCACAACATCTGTAAATACTGAAGGAGAACTACCTTTATCAGGTGACGTGCCTGAGCCAAATGGGTGAACAAGATTTCACCTGATTTTACGAAAGTATGAAGGCAGACTCCTGAACAACAGAATCTGCCAAAGCGAAACTGACGTCCATGTAAAAGACTCTCGTCCTGATTGCATATATCCAAAACTGTGGCCGGAATTCTCCAATCGCGCCCGTGATTGGAATTCGCTGGTCCCGCTGCAGTAAATGAAGTTTTGGCTGTGCGCCAAATTCTCCGTTCTTGCTGACAACAGTGACGGGCAAACGGGATCGGAGAATCCCAGCCTGTATTTAATGATAGCTGATCAAATAATGATTGTTCCTGGTGAGTAAGAATTAATGTTAGTTGTCGTACTGTTGGAGTAAAGCAGGAGGGATGTTGTGGTGTTGTAAACCAATGCATCTGTATGTTGTGTGACGCATTGTTAGTTGGTGACACGAGCCAATGTTTTGGGGAGATTTTCCCTCTCTTCTGTCTTGGACTGTAAGCAAGCAGCACCCATCTAATAAACTCTACTAACTGGTTAAGCAACCCAACAGGTGGCAACCTTTTAAATAGTTTATCTTTGCTGTTGAAGTATACTGACCACTTTAGTACACAACAGAGACTGACCCACTCACAACTGGGCTGGGTACAATGACACTCACATCTGCACTGGGAACAAAGCCAGTCATGACTGAACAGGGGGAGAAAAGCACGCTAAAACCTCAACCTGGAACTGATATACTAAAACATTAAAAGAGTAAAGACACACTCAAATCTGGACAGGAAACTGGCCTATACACGGCAGGACAGAAAGAAAAAACATTCTAATCGGGAGGGTGATCTGGGCTGTGAACTGACAAACTCACAAGTGGACAGAATAACATCACTCTCAAATGTGCACATTGAAATGACAAAGGGACTGGTGAAAGAGACACTCAAATCTGGGTACTGAACTGACCCACCCACCACTCGCATGGGAAAAACAGTGTACTGAAACATTCTCAACTGGACAGGCGAATGACACACTCAAATCCCGACTGGAAACTGCTGGAGACTGACCCACCCACAACTGGACAGGGTAAAGTCACACGGAAATCGGATCAGGCACAGAACGAGTCACAACAGGACCGAGTAAAAACACAATCAAAACTGGAGAGGTTTTACGAACCACCCTGTTTAAGTTTATTAATTTTATCAGTGTTAGAAATAGACTGACACTAACATTGCAGTGACGTTGCTGTGAAACTCCCCTGGTCGGAAAACTCCAGCGCCGGAGAGAATTTAGCATGGCCAATGCACGTCTTTCGGATCGTGGGAGAAAACCGGAGCACCCAGAGGAAACCCATGCAGACACGGGGAAAACGTGCAGCCTCCACACAGAGAGTGCCCCAAGCCGGGAATTGTACCTGGGTCCCTGGCGCTGCGAGACAGCTGCGCTAACCATTGTGTTACCGTATTAAATGGGAGAGTATCCCAAAACCTGGAAAGGTAACCACCAGCTGGTGGTTGGAGTATGATGTTTGTCCCCTTTCTTCCTAGTGTTCTGCAGTTATACTACTTTTCCCCCTTTGATTTTATCCCCCTGTGGAGTAGGCTTCGGGCAGTAATGTGACAATTTCCTTATCTCTCCACTTTGAGGTTAGCATTTCTATCACCCCATTGATTTCTCTCATTACATTTGTAACATATTTTTCTCCCACTGATAGACAAATTTGCAGTTCATAATTTCTCCAGCCATCTGCCTCTAATCAACTCCCTGCTTTTACTTTGCACATTTTTAATCTTAATGTTACCCATTTTTTTAACAACAGGGAAAATACACAGTCAGATATGGACAGGACGTCATCACACTCAATTGTGGACAGTGATTTTATCCGCTCCAAACGGAAGGAGGTAACTTTACACTCACATCTGGATAGCGAACTGACCCACTCATCACAGGAGAGGGGATCGTCACACCCAAATATAGACAGGGAAAAGGCCCACTCAAAGCAGTGACCGGCCATCGTCAAACTCAATTCTGGATGGTGATTTTGATGCACTCACAACAGTAAAGATGAAGATCACTCAGATCTGCACAGTGAACTGACTCACTGAACGCGGGACAGGATAACGTCACACTCAAATCGGGATACTTAACTGATGTACTTTCAACAGGAGAGGGTAATGCCAAACTCATATCCGGTTAGTGAGTGGGTCAGCTCGCTATCCAGTTGTGATTGTAAAGTTACCTTTCCTGCTGCCCAAAACATGGGACAGGGTAACGTCACAATCACATCTGTAATCTCAGCTGACTCTCTCACAACAGGACAAGATAATGTCACATTCAACTCGGGAGAGTGACTTGATCGACTCAAAATGGAACAAGGTAATTTTACACACACTTCTGTATAGTGAGCCAACCAACTCACGACACAGGGTAATGTCACACTCACATCTGGATAGTGATTTGATCCATTCGCAATAGAACAGGGTAATTTTACACACAAATGTGGATAGCGAATGACTCACAATGACACAGGCTAACATGGCACATCTGCACTTTGAAATGAGCCACTCACACCAGGACAGTGAAAGGTCACAAGCACATCTGGACGGCAGACAAACTCATTCACAACGACACAGGGTAACATCACAAGCACATCTGGATAATGAACTGCCCAACTCATATTGCGACAGGGTAACATCACACTCCAATCTGGATAGTGATTGGAACCGCTCAAAACGGGACAGGTTAATTTTACATACTCAAATCATTTCAGGAAACTGACCGACTCACAACGGGACAGGGAAACTTCACAGTCACATCTAGACAGTGAACACAACTACATACAGGGTGAGAGGATAACCTCACAGTCAAATTCGGGCACTGAACTAACTCACTCGCAATGGGACAGGGTATGGTCATACTCAGATCTGGACAGGGATCAGATTCACACAAACTGGGACATGGTAATTTTAAACACACATCTGGATCATGATAATGGATTGACCCACTCACAACAGGGGAATGTTACAGTCGAATTCTGACACTGAACAGACCCAGTCACATTGAGATATGGAAGCGTCACACTCCAATTGGGATAATTTACTGACCCACTCACAACAGGACTGGGTCAGGTCACACTCATATCTGGGCAATGATTTTGATCCAGTCAAAATGGGACAGGGTATTTTAACACTCATATCTGGATGTCGAACTGACCCAGTCACAATAGGACAAGGTAATCTCACACTCGGATATGGGCAGGGAAAATACTCAAAACAGGACAGGGCATCATCAAATTCAATTCTCAACAATGATTTTGATCCGATCACAACGGGATTGATTTAAGTGACACTAATAACTGGGCAGTTACAGACCCTCTCACAACGGGACAGAGTAACGCCACACTCAAATCTAGATATAGAAGTGAACCACTCACCATGTAAAAGTGAAATGAAATTTCACACTCAATATGGACAATGAACTGACACACTCATAATTGGGTTGGGTCACATGACATTCAAAACTTACACACAAGGGAAATGGAAACACCACAGTCACAACCAGTCACTTGATCCAGACAGGATAACTTTACACTCACATCTGGATAGTAACACACTCATACCAGGTTCTGGTAACATCACACTCAATCCTCCACGGAGAATTTATCCACTCACAAGAGGGCAAGATAATGAAACATTCCAATCTGGATAGTAATAGATGCACATGAAATGGGGCAGGGTAAATTTAACCTCGCATCTCGATGGTGAACTGACTCACTCACAACGAGATACAATAATGTCACACTCAAATATGTAGAATGAACTAATGCACTCACAATGGGACAGTGTAATTTCACACTCAAAACTGGGCAATTTGGCTGGGTAACATCACACTCAATTCTCCACAGGGAATTACCCATTCACAATTGGACAGGGTTACGTCACACTCAAATTTGGATAGCGATTTGATGCGCTTGAAACAGGATAGCATATTTTACACACATCTGGTTAGTAAACTGACCCACACACAATGGGACGGAGAATAGTCACTGCCACATCTGGACATTGAACTGATCCACTCAATACAGGACAGGGTGACATCACATCCAAATCTGGACAATGAGAGGGTAATTTTACGCACACATCTGGATAGTGAAAGACCCATTCAGAACAGGAAAGGGTAGCGTCACAGTAAAATTTGGACAATGACCTCACCCACTCAACTTGGGACAAGGTAACGTCGCACTCAAATCTGGACAGTCTCAAAGAGATTTACAGCATGGAAACAGGTCATTCGGCCCAACTTGTCCATGCTCCCCAGTTTTTACCACAAAGTGTCCTGATCCACTCAAAACAAGAACAGTAACTTTACACTCTCATCTGTGCACTGAACTGACCCACATCAATAGAACAGCGGAACATCACACTCAAATCCTCTCCGTGAAATTGACCCACTCCAAAGAGAACAGGGCAATTTGATAGATTCAACTGGGGACAGGGTAATTTTACAGACACATCTGGAATGTGAACTGATCCACTCACAATGAGACAATATAATGTCACAATAACATCTGGTCACTGAACTAACCCACTCAGAATGCAGGGTAATGTCGCACACACATCTGGGCAGAGAAATCATTCACTCACCATGGGAAAGGGTAATTTCACAAGCACATATATAGAACAAAGAACCAAGAAAGTTACAGCACAGGAACAGGCCCTTCGGCCCTCCAAGCCTGCACCGACCATGCTGCCTGACTTAACTAAAAACCCCTACGCTTCCGAGGACCATATCCCTCTATTCCCATCTCATTCATGTACATGTCAAGACGCCCCTTAAAAGTCACTTATGGACAAGGAATTGACCCACTCGCAATTGGGTTGGGTAACATCACACTCAATTCTCTGCAGGAAATTTACCTACTCACAACAGGATGTGGTAACATCACACTCACATGTGGATAATGACCTGATCCACTCAAAATAGGAGAGGGTAACTTCACACCCAAATCTAAGAAGTGATCCATTCACGAGGAGACAGAATAATGTCATACTTATATATTGACAGGGAACAGACCCTCTCACATTGGGGCAGGGTAACATCAACTCAAGTACGTACAGTGGACTGACCCACACACAACGGGGCATAGTAACGTCACACTCAATTCTGGAAAGTGACCTGATCCACTCAAAACAGGACAGGATAACTTTACACTCACATCTGGGAAGTGAACTGACCAAATCTCAATGACACAGGGAAAGGTAACATGCATATCTGGACGGAGAAGTGACCCACTCACCATGGGAAAGGGTAATTTCACATTCAAATATGGACAATTAACTGACCCAGTCGCATTTGGCTGGGTAACCTCACGCTCAATTCTCCACAGTGATTTGTTCCACTGAAAACCAGACAGGCGAACTTCACACTCACATCTGGATAGTCCAAATGTGAGTATAAAGCTAGCATCTCCTGTTTTGAGTGGAACAAATCACTGTCCAGATTTGAGTGTGATGTTACCCAATCCCGTAGTGATTGGGTCAGTTCGCTGTACATATTTGAGTTGATGTTACATTGCCCTATTGTGAGAGAACCTGTTCCCTGTCAAGATATTCCATAAGACCATAAGACCATAAGACATAGGAGCGGAAGTAAGGCCATTCGGCCCATCGAGTCCACTCCACCATTCAATCATGGTTGATTTCAACTCCATTTACCCGCTCTCTCCCCAAAACTGGACAAGCTAACTCGCAATCACATCTGTACTCTGAACTGACCCACTCACACCAGGGTAGCCTAATGTCGTATGCACATCTGGACAGAGAAATAATCCACTCCTAATGGGAAAGGGGAATTTCACACCCAAATATGGATGAAGAACTGACCCACTCACAATTGGGCCGGGCAACGTTACACTCAATTCTCTACAGGAAAATTATCCACTCACAACGGGACAGGGTAACGTCAAACTCACATCTGGACAGTGATTCGTTCCACTCAAAACCAGACAGGGGATCTTTTCAATCACATCTGGATGGTGAACTGACACACTCAAAATTGTACAGGGTAATGTCACATCTGGACAAAGAAGTCACCCACTCATGAACTGCGTTGGGTAACGTCACACTCAATTCTCTACAGGGAATTTACACACTCACAATGGGGCAGGATAACTTCATACTCAATTCTGGGCAGTGATTTGTTCATTTAAAAATGGGACAGGGTAATTTTACGCAGACATCAGGATTGTGAACTGACCCACACAACGGGATGTGGTAACATCACACTCAAATCTGGGAAGTGATCCATTCACTGCAGCAGAGAGTAATGTCACAACTGAAGTGAAACCTCTCGTGCACCTTCTGGCCAAATTTAAGGTAAAGGGTTACAGGTCAGTCAAGCTTCATGGAACACCTGGAAGTATCCAACCTGAGTTATAACAATTGGGTGCTCCGGGCTTGAAATCTGTATTTCTTGATTGATTTAGGATGAGTGAACTCAAAGACAGTGAGTGGTGCGCAGATTTGTGTTTTCTTTTCAGGTGTTGTGTTCAAGTTTAAATGAGGCATATGGTTTGATTAATGGCTCTTTCAGAGGCTCAGAAGTTTCTGCGGGTGGAGGAAGTCGCGCAAGTTACCTTCCAGAAAGTGACGAAAGCAAAGCTTTTGGAATTTGAAACACATTGCAGTTCACATTGCCTGACAGAGTACGGAAAGAAGAGATAATTGTGGCAATAGCACAGCATTTGGAATTGTCAGAAGCACGGTCAGAATCGTTGGAAATGGCGAGAATTAAGTTACAAATGAAACTGACTGAATATGAAAAATAATTAAAACTCTTTGAATTGCAGGCAGAAGAAAAGGAAAGGGAGGAACAGCAAGCCCAATAATTAAATCGATCTGAATTACAGGGAAAAGAAATAAAATGAGGCAAGGGAAAGGGAGAAGGAAAAATAGAGAGACTTTAAACTTCGGACACTGGCCTTCAAATGTAAACGTCGGGAACGTTTGGCGGAAGTAAAGGGCAAAGTACAGACTGAGAGTGGTGAGAGAATGAGGGGCAAAAAATAAATCGGGAGAAAAAGGTAATGTTACGATAATCATGGGGGACTTCGATATGCAGGTGCACTGGGAAAATCAGGTAGGTAGTGGACCCCAGGAAAAGGAATTTGTGGAATGTCTAAGAGATGTTTTTTTGGAACAGCTTGCGACAGAGCCTACGAGGGAACAGGCAATTCTGGATTTGGTGATGTGTAATGAGGCAGACTTGATTAGGGAACTTAAGGTGAAGGAAACCTTAGAGAGCAGTGACCAAAATATGATATACTTTACCCTGCAGTTTGAGAGGAAGGAGCCCCAGGCAGATGTAACGGTATTACAATTAAGTAATGGTAATTGCAAGGTGATGAGGGAGGAGCTGGCCAGAGTTGATTGGAAAGGGAGCCGAGCAGGGGAGACAGTGGAAAACCAATGGCAGCAGCTTTTGAGAGTTATTCCGCAGGCACAACAGAAATTCATCCCAAGGAGGAGGACACGTGCCACAGGGAATACGAGACATCTATGGCTGATGAGGGAAGTCAATGACAGCATAAAAACAAAAGAAAAATCATAGAAAGTGGCAAGGATTAGTGGGAAGGCAGAGGATGGGGAAGCCTTGAAAAGTAAGCAGAGGACACCTAAAAAAGCAATACGCGGGGCAGGGGGGGAGGAGGGAGATGAAATATGAGTGTAAGCTAAATAGTAACATAAAAGAAGATAGGAAGAGATTGTTTTCAACATAGAAAAGGTAAGAGAGAGGCAAAAATAGCCATTGGACCACTGGAAAATGGGGCTGGAGCAGGAATAATAGGAAACAAAGAAATAGCAGAGGAACGGAATAGTTACTGTGCATCAGTCTTCACGGTGGAAAACACGAGTGGGATGCCAGAGCTCCAGGAGAGTCAGAGGGCACAGTTGAGTGTAGTGGCCATCACTAAGGAGAAGGTTCTGGGGAAACGGAAAGGTTTGTAGGTGGATAAATCACCTGGACCAGATGGACTACAACCCAGGTTTCTAAAAGAGATAGCTGAGGACATTGTGGAGGGATTGGTGGTGATCTTTCAGGAATCACTGGAGGCAGGGAGGGTCCCAGAGGACTGGAAAGTAGCTAATGTAACACCGCTTTTTAAGGAGGGAAGGAGGCAGCAGACGGGAAATTATAGGCTGGTTAAAATGACTTCGATCATTGGCAAGATTTTAGAGTCCATTATTAAAGATGAGATCTCTGAGTACTTGGAAGTGCTTGATAACTTAGGACTGAGTCAGCACGGCTTTGTCAAGTGGAGGTCATGCCTGACAAATCTGTTCTTTGAGGAGGTGACAGGGAAGTTAGATAAAGGAGAACCAGTGGACATGATTTATGTAGATTGCCAGAACGCCTTTGATAAGGAGCTGCAGAGGAGACTGTTAAATAAGTTAAGTGCCAATGGTGTTAAGGGTAAGATCCTGGCATAGATAGAGGATTGGCTGACTGGCAGAAGGCAGACTGTGGGGATGAAAAAGTCTTTTTTCAGGATGGCAGCCAGTGACCTGGTGGTGTGCCTCAGAGGTCGGTGCTGGGACCACAACTTTTCACAACATACATTCACGATTTGGAAATGAAGGCACTGTTGCTACGTTTGCAGATGTAATAAATATATGCAGTTGAAGAGGTAGTTTTGAGGAAGCAGAGGTTGGTGGGGGGGGGGGGGCTGTAGAAGGTTTTGGACAGGTTAGGAGAGTGGGCAAAGAGGTGGCAGATGCAATACAATGTGGAAAAGTGTGAGGTAATGCACTTTGGAAAGAGTAATGGAGGCATAGATTATTTTCTGAATCGGAAATGCTTAGAAAATCAAATGCACAAAGGAATTTGGGAGTCTTTGTTCAAGATTCTCTGAAGGTTAACGTGCAGGTTCAGCCGGCAGTTAGGAATGCAAATGCAATGCTCGCATTCATGTGGAGAGGGCTCGAATACAAGAGCAGGGATGTACTTCTGAGGCTGTATAAGGCTCTGGTCAGACCCGATTTGGAGCATTGTGAGCAATTTTGGGCCCGTATCTATGGAAGGATCTGCTGGCCTTTGAAAGGGTTCAGAGGAGATGTACAAGAATGATGCCTGGAATGAAGAGCTTGTTGCATGAGGAACGGTTAAGGACTCTGGGTCTGTACTCATTGGATTTCAGAAGGATGTGGGGGGATCTTATTAAAACTTCCAGGAATCTGCGAGGCGTGTATAGATTGGACATGGAGAGGATGTTTCCACTCGTCGTAAAAAGTAGATCGAGAGGGCACAACCTCAGACGAAATAGACGATCGTTTAAAACATAGATTAGGAGGAATGTCTTCAGCCAGAGAGTGGTGAATCCATGGAACTCATTGCCCGCAGCAGGCTGTGACACCAGGTCATTGAGTGTCTTTAAGACAGGGATAGATAGGATCTTGATTAAAAAGGGGATCAGGGGTTATGGGGAACAGGGAGGAAAATGCTGATGAGAAAAATATCAGCCATGATTGAATGGCAGAGCAGACTCGATGGGCCGAGTGGCCTCATCCTGCTAATGGTCTCTTATGTTATGGGGAATAAGGGATACAGGTGGACGGAATATGTTCAGAGAGCATGGATTTGGGGGTGGTCTTTTGGCGTTTTTGTGACAGGTTTGGGTAGTGAGGAATGGGGGTTAGGCTGTTTGTGGGAGGGACAGGGCAGTGATCTCCCCGGTGCAGGATAGGTGCAGGAAAAATAGGGTTATTGTAGTGGGAGACTTCAATTTCCCTGGTATAGAATGGAAATCGCGGATGTCTGGGAGCCTGAATGGGGTGGAATTTGTAAAATGCCGACAGGAAGGTTCTTTGGAACAATATGCAGATAGCCCGACTGGAGAGGGGGCTATACTGGACCGAGTACTGGGGAATGAGCCCGGTCATGTCTTAACAGTTTCGGTAGAGGAACATGTGGCAAATAGTGAACACAATTCTGGTATCTTTGGAATAGTGATGGAAAAGGATGAGTGGTGTCCCAAGGGTAAGGTGTTGGATTGGGGCAAGGCTAACGTTAGTGGGATTAGGCAGAAATTGGCAGCTGTTGACTGGGAGAGGCTGTTTGAGGGTAACTCCACATCTGGCATGTGGGAGTTTTTTAAGGAACAGTTGTTAGGGCTGCAGGTGAGGCATGTGCCTGCAAAAAAGAATGAAAGGAAGGGTAGGATTGGAGAACCGTGGATAACCAGGGAAATTGAGGGATTGGTCAAAAAGAAAAGAGAGGCGTACGTTAGGTCCAGGCAGCTGAAAACGGAGGGAGCTCTGGAGGAATACAAAGAAAGTAGGAAATAACTCATACGAGTAATTAGAAGGGCAAGAGGGGTCACGAAATGTCCTTGGCAGACAGAATTAAGGAGAATCCCAAGGCATTTTATTCATACGTTAGGAACAAAAGGGTTGTCAGGGAAAAAAATCGGACCTCTCAGGGACAAAAGTGGGGAATTATGCTCAGAGCCCAAGAAGTAGGGGATATCCAAAATGAATACTTTGCGTCGGTATTCACAAAAGAGAGGGATTTGTTGAATGTGAGTGTCTCAGAGGGGAGTGTTGATCCGTTAGAGAAAATCTCCATTACAAGGGAGGAAGTGTTACTTTTTTTAGGGACTATAAAGACTGACAAATCCCCAGGGCCTGAAGGAATCTATCCAAGGCTGCTCAGGGAGACGAGAGATGAAATCGCTGGGCCTCTGATGCAAATCTTTGTCTCGGCACTGGACACAGGTGAGGTCCCAAAGGATTCGAGGACAGCTAATGTGGTCCCGTTATTTAAGAAGGGTAGGAAGGATAACTCGGGAAAATATAGGCCGCTGAGCTTGACGTCCGTGGTCGGGAAGTTGTTGGAAATTATTCTAAGAGATAGGATGTATGCGCATTTGGAAAGGAATGAACTCATTAACGATAGTCACAATGGTTTTGTGAGAGGGAGGTCATGCCTCACTACCCTGGTGGAGTTTGTTGAAGAAGTGACTAGAATGGTTGGCGAGGGAAGGGCCGTGGATGTCGTCTATATGGACTTTACTAAAGAGTTTGTCAAATTCCTTCATGGTAGGTTGGTGCAAAAGATTGGATCTCATGGGATAAAGGCGGAGGTGGCAAGATGGTGGAGAACTGGCTTGGTCACAGAAGACAGAGGGTGGTACTGGAAGGATCTTTTTCCGGCTGGATGCCTGTGACGAGTGGTGTTCCGCAGGGCTCTGTAATGGGACCTCTGCTGTTTGTGAGTTATATAAACGAACTGGAAGAAGGTGTCACTGGGGTGATCAGTAAGTTTGCGGACGACAGGAAAATAGCTGGACTTGCAGATAGTGAGGAGCATTGTCAGAGGCGACAGTAGGATGTAGATAGGGTGGGAATTTGGGCAAAGAAATGGCAGATGGAGTTCAATCCAGATCAATGCGAAGCGAAGCGATTCATTTTGGTAGAACAAACGTCGGGGGGAGCTATACGCTAAATGGCAGAACCATAAAGGGTGTAGATACGCAGAGGGACCTGGGTGTGCAAGTTTACGGAGCCTTGAGGATGACGTCACAGGTGGAGAAGGTAGTGAATAAGGCATATGGCATGCCACAGAGAAAAGTGTCTATTCCCCTGACGAACTATCCCCATTTACAACTACATTTCCCTTTTCTCCTCCCTCTTGAATGGCTCCCTGTCCCACCGTGCTATGGTTCAGTTGCTCATCCTCCTTGCAGCCCCCGCCCACCTGCGCACAGGAAGCAAGTGTCAGAAACCTGTTTGTTTAATCATTCGAAGGACATGGGCGTCCCTGGCTGCCAACATTTACTGCGGGTAACTTGTTGCCCTTTGAGTGTATTGAGAGTCACCAACATTGCTGTGACTCTGGTGTCACATGTAGGCCAGACCAGATAAGGACGGCAGGTCTCATTCTCTAAAGGACATTCGTGAACCTGACAGGTTTTGCAACAACGGCTTCATGGTCATCAGTCGATTCCTAATCCAGATTTTGATTCATGAAGTCAAATTCCACCATCTTTCATGGCGGGATTCGAACCAGGGACCCAGGTTTCTGGATTAATAGTTGAGCGACAATCCCATTCGTTCATCACCTACACTGACACAAGCTCAAGGGCTGAGGCTCCTTCAACGCCACCTCCTGGATTCGGCACCAAGAGTTGCTTGTAGTCACACTCTCCTCTCCCTGCTGGCTGACCAAATTTGATGTAGTTACTCTAAGGGGTGTGGCTGCGTCCCGAACCACAGCGTCTCGCTAACCTCCCCCCTCCCTGATGTGTTGCAGTGTGCAAAGCTCAGACTCCAGCTCATCAAATCCTCGAGCAACCAACTCCTCCGACATCTGTGTTCACAAGCAAACACAAATGGGACCGCAAGCTCCCACATCATGCAACTCCAACACATTACCTGGCGCTGCATCTTCATTTTATCTACTTAGTTAGGTACTTCTTGAAGATTGTTGATAATCTTCTACTTTGAACTATTTTCTCAATAACCTTCACAGGTATCCGAACTGGTGGTTATCGTTAAAGTCATAAAGTATGTCTCTCTCTGTCTCTTTCTGTCTTTCTGTGCATCCCTCTCTCTGTATTTCTCTCTCTCTGGCTCTCTCTTTGCCTGTTTCTCTGTGTCTCATACTGTCTCTCTGCATCTACCTCACTCAACATCTCTACACGCTTCCTCTGTGTCTCCTCCCCCTCTCAGCCACACTCTCCTTCTCCCTCTCCTTCTCTGTCCCCCTTTACTTATTTCTCTACCTTTCTCTCTCTCTCTACCTCGCTCTGCGTTTTGCTCTTGCTGTGTCCATTGTACTCATTCAGTCTCACTGTTTCAAATTCGCTGACGCTCTCTGTCTCTGTATCTGTTTCTCTCTGCCTCCCTTTCTGTCTCCCTTTCCGTCTTAGTCTCCCTCTCTCATTACATCCTTCCATCTATCTCCCTCTGTCTTCCTTTCCCATTCCCTGTCCATCTTCCTCCCCATTTCCTCCAATCTCTATCCCTGTTTTTGGCGCTCTTTGATAGTCCCTATCTGTCTCTGTCCTTTATCTCTGTCTCTCTCTCTCTCTCGCTCTCTCTGTTTCTTTCACTGTATCTGTCAGAATCTCTTTCAAGATCTGTCACGTTCCATGTCTTTATGCCCTTCCCTCTCTCTGTTAATCTCTGTCTCTCTATCATTCTCACTGCTCTCTCTCTCTCTCTGTCTCTCTCTCTCTATCTGTCACTCTTTCTGTCTCTGTGAGGCTGTTTGATATTTACAGTTTAAATGACCAATAGGAAGAGTGAGGCTTCTTGTAGTTGTAGTTTCCTCTCAGGGTTTATGTGCCAGATCACGGACAACCTTTCCTGGTTCCTCCATGACGACCTATAATCAAAAATGCCGACGAACAACTCCATTGTCTCAGAGGTTTACTGACATTGGGCATGTCAGCTGCGACTCTCACCAACGTTTACAGATGCACCATAAATATCATTCTAGCTTGGTATGGCTCCTGCTCTGTCCAAGACTGCAAGAAACTTCAAAGCTTGGTGAATGCAGACCAGTCCATCACTCAAATCAACCTCCCACTCATTGACTCTGTCTAAACATCCCGTTGCCTCGCAAAAGCAACCAGCCTAATTCAGGAATAGCGCACCACGGACATAAACTCTTCCCACTTGTTCCATCAGAGAAAAAGATAAAGAATGTGTGAGGGCATGTACCAACAGACTCATAGAATCATAGAAACACTACAGTGCAGAAGGGGGCCATTTGACCCATTGAGTCCACACCGATAACAATCCCACCCGTCCTATTCCAGAAGCCCCACATATGTAGCCTGCTAATCCTCCAAACATACATCTCCCAGGACGCTAATGGGCAGTTAACATAGCCAATCAACCGAACCTGCACATTTTGGACTTTGAGTGAAAACCGGACCATCCGGAGCAAACCCATGCAGACACGGGTAGAATGTGCAAATTACACACAGACAGTGATCCAAGCCAGGAATCGAACTCAGGTCCTGTGAGACAGCATTGCTAACCATTGTGCCACCATGGTGCCGACTCAAGAACAGCTTCTTCTCTACTGCCATCTGACGTTTTAATGGACCCACATTGCATTAAGATGATCTTTTCCTACACCCTAGCGATGACTGCAACAGTGCATGCTGCACTCTCTCCTTCTCTATGTACAGTATGCTTTGTCTGTATAGCACTCAAGCACGGTAGCACAGTGGTTAGCACTGCTGCTTCACAGCTCCAGGGTCCTGGGTTCGATTCCCGGCTCGGGTCACTGTCTGTGTGGAGTTTGCACATTCTCCTCGTGTCTGCGTGGGTTTCCTCCGGGTGCTCCGGTTTCCTCCCACAGTCCAAAGATGTGCGGGTTAGGTTGATTGGCCAGGTTAAAAAATTGCCCCTTAGAGTCCTGGGATGTGTAGGTTAGAGGGATTAGCAGGTAAAATATGTGGGGATAGGGCCTGGGTGGGATAGTGGTCGGTGCAGACTCGAATGGCCTCCTTCTGCACTGTAGGGTTTCTATGATTCTATGAACAACACTTTTCACTGTATATCCAATGTTACGAAATGCAGCAAAAGGTTAGTCATGGCATGAATCAATTCTGGCCTCCCAGATTGCCTGTATACACTACAGTTCACCTACCTCCACAACAGGTCCAAATTCGCCATCTCCCTGGCCCTACAGTGAACTCTGTAACACTGTAACCCTGAACATAGAGAAGGAGAGAGTGCAGAATGTAATGATGCAATCAAAGCTAGGGTGCAATAAAAGATCATCTTAATGTGATGCGGGTTCATTAAAACGTCTGATGGCAGCAGAGAAGAAGCTGTTCTTGAGTCGGCAGCATGATGGCACAATGGTTAGCAATGCTGTCTCACAGGGACCTGAGTTTGATCCCCGGCTTGGATCACATATTTATGACATTTGAAACTAATAAACCAAATCAATTCAAATCAAATCAAATCAGTCTTTCACATCTCAAGCTGAAACTTCAGCTCGATGTGCCCTGACCTTACCAATGAATTTATGCAGGTTGATGATGTACACGGGACGGCTGTGATCGAGACTGAAATTACAAGGCTCAAAGTGGACATTGGGGAGCAGCGAGAAACTGAACTTGATCAAAGTGGATCCTTTCCAGAGAAACACCACACATTATTGTAATAGGAGAAATCCCAAAAGGTTATATGTGAGAATGGTACAAAGTAAAACAGAGCTTCACTGGTGATGATGGAATACCAGGGATTGGAGTCCCTGAAGCTGTGAGGCAGCAGTGCTAACCACTGTGCCATACTGCCATCCTGCAAGGTGCCCTGGAGATATCCAATATCACGCCCAGGACACCATCATCACCATATCCGTGGTAGGGAAATGATTGGAAATTAATCTGAGGGTCAGAATTAATCTCCACTTCGAGAGGTAAAGATTTATGAACAATAGTCAGCATGGCTTTTCCAGTGGGAGATCATGTCTAACATTTTGCTGGAATTATACAGAGGAGGTGACTGGATGAGTAGATGAGGGAAGTGCAGTCGATGTAGTCGACAGGGAATTGAGAAAAGCTTTTGACGAGTTCCCGCGTGGGAGACTGAACAAGAAAGTGATATCCGATTGGACCCAGGGCAATTTGGTAAATTACATTCCAAATTGGCTGAGTGGCAGGAGCCAGAGGGTATCGGTGGAAGGTTATTTTTGTGACTGCAAGCCTGTGTCCAGTGGGGTTCCACGGGGATCGATGCTGGGTCCCTTGCTGTTTGTAGTGAACATTGATGATCTAGACATAAATGTGTGAGGTATGATCAGTAAGTTCACAGATGATACAAACATTGATGATATGGTAAATATTGAGGAGAAAAGCCTTAGATTACAGGAATCATAGAATCCTACAGTGCAGAAGAAGGCTATGCGGCCCATCTGGTCTGCACTAAGCAAATCCCTCCAGGCGATATCCCCATAAGGCCATGCATTTACTCAAGCCATTCTCCCAGACACAAATCCAACATATCCCGGCCAATCCATCTAACCCACAGGTCTTTCGACTGTGGGAGGAAACTGGAGCACCCAGAGGATACCCATGCAGACATGGGGAGAATGTGAAAACTCCATACAGATATGGTCCAAGTCAGAAATCGAACACGCGTCCCTGGTACTGTGGGGCAGCATGGTAGCCACTATGCCACCATGCTGAGGAAACTGAAAGGCTGGTCAAATGGGCAAATGTAATTTGCACCTGAAAAATGTGAGGTGATGCATTTGGGACAAGGGCATACACCATGGGACAAGGGAATACACAATGGGGCAAGGAAATGCAGCATGTCCGCCGAGTGTGAGGAAGTGCAGAGGACCAGCGCTGGCTGGGATCCGACCACCTCCCAAACCTATCTGGTTGCAAATGCACAATTGCAGCCAGCAGCGATCTGCCTGATCTCAGAGAGACACCTGTCAGCTCGCTTCAACATAGCAGCTGCCCCCAGGTAGTGCGGGGGCTGCAGCTCTTCGTGAGCAACCCCCGAACGGGTATTGACACCACGCGTACCACCTGGACAATCACCCCCCTTCCTCGACACCAATTGCATGCAGAGAGGCAGTGAGACCCCCTCTCTACCTCATTGTGCATGCAGAGTGGAAGCGAGGCCACCCTTCCTACCCCACAGTGCATGCAAGGAGGCAGCGAGACCCCCTCCCTAACCCACTGTGCATGCAGAGAGGAAGCGAGGCTCCCCTCCTTACCCCCATCTATCATGTGCAGTGTGGCAGTGGGGCCCACCCCACAGACAGTTTGCAAAGTGGTAACGGACCCTCTACCACCCAGCAACTACGTTCAGAGTAGGTCCCGCTACTTTCAGGCTCTGCTCGTGTAGACCCCGCAACTCATGCCCCACTCCCTGGTACTGCCCTGTGGAGAGTGCCCGGTGGGCATTGACCAAGGGGCTCCACCTTTGCCCTCGACCTTGACCAGTGTCCTCAATGGCCTTCGGTTCTTCCGGTGAGGTCATCACGACTCGTCTGCGTACGTTTGAACCAGCTGTTTTCCTCACGGGACACAACCTCACCCGCTGAATTTGCAAAGGCAAGTGTGCCACGTACTTCCATCCCAGGCTCGCTAATTTGATTTAAATTTGTTTTAAAATAAATTTCAACAATTTATTCAGCCTATCGCCAGAAATGGGCAGGAGACTGAATCCACTGAGTATCCCTTGCCGGTAAAGGTTGCAAGAGGCAAGAAATCGGGCGTGGACCTGAGTTCTGGGTTGTCACGCGGTTTCACTTGCTCACCCTGCCACGAATGGACGGGGAGTAGTTGTAAACACGCCACCCTCCCCCCCCCCCGCCCCCCCGGTCTCCCCCCTCCTTACCCCCGTGTGTGTTTGTGTGTGTGTGTGTATACTGTCTGTACCAATATGCGTATGTGTGTGTGAGCAAGAGAGCACCGTATGAGTGCTCCTAAGTATGCGTTGTCCTATTCCTTAATTTGTGTGTGAGTGGGAGTAAGTGTTAACATCTGATTGCTTCTATCAACAAGTGTGTGTATCAATGTATGTGAGTTTGGGTGTGTCTGTGTGTTTGTGTTCCTGTTGCTCTCGGAGAGCTTGTGGTGGCACAGGGGATAGCATTGCTGCCTCACAGCACGAGAGGCCCTGGCTCAATTCCAGACTTGGCCACTGTCTGTGCACATTCTGCACGTACTCCCTGTCTCTGCGTGGGTTTCCTCCTGGTGCTACCGTTTCCTCCCACACTCTGAAAGTTGTGCTGGTTAGATGCACTGGCCATGCTAAATCCTCCGTCAGTGTCCCTGAACAGGCGCTGGAGTTTGGTGACTTGGGTATTTTCACAGTTAATTCAGTGCATTGTTAATGTTCTGATATTTGATACACGAATGAATAAACTTTGCAAAACATGTTCTCTCTCTGTGAGATTTTGCTGTGCACGCATTATCAATAAAATGGATTCAGGTGACTGGGTGGGTGATTAGCAGTGAACTGCTGTTATATATACAGGGTAAAAAGGATTCGGTCTCATGCTTTTACTCACGATGGAATAGCGGTTGAGGTTACATGTCTGTGGAAAGTCACAGCACACAGAAGACATCGTAGCCCATAGACCCTGAGACAATTTTCAGTGGCTGGAAGAATGACTAACTGGATACAGAGATTCAACAGAAACAACAAGAGCAGCAAACCGAGTACAGTAAATGACACGAAAATCAATACAGTTCAACAGCCTTTCTGGAATTAGGAACTGGACACAGGGGATGGGACTTTACAGCCTCACGCTTCCCCAACCTCCGGAGGAGGTTCACAAAAATGAACCGGGGAATGAAATACTTAATGCATGAGGAGTGTCCGAGGACTCTGTGTCTGTACTCGGCGGAGTTTGGAAGGATGAGGAGGGGGATATCATTTAAACTTACAGAATAATGAACGGCCTGGATAGAGAGCACTTGGGGATGATATTTCCATTAGTAGAAGAGACTAGGTCCCGAGGGCACAACCTCAGAGGAAAGGGACGGCCCTTTAGAACTGGGATGTGGAGATGCCGGCGTTGGACTCGGGTGGGCACAAAAAGAAGTCTCACAACACCAGTTGTCCACTCACCTGATGAAGGAGCAGCATTCCGAAAGGTCGTGATACCAAATAAACCTGTGGGACTTTACCTGGCTGTTGTGTGACTTCTTACTTTCGAACTGTGACGAAGAGGAGTTTCTTCAGCCACAGGATGGTGAATCTGTGGAGTTAATTGTCACACAAGGCTGTGGAGGCCGGGCCTTTGAGTGTATTTAAGAAAGAGCTAACTCGGTTCTTCACTGGTTAAGCGCTCGAAGCTTCCGGGGAAAAAGCGGGTTAATGGATATGAGAAACTTGCCAGCCAGACTAGGGGCGGCACGGTAGCACAGTGGTTAGCACTGCAGCTTCACAGCTCCAGGGTCCCGGGTTCGATTCCCGGCTCGGGTCACTGTCTGTGTTTGCACATTCTCCTCGTGTCTGCGTGGGTTTGCTCCGGTTTCCTCCCGCAGTCCAAAGATGTGCGGGTTAGGTTGATTGGCCAGGTTAAAACATTGCCCCTGGGATGCGTAGGTTAGAGGGATTAGCGGGTAAATATGTGGGGGTAGGGCCTGGGTGGGATTGTGGTCGGTGCAGACTCGGTGGGCCGAATGGCCTCCTTCTGCACTGTAGGGTTTCTATTCTATAAGAATTGAATTGTGCACCAGGCTCGATTGGCCTAATTCTGTTCCTATATCTTATTGTCTTATGAGATGAGATAACGTTAATCATGTAGTCTGCGAAATCCAGACTGTAGCCGATCTTATGTACAGCTCATGTACAGAAAAACCTTAGTAAGGGACTTCACTTGAACTATCTCTCAGTGTTATGTACAGTACAACCTTAGTTGGAGTCATCAGATAGAGCTATATCTCAGTGTTAGGTACTGAAGAACGTTATCAAGAGGTTTCACATGAAACCTTCTCAACATTTTCTATTGTGAGGTTGTAAGGAGTCAAGAGTTAGTTGAGGAGAGTATGGGAGAAGGACACCGGGACACCTAAACAGAGTCAGCAGTACCTTGTGAAGAGTGTGAGAGGAGGATACTGGGACACCGGGCTAGACGGTCAGCACCTTGAGGAGAGAGTTGGCAGGGGAAACTGGGACACTGTGACAGACAGACAGCATCTTGAGGAGAGTGTGAGAGAGGGGATACTGGGACATCGGGATAGAGAAGCAGCATCTTGAGGAGAGTCTGAGAGGGACACTGGGACACGGGGACAGACAGTCAGAACCTTGATGAGAGTGTGAGAGTTGGACACTGAGACACCTGGACAGACAGTCGGCACCCAGAGGAGAGTGTGTGAGAAGGGAATAGTGGAACATCGGGACAGACAAGTCGCGCCTTGAGGAGAATGTGGAGGAGGGGGGGGGGGGGTCACTGGGACACCGGGACAGACAGTCAGCACCTTGAGGAGAGTGTGAGAGGGACAATGGGACACCGGGACCGACAGTCAGCACCTTGAAGAGAGTGTGAGAGGGGGACACTGGGACACCGGGACAAACAGTTAGCACCTTGAGGATAGTGTGAGAGGGGCACTGGGACACCGGGACAGACAGTCAGCACCTTGAGGAGAGTGCAAGAGGACGACACTTGGATACTGTGACAGAAAGTCCGCACCTTGAGGAGAGTGTGAGAGGGGGACACTGGGGCGCCGGGACAGTCGGTCAGCACCTGGAGGAGATTGTGACAGCGGGGCAGTGGGGCACCGGGACAGGCGGTCAGCACCTTGAGGAGAGTGTGAGAGGAGGACAGTGGGACACCGGGACAGACAAGCAGCATCTTGCGGAGTTTGTGAGAGGAGGACACCGGGACAGACATGCAGCACCTTGAGGAGAGTATGAGAGGAGGACACTGGGGCACCGGGACAGACAGTCAGCACCTTGAGGATAGTGTGAGAGGGGCACACTGGGACACCGGGACAGACGGTCAGTACCTTGAGGAGAGTGTGAGAGTAGGACAGTGGGACACCGGGACAGGCAAGCAGCACCTTGAGGAGAGTGTGAGATGGGGACATAGAGGATTGAAGCTACTGGTAGAGTTGTGCAGCACTGGGATCGAGACCGTTTGTTTATGTCCTGTGGTGCTGAGGATTTTGTTCAAGATCGACTCCACAGTCAGGTGTCAGGAGCACAACTGTTTATTCCGTCTGTATACTTCAAATATTGACTGCTCAATCTGTGAGAATCCCAACTTCACCCCACACCTGAGATTACATTGCCCATTCCCTTAAAGGAGTGCCCCAACATTGAGTGTATTTCAGGAAGAGATAGATAGTTTCTTGACTGGTAAATGGATCAAGGGGAAAGAGCGGGAGAATGGGTTTAAGAAACTTATGAGCCATAGCTGAATGGTGGAGGAGGCTCGATTGGTCTAATGGCCTAATACTGCTCCGATATCTTATTGTCTTATGGTTATCATGTTTCTCTTAGATGAGGTTAACGTTAATCAGTGGTGATATATTCTGCTAAATTCAGGCTGTAGTCGATCTTATGAACAGACTCTGTACAGAACAACTTTAGTAAGGGACTTCAGAAAGGTCAATATCTCAGCGTTACGTACAGTACAAACTTAGCTACAGTCATCATATCAATCTATCTCTCAGTGTGATGTCCAGTACAATCTGAGCAAGAGTTATCAGATCGAACTATGTCTCAGTGTTACGCACAGAACAACCTGATCAAGAGGCTTCTCATCAAACTTCCTCAGCATTTTCTATTGTGAGGTTGGAAGGAGGCAAGGGTGAGTCGAGGAGGGTGTGGGAGGACGACACCAGGACACCTAAACAGAGTTAGCAACACCTTGAGGAGAGCATGAAAGCAGGACAGTGGGACACCGGGACCCCTCAACAGTGTCAGCAGCATCTTGACGAGAGTGTGAGAGGGGGATACTGGGAAACCAGGACAGCCAGTCAGCACCTTAAGAAAGTGCGAGAGGGGGACAGTGGGACACCGGGACAGAAAGGCAGCTCCTTGAGGAGAGTGTGAGTAGGGGTCAGTGGGACACTGGCACAGACAAGCAGCACCTTGAGTTAAGTGTGAGAGCCGGATACTGGCTCACCGGGACAGGCAGTCAGCACCTTGAGGAGAGTGCGGGAGGAGGACACCGGGACAGAAAGTCAGCACCTTGAGGAAAGTGTGAGAGGGGGACACTGGACAACGGGACAGGCAAGCAGCACCTTGACGAGAGTGTGAGAGGGACACTGGGACACCGGGACGCACAGTCAGCACCTTGAGGAGAGTGTGAGAGGGATACTGGGAGAGCGGGACAGACAGTCAGCACCTTGAGGAGACTGTGACAGGGGTCATAGACGATTGAAACTACTGGTAGAGTTGTGCAGCACTGGGATCGGGACCGTTTGTTTATGTCCTGTGGTGCTGAGGATTATCTTCAATATCGACTCCACAGTCAGGTGTCAGGAGCACAACTCTTTATTCCGTCTGTTCACTCAACACTCCAAATATTGACTTCTCAATGTGGGAGGATCCCAACAGCTCACCCCACACCTGAGATCACATGGCCAGTCCCATAAAGAATGCCCCAAAATATATAACACTCAGCCCTCCAAGTCAGATCTCCCACCCACCCCCACACCCCTGGTACAGCACCAGCATTTGAAACCATTTGCGAACAGTTCTACATTTTTCTCCACTAACTTCATACAGGCTGGGTGCAGAATCCAAAGCATATTTACAACATAATTCAGTCCATAGTACATTCCTGATACTTATGCCCATCTTACATTGACCTGATCAAGGGAAGCGACAACCCCTTGGGGGTTGATGCCTGGGGACTGGAGCCAGTTTTAATTTCCTCTCTGGTGAGTGAGGCCTCGATGAACCAACCAACGTTTGATCGTCTTCCCGCCCGTGGTCAGTAACCAATTTCGAGTTCCCTGCCCCCTCCATCAGCGGAGGAGCTGTTGCTACCAGTCCTCCCTGGCGTCCCACTTAATAGAACAGAGAGTATAGAAGTTGGTCGGATTCTAACCTCAGGCAGAGCAAAAAAGGTGACAAGAATGAGAAGGGAGGTGGTGAATGCAGGACACAGTGTGTTGTACCGAAAGGCGTGCAGTATACAGAACAACGTGAATGAGCGTGTTTTGCACATTGAAATTGGCCGGTACGATTTTGTGGGCATCACAGAGACGTGGCTGCAAGGGGATCAGGGCTGGGATCAAAATATCCAAGGATATGTGTCCTATCAAAAGGACAGGCGGATGGGCAAGGGGGCGGGGTTGCATTGTTAGTAAGGTATGGCGTTAAATCAACAGCAAGAAGCGACATAGGATCAGAAGTCATCGAATCTCTTTGGTTAGAGCTGAGGGAAAACAATGGTTAAAAAGACGCTGATGGGAGTTATGTACAGGCGTCCAAGCAGTAGTCAGGGTGAGGGGCAGAAAATAAATCTGGAGATAGAAAAGGCACATAAAAAGGCAATATTACAAGAATCACGTGGAACTTCAATTTGCAGTTGGACTGGGAAAATTAGGTAGTTAGTGGATCCCAACAAAAGGAATTTGTGGAATGTCTAAGAGATGCGTTTTTGGAGCACCTTGTGACAGAACCCACTGGGGAACCGGGAATTCTGGAGTTGTTGATGTGTAATGAGGCAGACTTGATTAGGGAACTTATGGTGAAGGAACCCTGAGGGAGCAGTGACCACAATATGATGGACTTTACCCTCCAGTTTGAGAGGGACAAACTGGAATCAGATACAACGATATTAAATTAAATAAAGGTAACGACAAGGACATGAGGGAGAAGCTGGCCAGAGTTAATTGGAAAAGGAGTCTCGCAGGGAAGACAGTGGAACAACAATGGAGTTTTAGGGGGTATTCGGGAGGCAAAACAGAAATTCATCCCAAGGAGGAGGAAACATGCTAAGGGGAGGACGAAGCATCCTTGGCTGATGAGGGAAGTCAAGGACAGCATAAAAGCAAAAGAATCACTGTAGGCAGGGAGGTTACCAGAGGACTGCAAAGTAGCTAATGTAACATCGCTGATTAAGAAGGGAGGGAGGCAGCAGCTGGGAAATTATAAGCCGGTGAGCTTGACTTTGGTCATTGGCAATATTTTAGAGTCCATTATTAAAGTTGGCATTGCGAAGTACTTGGAAAGTTCATAATAAAGTAGGACTGAGTCAGCTCGACTTTGTCAAGGGAACTCATGTCTGACAAATCTGTTAGAGTTCTTTGAGGAGGTAACAAGGAAGTTAGATAAAGGAGAACCAGTGGACCTGATTTATTTGGATTTCCAAAAGGCCTTTGACAAGCTGCCACATCGGAGACTTTCAAATTAGTTAAGTGCCCACGGTGTTAAGGGTAAGACCCTTGCATGGATAGAGGATTGGCGGACTGGCAGAAGGCAGAGAGTGCGGATAAACGGGTCTTTTTCAGGATGACAGCCGGTTACTAGTGGTGTGCCTCAGGGGTCGGTGCTGGGACCACAACTTTTCACAATATGCATTTACGATTTGGAAGAAGGAACTGAAAGCACTGTCGCGAAGTCTGCAGATGTTATAAAGACATGGAGCGGGAGCGATAGTATTGAGGAAGCAGGGGGGCTGCAGAAGGAATTCTACAGATTAGGTAAGTGGGTGAAGAAGTGGCAGATGGAATATAATGTGGAAAAGTGTGAGGTTATGAAAGTTGGAAGGAGAAATGGAGGCATAGATTGTTTTCTAAATACGGAAATGCTTAGGAAATCAGAAACAAAAAGGGACGAGGAAGTCCTTGTTCAAGATTCTCTTAAGGTTAACGTGCAGGTTCAGTTGGCAGTCAGGAGGACAAATGCAATTTTAGCATTCATGTCGAGAGGGCTGGAATGCAAGAGCAGGGATGGACTTCTGAGGCTGTGGAAGGCCCCATTTGGAGTATTGTGAGCAGTTTTTGGCTCAGTATCTAAGGAAGGATGTTCTGGGCCTTGGGAAGGGTCCAGAGGAGAGTCACAAAAATGATCCCAGGAATGAAGATCTTGTCGCATGAGGTACGGTTGAGGACTCTTGGTCTATACTCGTTGGAGTACAGAAGGATGAGGGGGAATCTTATTGAAACTTACGGGATACTGCGAGGCCTGGATGAATGGACGTGGAGAGAACGTTTCCACTAGTAGGAAGAACTAGAGCCAGAGAGCACAACCTCAGGCTGAAGGGACGATCCTTTAAAACAGAGTTGAGGAGGAATTTCTTCAGCCAGAGAGTGTTAAATCTGCTGAACTCTTTGCTGCAGAAGGCTGTGGTGGCCAGGTCATTGAGTGCCTTTAAGACAGAGATAGTTATGTTCTTGATTAATAAGGAGATCAAGGGTTACGGGGAGAAGGCAGGAGAATGGGGATGAGAAAAAAAAACATCAGCCATGATTGAATGGCGGAGCAGATTCGATGGGCCGAGTGGCCTAATTCAGCTCCTATGTCGAATGGTCTAATGGTCTTATCTGTCAGAGATCGTAAGAGTCGCAGCCGACATGCCAAATTTCCTGAACTGTAGCATCGGATGGGGGCCCAGGACAGGTTGTTGGTGATCCGAAAAACCGAGAAGCTTGAAGCTCAGAAAACTTAAAACTCAAAAAGCGAAGCTTTTCCCCAGTTTTAGAGGTGAAGATAGACATGAATCTTCACTTGTAGAACTTACTACTGGGAGGCAGGTAAGTTTAAATGTCCCATTGAACGTGAAAATGTAAGTTTTGAAGGTAACCTCGTGGGATGGGATGGGCGGATGGTGCTTCGAATACATTGGGGAGTCGGATGACATGGGGGGGTGGGGTGTGCGGGTTAAGGATGTGGGGGCCAAGTCGAGGGGGCTGCAGTGGAGGTTCACCAGGATGCTGCCTGTGACGCAACATTTAAGTTATGACTCAGAGGACACAGCCTCAGAGGAAATGGACATTCCTTTAAAACAGAGATGAGGGGGAATTTCTTCAGCCAGAGGGTGGTTAACGTGTGGAACTCGGTGCCACAGACGGCTGAGGAGGCCAGATCATTGAGTATCTTTCAGACAGTGATAGGTTCTTGATCAATAAGGGGATCAAGGGGAACGGGGAGAAGGCAGGAGAAAGGGGATGACAATCATATCAGCCGTGATTGAAAGGCGGAGCAGACTCGAGGGCCGAATTGCCTAATTATGGAACATAGAACATTACAGCACAGAACAGGCCCTTCGGCCCACGATGTTGTGCCGAGCTTAATCTGAAGATCAAGCTATCCCACTCTATCATCCTGGTGTGCTCCATGTGCCTATCCAATAACCGCTTAAATGTTCCTAAAGTGTCTGACTCCACTATCATTGCAGGCAGTCCATTCCACACCCCAACCAGTCTCTGAATAAAGAACCGACCTCGGACATCCTTCCTATCTCACCCACCATGAACACGATAGTGATGCCCCCTTGTAATAGCTCCATCCACTCGAGGATATAGTCTTTGAACGTTCACTCTATCTATCCCCTTCATCATTTTATAAACTTCTATTAAGTCTCCCCTCAACCTCCTCTGCTCCACAGAGCACAGCCCTAGCTCCCTCAACCTTTCCTCATAAGACCTGCCCTTCAAGCCAGGCGGTGTCCTGGTACATCTCCTTTGCACTGTTTCCAGCGCTTCCACATCCTTCTTCTAGTGAGGTGACCAAAACTGCACACAATATTCCAGATGTGGTCTCACCAAGGTCCTGCACAGTTCCAGCATAATCCCATGGCTCATATACTCTAATCCCCTGTTAATAAATTCTAACACACCATAGGACTTCTTCACAGCTCTCTCCATTTGAGTGGTGACCTTCAGAGAATCTGTGGATATGGACCCCAAGATCTCTCTGTTCCTCCACAGTCTTCAGAACCCTAACTTTGACCCTTCAATCCACATTTTAATTTGTCCGACCAAAATGAATCACCTCACATTTAACAGGGTTAAACTCCATCTGACATTTTTTCAGCCCAGCTTTGCATCCTATCTATGTTTCTTTGCAATCGACAACAGCCCTCCACCTCAACCACAACTCCACCAGTCTTGGTGTCATCAGCAAACTTACTGATCCAGCCTTCAACCCCTCCTCCAAGTCATTAATATAAATCACAAATAGCGGAGGACCAAGCACTTATCCCTGTGGCACTCCGCTAGCAACCTGCCTCCAGTCCGAAAAAATTCCATCCACCCCCACCCTCTGTCTTCGATCAAATTGCCAGTTACCTATCCAATCGGCCAACGTTCCCTCTATCCCACTCCTACTTACTTCCATCATAAGCCGACCATGGGGGACCTTTTCAAACGCCTGACTAAAATCCATGCATATGTCATCAACTGCCCTCCCTTCATCAACACAATTAGTTACCTACTCAAAACATGCTATTAAATTCTATCAAATTTGTGAGGCACGACTTGCCCTTCACGAATCCGTGCTGACTATCCCGGATTAATCTGCATCTTTCTAAATGTTCGTAAATCCCATACCTAAGGACGGTTTCCATCAAATTACCAAACACCGAAGTAAGACGAACCGGTCTATAATTACCAGGGTCATTTCTATTCCCTTTCTTAAACAAGGAAATAGTTCCCCAGAGGAACAAAATTCGCCATTCTGCAGTCCTCTGGCACCATCCCCGTGGACAGTGAGGACCCAAAGGTCAAAGCCACAGGCTCTGCAACCTCATTCCTTGCCTCCCAAAGAATCCCAGATTATATTTAATCAGGCCCAGGGGACTTATCTACCTTCAGTTGATTCAAAACTGCTAGTACATACTAATTCCGAACACATAATTCTGCCACCATATTAGCCTGTAACACCTTCTCTGCCTTAAAAACATGGCCCCTCTCCTTGGTGAACACTGAAGAAAAGCATTCATTCATCACCTCGCCTATCTCTACTGACTCCATAAAGAATTTCCCACTACTGTCCTTGACCGGCCGTAACCTCACCCTGGTCATTCTTTTATTCGTCGCATAAGAGTAAAAAGCCTTGGGATTTTCCTTGATCCGACCAGCCAAGGACTTCTCATGCCCCCTCCTAAGCCCCTTTTTCAGCTCATTCCTTGCTAACTTGTAACCCTCAATCGAGCCATCTGAACCTTGTTTCCTCATCCCTACATAAGCTTCTCTCTTCTTTTTACAAGACATTCCACCTCGTTTGTGAACCATGGTTCCCTCACGCGGCCACTTCCTCCCTGCCTGACAGAGCATACCTATCAAGGACACACAGTATCTGTTCCTTGAAAAAGTTCCATTTTTCATGAGTGCCTTTCACTGACAATTTCTGTTCCATCTTATGCCCCCTAATTATTGCCTAATCGCATCATAATTACCTCTCCCCAATGATAAACCTTGCCCTGCCGTACGTCCTATCACTCTGCATTGCAATAACAAAAGACACCGAATTGTGGTCACTATCTCCAAAGTGCTCCTGGACCAGACTACCCCAACGTTTTGTCCATTCCCCGACTCTTTCCTCGCAAATATTGCACCGGCAATTACAGAGTCTCGTGTTCATGGATGGGTCCACAGTCACCCAATATGTCGATGATCTTCTCCTGGCCAGTCCTTCGGAATCCGCCAATATTGCGGATACTAATCGGCTTCTTAACGCTCTCCATTCCTGGGGTTATGTGCTCCCAGCTGCCAAGGTGAAACGCACTCAGGAAGAGGTCCAATTCCTTGGCACACTCCTTCGGAGCGTTCCCTGACACCCGAGCGAATTCACCCTATTCTGCTGACGGCACGTCCCACATCCCCCAAACAGATGAGGGCCTTTTTAGGACTGGTGAATTTTTGTCGGCAATGGCTCTCTAATGTTACTTTCACTACCAAGCTGCTAACCCCTTTTGCCTCCTCTAAGGCAGCGAAAACTTTATTTCTCTCCCCTCCTGCATTAAAAGCCTTCAGGGAACATAACTAATCAGTTCCATCTGCTCCTGTCCGAGGGCGCCCGCTCGACGACCGGCCTTTTCAGTTATATGTGAGCGTTATGGAAGGCTGTGCCACGGGAGTCCTCACACAGACCCATGGTGACCGCCGACGACCCGTTGCTTATCACTCCATCCGCCTCGATCGAGTTGCTATGGTTCTTCCACCATGCTCACAGGTCCTCCCTGCCATCTGATCACTGGTAACCGCCGCCTCTAATATTACTCTTCACCAGCCACTCATCATATTTACCTCACATGCAGAGATGGCCATAGACAGAAGCTTCAGGGATACAGTTACTCCGAGGAATGAAAATAGATGGGTGACGGTGAGAGGGGCTGGGAAGAAGCAGTCGGTGCAGGGATCCCCTGTGGTCGTTCCCCTTAGCAATAAGTATTCCGCTTTGGATACGGTTGAGGGGGACGACATACCAGTGGTGAGCCGCAGTGAGAGGATCTCCGGCACTGAGTCCGTCCCTGTGGCTCAGGAGGGTAAGGAGGAGAGCGGGAGGGCAATAGTTATTGGGGACTCGTTAGTTAGAGGGATAGATAGGAGGTTCTGTGGCAGCAAAAGAGACTCGAGGATGGTTTGTTGCCTACCGGATGCCAGGGTCCGTGACGTCTCGGACCGTGTTTTCCGGATTCTTAAGGGGGAGGGGAAACAGTCACAAGTCATGGTACACATTGGTACCAACGACATAGGTAGGAGAGGGGACGGGGATTTAAAACAGGAATTTCGGGAGCTGGGCTGGAAGCTGAGAGCCAAGACAAAACATGTGGTCATCTCTGGTACGCTACCGGTGCCACGTGATAGCGATTTGAGGAACAGGGAGAGAGTGCACTTAAACATGTGGTTGCAGGGATGGTGCAGGAGGGAGGGTTTCAGATACGTGGATAATTGGAACACGTTCTGGGGAAGGTGGGACCTCTACAAATAGGACGGGGTGCACCTGAACCAGAGGGGCACCAATATCCTGGGAGGGAAATTTGCTACGGCTCTTCAGGGGGATTTAAACTAATTCGTCAGGGGAGTGGGAAAAGGAGTTGTAGTCCAGAAGTCAGTGTTGAGGGTGGTGAGGTATTGGGGAAGGTATCAAGGTCAAGGGTGGGTACCGGTAGACAGGAAGGTGGGTTGAAGTGTGTCTACTTCAATGCAAGGAGCATCCGGAACAAGGTGGATGAACTTGGGGCATGGATTGGTATTTGGGACTACGATGTTGTGGCCATTACGGAGACGTGGGTAGAACAAGGACAGGAATGGTTGTTGGACGTTCCGGGGTATAGATGTTTCAGTAAGTGTAGGGAAGCTGGTAAAAGAGGTGGAGGAGTAGCATTGTTAATCAAGGATAGTTTAACGGCTGCGGAAAAGCACTTTGAGGGGGATATACACACTGAGGTAATATGGGCTGCAGTTAGAAACAGGAAAGGAGCGGTCACGTTGTTAGGAGTTTACTATAGGCCCCCAAATAGTAATAGAGATGTGGAGGAAGAAATTGCTAAGCAGATTATGGATACGTGTGGGGGTCACAGGGTAGTTGTCATGGGGGACATTAACTTTCCAAATATTGATTGGAACCTTTGTAGGTCAAATAGTTTGGATGGGGCACTTTTTGTGCAGTGTGTGCAGGAGGGTTTCCTGACACAATATGTGGATAGGCCGACAAGGGGTGAGGCCACATTGGATTTGGTAGTGGGAAATGAACCGGGCCAAGTGTTAGATTTGGTTGTGGGAGAGAACTTTGGAGATAGTGACCACAATTCTGTGTCTTTTGTTATTGCAATGGAGAGGGATAGGGCCGGACGGCAGGGCAAGGCTTACAATTGGGGGAGAGGTAATTATGATGCGATTAGGCAAGAATTAGGGGGCATAAGATGGGAACAGAAACTGTCAGGGAAAGGCACTGATGAAAAGTAGAACTTTTTCAAGGAACAAATACTGGGTGTCCTTGATAGGTATGTCCCTGTCAGGCAGGGAGGAAATGGCCGAGTGAGGGAACCGTGGTTCACAAAAGAGGTGGAATGTCTTGTGAAAAGGAAGAGGGAAGCTTATGTAGGGATGAGGAAACAAGGTTCAGATGGCTCGATTGAGGGTTACAATTTACCAAGGAATGAGCTGAAAAAGGGGCTGAGGAGAGCTAGGAGGGGACATGAGAAGTCCTTGGCGGGTCGGATCAAGGAAAACCCCAAGGCTTTTTACTCTTATGTGAGGAATAAAAGAATGACCAGTGTGAGGTTAGGGCCGGTCAAGGACAGTGGTGGGAACTTGTGTATGGAATCAGTAGAGATAGGCGAGGTGATGAATGAATACTTTTCTTCAGTGTTCACCAAGGAGAGGGGCCATGTTTTTCAGGAAGAGAAGGTGTTACAGGCTAATAGGTTGGAGGAAATAGATGTTCGGAGGGAGGATGTATTAGCAGTTTTGAATAAACTGAAGGTCGATAAGTCCCCTGGGCCTGATGAAATGTATCCTAGGATTCTTTGGGAGGCGAGGGATGAGATTGCAGAGCCTTTGGCTTTGATCTTTGGGTCCTCGCTGTCCACGGGGATGGTGCCAGAGGACAGGAGAGTGGCAAATGTTGTTCCTCTGTTTAAGAAAGGGAATAGAAATGACCCTGGTAATTATAGACCGGTTAGTCTGACTTCGGTGGTTGGTAAATTGATGGAAAGGGTCCTTAGGGATGGGATTTACGACCATTTAGAAAGATACGGATTAATCCGGGATAGTCAGCACGGATTCGTGAAGGGCAAATCGTGCCTCACAAATTTGATAGAATTTTTTGAGGAAGTAACTAGGTGTGTTGATGAAGGTAGGGCGGTTGATGTCATATACATGGATTTTAGTAAGGCGTTTGATAAGGTCCCCCATGGTCGGCTTATGATGAAAGTAAGGAGGTGTGGGATAGAGGGAAAGTTGGCCGATTGGATAGGTAACTGGCTATCTGATCGAAGACAGAGGGTGGTGGTGGATGGAAAATTTTCGGACTGGAGGCAGGTTGCTAGCGGAGTGCCACAGGGATCGGTGCTTGGTCCTCTGCTCTTTGTGATTTTTATTAATGACTTCGAGGAGGGGGCTGAAGGGTGGATCAGTAAATTTGCTGATGACACCAAGATTGGTGGAGTAGTGGATGAGGTGGAGGGGTGTTGTAGGCTGCAAACAGACATAGATAGGATGCAAAGCTGGGCTGAAAAATGGCAAATGGAGTTTAACCCTGATAAATGTGAGGTGATTCATTTTGGTAGGACAAATTTAAATGTGGATTACAGGGTCAAAGGTAGGGTTCTGAAGACTGTGGAGGAACAGAGAGATCTTGGGGTCCATATCCACAGATCTCTAAAGGTTGCCACTCAAGTGGATAGAGCTGTGAAGAAGGCATATAGTGTGTTAGCTTTTATTAACAGGGGGTTGGAGTTTAAGAGCCGTGGGGTTATGCTGCAACTGTACAGGACCTTGGTGAGACCGCATTTGGAATATTGCGTGCAGTTCTGGTCACCTCACTATAAGAAGGATGTGGAAGCGCTGGAGAGAGTGCAGAGGAGATTTCCCAGGATGCTGCCTGGTTTGGAGGGTCGGTCTTATGAGGAAAGGTTGAGGGAGCTGGGGCTGTTCTCTCTGGAACGGAGGAGATTGAGGGGAGACTTAATAGAGGTTTATAAAATGATGAAGGGGATAGATCGAGTGAACGTTCAAAGACTATTTCCTCGGGTGGATGGAGCTATTACAAGGGGGCATAACTATAGGGTTCATGGTGGGAGATATAGGAAGGATATCAGAGGTAGGTTCTTCAAGCAGAGATTGGTTGGGGTGTGGAATGGACTGCCTGCAGTGATAGTGGAGTCAGACACTTTCGGAACATTTAAGCGGTTATTGGATAGGCACATGGAGCACACCAGGATGGTAGGGAGTGGGATAGCTTGATCTTGGTTTCAGATGAAGGTCGGCACAACATCGTGGGCCGAAGGGCCTGTTCTGTGCTGTACTGTTCTATGTTCTATGTACATTCAGTTGTTTCTGTCCTCACCTCCCATCAAACTCAACATCTCACGCAGGCACTATTAATTCAATATGAGGTAGCCGTCCTCAACAACCCACCCCTGACGTTTTCCTTTTGCTCCACCGTCAATTTAGCTATTTTTCTGACTGCCCCACCGTAAGAGCTCCCCTTTCCCCCACATGATTGCCTCCTCAGGAACCATTTTCTGACGTCCCATCGCCCCGACCTGAGTGATGTCCCTTTGTCCTCACCGGATCTCACCTTTTATTTTGACGGAAGCTCATCTATTTCCCCAGGAGGGAAGCGGTCTCAGGCTACGCCATAGTAAACACTACAACGGTTTTAGATTCGGCATCCTTTGACCCCCCCCCTCACCTGCCCCCCCGATTTCAGCCCAAAAAGCAGAACTGTTTGCCCTGACTTGGGCTTGCATCCTGGAGGCTGGCCGTTCTGTAGACATCTGTACTCATTCTCGCGACGCCTTTGGCATTTCCCATGGTTTTGGTCAGTTATGGGCCCAGCAAGGTTTTCTTACCTCCTCGGGTTCCCTAATTCAAAACTCCCTTATTGTTCAGAACCTACTACAGGCTCCCCTTCTCCCCGCAAAATTGGCTGTTATTAAGTGTGAAGCCCAAACATCCGACTCATCATTGGTCTCTAAGGGTAATGTCCTGGCTGATTGTTACACCAGTGCCGCTGCTGTCTCTGGCGCTACGGTCGTGCTGTCCATGATAAACTGCTTGCTTCCTTTCAACAGGAAATATATCTGCCATTGCAGATATATCCACTATTCAGTGCTAATAGGACGCCCCTGCTTCCGAACAAGACCTTTGGAACATACATGGATGTTCGCATTCTGCGTCAACAGTCCTCTGGGTTACTCCAGCCGGCCTGATGTACCTGATGTATTATTACTTTTATTACTTGATTGCTTGCACTCAAATACGCACCTCGGCAAGGAGGGAACGTGTGGAATACTGCTCCGCACCTGCGATTAAATAAAGCAGCCCAATCCCGCATTATGTCATGTTTGATATGTCAACAGAATAATGTCGGCCAAGGTATCAGGTGTCCACAAGGTTGCATCCCCTTTGCCAGGTGCCCCATTTGATTGCATCCAGTTAGATATTATAGAATTACCGCGTGTACAGCGCTACAAATATTGTCTTTTGCTTTTTGACGTATTTAGCCGTTGGATCGAGGTGTTCCCCATCACCAATAACAACGCCTCTACAGTAGTGAATTTATTATTGACAGGAATTAGACCCAGATTTGGCATCCCCCAACAAATTAGCTGGGACAATGGTCCCCACTTTGTCGGAAAAAATAATAAGGAATTGTGCGACATACTGCACATTCAGCAACAGTTCCACTCTACCTACCACCCCCAGGCAGCAGGAATAGTGGAAAGAGCTAATGGGTCCCTGAAAGCCAAGCTAGCCAAACAAACATCTGAAACCAGTCTTAATTGGCCAGCCCTCTACCACATGAGAATAACACCCCACTCTCCAACCGGACTATCGGCTGCAGAAATAGTCTCTGGGAGGTGAAGATGGGAATCGGTTCATGAACTTTGTAACACTTAAGCATTGAGACCCGAAAACTGTGATTTTGTGAAAAACACTGCAGAGCTCATGTTTTCGTCAGACCTAGGTGTTTTCATGTCTGTAAAGCGTGTTTTCGTGCATCCAAACCAGATAAGAGAAATAGCTGTCCTTGCTCCGATGTACAACCATATGATTTTCCAAGCTAGTATAATCTAAGCAGAATCAGTTAAGATGACTCCATTTTATGTTCCTTTCCAATATGTACCTTTGTTTAACACGGCGCAGTTGACATGCATGCCTTGTGTGATCGCATAATCATAAATTCATATATATTCATTATTTACCGACAACACTCACCGATATAAAGTATTATATAGGCCCCTGTACTTCAGTTAACTTGTTTGTGCAAACTTATAATCTGAACAACCCACAGGAGTCCACATTAAGGCGACAGAACAGATAGTCACAGCCTTGAGATGGCCAGGATTACACGGACTACGCGGAGACAATGAGGCAGCAATATTCGTGGGATGATGCGGACGTGACCAGGGGCGAAAATATATGTATATTTATATATTTGTCCTTATCGTGTATTCAATGAGAATTCTGGAGACCGTATTAGGGATCGGACCTCTCCCACAATTGTGAAAATAAACCACTGTACTTTGACTCACGACTCGTCTCAGAGGTATTTTTTACCGACAAAAATTGGTGCAGAAACCCGGGATCTGTTTACGGGTGCGGTCGAATGCCACGACCGGGACACCGGAATAGATTACTGAACTTTAAATGGAATGGATCAAGATACAGTGGGTATTCATCTGTGTTGAGAGTGTGTGATTTGGGAGAGTGTAAGAGTGGACAACGTCTGAACTGAGCATATACAGACAACGAGGCATCCGTCTCTAATCCCAGATTGAGACTGAATGTTGAGAGGGGAAATCCCCCACGCTGATGTCAGGAAATTGAAATGGGTGTTAGAGACTGGAGATAGATGCCTGCGGTGTGTTGTTCAGACGTGAGTGAGGAAGAGACTGTCTGAGTGATCGCTGGAGTTGAAGGAAACGCCTTCATGTAAAAGCCAGCTTAATAAAAATATAGTATAAGCAGCGGTACGGAGGGATCTGATCACCCCCGACAGGTATCACCGAACTTGGATAAGAGCACCGAGGAGAGGAGAGCAAGAATGGAGAATAGAAGACTCCAGGTGGCGAGTATAACCTTACCGATGTTCTGGGGAGACAAGGACAGTAGGGACCCCCGGGATCCCGAATAAATGAAAATATGATTGATCGGGAGAAACTCATTAAACAGATGATAAAACGGGGGCGGGGGGGGGGGGGGATCGCTGGGATTTAGACCACACACTAGACCAACAACGAAAATTTTTGGAAAACGAAAAGACAGACGGAACTAAGAAAATTGGAGATCTCTTCGTTCACCAATTGGCCGGATTAATAGAACAGATCTCAGTCTCGGGTAAGAAATGGGCTGATGACAAAGCAAAAAATTAAAATGTTGGAAGCTCCCAGATGTGCCTGTGTGTGTTTGACAAAGTGCTTGTATGAATTTTTGTTGTTGCTTGCTTTAATGTTTTAATTATGCAACTTTAAATAAAGTACACCTGAAACTATACCCCATCGTGACCAGCACCTCCACCATTTTAAAGATGGCCTGTCGCTCGCTCACCATAAAATCCTTAAAATGGGAGTTCCCAATATACAGAACTATGATGAATTAGTAGAATTGGCATCTGGAATTAGAGCCGGACGAGATGAGAAACCATACCCACGAATAAAACAGGAGAATGTTAGTGCAAACAGTGGAGGAGCTAAACCAAAGGGTGCGTGCTACAATTGTGGGAAACTGGGTCACTTTGCCAGAGACTGCATAGCTCCGAAGGGGGGGGGGTGTTGAGGGGGGGAAGAAAGGCGCCTACCTGCCGATTTTGTAACAAGGGGGTTGGGGGGGCACACAGAGGCCAGCTGTTGGAGCAAACACGGACTTCCTCCGCCGCTGCAGGAGGGGGTAAACTGACAAGGGGCAGCCACTGCGAGTCTGGGTAAGAAGGAGGGTAGAATCTACGCGTCTGCACAATGTGAAATGCTGGTGGACACGGCCATATCGACCACTGACCCACCCTTACCCATAACGTATAAAATGATCTATGTAAAAGGAATTAACGGAAAGCAAACCCCTGCCTACTAAAGAGAAATGAGACAAAGAAGATAGAAGTACTGTTAACATATCAGTTAGCTGGACTAATTGAGCAAGAGGTCGCCTCTACTAAAAGGTGGAGTGAAAATAAAGAAAATATTAGAGAGTTAGAATCCAGAGAAAGGGAACTGGAGAAGCAAAACCATGTGTTAGAAGAAAAGCAATGGAGAGGGGAAACTGCTCTTCAACCTCCTAATGAGTCCACACAACAGGGGCCAACACAACTTAGTACCAGTAGCTGCGCAGCCAAAGAACAAATTATAAACCCTTCACTCAGTTAAAGCAGAAATTTAGAGGGTAGAGACATAGGATGAGAGGAGACCTAAGAGAGCCGTATAAGATGTTGAGAGGCATAGATCGGGTGGACTCTAAGAGGCTTTTTCCCAGGGTGGAAATGGCTGCTATGATAGGACACAGGTTTAACGTGCAGGGGTGTAGGTACAGGGGAAATATTAGGGGGAAGTTTTTCACACAGACGGTGGTGGGCGAGTGGAATCGGCTGCCGTCAATGGTGTTGGAGGCAAACCCAATAGGGTATTTTAAGAGGCTCCTGGATGAGTACATAGGACTTAATAGGATGGAGGGTGATAGGTAGGCCTAAAAGGCAGGGATATGTTCGGAACAACGTGTGGGGCCAAAGGGCCTGTTTGCTGCTGTAGTTTTCTATGTTTCTATGTTTTCTATGAGGGAATGCTCCCACTTACTGGAGCAGGATTACCACATCAAAACAGTTAGGAGAGGGGTCAGTGTATGTGATAATGATGGAAACCCTAAAACTTGGGTAATGTTTAACTGGGAATGTGAGAAGCATGAGAAGGACAAAAGAGATAGAGAAGGACAAGAGAGACTTGGAAAGGAAAGATGAAATCGAGGAAAAGAGATTAGAACAGTAAGCCGAACAAAGGAAAGATAAAAAAACAGAGGTAACTGGCTTTCCAAGGATGTTGCAAAATACCGATACAGGAGGATTGGTGGAATCGACCCAGTGGAGATAATCACCAGAAATCTAAGGTAGCTGTCATTGCCCCAATGAATATAACAGACACCAGCGCCAGTGCCGCTGCAAAAACAGAAGGGACACAAATCAGGTTAAATTGCTTAGCTTGAAGCGTGATCGACCAAAGAGGGGAGTAAAGGGTTAAAATAAACTAGCAGGCTGTGTACATGACAGAGAGAGGGAGAGAGAGAGAGAGAGAGGATGAAATGGTGCAATCGAAAGCCTCATGTGGTGAAATATGGTATAGCAGATCAAAGTGAACTGCTTCGCTGTGTACGAGTTTAATACATTACTTTCCCCCTCTTGAAATTTTACGATAGTGCATCGGACAGAGATTAGTGGGATGTGGGAAAAGTAGCATTACATTAGATCTGAAAAGTCGTAAGGAGAGTTAACTAGTTCGGCCCACAGTAGATTCGATCTTGTATCTGTCTGTGTTGGTTACAAAGGCAGAGCTGTACAAATAATTAATCATGCCCATTTTGAGCTTTAACCGGAGAGTCTGTATGAAAGTGTAAAAGTCTCAATTTAATAGGGATAAAAATGAATGAAATACTTGGATCAGGCTTTTGATAAATTTGAAAATGTATTATTGATAGAACTAACAATGAAAAGATGAATGGAAAGAATTATTCCTGAGTGTTTGAAGCGATGATGTCCTCTGAGTAAACTTCCACCCCCGCCTCTCTGCTGAAACAAGCAGAGAATTAACCCATCCTGTCCCAGACAGGATGGATCTTTGTGTTATAAGACTTGCAGTAATTTAAAGACATAAAGTCAAACATTTAACAGAGAAGCGAGTTACATAAGGTAGAATGGGAGTGCGTGTTTAATGATGGGAATTATTATACTGCCATAATGCATTCTAATTAAAATGTGTTACATGGATATGCAAAGGAGTGAATCAACCCCAAACTTGGAGTAGTTCTGAACGCAAAGGACACCCTGTTATAACTTGGAATCAACCATGATTGAATGGTGGAGTGGACTCGATGGGCCGAATGGCCTTACTTCCGCTCCTATGTCTTATGGTCTTAAGATTGAAGCTGTATTAAATGCCAGACCAGCTAAAAGGGAGTGCCCCCCTATAATCCCAAATTGACAAATCAATATAATTAGAGGAGAGAGAAATAATTCATTTCAATAAATAAGATATGAAAATGCTGAGCAAGTGTTAAAGATTAAAGTGATAAAATTTATTGAATTAACTTCTGTTTTGAATTTAAATACAGTTTGGAAGACAAAACAATGAAAGCGACCGTCTTAATTAGCGTTCTGTATTCTTTTTTAATGTTTTACCTTCTTTAATGTTTTAATGTTCAGAAAGGAATGTTTCTGTTAAACATTGGAAAGAATCATATGCCTTGCTTTGTTTTGAAGTTGAAATTATGAGATAGTTAGTTGAGAAGTTAGGAGAAAAACTAAGAAGTAATTTTGTGAAAAAGTAGGAACAGCAGGAACAAAAGAATGAGGTAAATACAGTATCTATGAGTCAGTTTAAAGTATATTGACTCAGTGAAATGACTCATAGTTCTGATTACTCCAAGTTCCAGCTGGAGATTAATCAATTTAAAGCTCAGTTGTCAATACAAATAAGAATGTTGTCATTCAGTAACTTTAATCTGCATTTGTTGCGAAACATGGCTAAACTATGTAACACCATGAATTGTTAGAACTTGTGTTGCCATCAACGGGCGATCAGTTCTTTTACTGGTTCTGAATAAAATGTGGAAATTCAAGGCTTGTGTTACGTTGTTTCGTTAACATGCAACAAATTGCATCGTCTGACATTGATGATAGTTCTGACGAGCTCATACGAAGGAAAACCTGACTAAAGTACTAACCTCTGGAGACCAACACGAATACAAATTGCCCAGCTAGAATGCAATATTAAGGTCCACAGAATATAGTGATTAACGAATATCTGATATTTTAGTATTCTGTAACTGGTTAAAATTATGTACTGCCATTGGAATTTCATGTGCGATCTGTTGTTCAAGGTTTACCAAATGTAAAAACACTGGAAAACTTAAAACCTTGCTAGTTAAGAATCACACCAAAACGTTTCTAATCAGTTAACTATTGTTATTGTTATACGTATTGTACCTACTATGATTTAGATTTGGCGCCTGCTTTTTTCCTAAAATGCGGGGCCTTTTGATCTGGAGCTAAGTTTAAAAATAGAAATAACTTAAATTACGAGGGTTTGGATATCACAGTTATGATGTGCAAAGCGGCATGATACAACTGCCGCTTGATGATTATTATTATCCGATATAGCACTGCCATATAGACCCGAGAATAAAATGAAATCCTGAAAAGCCTGAACCAATTTTGTATAATATATCTATATAGTGTATGTTGTGTATTGATAAAAATATAACTCTGTGGGAGCTTCCTGTTTTCCTCCATGAAAAGGCGATTCATTCCAAGCATTTAACCATTCTTTGACATAATTTCTAATAACTTGCACTATTAACATTGACATGACATAAAGTGAAAGCGGATTACTTAAGAGAGAGAGAGAGATAAAGAGTTGGAGACTGACTTTGCAGCCAGACTCAAAAGTCTTGCAGCATTCGACGGAACACAACAGATAGCTCATTATAAATTTATGGTAATCTGTGTTTTTAAAGAGCTGCGTGCAAACTGTGTCTGGCTGCATAAACAATTGACATCTGTGACCACGAAACACTGCTGTTTACCTCATGAGAAAATCTGTCTCGAGAAGGATCATTTCTGCTTAAACATCGCACTTCCAAATGTGGTCAAACAAATGATCAAATTAGATATAATGTAAGATTACATCATACAAAGATTGGAGCTAAATGGCACGTGATTTTAATGGGGAAAGCGATGTCTTTTGATATGATTATATACAAATGAATGGATGTCCAGCTGCAGCCAATGCAAAGTGTTATTTGATTCACACTAAGCAGGGGGATATGTGATTAAATGTATAATGCACTGGCTAAAGCCATACAGACATCGGGAAAATGTGCACAAAGGTATTACCCACCATACTAATGAGATTAAGGGCTACCACAAACCGGACAACCGGATTAACCCCTTATGAACTAATGACAGGACGGGCGATACAATTACCTGAAAGCATCGTGACAGGTAGACCGATGTAGGTCCACTAAAATATAAAATCAGGAGTTATATTTTGGAACTAAGCAGCCAACTCAAAGGGATGCGCAAATTGGTAAAAGACAATCAGGAAATAAGAGACGCAGAGAAAGAGAGCTTGAAATGCTCCCTGACGACCCAGCAGCGGGAAGTTGCGTCCTGGTAAAAACATTACCAGGAAAACGTGGGTTCGCCCCCTAATGGAATGGCCCCTAAGAGTTTATCATTATTGGAGACGCCTGTGTCTGCATAGATATGCAAGGCAGGGGCGTCTGGAAACATTCGACTCAGTTGAAAGATTATGCTGGAACTAATTGGAAAAATATTTGATCTACTTCAACTGCAGATAGAAAGAGACAACGACTGACCTCAAGCAAGCTGAACGGGTTCGTGGGAAGTTGTGCACGGGCGATATAGCAATTGAATCATTGTATAACTGTCGCGCGGGTTATTATTAAGTGATAGGATGCTTCTTATGCATCTCACGACCCTGGCCCTGTTCGCCACAGTGGGAAAGTATAGATGGAATTATGAGGATTTAGGGATGAAGGACAGTGAACATCTCTGTAACATCTCTGTCTATTGTATGATCACCTTTGATAATATGTCTCAGCTGTTTGCATCACATTCAAATCTGAGCAAGTGTTGGGTCTGTTCACACATTCCCATGCACGGAGGAAAGGGAGGAAATCCTTTACTCCCAACCTCTTTATCAGCTCCGGAAATGATAGAACAGATTTTAAATCAGAACGGAACCCAGGAAAGGACAGGGAAACTGACATTCAAAACCCCATCGGTTACCACAATGCAGGGTACGTTGACTATCAGCAACAGAGATGGGGGGTGCACTTTATCATTACCAACCGAGCTATGACAGATCGGATTCCCCAAACTATTTCATTGTGAAAAATCAACAAAGGGGATCTATCTGCCTGACAAGAAATGGAACCATGCCTGTTGGCCGTAGCTACTGCATACAGCAGATTAATGTAACTAATGATGCTTGGGCAATGGTACAACAGGCCACAGCCATCGTCGCGGTGAACCTCTGTTCCGCTGATGTAAGCAGGATGACTGCCTATAATGGTAACAATTTTGTCTGTAGAAACAATGCCTACCCCTGGCTTCCCTGGAATTGGGCAGGATCGTGTTATTTGGCATATGTGGTGCCCTATATTCACCATTACACTGACTGACCAGACCACGCCAAGATAAAGCTGCTGAGGGCTAAGTGAGCCATAAGTGAGGCAGAACGGTTCTTCGTGATAGCCGACCCACTTTATGGGACGGCAAAGGCAGCACAGAAACGACCCGAGAGGAAATTGCAAATGAGTCGAGAGATGAGTTCGAAGAGATGAGCACGGCCATGTCTGAGATATCAGCAGAGCTGTGGCTATTCGGAACATTGCTTTACAGAACCGATTGGCACTCGATTATGTGCTAGCCTCCCAAGGAGGAACATGCGCTACAGTTGGCTCCGAATGCTGTAGGTATATTCCAGATGCTTCGGAGAATATAACTCGCTTGGCAGATCAATGTTAAACACGTGACGTAAACAATAGAGGATAAGGGGAACCAATATCACCGGGCTGGATGGAGCAATGGTTCGGGTCGTGGGGTTCATACCTGATGCATGGATTGATTGTATTAGTTGTAATTGTAATTGCTTACTGTGCTTGGATGGCATTATTGAACGCCTGTTGTAAAACGGAAACAGCGCGGATTATGCCGACCCCACGTGCACAGGCAGAGGGGGCAGACCTCCTGATAAAGGTGCTAGGCCCATTCGCCAATAATATTTGATACTGAATTGGTCATGGGGCCATGTTTGGACGTGGCCCGACCAAAAGTGGGGAATGAAGATGGGAATGGGTTCATGAACTTTGTAATACTTGGCGATTTGTAACAGGCATTGTTGAACTTGATTTCGTGTCTGCAGAACTTGTTTTCGTGTATCCAAGGACAGATAAGAGAAGCAGCTGTCCTTGCTGTTGGATACAAGCTTACGATTTTCCCAGCGAATTGTGTTCAGGAATGCGGCGAATCCAGCTGGAATCCATTTTATATTTTGCACTTCTGTCAGCTTACATGCCTGCCTTCTGTGATCGTATAATAATAGATTCACATATATTTATTAAATACTATTCATCCTTACCGATATAAATTGTTATATAGGCCCCTGCATTTCAGTTAACTTGTTTATGCAAACTTATAATCTTTTGTGCAGGAGAAGCAAACCACACGTGTCCACATAGAGGCGACAAAACAGACAGCCTTGAGATGGCCACGATTACACGGACTCCACGTAGGATGGACGTGACCAGGGGCGAAAATATATGTAAAACATAGTTTCCTCATGGGAGGTTAGTCAGAAAGCTTCAGTCGCTGGGTCGACATGGGGAGGTCGTAAATTGGATTAGACACTGGCTCAAAGCCAGAGAGTGGTTTTGGAGGAATGTTTCTCCGCGTGGAGACCTGTGACTAGTGGTGTGCCGCAGGGATCGGTGTTGGGTCCATTGTTGTTTGTCGTCCATGTCAATGATCTGGATGATAATGTGGTAAATTGGATCAGCAAATTTGCTGATGATGCAAAGATTGGAGATGTAGTGGAAGGTTTTCAAAGCTTTCAGAGGGATTTGGACCAACTCGAAAAATGGGCTGACAAATGGCAAATGGAATTTAGCGCAGACAAGTGAGATATTGCACTTTGGAACGACAAGTCAAAGTAGAACGTACAGGGTAAATGGTAGGACAAATAAGAGTGCAGTTGAACAGAGGGATCTGGGAATACAGGTACAGAATTCCCTAAAAGTGACGTCACAGGTAGATAGGGTGGTAAAAAAGTGCCTCTGGTACATTGGCCTTCATAAATCGGAGTATTGAGTCTAGAGGTTGGAGTGTTATGGTATGGTTATGTAAGGCATTGGTGAGGCCGAATTTAGAGTATGATCTACAGTTTTGGTCACGGTTACAGGAAGGATGTAAACAAGGTTGAAAGAGTGCAGAGATGGTTGACAAGGATGTTGCCGGGACTTGAGAAGCTGAGTTACAGAGAGAGATTGAATAGGTTGGGACTTTATTCCATGGAGCGTAGAAGATTGAGGGGAGATTTGATAGAGGGAATACAGGTACAGATAAAAATTGCAGTGAGAAATCGGCGGCTGTGGTCCTGGGGACAGTGACGGTGCTGAGCTGTTTAAAGAACATTTTCTGGTATTTTACGTTATTAAATGGATATTGGCTGGGGAACTCCCCCTGGCTTTGTGAGTTCACATCGGATGTTGTGGAATCTCCGGTCTGGGGAACAATCGAGTTCCTCCTTCATATTCTAACCCCGTGTGTCCCGTTCGTCCTGATTCTGCTGCTCAACGCTTTCACCGTCAGACACATTTTAGTGAGCAGCAGAGCCCGCAGGAGACTCCGGGCTCACAGCAGTGGGGAGAATCCCAGAGACCCAGAGATGGAGAGTCGAAGGAAATCCATCATTTTATTGTTTGTTATCTCAGCCAATTTCATCCTCTTATGATCGACATTAATAGTTTATTCACTATGGGGTCGGATGTATGATTTGGGCTATCGGTCGGTAACATTAGATCGTTTTGTATTGGAATTGGGCTTCATGCTGCAACTCACAGGTTGCTGCACAAATACTGCCATTTATGCTGTGACACAGACTCACTTCAGACAGCAGCTGAAAAATCTTCTGAAATATCCCCTTATTTCAATTCTTCGACTCATTACAACTGAGAGGAAACTACAACCACAAGACCCCTGACTCTTCCTATTGGACAATCAAACTGTAAATCACCAAACAGCCTCACAGAGACAGAAAGAGTGACAGACAGCGTGAGAGAGAGGGCAGTGAGAGCAACAGTGAGAGTGATAGAGAGACAGAGATTGACAGAGAGGGGGAAAGGCACAAAGACATGGAGAGCAACAGAGTTTGAAAGACTTTCTAACAGATACAGGGCAAGAAATAGACAGACAGAGAAAAAGAACAGAGACAGAGAGAGAGAGTCTCTCACAGAGCGAGAGAGACATGGTTAGAGAGTGGGAAAAATGGCGAGGGACATATACAGGGAATGAGAAAGGGAGACAGAGGAAGACAGATAGGAGGTTGTAATATGAGATGGAGAGGGAGACGAAGGGAAACGGGAGACAAAAAGTGAGGCAGAGGGAAATAGCCAGAGACAGAAAGAGACGGATATATAGAGAAAGAGAGCGGGAGCGAATGGGAAAGAGTGAGACTGAAAGAGTACAACGGACACAGCAAGACCAAAAGACAGAGCGAGGTAGAGAGAGAGAGAGAGAGAGAGAGAGAGGGACAGACCGACAAATAAGTAAAACGGGACAGGACAGAGAGGGAGATGGAGAGTGAGACTGAGAGGGGGCAGGAGAGACAGAGGAAGAGGGTATAGAGAGGGAGACTGGTGGAAAGGCGGAGGGACAGAAAGAGAGAGGGAGAAACATCAAGAGAGATAGAGGCACAGCGAGACACAGAGAAAGAGTGGCAGACAGAGAGAGAGAGAGAGAGAAAGAGGTGGAGACATATTTAATAACTTTAAACTTAACAATCAGGTGGAGCTATTGGAATATGAGCTCCCTGATTGAGGCAGTGAATGCTGTCCAATCCGGGAGCACTGCAGACATATATAATGCAGAGTCTCAAGGTGACCGGAACTCAAGGTGTGTACGCTCAGGGTGTGGATGTGATTTACTGTTGGTTTTATCACGAGACTACTAACAGAGAAACGCAGCTAATGTTCTGGGCACCCGTGTTCCAATCCCGTCACGGCAAATGGTGGAATTTGAATAAATATACCTGCAGTTTAGAATCCGCTGGTGACCATAAAAATATTGTCGATTTTCGGAAAAACCGATCTGATTCACCAATGCCCCAGGGAAGGAAATCTATCGTCCTTCCGTGGTCAGGCTTAAAGGTGACTGCAGGGCCACAGCAATGTGGTTGACACTTAATTGCTCGCTGAACATGGGCAACGAGGAGGCCGAGTTGCGAAGGCAGAGCCTTGAGTTGGCTAAAATTAACAGACACTTGTCGTATTCCCAATGGAAGAGACGGTAATCTTGAACTTTTTCAAGACTCTCCCAGTGGCAGCCAATAATATTCCGTTTTGGACGCAAAACTACCCAGTCCTGAATAAACTGAAGCAGCGAGTGCTGATGGGGGAAAACAAAAGGCCGTTACAGCCTGAATTACACCCATATTGGCCTGGCAGAGAGCAGCTGACTGTGGAAGATGGCACACGCCTATGGGGTTCAAGAGTGTCATCCTGAGCCAGGTTCACCATCCCATCCTGGCTGAATGTTATCATGGCCACCCAGGAGTGACAAACTGAGGTTCCTCCAAATTGCCATGTCTGGTGTCCAGGTATGGACACAGATATTTGCTCGTGGGTCATTGTTGGCAATATCAACAAGGGCAGAACTATTACCAGTCGCTACTCTTCAAACTTGTGAATGGCTGGGACGGCCGTAGACGTGGCTGCACATGGACAGTGCCGGATCGTTCATGGCGTCTATGTTCCTGAAAATGGTAGATATTAATTCAAAATAGATGGCCGCACACAGGGTGAGTTAATAAATCACAAGGACAAGAGTGGAGAAACTTCACGCCTCTTCCTTGACACCCAGGATGCCACAGGTTTTTGTTTTCTGAAAATGGACCACGCTTCATCAGTCAGTAATTTGTGCATTGCATGAAGTTGAACAGAATTTGACACGTTAGATCAGTGCCCTTATTACCCATGATCCAACGGCCTTGCAGAAAGAGCGGCCCAAACAGTAAAAGCAGGTTCAAAAAACCATCCCACGGCGTCCTTGGACATCAAACCATCCATATTCATCTTCAATTACAGGGCAACACCCCCCACCATCCCCCGCCACCCCTCTTCAACAACTGGAATAACCCAAGTCGAGTTGCTCCTGGGAAGATCACTCCGCCCAAAGTTAAGTCTGATCTTCCGAGGTCGGGAGTTGACACCCAGTGCCGTTCCCACCAACCGGGAGATGCACTTAAAGGCAGTTGATAGGTTGCCAGTAAAGAATTATGGCAGTGGATTCGCGTGTTTATAAGGCACGTTCAAATTCGGAATGGAACCAGTTTCCTGTCAAGTCCGCTTGGGAGGTACAATTCTATAGGAATACTTCAATGATCTCCAAGGCATGAAACCCCAAGTCTTGCAGGAAATTCCCAGCACACCTGGAACTTTGGAAAGAATTCCAGGCACTCCGGCTACTGCTCTCCACCTCCGCCAGTGGGAACCTCGGGGTCTGAAATGGACACAGCAGGCTTAGCCTCTCGACCACATTGTCACCCGATAAAGGGAACTCGGGCCACAACGCTCATGGCGGAAGAGGCGAGCTCCGGTCTGCTGAACCCCACTTCCGAGGTTGAGCAGGAGGAACCGGAACAACCATTGAAACTCCAGAAAAGGCTTCCAAGGCGGTCAGCCCTCGGTGGTTTCACAGACCTAGAGGGGGAGGGGTGGAATGACTTCAAACATGTTCATAGTTGGACATACGCAAGTATAAACGACCGAACTGAGGCCTGTGAAACCTGCCCAATCAGCGAGCTCCACAAGGAGCTCCAAGCTGCAAAGAGTCAAGCACTGAGAGTTGGGGTAAGTGTGGGAGTTTTGGGAAGTCGTGGAGTGGTGTTGCTGTGTCTTGTATCCCTTGCTACTCTGTACCTTACGACCAGGTCCATTGCGGGCAGGTGTCCCCCACTCATTACAGTTCAGAAAGTAATGTGAGCAGATGGGTTTCTTGATGCTTTCAGAGGGCTTTCGACAAGGTCTCACAGAACAGACGACCATGTGAGTTGAAAACGCATGGCACTGCAGGCAATGTTTTGAGGTGGATAGAAAGCTAGTTTGCAGATAGAAAGCAAAGATTTGGCAATAAATGGGCATTTTTCTGATTAACAGTCAGTGTCCAGTGGGGTGCTGCAGGAATCTGTGCACGGACCCCAACTGTTCACATTATATTTAAATTATTCGGAAAATGGAAGGAAATGTATCATCTCAAAATTTGCCGATGATAAAAGTTGGGTGAGGGTGAGCTGTGAGAAACATGCAGACATGCTTCAGTGTGATTTCAACACGCTCAATATGTGGGCATGTGCAAAGCAGCTGCAGTAAAATGTGGGTAACTGTGAGGCTATCCACTTTGGCAGCAATAATAGGAAGACAGGTTGTTATTTGAATGGGTATAAATTGACAGAGATGGATACTCAGCGAGACATTGGTTTCCGCATGCATTAGTAACTGAAAGTAAGCGCGCATGTACAAAAGGCAGTAAGGAAAGCCAATGCTATTATGGCCTTCAGAAGGAGAAAATTTGAGTACAGGAATAGAGATGTGTTACTGCAGTTGTGCAGGGCATTGCTGAGGCCACACTTCGAGTAGTGCAGTTTTGGTGTTCTTATCTGAGAAAGGATGTCCTTGCTACAGAGGGAGTACAGCGAATGTTTACCAGGCTGATTCCTGGGATGGCAATCTGAGAATTGAAGAGAGACTAAGTCGGTTAGGGCTTTATACATTGGAGCTTGTTCGGGTGAAACCTATAATATTGGAACAGGTTTAGACAGGGGAGATTCAGAAAGAATGCTCCCGATGCTCAGAAAGTTGAGGAGTAGGGTTCATGGTTTATGGATTAGCATCAAACTTTTAGAACAGAGCTGAGGAGAAATTTCTCCTCCCAGATAATCTTTGGACTTCACTACCATTGAAATTAGTTGAGGCCAAAACGTTTAGTGATTTCAGGAATAAATGATTTGTAGCTCTTGGGACTAAAGTGATGACGGGATATGGGAGGAAGGGATGATCAGGATATTGAAGTTGATGATCAGCTATGATCAAACTGAATGGTGCAGCAGACTGAAAGGGCTGAATGGCCTACTCCTGTTTTTACCATATTTCAATATTTCTATGATTGTGAAGCTGAGTGAGTCTGTATATGGTCTGAGTCCGAACCTGGTGTAACTCTGAGCCTCGTCTGATTCCGAACTTTGTGTGAATCTGAACCGCGTCAATGTCTGAACCTGAGTGGGACTGAACCTGGTGCGGGCCCGAGACTGGTGCGGGCCTGAACCTGGTGCGGGCCTGAACCTGGTGACCTGGAGCAGGGATGATACCAGAGAACCGGAAAGTAACTGATGTAACACCGCTGTGTCTTTCTGAATCTCCCCTGTCCAAACCTGTCCCAATATTATAGGTTTCACCCGAACAAGCTCCAATGTATAAAGCCCTAACCGACTTAGAAAGGCAAATGTGATGCTGGCCCTCTCGACATGAATGCCAGCATCACATTTGCCTTTCTAACTGCCGAAGAATCTTCAGGTTAACCTTGAGAGAATGTTGAACAAGGACTCCCAAATTCCTTTGTGCATCTAATTTTCTAAGTATTTCCTCATTGAGAGAATAGTCAGTGCCTCCATTCCTCCTTGCAAAGTGCATAATCTCGCACTTTTCTTCATTGTATTCCATCTGCCCCTTCTTTGCCCACTCTCTAATCTGTCCAAGTCCTTCTGCAGCCTTCCCACGCCCACCCACGCCCACTTCCTCAATACTCCCTGTCCATCTACATATCTTTGTATCATTTCCAAAGTTAGCAACAGTGCCTTCAGTTCGTTCTTCCTAATCATTAATATATTTTTGAAAAGTTGTGTTCCCAGCACCGACCCCTGAGGCACACCACTAGTCAATGGCTGCCATGCTGAAAAAAGATCCCTTCATCCCCACTCTCTGCCTTCTGCCAGTTAGCCAATCCTCTATCCATCCCAGGATCTTGACCTCAACACCATTGGCACTTAACTGATTTAACAGTTTCCAATGAAGCGCCTTATCAATGGCCTTCTGGAAATCGAAATATATCAGATCCATTGATTCTCCCTATCTAACTTCCTATTACCTCTCCAAAGTACTCTAACAGGTTTGTCAGATATGAGCTCCCCTTGCTAAAGCCGTGCTGACTCCGTCTTATTTCATCATGTACTTCGATGATCTCATCTTTAATAATGAACTGGAAAATCTTGCCAATGACCGAGGTGAGGCTAACTGGCCTATCATTTCCCATCTGCTGCCTCCCTCCCTTTTTAAACAGCGGTGTTACATCAGTTACTTTCCGGTCCTCTGGTATCATCCCTGCCTCCAGTGATCCCTGAAAGATCACCACCAATGCCTCTACAATTTCCTCAGCAAGCTATATTCGAAACCTGGATTGTAGTCCATTTGGTGCAGGTGATTTATCCACTTTCATACCTTTCAGTTTCCCCAGGACCTTCTCCTCAGTGACGGCTCCTACACTCACCTGTGCCCTCCGACTCTCCTGGAGCTCTGGCATCCCACTGCTGTATTCAACCGTGAAGATTGATGCATAGTAACTATTCCGTTCCTCTGGCATTTCTTTGTTTCCTATCATTCCTTCTCCAGCCTCATTTTGCAGTCGTCCAATTTTTGCCTCTCTCTTACCGTTTTTAAATTGAAAAAAAATTGGTCATATCTTCTTTCATATTACGAGCTAGCTTACACTCATATTACATCTTCTCCCCACTTATTGCTTTTTTAGTTGTCCTCTGCTCGCTTTTAAAGGCTTCCCAATCCTCTGCCTTCCCAATAATCCTTGCCACTTTGTCTGCACATCGCATGGGGGTCGGAGCAGACGGGCAGAGACCATATAAAGATTCCAATACCTCTGTCGGGAATAACCGATTGAGGGGTGAACACGTGGGTCAAATCCTGCCCTCTGTCTCACCACAAAATTTCTCCCCCCTCTCACGTCAGCTCTCTCTTCTCATCTCAGCACTCTGCCTCACCTCAGCTCCCGCTGTCTCATTTTAACTGCCCCCTCTCACCTCAACAGACCCCCCTCATATCAATACACCCTCTCTCATCTCATCACTCTCCCTCTCACTTCCACACTCCCCTTTCATCTCAACAATCTCTCCTCCACACCCACGCTCCCCCTCCCTCCCGCCCTCCCACACTCCTCCCTCCCTCTTCCTCCAGGCTCCCTCCTCCATGCTTCCCCTTCCCTCCCTCCTTCACACTCCCCCTCCCTCTTTCCTCCACCCTCTCCCCTCCCTCTTTCCTCGACACGCCTCCCCTTCTCCACACTCTCAGTCTCACCTCAACATGCTCTGACAGTCACATTAACAATCCCGCCTGAACTCAAAGCTCCTCCTGTCATCCCAACACTAACAATCTCAACAAAGCCCTCCTCCACTCACCTTAAAACACTTGGGAAACATAGAAACATAGGAAACTACAGCACGAAACAGGCCAATCGGCCCCACAAGTTGTGCCGAACATATCCCTACCTTTTAGGTCTACCTGTAACCCTTCATCCTATTAAATCCCATGCACTCATCCAGGAGTCTCTTAAAAGACGCTATTGAGTTTGCCTCCACCACCACTGATGGCAGCCGATTCTACTCGCCCATCACACTCTGTGTGAAAAAACTTACCCCCAACATTTTCCCTGTAACTACCCCCCAGCACCTTTACCCTGTGTCCTCTCGTAGCACCCATTTCTACAGTGGGAAAAAGCCTCTGAGAGTCCACCCGATCTATGCCTCTCAACATCTTATATACCTCTATTAGGTCTCCTCTCATCCTACATCTCTCCAAGTAGAAAAGACCGAGCTCCTTCAGCCTATCCTCATAAGGCATGCCACTCAATCCAGGCAATATCCTTGTAAATGTCCTCTGCACCCTTTCAATTTTTTCCACATTCTTCCTGTAATGAGGCGACCAGAACTGAGCACAGTACTCCAAGTGGGGTCTGACGAGTGTCTTACATAGCTACATCATTATCCCCGTACTCCTAAACTCAATCCCTCGATTAATAAAGGCCAGCACACCATTCGCCTTCTCAACCACCTCCTCCACCTGCGGGGCCGATTTTAGAGTCCTATGGACCCGGACCCCAAGGTGATTCTGATCCTCCACAGTACGAAGAGTCTTTCCCTTTAAAATGTACACCTTCATCCCATTTGACCTGCCAAAATGGACCACAACGCATTTATCTGGGTTGAAGTCTATCTGCCACTTATCCGCCCAGTCTTGCATCCCATCTATGTCCCTCTGTAACTTCTGACATCTCTCCAGACTATCCACCACCACACCAAATTTCGTGTCGTTGGCAAACTTACCAACCCATCCCTCCACTTCCTTATGCACGTTGTTCCACTGGAGCAAGCTGAGAGGGAGTGATTGGAGGCAGCAGTGCTGGTGAGAGAATAATTGAATTGTTTATTTATTTAATTAGTCAGCTAAGTGTGTGTTTTGTTTTTGGCCTTTACTTTTGCAGTAGAATTTTAAGTTTAAAGTGAAAACTGGAAGTGGGCTGCTAAGGAGTTTGGGAAGGGTTTTTTAAGCGCGTGAAGTATAAAAGGTAGGCTGCAGTATACAGCGGGCAGCGTCGGGAGCGGGCAGTGGAGTGGTGGGAAGCAGAGTGTGAGCTATAAGGGCTTTGGCTCACAGGGCTTCGGCGAAGGCGAGGAAGGTTGTTTGTTTTTCTTCTGTTACACCCCCTTTTTTGTTTTATCTCCCAAAAACTAAAAAGGACATGGCTGGTATGAGTGGGAGGCCAGTATACTGCATTCGGTGTGGGATGTGGGAGTTCCTGGAGACATCTTGCTCCCGGAAGTCCATATCTGTGCCAGATGTGTGGAACTGCAACACCTGAAGGATCGTGTAAGGGAGCTGGAGCTGAGGCTCGATGAACTCAGTTTAGTTAGGGAAAATGAGAGATTAATAGATAAAAGTTATAGTCAGGTAGTGACACCAGGGTCTCGGAAGGGAGACACGTGGGTCACAGTTAGGAGAGGTAGTAGTCAGAAGGGTGAATTGCCAGAAAGTACCCCAGTGGCAGTCTCCCATAAAAGAAAGGGATGGGCAACCGATGGGAGAAGGGAAGGGAGTGAGCAGTCTGTGGAGGGATCCCCTGTGGTTGTCCCCCTCCAAAATAGGTATATTGTTTTGGATTCTGTGGAGGGGGATGACCCTCCAGGGGTAAGCCACGAGGAGCAGATCGCCTCCACGGAGACAGGCTCGGGGGTCCGGAAGGTAAAGAAGGGGTTTAGGAGAGCGATAGTTGTGGGGGACTCAATGGTTAGAGGCACGGACAGGCGGTTCTGCGGGAGTGAACGAGAATCCAGGATGGCAGTCTGCCTCCCTGGTGCCGGGGTACTGGATGTCTCCGAGAGGGTAGGAAGCATATTTAGAAAGGAAGGTAATCAAACGGATGTGATTGTACACATTGGTGAAAATGATGCAGGTAGGAAGAGCAGGGGGGTCATACGAGAGAAATTCAGGGAGTTGGGTGCTCGGCTAAAAAGTAAGTCCTCCAGGGTAGCAATCTCTGGACTGCTCCCGGTGTCGAGTGCAAGTGAGGCTCGGAACAGGGAGATTCTACAGTTGAATGCGTGGCAAAATGACTGGTGCAAGAGGGAGGGTTTTAAATTCATAGATAACTGGGAAATCCTCAAGTCAGGATGGCAACTGTACAGAAAGGATGGGTTACACCTCAACTGGAAGGGAGCAAATATCCTGGCTGGGAGTTTTGCTAGAGTGTTTCGGCATGATTTACACTAGTGTGGCAGGGGGGTGGGGAACAAAACAGTAGGTCATTAAATACTGAGGCTGGGGTTGAGCTGGGGGCCAGGGCAAGACTAGCTAAGAAGAGGAGCACTCTGGAGGAGGATGACCAGAGTGGGCCTGGAGGTCTGGAGTGCATCTACTTCAATGCGAGGAGAGTAACGGGTAAAACAGACGAACTTAGGGCCTTAATGCTTATGCGGAATTTGGATGTGACGGAAACTTGGTTAAAAGAAGGACAGGACTGGCAGCTGAATATTCCGGGGTATAAGTGTTTTAGACGAGACAGAGGAGGGGCTAAAAAAGGTGGGGGAGCAGCGATATTAGTTAAGGAGCATATTACCGCGGTTCATAGGGCAGACAACTTAGAGGGGTCATGTGCTGAGTCGCTGTGTGTGGAACTCAGAAACAGGAAGGGTGCAGTCACTATGCTGGGGGTGTACTACAGACCACCCAACAGCCCACGGGAAGTGGAGGAAAGGATATGTCAGGAGATTCTGGATAGGTGCAGAAAAAATAGGGTTGTTGTAGTGGGTGACTTTAATTTCCCTGGCACAGACTGGAAAATGCTTAGAGCTGGGGGTCCGGACGGGGAGCAATTTGTAAAATGCGTACTGGAAGAATCTTTGGAACAGGATGTCGATAGCCCGACTGGACAGGGGGCTATACTGGACCTAGTTCTTGGAAATGAGCCCGGTCAGGTCGTCAAAGTTTCGGTTGGGGAACATGTGGCAAATAGTGACCACAACTCTGTTAACTTTAGGATAGTAATGGACAAGGATGAGCGCTGTCCTACGGGCAGGGTGCTAAATTGGGGGAAGGCTGAATATAGCCGGATTAGGCAGGAATTGGTGGATGTTGATTGGGAGAGGATGTTCGAGGGTAAGTCCGCATCTGGCATGTGGGAGTCTTTTAAGGAACTATTGATAAGGCTGCAGGATAGGCATGTGCCTGTAAAAAGGAAAGATAGGAAAGGTAGGTTTCGAGAGCCGTGGATAACCAGGGAAATTGAGGATCTGATTAAAATGAAAAGGGAGGTGTACGTTAAGTCCAGGCAAATGAAAACAGATGGAGCTCTGGAGGAATACAGAGAGAGTAGGAAAGAACTCAAACGGGGAGTTAGAAGGGCAAAAAGAGGTCACGAGATGTTCTTGGCAGGCAGGATTAAGGAGAATCCTGAGGCATTCTATTCATACGTTAGGAACAAAAGAGTTGTCAGGGAGAAAATCGGACCTCTCAGGTACAAAGGAGGGAATTATGTTTAGAACCCAAGGGAATAGGGTAGATCCTAAATGAATACTTTGCATCGGTATTCACGAAGGAGAGGGGCGTGTTAACCGGGAGTGCCTCGGAGGGAGGTGTTGGCCCGTTAGAGAAAATCTCCATTACAAGAGAGGAAGTGTTAGGTTTTTTAGGGAACATTAAAACTGACAAAGCCCCAGGGCCTGATGGCATCTATCCCCGACTGCTCAGGGAGACGAGAGATGAAATTGCTGGGCCTCTGACGGAAATCTTTGTCGCTTCTTTGGACACGGGTGGGGTCCCTGAGGATTGGAGGATAGCGAATGTGGTCCCGCTGTTTAAGAAGGGTAGCAGGGATAACCCGGGAAATTATAGGTCGGTGAGCCTGACGTCCGTGGTAGGGAAGTTGTTGGAGAGGATTCTTAGAGACAGGATGTATGTGCATTTAGAACGGAACAATCTCATTAGTGACAGACAGCATGGTTTTGTAAGAGGGAGGTCGTGCCTTACAAATTTGGTGGAGTTTTTTGAGGAAGTGACAAAAACGGTTGATGAAGGAAGGGCCGTGGATGTTGTCTAAATGGATTTCAGTAAGGCATTTGACAAAGTCCCACATGGCAGGTTGGTTAAGAAGGTTAAGGCTCATGGGATACAAGGAGAAGTGGCTAGATGGGTGGAGAACTGGCTTGGCCATAGGAGACAGAGGGTAGTGGTCGAAGGGTCTTTTTCCGGCTGGAGGTCTGTGACCAGTGGTGTTCCGCAGGGCTCTGCAATGGGGCCTCTGCTATTTGTGATATATATAAATGATTTGGAAGAAGGTGTAACTGGTGTAATCAGCAAGTTTGCGGATGACACGAAGATGGCTTGACTTGCGGATAGCGAAGAGCATTGTCGGGCAATACAGCAGGATACAGATAGGCTGGAAAATTGGGCGGAGAGGTGGCAGATGGAGTTTAATCCGGATAAATGCGAAGTGATGCATTTTGGAAGAAATAATTTAGGGAGGAGTTATACAATAAATGGCAGAGTCATCAGGAGTATAGAAGGTGGAGAAGTTGGTGAAGAAGGCATATGGTATGCTTGCCTTTATAGGACGGGGTATAGAGTATAAAAGCTGGAGTCTGATGATGCAGCTGTATAGAACGCTGGTTGTGCCACATTTGGAGTACTGCATCCAGTTCTGATCGCCGCACTACCAGAAGGACGTGGAGGCGTTAGAGAGAGTGCAGAGAAGGTTTACCGGGATGTTGCCTGGTATGGAGGGTCTTCGCTATGAGGAGAGATTGGTTAGACTGGGGTTGATCTCCTTGGAAAGACGGAGAAGGAGGGGAGAGCTAATAGAGGTGTGCAAGATTATGAAGGGAATAGATAGGGTGAACAGTGGGAAGCTTTTTCCCAGGTCGGAGGTGACGATCACGAGGGGTCACGGGCTGAAGGTGAGAGGGGCGAAGTATAACTCAGCTATCAGAGGGACGTTTTTTACACAGAGGGTGGTGGGGGCCTGGAATGCGCTGCCAAGTAGGGTGGTGGAGGCAGGCACGCTGACATCGTTTAAGACTTACCTGGATAGTCACATGAGCAGCCTGGGAATGGAGGGATACAAACGATTGGTCTAGTTGGACCAAGGAGCGGCACAGGCTTGGAGGGCCGAAGGGCCTGTTTCCTGTGCTGTACTGTTCTTTGTTCTTTGTTCACGTCATTTATGGAAATGACAAACGGCAAGGGTTCCAAAACAGATCCCTGGGGCACACCACTGGTGACCGACCTCCATTTAGAAAAATACGCATCTATACACACTCTCTGCCTCCTATTGGGAAAGCCAGTTCTGGATCCAGAGTGCAGCAGCCCCTTGGATTCCATGCCCTCTCACTTTTTCTAGAAGTCTTGCATAGCGGACCTTATCGAACGCCTTGCAACCTAAGATCTACCTCATCGGACTCCTCATCGAGATAAGCACACAGGACATTCCAAGCAAAATGAACTTGTGGCTTCCAGGTTATTTATGGTTTGTCCCACCTGACGCACGGGAATGTGAGGAGGGTGTGGTATGTGTGCACCCCGAGAAGAGTATAATGTTTGTGTGTAACAAGCAGCGGCTGGCATACAAAAAAACAAATGGCAGTTGAACTGAATGTTATTTGAGTGTCACCGGAGATGAGGATTGGTGGGAAATTTCACATAATGGTTACCCCCAAATTGGATGTCTGTCCAACAGCCCAGAGAAAACGATTGGAGCTCGGGAAGTGGTGCCCCGGGAAGCTCATGGAGGGGAACTTTGCATTGTACGAAATAGGAACTGGGCCGAAGCCAATCCCAGACCCATCCCACTCTATTTGCCCTGAAGTCACCCCCGGACCACATAATGGATTGATGCTGAAACAAACAGTGAAAACTTTGTATGGCAACATTCACCAAGAATTGGTGCCTGTGGTGGTGGATATCGCTGTGACCCAACTGCCAGAGTGGTGGTCTCCCCAGTTTAAGAGATAATACCTCCAATTGACTCGCACACTTTTAGAACGGAAAGATCAAGGAGGGAGTTGGTCAATGACTTGGTCACAGCATACGGGGCTGCAATTCTACAAGTGTCACCATTTTCTGTTTCTCTAAAGTTTTTTTTACAAATTTGGGAAGCCTCTTCGAGCCCAGAACCTCTTCAGAATTCTGAAAATCATTGACTCCCTTAGATTTATGTTAAAGATTAAGAATGTTCAGACCCCTCACTTCGAGATCTTTTAAATAGTTAGGACTATTTCGATCCCAGACACGAGGATATTGGACTGCTGAACGCCCTCAGTTGGGTAGCTTTAAATATTTAATTCTGTTCAGATCCAGGACAAGCCCCCATTCTGTTATCATGCAGAAATTAATCTCCTTTACCACACATCGTAATCTGCCACCATTATTTTGGGAAGGTGTGAACTGCTCTGAATTAACGTTTAGAGCTTCATTAATATAAAGACCTGACACTTATTTTAGGTGAGCAATTAGCAAGGTATTTTATTGAAATAAGCAGGAAGTTTAACTAAATAACAAACATATTAATTGACAAAAGTGCTGTTGTCACGGCACGGTAGCTCAGTGGTTCGCACTGCTGCTTCACAGCTCCAGGGTCCTGGGTTCGACTCCCGACTCGGGTCACTGTCTGTGTGGAGTTTGCACATTCTCATCGTGTCTGCGTGGATTTCCTCCGGGTGCTCCGGTTTCCTCCCGTAGTCCAAAGATGTGTGGGTTAGGTTGATTGGCCAGGTTAAAAAATTGCCCCTTGGAGCCCTGAGATGCGTAGGTTAGAGGGATTATCAGGTGAATAGGTGGGGGTAGGGCCTAGGTGGGATTGTGATCGGTGCAGACTCGACGGGCCGAATGGCCTCCTTCTGCACTGCAGGGTTTCTATGATTTCTATGAAATGATACAAGAATTGACTCATTTCCAAAACAATAATAACGGAATTTGAGTGGCTCTCAAATAAATGATACAACCTGGTCTGATGGAATTCGGAAGCCTCTGGAGTTCTTCTGCAGTTGTCCACTGACTGCAAGGTCTTTCTGACTCAATACCTCTGTTAGAGAGTTGGATAATTCTCTTACGAACTACTTCAAGTGGCAGGGGTGGAGATCTGCTCTCGAGATGAATGGTCTCTTTTGACTGGTTGCCCTGGTCTTTGGAAATGTTTTCAAGATATTCTTCTGATGGCTGTGGCGCTGGCCTTTTATAACTGCAATGACCGCCCTCTCGCTATCGGTCTCTATCTCTTTCACTGTTGCTATCACTTATCTCTCTCTCTCTCTCTCTATCTCTCTCTCTCTTTCTCTCTCTCTCTCTGTCATTTTTTCTGTCTCTGTGAGGTTGTTTGGTGATTTAAAATGTTAATGTCCAATGGGAAGAGACTAGAGTCTTGTGGATGCAGTTCCCTCTCAGGTGTATTCAATTGAAGAATTGTAGTAAAGGGAAACTCAGCAGATTTTTAAGCTGCTGTCTGAAGTGAATCTGCGTTATGACATAAATTACAGTGTTCGTGCAGCAACTCAACAGCTGTAGCATGAAGCCCAATTCCATAACAAATGAATCTAACCATACCGAACCATAGCCCAAAAAATAAAGCCGACTCCATACAGAATAAACCATTAATGTGGACCATAAGAGGATGAAATTGGCTGAGATAACAAACAGTAAAATGATGGATTTCCGTCGACTCTCCATCTCTGGGTCTCTGGGATTCTCCCCACTGCTGTGAGCCCGGAGTCTCCTGCGGGCTCTGCTGCTCACTAAAATGTGTCTGACGGTGAAAACATTGAGCAGCAGAATCAGGACGAATGGGACAGCTGGGTTTTGAATATTGTGGAGGAACTCGATTGTTCCCCAGACTGGCGAATCCACAACATCCCATGTGAAATCACAAAACCAGGGGTCGTTCACCAGCAAATATCCATTTGCGAACATAAAATACCAGAAAATGTTCTTTAAACCGCTCAGCACCGTCACTGTCCCCAGAACCACAGCAGCCGATTTCTCGCTGCAATATTTATTTTTCAGCTTGGGACAGCAAATGGCCACAAATCGATCAAAGGTGAAAGTGACGGTGAACCAGACAGAACAGTCAGTGGCTGCATAAAGCAGGGCGGCGTGGATGTTACACACAGGGAGCGATAACAGGAAATTAAATTGTTCCGGATAAAGAATGGGAATGTGTCTCAATATCAGGTCGAGGATAATGATCAGCAGATCCCCCACTGACATGGCCACCAGGTAACGAGTGACACATTTAGACAGACCACAGTTTCTGCTCGTCAGTGTCACAATTGTGATTATGTTCCCTGTCAGGAAGGGAAAGGAAGAATCAAATTAGATATGATTCAGGGGAAGAAGTTACCATTTAGACTGAGGATGGGTTAACATGTAAGAAAATGTACACAGACAGAATCACTGACATGTCTTTATGATCCAGCACGTCCTTTGCAGTGTGAGAGGAAAGAGGAGCATCCGGAGGAAACCCACACAGATATGGGGGGAACGTCCAAGCTGCACACAGACAGTGACCCGAAACTGAAATTGAACCCAGGTTCCGTGAAGCTGAGAGTCAGCAGTGTGAAACATTGTGCCACCACACTGCTCCATGGTAGTGACACAATAGTATACATTTGGGAGAGAGCTTTCCGGGGAGTCAAATTTATTGACCCTCACTCGATACAAGTAAATAGCCCCTCTACCTTGTGGGGGATTTGGAGGGTCAGAAGGTCGAGGGAGTAAACCCTGACAGAAAATCCGGGAATGGAATCCTGGGGGTTTTAAACTGTCGTCCCTCAGACAGCTTGCTGACAACGCCTGCAGCTGAGCTGGTACCAAGCGGGACTGTTTTCACCCTTTCCTCTGGATAATACTAACAGTTGGTAGAGGTAGATCCTGATGCCTCGACAGTTCAGAGTATCTATTATATTTACACAGGACTGTACCCTGGAGAAGAGACCACAGCATTAAATTCATGGAATCACACAGGTTTCAGAATGGAAAAAGTCACTTGGGACCAATGTGTCTATGCCGCTCCTATTTTAACCGCTAAGCTAGGCCCAATTGCGCACGTTCACCCAGGGAAAGAAACTTCTGACTATCCACTCTGTCCATGCCTCTCATAATCTTGTCGTCTTCTATCAGGTCTCCCCTCAACCATCGTCTCTCCAGTGAGAACAAACCAAGTTTCTCCAACGTCTCCTCATAGCTATTGCCCTCCATACCAGGCAACATCCTGGTAAATATTTTCTGTACACTCCCCAAAGCCACCACATCCTTCTGTAGTGTGGCGACCGGAGTTGAACAATATATTCCAACTGCGGCCTCACTAACGTTCTATAAAGCGTCAACATGACTTTCCCATTTTTATACTCAATACCCCGGCCGATGAAGGCAAGCATACCGGATGCCTTCTTGGCTACCTTCTCCAGCTGCATTGCCACTTTCAGAGACCTGCGCACCTGTACACCCAGATCACTTTCCCTATCAATACACCTAAGGGTTCTGCCATTTACTGCATTTTTCCTATCTGCATTAGAATTTCCAAAATGCATTACCTCACATTTGTCCTGATTAAACTCCATCTGCCATCTCTCCGCCCAAGTCTCCAACTGATCGATATCCGACTGTATTATCTGATGGTCCTCATCCGTATCCGCAAATCCACCAACCTTTGTGTCCTCCACAAACTTACTAATCAATCCAGTTACATTTTCCTCCAAATCATTTATATATATATTACAAACAGCAAAGGTCCCAGCACTTATCCCTGAGGAACACCACTTGTTCCAGCCCTCCATTGAGAAAGGCACCCGTCCACTGCTACTTCTTTGACTGAGCCAGTTATGTATCCACCTTGCCAGCTCACCTCTAATCCCATGCGACTTCACGTTCTACACCAGTCTGCCAAGAGTGCAAAATTATGTGGTACATAGATAGGAAGAAACTTTTTTCCCTTTAGCAGAGGTGTTAGTAACAAGAGGGGCGTGGAGTTAAGGTACAGGGCAGATTTTTGAGTGGATTCGAGGAAAGGGTTTTTCATCCACAGGGGGCTGAGATCTGCAGCTCATGGCCTGAAAGGATGGTAAGAGCGGGAATAACCACAAGAGGCATTTAGATCAGCAATTCAAACGCCAGAGCATACAAGGCAGTGGATCGAGTGCTGGAAAATGGGATTCGACTGGATTGGTGTTTGATGAGCAGTTCAGACATAATTTTCCGAAGGGCCTCATTTTGTGCTGTGAAAATTCGATGGCTGTTCGATCACCCTCAGCAGTGGCCCCATCACTTGCAGCTCTCACGGCGCTGGCTGGGATGCCGACCACATACCAAAACTATCTGGTGGCAAATGCACAACTGCAGCCAGCAGTGAGCTCCCTGGTCCGAGAGAGACATCTGTCAGCTCTCTGCTGCTGCAGCTAGCATCAACACCGCAGCTGGTCTCAGGTATTCGGGGGGCCCGCAGTTCTTTGTGAGGGGACTCCAACCGGATATAGCCCCCACTCGCTATTCCCCACCACTAACCCGACCAATAACCCCTTCCCCACACCAATTGCACGCAGAAAGGCAACAGAACACCCCTCCCTAACCCACTGTGCATGTGGAGAGGCAGCAAGGCCCCCTCCCTAACCCACTGATTGCATGCAGAGTGTCTGTCGGACCCCCTACTCCCCACCAATTACGTGCCGAGTGGCAGTGGGGAACACGCCACACCACCAACCACGTGCAGACTGCAGCGCGACCATCTGTCCCTTCCCCAGCAATCACATGCAGATTATTAGTGGGCACACTTCCTACCCCACCGCTCATATGCAGGGTGATAGCGCCCCCCCCCTCCCCCACTGGAAATAATGTTCAGAGTGGCATTGGGTCAACCTCCCCACCGCATCGGCCGGATCCCCAAGGGTTTTCAGGCCCCACCCCCTGGAACCGCCCGGTGGACACTAGCCAAGGTGCTCCTACCTTTGCCTCGACCTTACCCGGTGCCCTCAGTGGCCTTCGGTTCAATCAGCGAGGTCATCACGACTCCTCCGTGTACGTGTGGGCCAGCTGTTTTTCTCACTAGACACAACCTCTCCCGGTGACGCTGGACAGGCAACTGCGCCGCACAATTCCATCCGAGGCTCGCTAAATTGATTTGAATTTGTTTTAAAATAAATTTCAATAATTTATTCAGCCTCTTGCCAGAAATGGGCAGCAGGCTGAATCCGCCACATATCCGTTGCCGGTGGGACATCGAGCGTGGACCTGAGTTCTAGGGTGTCACGCGGTTTTACTGCGCACCCAGCCATCAATGGGCAGGGAGTAGTTGTAAACCTGTCCCGCTCCCGTGTGTGTGTGTGTGTGTGTGAGAGAGAGCAAGCGAGAGAGTCACGTACGAATGTTCTGTTCCTAACTGTGCATTGTCCTGGAGTGTTACAGCAATTTTGGTTATTATTGAATTTGTGTGTGAGTGGGAGTAAGTGTTCAAATCTGATTGCTTCTATCTGCAAATATGTGTATTTGTCAATGTGCGTTTAGATTCGTCTGTGCGTTTGTGTTCCTGATACTCAAGAAGTGTTTGGTGGCACAGGGGATAGCATTGTTGCCTTTCAGCACGAGAGGCCCTGTTCAATTCCCGGCTTAATTACTGTCTGTGCAAATTCTGCATGTTCTACCTGTGTCTGCGTGGGTTTCCTCCGGGTTCTCCAGTTTCCTCCCACAATGTTAAATGTGTGCTGGGTAGGTGCATTGGCCATGCGAAATCCTCCCTCAGTGTACCCGAAAGGGCATTGGAGTGTTGCGACTGGGGGATTTTTACAGTAACTTCATTGTAATGTTAACATAAGTCTTCTTGCTACACTAATGAGTAAACCTAAAACTTGACAAAACATGTTATCGCTCCCGCAAGATCTTGCTCTGGACTTCTGACCAGTAAAATGGATTCTGATTTCTGTTGACTGGGTGATGAGTCGGGAACTGGTGTTATATGTCGAGATACAAAGGATTCTGTCTCAATCCTTTCCTCATGATGGAATAGCGCTTGAGGTCCAAGGTCTATGGAAAGTCACAGTACACAGAAGAGATCGTAGCCCATCCGCCCTGAGACAATTGTCAGTGGCTGAAAGAATTAATAACTGGATACAGAGATTCAACAGAAACAATAAGAGCAGCAAACCGAATATAGTAAATGACAAGAAAATTAATGCACTTAAACAGCCTTTCTACAATTAGGAACTGGACACAGGGATCGGGACTTTACAACCTCATTCTTCCCGAAGCTGCAAACTCCCGTCTGTGTTCAACAGACCTTCCCGTGCTCCGCCCCTCGCCTGCTCCGGTTCCTCTCGCGGTCCGGCTGGTACAATTCCATCCAGGGACTTACCCAGAAACCCAAAAATCGCCAGGAGGGGATAGTAAAAACATTGAATCGCATTCAGCAGAAATTCAATCCGATCAGCTGATGTTATCCACGAAGCATCAGCAGTAAACCAAGAAATCCAATGGAATAAACTCCTGTCCTTGTTTGGAACATTCCAATCCATTGTTCCCAGATTCTGATCCATTGTTGGAAGATTCCAATCCATTGTTCCCAGCTTCTGATCCATTGTTGGAAGATTCCAATCCATTGTTCCCAGATTCTGACCTCTCCTCTCCCTCCCTCTCTCTCCACAGCCGCTGATCTCTGTTAGTGTCGGAGTTGCCGCTCCCGCTGACTCAATGGGACAACACCTTGAACGGAATCCCTCATTAATAGAAGAGGGAAAACCCTCCAGGCACACTAATCGGATCCATGGAGACTCATATCAATTCCAGTCACTCAACAAACAGCTTCACTTCACCACGTTTAATCCAACACTTTTTATACCCAAAGTAGAACATTTACAGCCGAGATCGGGTGTTGAGGGTCAGGGAGTTATGGGAAGTTGGAAATAATGGAGGGTCAGAACGTAAATCTTTCAATATTCATTCAATATAAGAGAGGTCCCGCTGCTAGGGTTCATTTCGAAACGACAAGAATACAAAAACAGGGGTATCAGACTCTGGACAGACCACAATCAGGATATTGTCAGCAATTTTTGGCCCCATATCTAAGGAAGAATGTGCTGGCCTTGGAGAAGATGAAGAGGAGGTTCACAAGACTGATCCGGGGAACGAAAGACTTGATGCATGAGGAGCGGCTTAGCACTCAGGATCTCGATGGAGTTTGGAAGGATGAGGAGGGGGATATCATTGAAACGGACAGAAAAATGAACGGCCTGCATAGAGTGCACTTGGGGAAGATGTTTCGATTAGTAGGAGAGACGAGGAGCCGAGGGCACAGACTCAGAGGAAAGGGATGGTCCATTAGAACTGTGATGTGGAGATGCCAGTATTGGACTGTGATGGTCACAGTAAGAAGTCTCATAACACCAGTTGTTCACTCATCTGATGAAGAAGCAGCGCTCCGAAATCTCGAATCCAATTAACCTGTGGGACTTTAACCTGCTGTTGTGAGACGTCTTATTTTAGAGCTGTGATTAGGAGGAATTTCTTCAGCCAGAAGGTGGTGAATCTGTGAAATCCATTGCCACACAAGGCTGTGGAGTCCAGGTCATTGAGTGTATTTAAGAAAGAGTTAGATTGATTCCTGTCAGGTAGGGCGGCACGGCAGCACAGTGGTTAGCACTGCTGCTTCAGAGCTCCAAGGACCTGGGTTCGATTCGCGGCTTGGGTTACTGTCTGTGTGGAGTTTGCACATTCTCCTCGTGTGTGTGTGAGTTTTCTCCAGGTGCTAGGATTTCCTCCCACATTCCAAAGACGTGCGGGTTAGTTTGATTGGCCATGGTACAATTGCCCTGAGTGTCCTGGGATGCGTAGGTCAGAGGGATTAGTGGGTAAATATATAGCGATATGGGGGTCGGGCCTGGGTGGGATTGTGGTCGGTGCACAGTCGATGGGCCGATTGGCCTCTTTCTGTGCTGCAGGGTTTCTAAGATTTCTAAGATAAAGGGATCAAGGGTTACGGGGAAAAAGCGGGAGAATGGGTTTGAGAAACTTATCAGCCATCGTTGAATGATGGAGTTGGCTCGATGGGCCTAATGGTCTCATTCTACTCCTATATCTTATGGTGTTATGGTTATCATGATTGTAGGTTTGAGATGTGGTTAACATTAATCAGAATTGATATAGACTGCTAAATCCAGGCCGTTGTCTATCTTATGTATAGCTTACGTACAGAACAACCTGAGTAAGGGACTTCACGTAGTTCTTTCTGTCAGAGTTACGCACATCACAATGTGAACAAGAGGCTTCAGATAGAAATATCTCTCAGTGTTATGCACAGAAGAGCCTTATTAAGAAGCTTCACATCATATTTGATCAGCATTTTCTATTGTGAGGTTGTAAGAGTGCAAGAGTGAGTTGAGGAGATTGGGGAAGGACACCGGGACAACTAAACAGAGTCAGCAGCACCTTGAGGAGACTGTGAGAGGGGGACACTGGGACACCGGGACTGGCAAGCAGCATCTTGAGGAGAGTGTGAGTGGGGGATACTGGAACACCGGGACAGACAGTCAGCACCTTGAGGAGAGTGTGAGAGATGGACTCTGGGATAGACAAGCAGCACCTTGAAAAGAATGTGAGGGGGGACACTGGGATCCCGGGACGAACAGTCAGCACCTTCAGGGGAGTGTGAGAGCAGGACTCTGGGATAGACAAGCAGCACCTTGTGGAGAGTGTGAGAGTGGGACACTCCGACACGGGGACAGACAAGCAGCACCATGAGTAGAGTGTGAGAGGAGCACACTGGGACACTGCGACAGACAGTCAGCACCTTGAGGAGAATGAGAGAGGGGGCACTGAAACACCGGGACAGACAAACAACACCTTGAGGAGAGTGTGGCAGGTACACTGGGACACCGGGACTGACAGTCAGCATCTTGAGTAGAGTGTGAGAGTGGCCACTGGGACACGGGTTCAGGCAAGAAGCACCTTGAGAAGATTGTGAGAGGGGGACATTGGGACAGACAGTCAGCACATGGAGGAGAGTGTGAGGGGGACACGGAAACACCGTGACAGCCAAGCAGCGCCTTGAGGAGAGTGTGATTGGAGCACACCGGGACACTGGGACAGACAGTCAGCAGCTTGAGGAGAGTGTGAGAGGGACACTGGGACACTGGGACAGACAGTCAGCACCTTGAGGAGAGTGTGAGAAGGGAGACTGGGACACCGGGACAGACAGTCAGCACTTTGAGGAGAGTGTGAGAGGGCGACACTGGGACACCGGGACAGACAGTCAGCACCTTGAGGAGAGTGTGAGAGGGACACTGGGACACCGGGACAGACAGACAGCACTTTGAGGAGAGTGTGAGAGGTGGACACTGGGACACCGGGACAGACAGTGAACACCTTGACGAGAGTGTGAGAGGGGACACTGGTACACCGGGACAGACAGTCAGTACTTTGAGAAGAGTGTGAGAGGGTGACACTGGGACACCGGGACAGACAGTCAGCACCTTGACGAGAGTGTGAGAGGGGGACACTGACACCGGGACAGACAAGCAGAACCTTTAGGAGAGTGTGAGAGGGGGGCATTGTGACACCGGGACAGGCAGTCAGCACCTTGAGGAGAGTGTGAGAGGAGGACACTGGGATACCGGGATAGACAGTCAGCACCTTGTGGAGAGTGTGAGAGGGGGACATAGCGGATTCAAGCTACTGGCAGAGTCGTGCAGCATTGGGACCGAGACCATTTGTTTATGTCCTGTGGTTCTGAGGATTCTCTTCAATATCACCTTCACAGTCAGGTGTCAGGGACACAACTCTTTCTTCCGTCTGTTGATGAAACACTTGAAATATTGACTGCCCAATCTGGGAGGATCCCAACAGCTCACCCCACACCAGAGATCCCATGGCCCATTCCCTTAATGGAATGGCCCATACATAACACTCTCCTCTATAAGGAACAACAGACCCCACTGCCCAACCTCACTTCCCACCCCATCCCCGGTACAGCGACAGCATTTGGAACCACTTACGAACAATTGTAAATATTTCTCTATTTGCTTCATACAGGCTTGGTGCAGAATCCACAGCATATTTACAATATAATACAGCCCATATTTCATTCCTCTCCCTTCCGTCCATCTTAAATAGACCTGATCAGTGGGAACGAGAACCCCTTCGGGGTTGATGCCTGGGGACTGGAGCCAGTTTTGAGATCCTCTCTGGCGACTGAGGCCTCGATGAACCCACCAATGTTTTATCATCTTCCTGCCCATCGTCAATAACCAATGTCGAGTTCCCTTTCCATTCCATGACTGGAGGAGCTGTTGATACCAGGCCTCCCCAGCCTCCCACATAATAGAACAGAGAGTATCGAAGGTGGCAGGAATCTAAACTCAGGCAGAGTAAAAAAGTGATAAATATGAGAAGGGAGGTGGTCAATGCGGGACTGAGGGTGTTGTACTTAAATGTGTGCAGTATGCAGAACATGGTAAATAAGCGTGTTGCGCACATTGAAATTGTCCGGTTCGATCTTGTGGGCATCACAGAGACGTGGCTGCAAGGGGATCAGGGCTGGGACCTGAATATCAAGGATATGTGTCCTTTCGGAAGGACAGACCGCTGGGCAAAGGGGACGGGGTTGCATTCTTCCTAAGGACTGAAGTCAAATCGATCACAAGAATTGACAGAGGGTCAGAAGGCATCGATTCTCTGTGTAGAGTTGAGGAATCGCAAAGGTAAAAAGACCCTGATGGGAGTTATGTGGAGGTCTCCGAGCAGTCGTCAGGATGTGGGTCAGAAAATAAATCACGAGGCAGAAAAGACAGAGAAAAACGCAATATTACAATAAGATGGGGGACTTCAAGATGCAGGTGGACTAGGGAAATTAGGGAGAAAGCGGGTCCCAAATAAAGAAATTTGTGTAATGTCTAAGAGATTTTTTTTGGGAGCAGCTTGTGACAGAGCCTACGAGGTAACAGGCAATTCTGGATTTGGTGATGTGTTATGAGGCAGGCTTAATCAGGGAACTTAAGGTGAAGGAACAGTTGAGGAGCAGTGACCACAACGTGATAGAATTTTCGCTGCAATTTGAGAGGGAGAAGCTGGAATCAGATGTAACGGTATTACAATTAAATAAAGGAAAATACAAAGACATGAGGGAGGAGCTGGCCAGAGTTGATTGGAAAGGGAGTCTAGCAGGGCAAACAGTGGAACAGCAATTGCAGGAATGTTTGAGAGTTATTCAGGATGTACAACAGAAATTCATCATAAGGAGGAGGCAACATGCCACAGGGAGTACGAGGCATCCATGGCTGACGAGGGAAGTCAAGGACAGCATAATAGCGAAGAAAAAGCATAGAAAGCAGCAAGGATAAGTGGGAAGGCAGAGGACTGGGAAGCCTTTCAAAGCAAGCTCAGGACAACTGAAAAGGTAATAATGAGGGAGAAGATGTCACAAGAGTGTTTTTCAACATATAAAAGGTACGAGAGAGGCAAATATAAACATTGGACCAATGGAAAATGAGGCTGGAGAAGTAATAACAGGAAATAAAGCAAGGGCAGAGGAACTGAATCGTTACTTTGCATCAGTCTTCACGGTGGAAGACACCAGTGGGATGCCAGAGCTCCTGGAGAGTCAGCGGGCACATGTGAGTGTAGTGGCCATCACTAAGGAGAAGGTTGCTGGGAAACTGAAAGATCTGAAGGTGCATAAATCACCTGGACAGGATGGACTACACCCCAGTGTTCTCAAGGAAATAGCTGAGAAAATTGTGGAGGCATTAGTGGTGATCTTTCAGGAATCACTGGAGGCAGGGATGGTACCAGTGGACTGGAAAGTAGCTCGTGTAACATCACTGTTGAAGAAGGGAGGGAGGGAGGCAGCAGACGGGACATTATAGGCTAGTTAGCCTGATTTCAGTCATGGGCAAGATCTTAGAGTCCATTATTGAAGATGAGATCACGGAGTACATGGAAGTGCATGATAAAGTTTGACTGAGTCAGCAAGGCTTCGTCAAGGGGACGTCATGTCTGACAAATCTCTTCGAGTTCTTTGAGAAGATAACAAGGAACTTAGATAATAGAGAACTGGTGGAGGATATGTATTTAGATTTCCAGAAGTCATTTGACAAGGTGCCACAGAGGAGACTATTAAACAAGTTAACAGCTCATGGTGTTGATGATGAGATCCTGGCGTGGATAAAGGTTTGCTTGACTGGCAGAAGGCAGGGAATGGGGATAAAGAGGTCTTTATCGCGATGGCAACCGGTGACTAGTGGTATGCCTCAGGGGTCAGTGCCCGGACCACAACTTTTCACAATATACATTAGCGATTTGGAGGAAAGAACTGAAGGCACTTCTGCTAAGATTGCAGATGACACAAAGATATTTATCGGGACAGGTAATACTGAGGAAGCAGCGGGGGATGCAGAAGGGCTTGGACAAGTTAGGAGAGTGGGCAAAGAAGTGGCAGATGTAATACAACGTGGAAAAGTGTGAGGTTATGCACATTGGAAGGAGGAATGGAAGCATAGACTATTTTCTAAACGGGACAATGCTTCGGAAATCAGAAACACGAAGGGATTTAAGAGTCATTGCTCAAGATTCTCTTCAGGTTAACGTGCAGGTTCAGTCAGCAGTTAGGAAGCCAAATGTAATGTTAGCATTCATGTCGAGAGGGCTAGAATACAAGAGGAGGGATGTACTTCTGAGGCTGTATAAGGCTCTGGTCAGACCCCAGTTGGAATATTGTGAGCAGGTTTAGGCCCCATATTTAAGGAAGAATGTGCTGGCCTTGGAAAGGGTCCTGAGCAGGCTCACATGAATGACCCCTGGAATTAAGAACTTGTCGAATGAGGAACGGTTGAGGACTCTGGGTCTGTACTCGTTGGAGTTTAGAAGGATGAGGGAGGATCTTATTGAAACTTACAGCATACTGCGTGGTCCAGATCGAGTGGATGTGGAGAGGATGTTTCCACTAGTAGGGAAAAACTAGAACCAGAGGGCACAACCTCGGACTAAAGGGACGATACTTAAAAACAGAGATGAGGAGGAATTTCTTCAGCCAGAGAGTGGTGAACCTGTGGAACGCTTTGCTGCAGACGGCTGTGGAGGCCAGGTCATTGGGCGCATTTAAAACAGAGATAGACAGGTTCTTGATTTATGGGATCAGGGAAAAAGGCAGGAGAATGGGGATGAGAAAAATATCAACTATTATTGAATGACGGAGCACAAACGATGGGCCGAGTGGCCTAATTTTGCTCCTATGTAGAAAGTAGAGGCGTTGGTGGTGTTACTGCCAGTAATAAATTAATCAGGCAAAAGGGGCGTGGAAACACATGCACCAATATTACATAAGAAATAATTAGTCAGAGGAAAAAACATGCCCTAATTTGCCCAGGAGCATATCGGCTTATGGTTAAGCCTGGCAAATATTTTTCTTCTTATAGAATCATAGACGAAACACCGAGAAGCCCGACAGTGCAGAAGGAGGCCTTTCGGCCCACCGAGTCTGTACTGACACCAACCAAACCCAGACGCTATCACTGTAACCACATATATTTAAGGATAAGGCGCAAAACTTTTCGAACTGGGGTGAGGAGAAACTTCTTCACCCAGAGGGTGGTGAATGTGTGGAATTCACTCCCACAGGAAGTAGCTGAGGCCAAAACGTGTGATATGAAGGATAAATTAAATAAAGCTCTTGGGGCTGAAGGGATGTAGGGATATGGGTGGATGGGCGGAATCAGGATATTGAATTTGATGATCAGCCATGATCAAAATGAATGGCGGAGCAGGCTCGAAGGTCCGAATGGCCTGCTCCTGCTTCTGGTATCTCCGTTTCTATTTACCCATAATCCACTGAAGCTTTGGAATCTTTGGAAAATATGTGAAATATCTCAATTGATCTGCAGGACAGCTCAATACTCAGACACGGTGTGTTGCATAATTAAATTAAGTGAAGGAACTATCCAAACTACTCCCATGTATGTGGTCCATTAACCCTAAACATATTCCAGTGAAATCAAATTTGAGAAGTCAATAACCGTACGCATCAGAAATTATATATTATTGACGGTGAATTTCCAGGCCAAAATATTGACGGAAGCCCAGATTCGATTCCTGGCTTGGGTCACTGTCTGTGCAGAGTCTGCAAGTTCTCCCCGTGTCTGCGTGGGTTTCCTCCAGGTGCTCCGGTTTCCTCCCACAATCAGATGATGTGCTGGTTAGATGCATTGGCCAAGTTAAATTCTCCCTCAGTGTACCCAAACAAGGCGCTACAGAGTGGCGACGAGGGGATTTTCACAGTAACTTCATTGTAGTGTGAATGCAAGCCTATTTGTGCCACTAATAACTGACGTTTAACTTTTACTTTACCTCCTGACTCCCCAAGGCCTGTCCACCATCTCCAAGCCACAAGTCAGGAGTATGATGGAACATTCCCCACTTGCCTGGATGGATGCAACTCCAACAGCACTCAAGAAGCTCGACACCAACCAGGACAAAGCAGCCCGCGTGATTGGCATCACAATTACAAACATTCAATCCCTCCACCACCGTCGCTCAGTAGCAGCAGTGTGTAATATCTGCAAGACGCACTGCAGCTATTCACCAAAGATCCTTAGACAGCACCTTCCAAACCCATGACCACTTCCATCCAGAAGGACAAGGACAGCAGATAAATGGGAACACCACCACCTGCAAGTTCCCCTCCAAACCAGTCGCCATTCTGACTTGAAGAAATATATCGAACATTCCTTCACAGTCACTGGCTCAAAATCCTGGACGGAGCTATTATACCAGCCGTTGTTAAAAGGAAAACCGCAACTGTATCCCAATGCTGTGAAGTTTCTGTATATATATATATATATGCGGTAACCCCTACGTTTGGGGGCCGCTGGTTTATTGCTGTACTTGTTGTATTTAATGTTTTTCCATCCCGCACATTGCAAGGGATTGTTGTAATGTATCTACCTACGTCATCTTTCTCTGTGTTGCTGTATATAAAAGGGGTGTAGCTCAGATTAAGGGAACTCCTCGGGACACAGAGCTTCGCGGGTTAGTAGGGGGTGCTTACAGTCACGAAGGAGGAGAAGTGTTGCCCCTCAAACGTTTATGGCGATACGGTCCGAGCGAGTCTGGACGTATCGAAGGGGCATCTGTAGGTTTTTCGAGCAACTCAGGCCTTTTTATGAGCTGGGAAAAGGACTTGAACCCTAAAGAACTCTGAAAGTGGCCACATTTGGCTGCAGGACTGGAGCAAAAATTTCCCAGGGAACTCAGCCAGCCTGTGTGTGTGTGTGTGTGTGTGTGTGTGTGTGTGTGTGTGTGTGTGTGTGTGTGTGTGAAGGGGCCCAGTCCAAAAATTGCAAGCAGCCAGAAACCAGACGGGCTGCTGATTAGGTTATCAGCAGCACAAAAAGGAACTCACGACATCACCAGACTAGGCCGGCAGCAAGACAATATACCTGGTCTGGACTCAATACAGGTGATAATGGCCTTGTCCCAGAGCGAGGAGAAGCCCATTTCAATAACGGGAAAACAATTAAACGATCTCCGATGGAACAATAAAGGACAACAAGAGGCCTATCACCTGGGATGGGATCATCTGGTCTCTATGGACTGTAAGATCGCAGCTGCAGATAACACTAGCAAGCCTTTGTCTGTGGAACTGACGGTTGGAAGGGGGCGGAGTTGGCAGGAAAAAAATTCAAGTTTTACAATATAAAAGGATAGTCAGGCCGGCCATCTCTCCCTTTTTCTCTTCGGACCAGTATGACAGCACTCCCCACTCTCTCCTCCTGTTCCTGCCTCTCGTTCGTCTCCAGCACGCAGCCCGAAGTCCACTGAGCAACTGAAACTAGGATTGTGAGTATCCTCTGGTAATTCGCGAAGTTCCCGAGATCATCATAGTGATGAGGCTTTGGGGAAAGGGGGGGGGGGGGGGCTTTTGCATGCACCTTTCATAGTTTAAGACGCTGGTAAACTTGTGTAAAGTAAGCATTCCGGTGTGTCCGTTTTAGTATTCCTTCCATAGCTATAGTTTTATAGAGCATAAGGCATTGTGTGTTGTTTTCCTGGTGTTTGGTGATTGACCTTGATGTTTTAATAAATATGTATATACATATATTTGACTTCCATTGGAGTCCGTTTTGATCTTTTCAATTTCTCACCAATGATCTCTGACTAAGTCACAATCTGAAATATTCCTTACCATAATTCCGGAGTCTTGAACCGAGGGTACCCTGGGCGCTTCCAAACCGCCCACTCAGGAAAGGCTGCTAGGTAGTGGACAGGCAGCAGTTTCCTTTCCTCTCTCTTGGGAGCGCTACTCCAGTGAAGTAGACGCAAGGTGGCCGTTGTTCCATCGGCGAGAGAGAGAATCACTCGGGCATTGGTGGGGTTTGTGTGACGGAGAACCAAACCTAAAATAAGCCCAGTGGAGGTAAAAAGAGGGATCCCGCTCCAAGTAGCAGCAGTGTGTAATATCTACAAGACGCACTGCAGCTATTCACCAAAGATCCTTAGACAGCACCTTCCAAACCCATGACCACTTCTATCAAGAAGGACAAGGACAGCAGATAAATGGGAACACCACCACCTGCAAGTTCCCCTCCAAACCAGTCGCCATTCTGACTTGAAAATATATATCGAACATTCCTTCACAGTCACTGGCTCAAAATCCTGGAATTCCTTTCCAAATGGCATTGTGGGTTAAACCACAGAACATGGACTGCAGCGATTCAAGAAGGCAGCTCACCACCACGTTCTCAAGGGCAATTCGGGTTGGGTAATAAATGCTGGCTCGCCAACTATGCCCAAGTCCAACGAATGAATAAAAAAAGATGACACAACAACCAATAGCAATCATTGCCATTGTGAAAGTTTAAAGGGAATATTAGGGGGAGGGGGGGCTTCTTCACGCAGAGAGTGGTGGGAGTGTGGAATGAGCTGCCGGATAAAGTGGTAAAAGGGGTCACTTTTAACATTTAAGAAAAACTTGGACGGGTTCATGGATGAGAGGGATGTGGAGGGATATGGTCCAAGTGCAGGTCAGTGGGACTAGGCATAAAATGGTTCGGCACAGACAAGAAGGGCCAAAAGGCCTGTTTCTGAGCTGTAATTTTCTATGGTTCTATGGTTCTATGGAAAGTGGGAAGTAAGTATTTTTGAAAATTCGAGCTTAATATCCAGTGATGGCAAATGGAAGAATTTTGCCGGGATCATTCAGTGTTTGTCTCTTAATAGTCAATACGAAACTTATTCCAATTGCTGAGGCTTCAGAAAGAAAATGTTGAATTACAAGTCCATGACTTTGTGGAGAATTTCGAATAGTTTTCCTTTTCATAAACCGCGCTGATATTTATTACACTTTGAATAATTAACCAATCATAGAATCGCTACAGTGCAGAAGATGCCATTCGGTCCATCAAACATTCACCAACCCTCCGAAAGAACACTCCACCGAGGTCCAATACCCCGCGTTAACTTGTTACTCCACTCATTAATCATGGACAATCTCCCTAACCATGGGGGGACAATTAAGCATGGCCGATCAACCTCACCTACACGAAGTGGCAATTTAGCATCGGCCAATTCACCTAACCTGTACATCTTTGGAGACCAAAGGACAACTTAGTATGGCCAATTCACCTAAACTGCACATCTTTGGACAACAAGGGGCATTTAGCATGGCCAATCCACCTAACTTACACACCATTGGACACTGAGGAGCAATTTAGCATGGCCAATCCCCCTAACCTCCGCATCTTTGGACACTCAGGGGTATTTGCCATGACCACATCACCTAACCTGCACATCTTTGGACTTTAAACGGCAATTTAGCAAGGCCAGTCCTTCGTATCTGTGCATCTTTAGACACCAAGGAGCAATTTAGCATGGCCAATCCCCCTAACCAACACATACTTGGACACTAAGGGGAAAATTAGCATGGCCAATCCACCTAACCTCCGCATCTTTGGACACTAAGGGACATTTTGCATGACCACTTCACCTGACCTACACATTTTTGGACACTAAGGAGCAATTTAGCATGGCCAATTCACCTAACCTGTAGACCTTTGGACACCAAGGGGTGAGTTAGCATGGCAAATCCGCTTAACCTAGGTGACGGGACTGGGGGCATTCTGGCCAAGTTTGCCGATGATACAAAGATAGGTGGAGGGGCCGGTAGTATTGAGGAGGTGGGGAGGCTGCAGAAAGATTTAGACAGTTTAGGAGAGTGGTCCAAGAAGTGGCTGATGAAATTCAACGTGGGCAAGTGCGAGGTCGTACACTTTGGAAAAAAGAATAGAGGCATGGACTATTTTCTAAACGGTGACAAAATTCATAATGCTAAAGTGCAAAGGGACTTGGGAGTCCTAGTCCAGGATTCTCTAAAGGGAAACTTGCAGGTTGAGTCCGTAATTAAGATAGCAAATGTAATGTTGTCATTTATCTCAAGAGGCGTGGAATACAAAAGCAGGGATGTACTTCTGAGGCTTTATAAAGCACTGGTTAGGCCCCATTTGGAGTACTGTGAGCAATTTTGGGCCCCACACCTCAGGAAGGACATACTGGCACTGGAGTGGGTCCAGCGGAGATTCACACGGATGATCCCAGGAATGGTAGGCCTGACATACGATGAACGTCTGAGGATCGTGGGATTATATTCATTGGAGTTTAGGAGGTTGAGGGGAGATCTGATAGAAACTTACAAGATAATGAACGGCTTAGATAGGATAGACGTAGGGAAGTTGTTTCCATTAACAGGGGAGACTAGGACGCAGGGGCACAGCCTTAGAATAAAAGGGAATCACTTTAGAACAGAGATGAGGAGAAATTTCTTCAGCCAGAGAGTGGTGGGTCTGTGGAATTCATTGCCACAGAGGGCTGTGGAGGCCGAGACGTTGAGCGTCTTCAAGACAGAAATTGATAAATTCTTGATTTCTCGAGGAATTAAGGGCTATGGGGAGAGAGCGGGTAAATGGAGTTGAAATCAACCATGATTGAATGGTGGAGTGGACTCGATGGGCCGAATGGCCTTACTTCCGCTCCTATGTCTTATGGTCTTATGGTCTAACCTACATATGTTTGGACATTAAATGGCAATTTAGCACGGCCAATCCTCCAAACAGACATATATTTGGAGTGTGGGAGGAAACAGGAGCATCCGGACGAAACCCATGCAGACAACGGGAGAATGTGCAAACTCCATACAGACAATGAGGTGAGGCTGGAATTGAACTCGGAATCCTGGCGCTCTGAGACTACCACTGTGACTTCCCAAATTTGACTTCTTTTGCGAAATGAGCTGGTTACTATGAAACCTAGCAGATTTCAAACCTTGAGAAAGATTTGAAACAGTGTAAAGCTCTTTATATAAAGATAAATCTCAGGCTTGAGCAGAGCTTCAGAGGTTCATGAACCAAAGAACCCGGTGGAGGCCGTCCTCATGCGTGTGGAACTTGGCTATCAGTTCCATACAACGTAGATTATCTTTACAGGAACAGACTGGCTTTTATTGTAATTTGTGTGTGTAATTGCGTCGCAGGCTTCCTATTATGATTTGCCTCTTATTTTAAGAACTAGTTTACTGCAAACTAACACATTAAAATGATGCGGGAGCATATTTTCTTTCAGATCATTGTGAGGAATCAATCCTTGAACATGCCCCGATGTGCAGAAATACTGTTAAACACGTTGATTTAACAAATGATTCCCCTGAGTATTCATAACTAATCTGTTTCTTTACTGTCAGGTTACGCTCCAGAATCTTACGCAAAGACATGGAAGATTGCAATACGTTTATGGTCATTGATTCCATCCATTCATTTGTAGGCCCCTTGATCATTTGATAAAGCATTTTACTGAAATGCTTTTACCATCACAGACTTTAGAGATTGAAGTTGCAAATCGTAGATTAATTTGGACATTTACGAATCACAAATTAATGTAATTTGCGGCAATTATATTCACCACCCGTTTGGACACTGTAGTGATACAGGTTAGTTTTATCTGGCTGATGATAAAATGTGTTGCAATAGTAATCCTGGTCAGTACGAGAGGAACCACAGGTTCAGACATTTGGCCTTAAACGTTGTGTAAATAAGTGTCAATGCATATGAGGGATTTCAGTGCTGTAGAAAAAGCTTTCTAATTAGATGAATGAAACGCATGCAAATCATAGAAGGAGGCCATTCAGCCCATCGACTCTGCACCAACTACAATGCAGCCCAGGCTCTATTCCCATAACGCCTCATGTTTAGCCCGCTCATCCCCCTGTCACGACGGGACCCGGGTTCGATTCCAGCCTCGGGTCACTCTCTGTGTGGAGTTTGCACGTTCTCCCAGTGTCTGCGTGGGTTTCCTCCAGGTGCTCTGGTTTCCTCCCACAGTCTGAAAGATATGTATGTTAGGTAGATTGGCCATGCTAAATTGCCCCTTAGTATCCAAAGACGTGCAGGCTATGTGGATTGGCCATTCTTAATGCACTCTCAGTGTCAGGGGGGATTAACACGGTAAATGTGTGGGGTAGCGGGAATAGGGCCTGGGTGGGTTTGTGGTCAGTACATACTCGATGGGCCGAATGGCCTCCTTCTGCAGTGTAGGGATTCTATGAAAAGAAAGATAAAATGTGCTTCACTAAAAGGGCAGTGTCAGATACTTCATGATGTCACAAGAAGTGGGAGCAATAATGGAGCATTTCATGCGTAAGGGCTACTTCACAATTCAACAACACTTTCGGGACTTTATGATCAGTAGGCTGACATTAACACTCTAATGAAGTTACTGTGAAAATTCCCTAGCCACCACAATCCGGCGCCTGTTTGGGTTACACGGAGGGAGAGTTTACATTGCCCAATGCACCTAACCAGCACGTCATTCAGACTGTAGGAGGAAATTGCAGCATCCAGAGGAAACCCACGCAGACACGGGGAGAACGTGCAGACTCCGCACGGACAGTGACCCAAGGTCGGAATTGAACCCGGGTCCCTGACGCTGTGAGGAGCATTATTAACAACTGTGCCACCGTGCCGCCCAATGTAGTTGCACTGGAACCATTTCAGAGGAGGCTCCCTGGACTGATTCCAGAGATGAGGGATCTGTCAGACGAAGAAACGTGGAGCAGTTGAGACCGATCCTCTCTGGAGTTTAGAAGAATGAAGGGAGATATAAGTGAGGGATTGCCAGCGTAGACGTAAAGAGGATGTTTTCTCTTGTGGGGCAATCTGGAACAAGAGGTCACAGTTTTAGGATAAGGGATTTAAAACAGAGTTGAGGAGAAACTACTTCTATCAAAGGGTGGTGAGGCTGTGGAATTCACTACCCCAGAGTGCGATCGATGCCGGGACACTGAGCACTTTTAAGGAGGAGATAGACTGATTTTGAATTGGTAACGGGGTTGAAGGGTTATGGAGAACGGCCAGGAAAGAGGAGATGATGCTGAGGTGAGATCTGCCATGATGGGATTGAACTGCGGAACAGGCTTGAGGGGATGAATGGCCTCCTACTGCTCCTGGATCTTGTGTTAATAAGAATATCAGAACATAAGTGGTTCGCACTGCTGCTTCACAGCTCCAGGGATCGTGGTTCGATTCCCTGCTTGGGTCACTGTCTGTGTGGAGTCAGCACTTTCTCCCCGTGTCTGCTTGCGTTTCCTCCGGGTGCTCCGTTTTCCTCCTGCAGTACAAAGATGTGCGGGTTAGGTTGATTGGCCATGCTAAATTGCTCCTTAATGTCCTGGGATGTGTAGATTAGAGGCAATAGCGGGGTAAATATGTGGGGCCACAGGGATTCCGCCTGGGTGGGATTGTTGTTAGTGCAAACGTTTTGGGCTGAATGGCCTCCTACTGCACTTGCGGGATTCCATGATTCTCTGACAAGAACATAAGAACTAGGAGCAGGAGTCGGCCATCTGGCCCCTCGAAGCTGCTCCGCCATTCAATAAGATCATAGTTGATATTTTCGTGGACTCAGCTCCACTTCCCTGCCTGCTCACCATTACCCTTAATTCATTTACTGTTCAAAACTCTGTCTCGACTTGCCTTACAAACATTCAATGAGGTAGCCTCAACTGCTTCACTGGGCAGGGAATTCCTCAGATTCACAACCCTTTGTGTGAAGAAGTTCTTCCTCAACTTAGTCCTAGATCTGCTCCTGCTTATTTTGAGGCCATGCCGCTAGTTCCAGTTTCTATCCCCTCTGCTTCTTAAAACAATTCGTGCTGAAAACCTGAATTTGAAGCAGAAAATATCAATATGTCGGGAAGAAACAATGAAATCAAATATTTCCAAACCACCCAGGTCCCTGCCATTCACTGGCGGTTGGGAGTTTAATTTAATCAGCCCGTGTTTACTGTAGCAAGTGAAAAACTCCCATTCGAATGGATAGGTCATAATGTGTTCATCAGAGATGCAGAATTCACAGTTTAAAACTCCTTCAATTCCTGCAAGGCATTTGCATGCTGACAATTAATAAATTTTTGCTTCGCATCAAGTGAGCTTGATAAGAAGATCAGGGTAGTACATGGGCGCAGTGGTTAGCACAGCGCCAGCGACCCGTGTTTAATTCTGGCCTCAGTTCACTGTCTGTGTGGAGTTTGCATGTTCTCTCCGTGGCTGCCTGGGCTTCCTACGGGTGCTCCGGTTTCCTCCCAGAGTCTGAAGATGTGTGGGATAGGTGAATTGGCCATATTAAGTTGCCCCTTAGTGTCCAAAGATGTGCGGGTTAAGTGGATTGTACATGCTAAATTGCCCCTAGATTGCCCCTAATGTTTCCAAAGATGTGCTGATTAGGGGGATTGGCCATGATAAATTACCCCTCAGTGTCCAAAGATGATAGAATCCCTGCAGTGCAGAAGAAGGCCATTCAGCCCAGTGTAAGGGGGAGCTATACAATAAATAGCAGAACCATCAGGAGTATAGGCACACAGAGGGACCTGGGTGTACAAGTCCACAGACCCTTAGAGGTGGCAGCACAGGTGGAGAGGGTGGTCAAGAAGGCTTATGGCATGCTTGCCTTTATTGGACGGGGAACAGAATAAAAAAAGTTGGCACATAATGGTGCAGCTGTAGAGAACGTTGCAGCTGTAAAGAACTGGGGTTGTTCTCCCTAAACAGACGGATGATGAGGGGCGACCTCATGGAGGTGTATGAAATTAGGAAGGGCATAGATAGGGTGAACAGTTGGATCTATTATTTGGAGAACCAATGGAGCTGTTGTTCCCAAAGAGTGTTGTTATTTTAGGTAGCCAATGTGAGCAGTAACCCCATCAAGCCCACCAGGACCCCATTCAGCTCCACCAGCTCTGGAGAAGGGCATCTCTCTTTTTCTCAGGTCGGAGGTGACAAAGACAAGAGGTCACGGGTGCAAGGTTCAACACAGATGTCAGGGGGATGTATTTTACATATAGGGTGTTGGGGGCCTGGGATGCACTGCTTGGCTAGGTGATTGAGGCGGACACGCTGGGATCGTTCAAGACTTATCTCGGTAGCCACATGAACAGACTGGGAATAGAGGGATACAAACGAATGGTCTAGTTGGGCACATCAACGGCGCAGGCTTGGAGGGCCGAAGGGCCAGTTCCTGTGCTGTATTGTTCTTTGTTCTTTGTTCCGTGTGGATTTCCTCCGGGTGCTCCGGTTTCCTCCCACACTCCAAAGATGTGTAGGTTAGGTGGATTGGCCATGGTAAAATGCCCCTTAGTGTTAGGGGAATCAATAGGTTAAATGCATCGGGTTGTTGGGAAAGGGCCTGGGTGGGATTGTTGTCGGTGCAGGCTCCATGGGCCGAATTGCCTTCTTCTGCACTGTCAGGATTCTAAGAACAGTCTTATTGAAATTCCAGTTGGTGAGAATAGTCTCATAAGCACTTTCATAGAATCATACAGTCACTGTGGTGCAGAAGGAGGATATTTGGTCCATCAAGTCTGCAACGATCACATCTCACCCAGGCCCTATCCCCATAGCCCCACATTTTTACCCTGCTACCCCACCACTCTGATAATTTCTTGCCCATTATCTCTTAGAGATGTTTATCGATCAAATTTCACAAATAATACACGAGGCAAAACTGCTCTCACGATATTAAAAGCAAACCACATGGATTCTGCCACTCTTCCACTGCACTGTGGAAATCCAAAATATTCAGAAACAGGGGTGCATTTTGAAACAAAGAACTTTCTTGGTTTCTGGATGGACACTTCAAGTTTTACAACTTCACTCAGCATAGTGCGAGTCACAGAACATCTCCTGACACAGCCTATGTAGAGTCATAGAGCAACACAGCACAGAAACAGGCCCTTCAGCCCAACCGCTCCATGCCGACCATGGTGCCCTCCCTGCTGGTCCCAATTGCCTCCGTGTGGCCCATATCCCTCTAATCCTTTCCCATTCATGTACTTATACAAATGCTTTATAAATGTCGCTGTTGAACCTGCCTCAACCACATTCTCTGGCAGCTCATTCCATATCCGCACCACCCTCTGCATGAAGAAGTTGCCCCCTCAGGTCCCTTTGAAACATTTCCCCTCTTACCTATATATATACATAATTATATAACTCAGCTCAGTGACATTCCTTACATATCCAGCTTCCCTCTCATCTCCCATTTCATTGTCTCTCGCATCTCTTTGAACTCCACTGTTCCAAGATATTAAAATCATCCACTTTCGACAAGAATGGCTGCCTCCCACTTCGGGTCAAACAAAATGTACTAAGTTCCCCTAATTTCTGATGAAACCTTTCGAAATTATGAGAATCTTTTTTTCTCTCTTTTCCCCCATGGGCGGCATGGTGGCGCAGTGTTTAGCACTGCTGCCTCACAGGGCCAGGGACACGCGTTTGAATCCCGGTTTGCGTCACTGTCTATGTGGAGTTTGCACATTCTCCCCGTGACTGCGTGGGTTTCCTCCGGGTGCTCTGGTTTCCTCCCACAGTCTGAAAGGCGTGCTGGTCAGGCGCATTGGCCATGCTAAATTCTCCGTCAGTGTGCCCGAACAGGCGCCGGAGTGTGGTGACTGGGGGATTTTCACAGTTAATTAATTGCAGTGTTAATGTAAGCCAACAATGTGAACTGATGAATAAACTTTTAAACTTCAACCAAAAATGTAAGTTTGGGACTATCAAGCCAGATTCAATCATTGGATCCTCTTGGTCAGTAACAACACGCCCTTGCACACAAACACTGACATGAGGTCATGCACACACACACCCTCCTTTAAATTACACAATTCTCTCCAATCACATTTAACCAATGTAACATTCATTCTCATCGAGATGCAATCAGGGATTCTAAAAGGAAGCAGTCTGTTTGATGAGGCCAATCGATACCTGAGCTAAACTCAGACCTCGCGTCTTTCGGAAAACTTCAGGACTTAAATAATTCGACTATTTACAGAATCTCGTTCACCGAATTCTGGCAGCACAAATAGGAACCAATCAGCCATTCACCAGGTCTCCAATTGTATAGGGTGTTTGTGAGGCCCCGGCCACAATTTTACCGGCCTGCCCATCTCGGGAATTGGACCGGGTGTGGGGCGGACCATGGGAAGGTCCTTTGACCTCGGTTGGGATGTTATGGTTTCGGGACGAGTGAGACCGTAAAACGACTGGGGCAACACGGTGGGACAATGGTTCGCACTGCTGCCTCATGGCGCCAGGGACCCAGGTTCAATTCCAGCCTCGGGTCACTGTCTGTGTGGAGTCTGTACGTTCTCCCCGTGTTTGTGTGGGTTTCCTCCGGGTGCTCCGGTTTCCTCCCATGCTCCAAAGATATCCTGGTTAGGTGGTTTTGCAATGCTAAAATTGACCCGAGTGTCAGTGGGTTAGCAGGGTAAATGCAAAAGGTTACAAAATTGGATTGTGGTCAGTGCGGACTCGATGGGCCAAATGGTCTACTTCTGCACTGTAGCGATTGTATGATTCTCTGAAAATCCCGCCGAGCATCTGCAGTATTGTGTGCAGTTTTGATCTGCTTATTTGAGGAAGGATGTAGCGGCATTGGGGGCAGTTCAGAGGAGGTTCACCACATTGATTCCGGGGATTAAAGGGTTGACGTATGAGGAGTGATTAGACAGTTTGCGTTTGTACTCACTGGAGTTTAGAAGGATGGGAGGGGATCTGTTCGAGGTATATACAATTTTATAAGGGATTGATAAAGCAAATGTAGACCAAATATTTCCTCTTATGGGGCAATCTCGAACAAGACGTCACAGTTATAAGTTCAGAGACGCTGGATTTAAAACTGAGATGAGGAGGAACTACTTCTCGCAGAGGGTGGTGAATTTTTGGAACTGACTGCCCCATAGCGCGGTGGAGTGTGAATGCTTGAGCGGTTTCAAGAAGGAGATAGATATATTTCTAACAAAAAAGCGATAATGGGATATGGGGAGCAGGTGGGGAGGTGGATTTGAGACCAGGGAGAGATCAGCCATGATCTGATTGAATGGCGGATCAGGCTCGAAGGGCTGAATTTGCCGACTTCTGCTCTTAATTCCGATGTTCCTACGTTTTAGAGTCATGGAGGTGTAGTGCGTGGAAACAGGCCCTTCGGCCCAACGTGCCCATGCCACCCAGTTTTTTTATCGTTAAGCTCTTCCCAATTACCCACGTTTGGCCCATATCCCTCGATACCATTCTTACCCATATAACTGTCTGAATGCTTTTTAAAAGGCAAAATTGCACCCGCCTCTACTACAGCCTCTGGCAGCTCATTCCAGATACTCACCATCCTCTGTGTGAAAAAAATGCCCCTCTGGACCCTTTTGTATTTTTATTTTGAGGATCCTGTATTGTGCATCCATTTCACAGTGGAACACACCATTTCTATAGGAGGAATAGAGGATAAACAATGGACTAACTCAGAAGAGCACGGAGCGCCTATAAGTTAATATCTGGAGGGGAAATTATGAGACTAAGTCGAGGGATTTAAACCATATAACATCGCTAAAACTTAAAGCCGACTTGAGTGGTTTGAAATAGATAACTGCAGATACAGGAAATGTACTGTTTTATTAGTGTCGTAAGTAGGCTCAAATTAACACTGTCATGAAGTTACTGCGAAAATCCCTCTTCGCCACCCTTCCGCGCCTGTTTTGGAACACTGAGGGAGAATTTACCATGGCCAATGCACCTAACCAATATGTCTTCCAGACTGTGGGAGGAAACCGGAGCACCCAGAGGCAACCCATACAGACACGGGGAGAACATGCAGACTCCACACAGATAGTGACCTGAGGGTGGAAACCGGATCCCTGGCGTTGTGAGGCAGCAGTGCTAACCACTGCACGACCGTGCGGCTCATTTCTGTTCACCACTCAAAGAACAAAGAACAGTACAACACAGGAACAGGCTCTTCAGCCCTCCAGGCCTGCTCAGATCATGATGCCCTAACTCAACGAAAACCGTATGCACTTACGGAGCCCATATCCTTCCATTCCCATCCTTTTCATGTATTTGTCTCGTTGCCCCTTAGATACCGCTATTGGACTTGCTCTCACCACCTCCCAGGGCAGTGCATTCCAGACATTTACCATCCTCTGTGCCAAAACCTTACCTCACACATCTCCGCTAAACTTTTCTGCAACGCACCTTGGACCTATGTTCCCTAGTAGTTGACTTTTCTATCCTAGGAAAGAGCATCTGACTATCCACTCTGTCCATGCCAGTCTTGGACATGGTGTGAAGACAATATTTACAAATCGTTGCAGCCTGTAGGGGGATTAAACTCACATCATTGGTAGCATACTGAATCACACCCTTGCCGTGTAGACAAGTGATTTAACCGCCCTCGACGATGGAGCCAGTCGATGTCATAGATTTGGATTACAACAATCCCACAGCGTGCAGCACAAGGAGTCAAGATGACCAATTGTTCCTCATGGACCTTAGGTTGACAGCCTGGATTGGATAGATAATTCGTGAGCAGGCACGGAACAGTGAGTGGGGATACAAAAGCACATTCAGGCTGGTTGGCTGCCACTTATGAAGTATGGCAAAGATTAGTGCCGGGTACGTAGCTGTATATGTTATACATCAATAAACTAACTGAAGATGCTGGGAGAAAGGTACCAGACATCCAAAATGCTTCAAAACTAGTTGTGAATTGAAGCTATGAGGAGGACTCAAAGGGGCTGCACAGAGATATAGACCAAATAGCAGAACTGGTCACAAGTTGGCAGATGGAGGAATAAATTAAATTATTTAGTTTTTAGATTATTTGATTTGATTTGATTCATTATTGTCACATGTATTAGTATACAGTGAAAAGTATTGCTTCTTGCCCGCTATACAGACAAAGCATCCCGTGTATCGAGAGGGAAAGGAGAGGGTGCAGATTTTAGTGCCCCGGTCATAGCTAGGGTGGAGAGAAAGATCAACTTAATATGAGTTAGTTTCATTCAAAACTCTGATGGCAGTGGGGAAGAAACTCTTCTTGAGTCGGCTGGAAGTGTCCTCAGATTTTGTACCTGTTTCCGATGGAAGGAGGTGGAAGAAAGAATGTCCTTGATGATGCTGGCTGCTTTTACTGAGGGAGCGGGAAGTGTAGACAGAGTCAATGTATGGGAGGTGTGGACAGAGATGCACAGAGGCAGATTTAGAAGGTATGTCCCCAGTGATTGGAAAAGTAGTGAAGGACTACACTCAATATGTCGATATATTTTCCTGTGAGTGGGGAGTCACTGAAATTCTGTATCGAGAGCACAGATGTTTCCCTGTCGGTGGAGAGGGTGTGAGGGTGCCGGGCAATAATCAAGAAAGGTTGTCGTTGGTAAAAATGTTAGTTTAAAACTTTATTTATTGGTCTCACAAGTCGGCTGAGGTTAACACTGCAATGAATTTACTGTGAAAATCCCCGAGTCGCCACACCCCAGCACCTTTTCGGGTCCACTGAGGGAGAATTTAGCATGGCCAATTCACCTAACCAGCACGTCTTTCGGACTGTGGGAAGAAATTGGAACAGCTGGAGGAAACCCACGCAAAAACGGAGAACGTCTGGACACCACACAGACAGTGATCCAAGCCGGGAATTGAAACCGGTTCCCTGGCGCTGTGAGGCAGCATTGCTAACCACTCTGCCTCCGTGCTGTTACTGAAACCCCTTGAGTGCAAGGCTTGTCGATAGATTTGTGTTTGCATTTATTTGCCTTTTCTTCTCGTGTACCATCATTACCTCTCTGCAGTCACTGTACTGGTTCGTTCAATTATTTGGAACCTTCCTCAAATTTATGGGTGACAAGGTGGGGTGGCACGGCGGCACCGTGGTTAGGTACTGCTGCCTCAAAGCGCCAGGGACCCGGGTTCGATTCCTGGCTTGGATGATTGTCTGCGTTCAATCTGCACGTTCTTCTCGTGTCTGCATGGGTTTCCTCCGGGTGCTCCAGTTTCCTCTCACAGTCCAAAGATGTGCGGGTTCAGTTGATTGGCCATGATCAATTGCCCTTTAGTGTCAGGAGGATTAACAGGGTAAAAATGTGGGGTTACCTGGATAGGGCCTGGGTGGAATTGTTGTGGGTGCAGCAATGGGCTGAATGGCCTCCTTCTGCACTGTAGGAATTCTATGATTCTATGAGGTGAGTGATTCTTACCCAGGAGCCCTCGGTTCTGGATGCTAATTAATTGCGATGGGTTTACGAATTTGTGCTTAATTGCATTAAATGTAAAAGAAGGTTCTTGAATAATCAATTATCTCAGTGATTACAGATATGTATAATCTGTTTTTGTTTCTGACTATCAATGTTCAGTCATATTTCATTTGACTTATCAGAATTTTGAATTGTTTTTGTTTACAGCAGTAAAATTATTAAAACAAGTTAATGAACACAAACGACTGTGGGTGATAAATGTGAAAGAGGTTCTAAAAACAAGCTCAGACGTGTCTCTCTTGCGATTAAATAGTTATTTATTCCGCTAACAAAGTGCAACTACTTTGCCCACCACTGAAACAGTAACACTTTGAAGGTCAACAGAAACTTTCTCATAGTGCCTTCTTAGCGTTCAACTAAATGGCGCTGCACGGTTGCACAGTGGTTAGCGCTGCTGCTTCACAGCTCCAGGGACCTGGGTTCGATTCCCGGCTTGGGTCACTGTCTGTGTGGAGTTTGGACATTCTCCTCGTGTCTGCGTGGGTTTCCTCCGGGTGCTCCGGTTTCTTCTCAAAGTCCAAAGATGTGTGGGTTAGGTTGATTGGCCATGTTAAAATTGCCCCTTAGTGTCCTGCGATGAGTAGGTTAGAGGGATTAGTGGGTAAAATATGTAGGAATATGGGAGTAGGGTCTGCGTGGGATTGTGGTCGGTGCAGACTCGATGGGCCGAATGGTCTCTTTCTGTACTGTTGGATTTCTATGATAAACTCAACCGTCCAACGTGCTCTGAGCTCAGCTCAAGCCATGACTTGGAATTTCAAGTTGTATAAACTCGATCCGCTTGAAGCGAATGCCAAAACGGAACTGAACCACTGGATTCCATTCAACCCAAAATAATGCAACACTTTACAAGGCAAAACCATCAAGTGGCCACCGGCAATTACTGGATGGTTTCAATCCAAATGAGAAGGAAGCCTTACGGACAATGCATCATCATGAATATCTCCCGTGCTTTGTTTTTTTAGCTCCCATGTTTCACAGACTGGCGATGTTTAAAATGAGAAGGACTGTCATTGTCTATTCCGCATGACGTTATAAATAAGAGATTTTTAGGCCAGATTCCCCCTTAAAACAGCAATGTCACGATGCTCATTTGCTGTCAACTCAGTGATGTAATGCACAATATAATTTTTCAGGAATGAATCTTCTGTTTTCTATTGAGGAACGAGTGTACCTTACAATGAGGCTTATCCAAGTATTCAAAGCCTGAAATAAAATGCAGTTTCCACTATGGCTTGGCTAATTGTTCTTCAAATACTTTTGCAAAAATAAGTTTGAACAAATGCCGGGGGCCGAATGTCTCCTTAAGATTTTAAAAATGTTGATTGTTACCAATCGTCCTCCGGTCTTCATTTCTCAGAAGGTGATGCTGCTCCAGTTTGTTCATGTGATATTCAGCTGCAATGAAGCTCGCAGGAAGTGAGTTGATGTCCTCTACAATGATATCGTCGGTGTTACTGCTTATGCAACTATTGGATTGATATTACATCAAGTGCTGAAGCAGATTCTAAGCGCAAACTAAACTATGTCCCGAAAGACCAGCCAGGAAAGAATTTGTTTGCCTGGGGAGGAAAAAAATAAATAATGTTACAATTTCTCTTCTGTGTTAAACATCAAATCATAGACTACCTACAGTGCAGAAACAGACCATTGAGCCCATCGAGTCTGCACCGACTACAATCCCACCCAGGCTCTATTCCCATAACCGTACATTTTTAGCCTGTTCATCCCCTGACACATGATTAGCATGGTTAATCAACCTAACTCGCACACCTTTGGATTGTGGGAGGAAACTGGAGCACCGAGAGGAGACCCACGCTGGGAGAATGTGCCAACTGCACATGGACAGTGACCCAAGGCCGGAATTGAACCCGGGTCCCTTGCGCTGTGAGGCAGCAGTGCTAACACTGTGCCACCCCAAATATTAAATCAGTCAAATGAAATGTTCAACTGACAACCACAGTTGCATTTAAACTGCAAACGATCATGAGCGAAGCCCAGTCCATCACACACCAGCCTCCCATCCATTGACTCTGATGTCACTTGCCGCTGCCTCGGAAAACCAGCCAACATAATCAAAGGCCCCACGCACCCTGAACAATCTCTCTTCCACCTTCTTCCATGAGGAAAAAGATACACATGTCTGAGGTCACGTACCAAACAACTCAAGAACAGCTTCTACTCTGCTGCCATCAGACTTTTGAACGGACCTACCTCATATGGCATAATAATTAGCATTGCTCCCTCACAGAGTTCGGGTCCCAGGATTAATTCCAGCCTTGGGTCACTGTCAGTCTGCAGTTTGTATGTTCTGCCCGTGTCTGCGTGGGTTTCCTCTGGGTCCTCCGGTTTCCTCCCACAGTCTAGAGATTAGGTTAGGTGGATTGGCAATGGTAAATTTCCCCTTACTATCAGAGGAATTAGCAGGTATATGTTGGGTGATGGTGATGAGATTATGTGAGATTGTTGTCGGGACAGGCTCGATGGGCTGAATGGCCTTATTCTGCTTTGCAGGCATTCTTTGATATTAAGTTAATCTTTCTCTACATCCTAGCTATGACTGTAACACTACATTCTGCACCCTCTCCATTCCTTCACTATGTCCGGTATGCTTTGTATAGCGAGCAAAAAGCAATACTTTTAAAATAAGAAGTTTATTAATTAGTATCACAAATGTGTTTACATTAACAGTGCAATGAAGTTACTGTGAAAATCCTCGAGTCGCCCACTCCGGCGCCTGTTTGGGACACTGGGGGAGGATTTAGCATGGCCAATGCACCTAGCCAACATGTCTTTTGGACTGGGATTCTTGGCTTAGGTCCACTGGATTGATCATACAGTGACCCAAGCTGGGAATTGAACGTTGGTCCCTGAGCTGTGAGGCAGCAGTGCGAACTACTTTGCCACTGTGCCGCCCATGTCACATAATTAATCAATATGCTCATTAGTGCGTCTATTGGATGTGGTTTATTGAGACTTTCAGAAGGCTATCAACAAGGCCTCACATAACAGACTAAGATGTAAAGTGAAAGCACATGGTATTGCGGATAGTGCCTGAAGATGGATAGAAAGCTGTTTAAGCAGAAAGAAAGCAAAGATTTGGCATAAATAGAATATAGAACATAGAACGTTACAGCGCAGTACAGGCCCTTCGGCCCTCGATGTTGTGCCGACCAGTGTAACCAATCTAAATCCCATCGAACCGGCACTATTCCAATATCATCCATATGTTAATCCAATGATCATTTAAATGCACTTAATGTTGGCGAGTCCACTACTGCTGCAGGCAGGGCATTCCACGCCCTTACCACTCTCTGAGTGAATAACCTACCTCTAACATCTGTCCTATATCTACCACCCCTCAATTTAAAGCTATGTCCCCTCGTGCTAGCCATCACCATCCGAGGAAAAAGGCTCTGACTATGCACCCTATCTAATCCTCTGATCATCTTGCATGCCTCTATTAAGACACCTCTTAACCTTCTTTTCTTTAACGAAGACAACCTCATGTCCCTCAGCCTTTCTCGTAATATCTTCCCACCATACCAGGCAACATCCTAATAAATCTCTTCTCCACCCTTTCCAATGCATCCACAACCTTCCTATAATGCGGTGACCAGAACTGTACGCAATACTCCAAGTGAGGCTGCATGAGAATTGTACAGCTGCAACATGACCTCCTGGCTCCCAAACTCAATCCGTCTACCAATAAAAGCAAACACTCCGTATGCCTTCTTAACAACCCTATCAACCTGGGTGCCAACTTTCACGCATCTGCATTAGATTTCGGGTTAGGGTTAGGGTTAGGGTTCGGGTTAGGGTTCGGGTTAGGGTTAGTGATCTCTCTGTTCATCCACACTATCCAGTCAAAGACAGTAGTGGCAAGTTGTGCGTGGAGCCTGAAGTGAAATCAGAGTCAATGGATGGGAGGTTGGTGTGTGATGGACTGGGCTTCGCTCATGATCGTTTGCAGTTTAAATGCATCTGTGGTTGTCAGTTGAAGATTTGATTTGACTGATTTAATATTTGGGGTGGCACAGTGTTTACACCACATCAACTGCTTTACCCTCATCTTTGGTCACCTTTTCATGGAACTCAATAAGTTTTGTGAGGCACGACCTACTCTTCACAAAACCGTGTTGACTATCCCTAATCAAATTATTCCTTTCCAGATGATTATAAATCGTACTTCTTATAATGCTTTCCAAAATTTGCCCACAACAGAAGTAAGGCTCACTGGTCTAAAATTACCAGAGTTGTCTCTACTTCCCTTATTGAACAATGGGACAACATTTGCTATCCTCCAGTCTTCTGTCACTTTGCCTGTCGACAATGACGACCCAAAGAGCAAAGTCAAAGGCGCTGCAATCTCCTAACTATCCTCCCAGAGAATCCTGGGATAAATCCCATCGGGCCCAGCAGACTTATCTATTTGCATACTTTCCAGAATTGCTAACACCTCCTCCTTAAGAACCTCTAGTCCAATAGTATCCCAGTATTCTCCTCGACAAAGTTGCATTTCTTCTGCGTGAATACTGACGAGAAATATTCATTTAGCGCCTCTGCCATCTCTTCAGGCTCCACGCACAACTTGCCACTACTGTCCTTGACTGGCCCTAATCTTACCCTGGTAATTCTTTTATTCCTGACATACCGATAGAAAGCTTTAGGGTTTTCCTTGATCGTACCTGCCAAAGACTTCTCATGTCCCCGCCTGTCTCTTCTTAACTCTCTCTCTAGGTCCTTCCTGGCTAACTTGTAACTCTCAAGCGCCCTAAGTGAGCCTTCACGTCTCATCTTTACATAAGTCTCCTTCTTCCTCTTCACAAGAGATTCAACTTCTTTAGTAAACGATGGTTCCCTCACTCGACTATTTCCTCCCTGTCTGACTGGTACATACTTATCAAGGACACCCTGTAGCTGTTCCTTGAACATGCTCCACATTTTAATTGTGCCCTTCCCCGGCAGTTTCCTTCCCCAACCTATGCATCCTAAATCTCTCCTAATCCCGTCATAATTTCCTTTCCCCCAGCTATAACTCTTGCCCTTCGGTATAAATCCATTCCTTTCCATCGCAAAAGTAAACGTAACCGAATTGTGGTCACTAACACCAAATAGCTCCCCTAACTCCAAATCTAACAACTGGTCTGGTTCATTACCCAGTACCAAATCCAATGTGGCCTCGCCTCTTGTTGGCCTATCTACAGACTGTGTCAGGAAACCCTCCTGCACACATTGGACAAAAACGTACCCATCTAAAGTACTCGAACTATAGTTTTTCCAGTCAATATTTGCAAAGTTAAAATCCCCCATAACAACTGGCCTGTTACTTCCGCTCCTCTCCAGAATAATCTTTGCAATCCTTTCCTCGACATCTCTGGAACTTTTCGGAGACCTACAGAAAACTCCCAACAGGGTGACCTCTCCTTTCCTGCTTCTAACCGCAGCCCATATTATCTCAGTAGACGAGTCCTTATCAAACGTCCTTTCTGCCACTGTAATGCTATCCTTGACTAACAATGCCAACCTCCCCTCTTTTACCACCTTCACTGCTCTTACTGAAAGATCTAAACCCCGGAACCTGCAACATTCCTGTCCCTGCTCTGTCCATGTCTCCGAGATGGCCACAACATCGAAGTCCCAGGTAGCAACCCATGCTGCAAGTTCACCCACCATATTCTGGATGCTCCTGGCATTGAAGTATACACGCTTCAAACCACCTTCCTGCCTGCCAATACACTCCTGCGACGCTGAAACCTTATCCATGACCTCACTACCCTCAACCTCCTGGACATTGGTTCTCCAATTCAGGTTCCCATGGAATTTTTCTGATTGTCAGTCAGAGACTAGAGGTGTTCGGCAGGGGTCTGGCACGGACCCCAACAGTTCACATTATAAATTAATGTTCTGAAGTGGGAACTGAATGTATTGTCACCAAATTTGCAGATGATTCAAAGTTGGGTGGGATGGCGAGCTGCGAGGAGGATACCGAGATGCTTCCGTGTGATTTGTACAGTCTGAGTGTGTGGGCATCTGCTTGGAAGATGCAATATAATGTGGATGAATCTGAGGTTATCCACATCGAAAGCAAAAATAGGAAGGCAGATTATTATTTGAATTGGCGTAAATTGAGAGAGATGCATACTCAGCAAGACCTTGGCATCCTCATGCATCAGTCACTGAATGGAACACACAGGTTCAGCAGGCAGTATGTTGGCCTTCATAGCGAGAGGATTTGAGCACCGGGATAGGGATGTGTTTACGCAATTGTAAAAGGCGTTAGTGAGGCCACATCTGGAGTATTGTGTGCAATTTTGCTGTCCTTATCTGAGGAAGGATGTCCTTGCTATAGAGGGAGTAGAGCGAAGGTTTTCCAGGCCGATTCCTGGATTGGCCGATGTCATATCAAGAGAGACTAAGTCGGTCAGGATTATATTCATTGGAGTTTAGAAGAGTGAGACGGGAATCTTATCGAAACTTGTCAAATTCCAGCAGGGTTAGGTAAGGTAGTTACAGAAAGAATGTTCCCAATGGTGGGAGAGTCCAGAACCAGGAATCATAGTTTGAGGATAAGGGGTAAACATTTAGAATTGAGGTGAGGAGAAGCTTCTTCACCCAGAGTGTGGTGGATGTGTGGAATTCACGACCACAGAAAGTTGTTGAGGCCAAAATATTGCCTGAGTTCAAGAAGAAATTAGGTATAGCTCTTGAGGCTAAAGGGATCAAGGGATATGGGGGAAAGTGGGGGGGATCAGGATATTTAATTCGATGATCAGCCATGATCAAAAAGAATTGGCGGAGCAAGCTCGAAGGACCGAATGGTCTACTCCTGCTTCTAGTCTCTATGGTTCTCTTGACTCTCCAACGTGCCTTCCAATTTACCATTTCTGTCCCTGAAAACTAAGCACGAAACATTCTCAATGCGATCAGGTTATGCGTACATGCTACTAAACAGCTGTTGGACTGAGTTAGCCAGAAACTCAATATATTATTTCTCCAGGCAACGTGTTAAGTGATCCACTTACGGGAATTAGTTTTTGTTCTTCGATATAATCGGTATACACAAATTTTCCATGAGTGTCTGTACAGCCCTTGGGACATTCACTTGAGGAGACACAACCTGTAAAGGGATTACAAAATACCAGTTAGAATTCGAAAGGGAGACATTTCTAGATTTCACAGCTTTCACCTGTAAGGATCTTAACAACCTGTCACTGACCATTATTTTAATTAGTTCAGTAAGAGTTGTTAAGCGGACAGATTAGTCAAGTTAAGTTTTTATCTTTGTTACCCATGGGTGGTCTCTGACAGAGCATCCTCAAGAGACAACAGAAACCAAGATATTCATTTATCATCGATCGCTCCCAGTCTTAATCCAAGCAAACCCAGTCTATCCGCTGTGTTAAGCCAATTAAAACTTTATTTTAGAACAGATATTATTAATCTAGGAAGAGTGCAGAAAATATTTACTGGGATGCTACCGGGATTTGATGGTTTGAGTTAGAAGCAGAGGTTGGGGAGACTGGGACTTTCTTCCTTGGAGTGTAGGATGCTGAGGGGGTGATCTTATAGAGGTCTATAGAATAATGAGGGGCATAGATCAGCTCGTATGTCAGGATCTTATCCCAAAGGTAGGGGAATCTAAAACTGGAGGACATAGGTTTAAGATGAGAGGGAAGAGATGCAAAAAGGTCCAGAGGAGAATTTTTTTCACACAGAAGATGGTGAGTGTCCGGAACAAACTGCCAGATGAAGTCGTAGAGACGGGTACAATTTTGTCTTTTAAAAAGCATTTAGACAGTAACATGCATAAGGTATAGAGGGATATGGGCCAAATATAGACATTTGTGACTCGCTTCGTGGTAAAAACTAGGCGGCATGGACAAGTTGGACCGAAGGGCATGTTTCCATACTGCAGACCTCGATGACTCTATGACAATCCCAGGGCACGTCTGTTAATTCATTTACCAAGAATGTATTTTTTTATTCCTTTGTCGAACATGGGTGTCGCTGTCTGGCTGCATTTATTGCCCAAGCCGAGATCGAATCCTGCCAATGCAGATGGTGGAATTTGAATTCAGTAAAAATATCTGGAATTCAGAATCTACTGATGACCATGAAACCATTGTCGATTGTCGGAAAAACCCATCTCGTTCACTGAAGTGTATTTATTAGTGCCACAAGTAGACTTACATTAACACTGCACTGAAGTTACTGTGAAAATCCCCAAGTCGTCACACTCTGACACCTGTTTGGGTACACTGAAGGAGAACTCAGCACGGCCAATGCACCGAACCAGCACATCATTCGGACTGTGGGTGGATACTGGAGCACCCGGAGGAAACACACAGACACGGGATTGAACCCGGGTCCCTGGCGGTGTGAGGCAGCAATGCTGAACCAGCATGCTGCCTGCACTAATGTCCTTTAGGGAAGGAAATCTGCTGTTCTTACCTGGTCTGGCCGACATGTCTCCAAATGCCACAGCAATGTGGTTGTCTCTCAACTGCCTTCTGAAATGGCAATCAGTACAAGGATCACTCTGAATGGACAAGATATAACAAGTTCTCCCCTTTCTACGCCAATTCATTTCTATGGTTCGAACTGTCTCCATTACCAAGAGACAATGAGTCCTGACATCAGCATGGTGCAATATTTGATCTCAACATCTCTCAGTAAAGAACCACAGTCCTTTACAACAAAGGTGCAGGCAATCTGGCCCATCATGCCACTTCTGGGACTGCAAAAGAGTCGATCAGTCAATGTCTCTATTTGGCTCGTTTGCATAAGGTCTTATCCTTAATAAGCAGTCCACAGGGATCCACTGAAAGGTTGTTTCAATTCCTCTCCTGAAATTCGGAACGGCACTTCCTGTTATTAACAGTTTGTTAAATTCATTTGTGGGACACGGGCGTCGCTGGCTGGCCAGCATTTATTGGCCATCCCTAATTGCCCGATGGCAGTTGAGAGTCAACCACATTTCTGTGGCTCTGTAGTCACATGTCGGCCAGACTGGGTAAGGACGGCAGATTTCCTTCCTGAGAGGACATTAGTGAACCAGATGGGTTTTTCTGACAAAGTCCAAAGATGTGCGGGTTAGGTTGATTGGCCATGCTAAAATTGCACCTGAGTGTCCTGCGATGCGTAGATTAGAGGCATTAGTGGGTAAAATATGTGGGGATATGAGGGTAGGGCCTGTGTCGGATTGTGGTCGGTGCAGACTCGATGGGCCGGACGGCCTCTTTCTGTACTAATGTCCTTTAGGGAAGGAAATCTGCTGTTCTTCCTGGTCTCACCAAATGATTCTATGACAATCAACAATGGTTTCATGGCCGTCAGTAAATTCTTAATCTAGATTTGTTTTATTGAATCAAATTCCACCATCTGCCGTGGTGGGATTGGAACGCGGATCCCTAAAGCATGAGCTGAGCTTTTGGTTCATAGTGTCGCAATAATACCACAAGGTCATCACCTCCCCAGTTTGCAAAATTGCGAACCATATAATTTGAGTATAACCATCTATCCAAGACCTGCATTGTTTCCATTGGCAAATAACTTACAGCGTGTTGCATTGTTTTAAGTTCTACTCATGGTGTTTAGAGTCTGATTACTTACTCCGTAAGAGTGCTCAGGATCTTATTATCATCTTCCAACATAGCATGAGTTAGTCTAAGTGGAAAGTTTGTGCACCTCACTGATGTCTCCCATGGGTGGCGCAATGTCACAGTGGTTAGCACTGCTGCCTCACAGCACCACGGTCCGAGGTTCGATTCCTGGCTTGGGTCACTCTCTGTGTGGAGTTTGTGGGGAGAATTCCCCATGTCTGAGTCGGTTTTTTCCGAGTGCGCCGATTTTCTCCCTCAGTCCAAAGATGAGAGAGTTTGGTGGATTGGCGATGTTAAATTGCTCCTTCGTGTTCGGGAGGCTAACGAGGGTAAATACATGGGGATCGGACCTGGGTGGGATTGTGGCCAGTACAGACTCGATGGGCCGAATGGTCTCCTTTGCACTGTAGGGATTATATACAGACAAGTTCTGCTAATTTCTTATTTATGCAATCTGATGCTTCCTAATGTCTGACGACCATAATTATCGCACTTTTAATTATAAATAACGATACAAGCCTCCATGATTTTGCACTCTCTGCTTCGATTTCTAAATCCTAGTATCCGAAAAACATTAATAATGAAGTGTTTTATCAAATAGGCAAGAGCCACTGCTTTGGAAAAGGTTAATGACAATCATTTTGCTGAGGATTTTTTTTTCTTACCGTGAGATTTAGGAGCACAGCCTTATATGAAGCAATTTCAAAACCAACGTGTTTCACAGTATTTGTACATTAAAAGTTTAAAAAGAAAAAGGAAGAGAACAAACAATAGTACAGAACAGGAACAGACCATTCAGCCCTCCAAACCTGTGCCATTCAGGATGCCCTAACTAAATTACAATAAAACCTTCTGCCCTTACTCGGTCCGTATACCTCTATTCCCTCCCGATTCATGTCGCCATCCAGATGCCTCTTAAATGTTGCTAATATGCCAGCTTCCACCACCTGCTCTGGCAACATGTTCCAGGCACTCAACACTCTGTGAAAAACTTCCCCCCGCACATTTCCCTTTAAATTATCTCCCTCTCACCTTGAACCTGTGCCCCCTTGTAGTTGACACTTCCACCCTGGGCAAAAAGCCTCTGACTATCCACCCTGTCCGTGCCTCTGAACATTGTGTAAACCTGTATCAGGTCTCCCCTCAGCCTCCATCTTTCAAGTGAAAACAATCCTAGTTTATTCAACCTCTCCTCATAGCCAACACCCTCGAGACCAGGCAACATCCTGGTGAACCTTGTTTGCACTCTCCCCAAAGCTTCCACGTCCTTCTGGTAGTGTGGTGAGCAGAAGTGCACGCAATACTCCAAATGCTGCCGAACCAAGATTTTATATAGCTGCAACATGATTTCCCTACTCTTGCATTCAGTGCCCCGGCTATGAAAGCAAGCATGCCATGTTACTTCTTAATCAGCTTGGCCACCTGTGTTGCCACTTTTAGGGAACTGTGGATCAGCACGCCCAGATCCCATTTTGAAGTTTATTTATTAGTGTCATAAGTAGGCTTACAAGCACTACAATGAAGTAACTGTGAAAATCCCCTTGTCGCCACACTCCAGCGCCTGTTTGGGTACACTGAGGGAGAATTTAGCATGGCCAATGCACCCTAACCAGGAGATTATTTCAATGTAATCGTTTCTTGTACTCGACATTTTAAATGAAGAATCTTAAACTTACAACAGGAAAAAGCATCAGCGAAGAATTGGAGCCTTTTTTTCTATACAAATTATTGAACTTCAGTGAGTTGGAGAGCATAGAAACTGGACGCAGGAGTAGGCCATTCGGCCCTTCAAGCCTGCTCCACCATTCATTATGATCATGGCTGTCCATCAAATTCAATATCCTCGTCCCCCTCTCCCTTCCCCGCCATATCCTTTGATCCATTTAGCCCCCCGAGCTATATCTAATTTATTCTTGAAATCAGACAACATTTTAGTCTCAACTACTTCATGTGGTAGTGAATTGCATACATTCACCACACTCTGGGCGAAGAAATTTCCCCTCACCTCAGTTCTAAAAGTTTTATCCCTTATCATCAAACTATGACCCCTAGTTCTGGACTTCTAAACAATGTTGTTGAGTTTTGTCCTCTAATGAAGGTGTATCAGTGTAACAGTTAACAATTACTGGATCTGGGGAGAAGTAAAATTCGTAACAAAAAACTAAATTCAATGAAAAACGTAACAACCAATCGAAGGGGTTTGTGCGCTTTTAGCAGAGACTATCAATTCTTATTGTTTTCACAGAAGCAATGTATAACTAGAGGATGAATAGTGTGAATGAAGTAAGTTACCATAACTGTGGTAATTTTCATTTCCTGTGGGAGGACCCAACCATGTTAACAGGGTCTGCCTGGATATAGTTTAAGGTTCATATTTCAATACCTCTGCATGATACAACCATGGGTTGCTCATTATGATTGATGCGAAACAAAGTAAACACAATTTGATTATCCCTTCACGTGGGTATATTTACGAATGTCCCATATGTCCCGTAAAGTAACATTCGGGCTTCAAAACTGCCAGGGAATGACCACCACCAGTAACAGACACCCTAACCACTTCCCCTTTACATTCGCTGGTGTAACCATCACTGAATCCCCCATTGTCAACATCGTTGGAGTTACCATTGACCAGAAACTCAATTGGAGTCGCCACATAAACAAATGGCTACAAGAGCAGGCCAGAGGCGAGGAATTATACGGCAATAATCATGGGGGACTTCAACATGCACATTGACTGGCAGACTCAAGTCGGTAAGGGTGGAATGGAGGAAGAGTTCTTAGAATGCTGTCGGGATAGTTTCCTTGAACAGCATGTTACGGAACCGACGAGGGAACGAGCTATTTTGGATCTGGTATTGTGTAACGAGGTAGGTAGAATTAAGGATCTTATTGTGAAGGACCCTCTTGGGTCTAGTGACCACAATATGGTCGAATTTCTGATTCAGATGGAAGAGGAGAAAGTTTGGTCCCAAACCAGTGTCCTCTGTTTGAACAGAGGGGAATATGATAGGATGAGGGATGAATTGGCTAAGGTAGATTGGGAGAGCAGGCTGGCAGGTAGGATAGCTGAGGAACAGTGGAGGATTTTTAAGGAGATCCTTTTCAGTTCTCAGCAAAAATATATTCCAGCAAAAAACAAGGATTGTAAGAAAAGGGAGAACCAGCCGTAGATAACGAAGGAAATAAAGGAGAGTATTAAAATAAAAACAGCTGCGTACAGAGTGGCCAAAAATAGTGGAGAAACAAGTGATTGGGAAAAATTTAAGAAACAACAAAGAGAGACTACGAAAGCGATACAGAAAGGAAGGATAGACTATGAAGCTAGGCCAGCAATTAATAAAGAAAATGAAAGTAAAAGTTTTTATAAATATATAAAAAGGAATAGAGTGGCTAGAGTGAATGTTGGACCCTTGGAGGACGAGAGGGGGGAGTTAATAGTGGGAAATGAGGATATGGCTGAGTCTTTAAATAAGTTTTTTGTGTCGGTCTTCACGGTGGAGGACACAAATAGTTTGCCAAATATTAACGATAGAGGGTTGGCAGCAGGAGAAATACTTAATACAATTAATGTTACCAGAGAGGCAGTGCTGGGTAGACTAATGGGACTGAAGGTGGACAAGTCCCCGGGTCCGGATGGAATGCATCCCAGGGTATTGAAATAAATGTCAGAGGTAATACTGGATGCGTTAGTGATTATTTATCAAAACTCGTTGCATTCTGGGGTAGTGCCGGTTGATTGGAAAACGGCTAATGTTACGCCGCTGTTTAAAAAAGGAAGGAGACAAAAGGCGGGTAACTATAGGCCGGTGAGCTTAACGTCTGTAGTAGGGAAAATGCTGGAATCCATTATTAAAGAGGAGATAGCAGGGCATCTGGATAGAAATGGTTCGATCAATCAGACGCAGCATGGATTCATGAGGGGAAAGTCGTGCTTGACGAACATGTTGGATTTTTATGAAGATGTGACTAGGGCGGTTGATGGAGGAGAACCGGTGGATGCGGTGTTTTTGGATTTCCAAAAGGCGTTTGATAAGGTGCCCCATAAAAAGGCTGCTGAAGAAGATTAGGGCACACGGAGTTGGGGGTAGTGTGTTAAAGTGGATTGGGGACTGGCTATCCGACAGGAAGCAAAGAGTCGGAATAAATGGGTGTTTTTCCGGTTGGAGGAAGGTAACTTGTGGCGTGCCGCAGGGATCGGTACTCGGGCCGTAACTATTTACCATTTATATAGATGATCTGGAGGAGGGGACGGAGTGTAGGGTAACGAAGTTTGCAGACGACACAAAGATAAGTGGAAAAGTGAATCGTGTGGAGGACGGAGAAGATCTGCAGAGAGATTTGGACAGGCTGAGTGATTGGGCGAGGATATGACAAATGGAGTATAACGTTGAGAAATGCGAGGTTATACACTTTGGAGGAAATAATACCAAATGGGATTACTATCTCAATGGAAACAAATTAAAACATGCTACCGTGCAAAGGGACCTGGGGGTCCTTGTGCATGAGACGGAAAAGCCCAGTCTGCAGGTACAACAGGTGATCAAGAAGGCAAATGGGATGTTGGCCTATCTTGCGAGGGGGATAGAATATAAAAGCAGGGATGTCTTGATGCACCTGTATAGGGCATTGGTGAGGCCGCAGCTGGAATACTGTGTGCAGTATTGGTCCCCTTATATGAGGAAGGATATATTGGCATTGGAGGGAGTGCAGAGAAGGTTCACCAGGTTGATACCGGAGATGAGGGGTTTGGATTATGAGGAGAGGCTGAGGAGATTGGGTTTGTACTCGTTGGAGTTTAGAAGGATGAGGGGGGATCTTATGGAGACTTATAAGATAATGCGGGGGCTGGATAGGGTGGAGGCGGAGAGATTCTTTCCACTTAGTAAGGAAGTTAAAACTAGAGGACACCGCCTCAAAATAAAGGGGGGTCGGTTTAAGACAGAGTTGAGGAGGAACTTCTTCTCCCAGAGGGTGGTGAATCTCTGCAATTCTCTGCCCACTGAGGTGATGGAGGCTACCTCGCTGAATATGTTTAAAGCGCGGATGGATGGATTCCTGATCGGTAAGGGAATTAAGGGTTATGGGGATCAGGCGGGTAAGTGGTACTGATCCACGTCAGATCAGCCATGATCTTATTGAATGGCGGGGCAGGCTCTAGGGGCTAGATGGCCTACTCCTGCTCCTATTTCTTATGTTATTATGTTCTTATGTGAGTAACTCATCAGCTGACTCCTCAAAGCCTATCCCCCATCTACAGGGCACAAGTTAGGAGTGTGATGGAATACTCCCCACTTGCGTGGATCGATGCGGCTCCAACAACACTCAAGAAGCTCGACACCATCCAGGACAAAGCAGCCCCGCATAATTGGCACCACATTTACAAACATCCATTCCCTCCACCACCGATGCTCAGTAGCAGCAATGTGTACTATCTATAAGTTGCACTGCAGCAATTCATCCAAGGTGCATACACAGCACCTTCCAAAGTGATGACCACATCCATCCCGAAGGACAAGGGCAGCAGAAACATGTGAACACCACCACTTGGAGAGCAAGTTCCTCTCCAAGGCACTCCCCATTAAAATGCGAATCCTACAGCCTGTGTTTAATGTTCCCTCCACCCACATTGTCTGGACCTTTAAGACCTGACTGGCTGTCGGATTCGCATTCTAATCAGTATTCTGCAACTTGATTTTGTCTGTTTGCACTGTTTGAGAGCACATTTCCACTCCATCTGATGAAGGAGCAGTGCTCCGAAAGCTTATGGTATTTGCTACCAAATAAACCTGTTGGACTTTAACCTGCTGTTGTGAGCGTTCTTACCGTGTTCACCCCAGTCCAACGCCGGCATCTCCACATCGGTCAAATAAGAAAGAGGGTAGCATTGGTAAGGTGCGTTTCTGAATGGAGGGCTATGACGAGTGGCATTCCTCAGGGATCAGTGCTGGGACCTTTGCTGTTTGTAATTTTGTGGATGACGCAAAGGTTGTAAGTTTGTGGAAGACACAGAATTTGGTGGAGTTGCAGATAACGGTGAGGGCCATCCGAGGATACAGCAGGATATACATCGGTTGGAGGCTTGGACGGAGGGGTGGCAAATATAATTTAATCTGGACAAATGTGATGTAATGCATTTTGGAAGGTGTAATACAGCAGGGAAATATACAGTAAATGGCAGAACCCTTCAGAGTATTAATCGGCAAAGGGATCTGAGTGTGCAGGGACACAGGTCACTGGCAGCAGCAATGCAGATGGAGAAGGTAGTCAAGGAGGCATACAGCATGCTTGCCTTCATTGGCCGGGGCACTGAGTTTAAAAATTGGTAAGTCATGTTGAAGCTTTTTCGAACCTTATTTAAGCCTCAATATCGTGTTCAATTCTGGTTGCCACACTACCAGAAGGACGTGGAGGCTTTGGAGAGAGTTCAGAAAAGATTTGCCAGGATGTTGCCTGGTGTGGAAGGCATCAGCTATGAGGAGAGGTTGGAGAAACTTGGTTTTTTCTCACTGGAACGACGGAGGTTGAGGGGCGACTTAATAGAAGTCTCCAATATTATGAGAGGCATGGGCAGAGTGGATAGCTGGAAGCTTTTTCCAAGGTTGGAAGAGTCAATTACTCGGGGGCACAGGTTTGAGGTGCGAGGGGCAATGTTTGAAGGAGATGTACGAGGTAGACTTTTGACACCGTGAGTGGTGGGTACCTGGAACCCGTTGCCGGGAGAGGTAGTGGAAGCAGATACGGTAGTGACTTTTAAGAGGCGGCTTGACAAATACATGAATAGGATGGGAACAGAGGGATATGGTTCCCGGAAGTGTCGGGGGTTTTTGTTAATTCGCGCAACATGGTTGGTGCAGGCTTGGAGGGCCGAAGGGCTTGTTCCTGTGCTGTAATTTTCTTTGATCTTTGTTCTTACTCGAAATTCTGGAAACAAAATCTTGCTGAATTATTTTAGCGCTGAATCAATCACCTCACGAATTTATTGGAGGAGATGAATGGCAAAAATTTAAATGAAGTATGTTATCCCTACCGCAATATTGAGGACCATATCCTGACATAAAACAGACAGATTTATGTTAACGTTTGATGTAAATTTGTGGAAACCAACAATATGTGTGCATTGAGAGGTGCGTTCAGGTCTCCACATTTAAATATTAACATTGATCTGAAAAGAAAACACGTAGCCTGATAATTCCAATGCGGGTAAGTTGCTCTGTCAGAGAGTCGGTGCAGACTCGATGGGTCATATGGCCTCCTTCTGCACTGTCGTGTCTAACCTTCCATTATTTCTAACTTTCCTTAACTCTCCGAACCTCAACACCCCATCTAGGCTGTAAGTGTTCTACTTTGGGTATAAAAAGTGTTGGATTGAACAAGGTTAAGTGAAGCTGTTTGTTCAGTGACTGTAATTGATGTGAGTCTCCATGGATCCGATTAGTGTGTCGGGAGGGTTTTCCCTCTTCCAATAATAAGGGATTCTGTTCAATGTGTTGTCCCATTGAATTCAGTTACTGTCGTGGCGTACTCGTTCAGGCTGGTTGCAGAGTTTTTAGATACTGACCAGTCCACTGACTCTGAGCATCTCTGTAGGAGATCATCCGATTCCTCAGTCCAACATTGCACGAATCTCTTCAATGGATTCTCCCGCTTCACTTTTTGCTTGTAAGCCGGAAGCAGGAGAAAAGACTTGTGGTCTGATTTGTCAAAATGCGGGCAGATGATCGAGCGGTAGGCATGTTTGATATTTGTGTCGCAGTGGTCTGGGATGCTTGGGCCTCTGGTGGGATGGCAGACGTGTTGGTGGTACCTTGGCAGTACGCTATTGAGCTTGGCCTGATTGAAGTCCCCGGCCACAATGAACAAGGCCTCATGATGTTTCGTCTCAAGGCTATTCGTAGTGGTGCATATTTCGTCCAACTTCTTCTTCACACCCACATGGGGTGGGATGTAAACTGCCCTCAGGATAACGGAGGTGAACTCCCGTGGAAGGTAGAAGTGTCAAGTATTCTAGGTCTGGGGAGCAAAAAGTTGCCAGTTTTCCTCCGTCGTGGCACCACGAGGTATTGATCAGAAAGCAGACCCCACCTCCCATAACTTTGCCTGAGGCGGCTGTCCGGTCCATTCGATGGATTGGGAAACCCTCTGGTTGTTTGGCACTGTACGATGAAGCAGAAGTGAGCCATTTCTCCCTGAAACAGAGGACACAGAAATCTCTCAGTTCTCTTTGGAAAGTGAGTCTGACTCCAAATTCGTCTCGCTTATTTTCCATAGACTGGACATTTGTCAGGAGTGAGCTGGGGAGAGGGGACTTGGGGCCTTGTTGTTTCACTCTCAACGGCAGGCCTGCACGTCTTCCATGCTTCCTGAAGTGACTGCTTCCTTTCGAGCCTGGGAGACGGTGAGAGTGGTTTGCAGTGTTAAGGGTACAGAAAAATAGAAACCTCCAGCAGAAAACAGGCCCTTCGGCCCCACAAGTTGTGCCGAACTTATCCCTACCTTTTTGGCCTACCTATAACCCTCCATCCTATTCAGTACCATGTACCCATCCAGGAGTCTCTTAAAATACCCTATTGAGTTTGCCTCCACCAGCACTGACGGCAGCCGATTCCACTCGCCCACCACACTCTGTGTGAAAAACGTCCCACCAACATTTCCCCAGTACCTACTCCCCAGCACCTTATACCTGTGTTCTTTCGTAGCAGCCATTTCCACCCTGGGAAAAAGCCTCTGAGATTCCACCCGATCTTTGCCTCTCAACATCTTATACACCTCTATTAGGTCTCCTCTCATCCTACGTCTCTCCAAGGAAAAAATACTGAGCTCCCTCAGCCTATCCTCATAAGGCATGCCACTCAATCCAGGCACCGTCCTTGTAAATCTCCTCTGCACCCTTTCAATCTCTTCCACATCCTTCCTGTAATGAGGCGACCAGAACTGAGCACAGTACTCCAAGTGGGATCTGACGAGGGTGTTATATAGCTGCATCATTATCCCCGGATTCCGAAACTCAATCCCTCGATTGATAAAGGCCAGTACACCATACGCCTTCTTAACCACCTCCTCCACCATCGGGGCCGATTTTAGAGTCGTATGTACCCGGACCCAAGGTCCTTCTGATCCTCTACCGTACTGAGAGTCTTTCCCTTTATATTGTACTCCTTCATCCCATTCGACCTGCCAAAATGGACCACTACGCATTTATCTGGGTTGAAGTCCATCTGCCACTTCTCTGCCCAGTCTTTCATCCTATCTATGTCCCTCTGTAACTCCTGACATCCCTCCAGACTATCCACAACCCCACCAACCTTCGTGTCGTCGGCAAACTTACCAACCCATCCCTCCCCTTCCTCATCCAGGTCATTTATGAAAATGACAAACAGCAAGGGTCCCAGAACAGACCCCTGGGGCACACCACTGGTGACCGACCTCCTTTTAGAAAAAGACCCATCTATTCCCACTCTCTGCCTCCTTTGGTCGAGCCAGTTCTGGATCCACCGGGTAGCAGCCCCCTGGAACCCATGCCCTCTCACTTTTTCGAGAAGCCTTGCATGGGGGACCTTATCGAACGCCTTGCTAAAATCCATATAAACCACATCTACCGCCTTCCCTTCGTCAATGTGTTTCGTCACATTTTCGAAGAACTCCACCAGGCTCGTAAGGTACGATCTGCTTTGACAAAGCCATGCTGAGTATTCTTGAGCTTACTAAATCTCTCTAAATGCTCATAAATCCTGTCCCTCAGGAGCTTCTCCATCAGCTTACCAACCACTGAGGTTAGACTCACCGGTCGGTAATTTCCTGTGCTATCCCTATTCCCCTTCTTGAAAATAGGAACCACATCCGCAATCCCCTCATCCTCCGGCACCTCTCCCGCCTCCATCGACGTCACAAAAATCATCGCCAGAGGCTCTGCAATCTCTTCCCTCGCCTCCCACAGTAAACTAGGTTACATCCCATCCGGAACCGGCGATTATGTCCAATGAGTTTCTTTGCTCTGGTCGGTGTGCAGATTTTCAGTTCCTGTGTGGTAGATGGGTCTGCGTGGTCGGGTGTTCCGGGTCGCTGTCAGGCTGCAGTTTCGCTTCGCCAGTCGGTGGATATCCAGACCATGTTCCGGCGTGGACTGGTCGAAAATGGATGGTGTCCCTGGGGTCGCGGATGAATCTGTGTCCACTGGGGTCCACTGGCTCACTGCCAGTCCGGGGTCTCTTCCTTCAGAGGTCGGCGGTTATTTAGACCTGTCATTCAATTGTAAAGAACAGCGTTAGTGACTGTGAGGCAGTGAGAGTTTATTTTTAGGAGCGTTGGGGACTGTAAAAGGGGGGAGGGGAGGGACTGCTTGGAGCCTGCAGGAGGTCGCAACTCTCCGGCTCAGAGTGGTTGGGGGCTCGAGGAGGGTTCGGGGGGGGTGAGGGCAGGAGGGTGGGGGGGGAATAGACGAACTGTAGTGGATCCAGGCAATCTGGGAGGCCGGAAATGATTCATGCCATGACTAACCTTTTGATGCATTTTATAATATTGGATCTCAGAGTCACCGTACGATATTCATTAAGGCAGACTGCTTGGCTTTTCTTTGTTTCCGGACGAATTGTTCTTGTCTGGTGCATAGATTAGCAACTTTCCTGCCGATTGAGGACTCACTGTGGTTCAGTGGTCCGGTAGGCCATCGTGGGACAGCAACAAACTCACTGGGTACGATGGACGGTTGAAAGCAACCCCTGGTACTTGTGTTCTGTGCCAATCAAGCGTGAGGATACTATTTCTTCCTGTGTTGTGCTTACGGTGGCCACAATGCTGTGATCTCCTCTCCAGCGAACAGTCCTGGGTAAATATAATAGAGTCGGAACTGTTGAGGCATCAGGATCTCCCTCTGCCAACTGTTAGTATTGTCCAGAGGCAAGGGTGAAACAAGCACTGATTGGTGACACCTCTGCTGCAGGGGTTGTCAGTAAGCTGTCTGAGAGTCAAGAGATTACCACTGGCAGGACTCCACTCCGGATTTTCTGTCAGGGTTTACTACCACAGCCTCCTTACCCTCCAAATCCCCCAGAAGGTAGAGGGGCCATTTACCTGTAGCTGAGTGACGGTCAATGGTGAGGTCTCCCCGGAAAGCTCTCTCCAAAATCTATACCATTGTGCCACGACCATGGAGCAGCACGGTGGCATAGTGGTTAGCACTGCTGACTCACAGTGTCAGGGACATGGGTTCAATTCCAGGCTTGGGTCACTGTCTGTGTGGAGTTTGGACCTTCTCCCCGTGTCTGCGTGGGTTTCCTCCGGATGCTCCTCTTTCCTCTCGCACTCCAAAAGATGTGCTGCTTTATAAAAAGATATTTAAGTGATTATGTGTGTGTACATTTTTTTTTCAATTTTATTCCATCCTCAGTCTAAACTGTAACTTTTTCCCCTGAATCATATCTAATTGTATTCTTTATTTCCTTCCTGACAGTGAACGTAATCACAATTGTGACACTGACGAGCAGAAATTGTGGTCTGTCCAAATGTGTCACTTGTTACCTGGTGGCCATGTCAGTGGGGGATCTGCTGGTCGTTATCCTCGATCTGATATTCAGACATATTCCCATTGTTTATCAGGAACAGTTTTATTTCCTGTTCTCGGTCCCCGTGTGTAACATCCACGCCGTCCTGCTTTATGCAGCCACTGACTGTTCTGTCTGGTTAACCGTCACTTTCACCTTAGATCGATTTGTGGCCATTTGCTGCCCCAAGCTGAAAAGTAAATATTGCAGTGAGAAATCGGCAGCTGTGGTTCTGGGAACAGTGACGGTGCTGAGCTGTTTAAAGAACATTTCCTGGTATTTTATGTTATTAAATAGCAACTCACAAGTTGCTGTACAAACACTGCCATTTATGCTGCGACACAGACTCACTTTAGACAGCAGCTGAAAAATCTGCTGAAATATCCCCTTACTGCAATTCTTCAACTCATTAAATCCTGAGTGGAAACTACAACCACAAGATCCCTGACTCTTCCTCTTGGACATTCAACATATAAATAACAAACAGCCTCACAGAGACAGAAAGAGTGGCAGATAGAGAGAGAGAGGGCAGTGAGAGCAACAGTGAGAGTGATGGAGAGACGGAGATTGATAGAGAGAGGGAAGGGGATAAATACATGGAGTGTGACAGAGTTTGAAAGAGTTTCTAACAGGTACAGTGAAAGAAACAGAGACCCGGAGAGAGAGAGAGAGAGAGAGAGAGAGAGAGAGAGAGAGAGAGAGAGACAGAGAGAAAGGACAGAGACAGATATGGACTCTCACAGAGCGCGAAAAAACAGAAAAAGTAATTGGGGGAAATGGGGAGACAGATGGACAAGGAATGAGAAAGGGAGACAGAGGGAGACAGATGGGAGGATATAATGAGAGAGGGAGACTGAGACGGAAAGGGAGACAGAAAGGGAGGCAGAGAGAAACAGATACAGAGACAAAGAGCGTCAGCAAATTGGAATCAGTGAGATTAAATGAGTAGAATGGACACATCAAGAGCAAAAGACAGAGCTGGAATATATATCTGGAATATATCTGGAATTCTGAATCAGCTGGTGACCATAGAACCATTGTCGATTTTCGGAAAAACACATCTGGTTCACCAATTTCCCAGGGAAGGAAATCTGTCGTCCTTACGTGGTCAGGACTAAATGTGACTCCAAGTGGTTGACACTTGATTTTTAAAAACTCTCCCAATGGCTGCCAATAATATTCGGCTGTGGAGGCAAAATTACCCATTCCTGAATGAATTGAAGCAGCGAGTGCTGATGGGGGAATCCAAAAGGCCGTTACAGCCTGAATTGCACCAGTATTGGACTGGCAGAGAGCAGCTGACTGTGGAAAATGGCACACGCCTGTTGGGTTCAAGAGTGTCACCCTGAGCCAGATTCACCATCCCATCCTGGCTGAACGTTACCATGGCCACCCAGGAGTTGCAAACTGAAGATACTCCTAGTTGCCCTGTCTGGTGTCCAGGTATGGATACAGATATTTCCCTACGTTGGCAATATCAACAAGGGCAGCGCTATCACCAGTTGCTACTCTTCACACTTGGAAATGGCCAGGACATCCGTAGATGTGGCTGCACATGGACAGTTCCGGTCTGCTCATGGGGTTCATGTTCCTGATAATGGTGGACGCTGATTCAAAATAGATGGCCGTACACAGGGTCAGTTAATCAAACACAAGGACAAGAGAGGATAAACTTCATGCCTCTTTCTTGACACCCGGGATCCCACAGATGTTTGTTTCTGAAAATGGAGCACCCTTCATCAGGCAGGAATTTGTGCATTAGATGAGGATGAGCAGAATTTAAAACGTTGCGACCGTGTCATACGTTTATGCTGAAATTTAAGTGATGGACACAAAATGGTTACCTGACACACAAAATGGACTCTTGGAAGGGGCATTAAAAGGCACAGACAATTACTCAAAAAGTTAAAACCTGCAGTATCTGAATTGCTGCAGGAAACTTTTCAGAGCTTCAGCTACTTTAGATCAGAGCAGACCCACAGCAATAAGTTTGATAATAAGGTCAGCCACGGATGGGGACATAAATACATAAATATAACAAGATCAACCACTGAATGTATACATCAAAACCAGTCATTGATAGAGGACATAACTGTATAAATGCACCCATTCTATGTACAATGATGTGTTAACTGTCCATGTCCGTATCTGTCTCCTCAACTTGTAACGATGTGTTAACGGCTAATGTCCGTGCTGCTTATTGTCTAAAAGGTATAAGATGGTCAACTACCATTGTGTAGTTGAGAAGGTAGTTGCCAAGTACTACGGAGTACCATTGCCTTCTCCCAAAGCTTTGTCCGAAATAAAGCTGTTTTGTTGAACCTCCAGTCTGACTCTGAAGTTGTAAATTTCCCACAACAATTGGCGTAGTCGGCAAGGATCTCATTGCTGGTAAGTTCCATCGATTGGCCACGATGGGAAAGCTGGGGAAGAGATCACTGAACCTGTGGGAGTCAGGCGAGGTCAATAATCCAGTCTAAAAGGGGTAAAATTAAGGGGTATTTATAGGGGTAAGAATTGATTGGATACAGTTTTGTAGTGATAAGTACTAACTGCTGATGATATAGTGATAAGTATTGATTGACTGTTACTTCTGCTGAACGACTAGAGGACAAGGAAGTGCCTGTCTCAAACGCGCAGCCTTAGAGCGGTTGTTAAGCGGGGAAATCCCCCACGCGAACGTCAAGACCCTGAAGTTGGGGTACGGGGACCAAGGGCAATTAGAATTGTGAAGCACAGTTGACAAAGGTTGGTTAACATCAAACTCTGGAGTGGCGAACAAACGCAGAGTTGCCACATGTTTACATGAAAGTTTGTAAAGTTGGGTACTGGACTGTCAATGTTGTAAAGGGGTGCGGAAAAGGAGCTGATCAACTCTGACCTAGAGCCGGACTCCGGTGGAGAAACACATTGCCGAGGCGGTAATAGTGGAGCCGTGAATATAAATTGAAACCCTGAGACGGCAGTGATACACAGTGCTAGAGTAGTAATAGTGGCCGGGCGTAGTGAAGTCCCTACGGTAGAGAGCACACTTTACTCGGGAGTTATCGTGGCCGTAACAGTGCCTAAAACATGTTGCCAAGGAGGCAATAGTGACCGGGCGTAGTGAAGTCTGCGAGATGGCAGATAAAAAGTTAAGAGAGAAACTGCAAGATCTCTCAATAAAGTGTACATGACAGACAGACAAGCGTTAATAAAGAGAATGCAAAGGGATGGCTGGGATGCTTCTCAGACGTTAGAACAGCAGAGAAAGTGGATAGGTGGGGAGAAGAGAAACAAGACAAAGAAGACAGCGGTATTCTTAGTACATCAATTAGAGCGACTAATTGAGCAAGTAGTCACCTCTATGTAAAGGTGGAGTGAAGATAAAGAAAAGATTAGAAAGTCTGAATCCAGAGAAAGGGAACTGGAGAAACGGAACCAAATGTTAGAAGAGAATCAATGGAGTCCTTATGAGTGCACACGACAGGGACAAACCGCTCCTCCAGGAGAGTGGGTAGCGCTAGAACTCAAGTTAGCGCCAGTAACCCGAGGGGGAACAGATGAGCAGCCAAAAGCAAATTATAAACCATTCTCCCCAGGCGAAAGACAGCAGATAATGGCTTCCCTGAGTAACTTACAACCTCGAAGTGCAAACACTAAATTCTGGGAAGAATTAAATACAATTTGGGTAGGACACCAATTACACCTGAGAGACGTACACCAACTGCCCAGGGCAGCCTGTCCAGCGGATACGTGGAGATAGGTAGCAGGTGGACCTGCCACTCCTCCAGAACAAGATTATATTGGGGGACGGTGGACACATGTAGTCGCCCTAACAGCAGAAATAGATGACCAACAGGCATCCTCACCCAGTTTAAGATAGAAATTCAGAGAGTTTTAGGAAATGCTCCTACCAATTGGAGCAGAATTATCACAACCAAGCAGCTAAAGGGGGAAGGAGCTTATGAGTACGGGGAACAATTGTTCCAAGTATACCTGGAAGGCTCAGGGTAATGAAACCCAGGTCATGGTGATTGAGCGTTCATCCAGGCTGTTCACGACGGACTCTCTGGTCCTCACCAAACCATCCTACAAATGAGAACGATTATGTCCCAAGATTACGATGAGCTGGTAGAATGGGCCAGTGGCGGAGAGGTGAAATCCCAGACAAGAGTAAGACAAGAAAGAATAGCCGCTAACAGTAACGGGAACGGAACTAAGTCCAAACTGACTTGTCACAATTGTGGCCGACAAGGGCGCTCTGCGAGGTATTGCGGGGTCCCGAGGAAACTTAGAAACATTGAAAAACTACAGCACAATACCGGCCTTTCAGCCCACAAAGTTGTGCCGAACATGCCCCTACCTTAGCGATTACTAGGCTTACCTATAACCCTCTATCTTACTAAGTTCCATGTACTTATCTCAAACTCTCTTGAAAGACCCGATCGAATCCGACTCCACCACCGTTGTTGCAGCACATTCCACACATACACCACCCTCTGAGTGGAAAACGTACCCCTGACATCTCCTCTGTACCTATTCCCCAGCAGCTTAAACCTGTGTCCTCTTGTGGCAACCATTTCAGCCCTGGGAAAAAGCCTCTCACTGTCCACTCGATCAATACCTCTCATCAACTTATACACCTCTATCTGGTCACCCATCATCCTTCGTCTCTCCAAGGAGAAAAGGCCGAGCTCACTCAACCTATCCTTATAAGGCATGCTCCCCAACCCACGCAACATCCTTTCTAAATATCCTCTGCACCCTTTCTATGGCGTCCATATCCTTCCTGTAATGAGGCGAACAGAACTGAGCACAGTACTCCAAGTGGGGTCTGACCAGGGTCCTATATAGCTACAACATTATCTCACGACTCGTAAACTCAATTCCTCGATTGATGAAGGCCAGTACACCATACGCCTTCTTAACCACAACCTCAACCTGCTCATATGCTTTGAGCATCATACGAACTCGGACCCCAAGATCCTCTGATCTTCCACACTGCCAAGAGTCCTACCATTAATATTATATTCCGCCATCCTATTTGACCTGCCAAAGTGAACCACCTCACACTTATCTGGGTTGAACTCCATCTGCCACTTCTCCGATCAGTTTTCCATCCTATCAATGTCTCGCTGCAACTTCTGACGTCCCTCCACACCATCCATAACACCTCCAACCTTTGAGTCATCAGCAAACCTACCAAACCATCCCTCCAATTCCTCATCCAGGTCATTTATAAAAATCACAAAGAGTATGGGTCACAGAACAGCTCCCTGGGGCACACCACTGGTGACCGACCTCCATGCAGAATGTGACTCATCTATAACCAATCTTTGCCTTCTGTGGGCAAGCCTGTCCTGGATCCAAAAAGCAATGTCCCTTTGCATCCCATGCCCCCTCAATTTCTCAATGAGCCTTGCATGGGGCACCTTATCAAATGCCTTGCTGAAGTCGATATGCTACATCTACTGATCTTCCTTCATCGATGCTTTTAGTCACATGTTCAAAAAATTCAATCAGGCTCGTAAGGCATGACCTGCCTTTGCAAAGCCATGCTGACTATACTTAATCATATTAAACCTCTCCAAATGTTCATACATCCTGCCTTTCAGGATCTTCTCCATCAACTTACCAACCACTGAGGTTAGACTCACTGGTCTATAATTTCCAAGGCTATCTCTACTCCCTTTCTTGAATAAAGGAACAACATCTGCAATCCTCCAATCCTCCGGAACCTTTCCCGACTCCATTAACGATGCAAAGATCATGGCCAGAGGCTCAGCAATCTCCTCCCTCGCCTCCCACAGTAGCCTCGGGTACGTCTCATCCGGTCCCGACGACTTAACGAACTTGATGCTTTTCAAAAGCTCCAACACATCCTCTTTCTTAATATCTACATGCTCAAGCTTTTCAGTCCGCTGCAAGTCTGCACTACAAGGAAAGGAAACAAAATCGGAAGCAGTGGGAAACATTGTAGCCACTGTAACAAAAATAGACACGCAGAAGCAGTGTGTTGGGACAAACATGGGAGACCCCCGACCCGACCCATGACCATAGCAGAATCGGAGGCAGAAAGGAACCGCCGAGGTCAGCAAGATTGACGGTCTGCAGACCCCGTTCATCAGGGGAAGAAGCAGGGAAGGATTTACATGTCTGCACTGGTAGGGGGCAGGCAATGTGAGATGCTGGTGATCACAGGAGCCACCATATCATTCACTGACCTACCCTTACCCACTACAAGTAAAATGATTTACCTAACCGGGATAGGAGGTAACAAAACACCCACCTACCTGAGCGAGACCACGTTAGTAGAAATAAATAATTTGCATAACTTTAGGGTTGATGGTGGGAGATATAGAAAGGATGTTCGAGGTAGGTTCTTTAATCAGAGAGTGGTTGGGGTGTGGAATGGACTGCCTGCAGTGATAGTGGAGTCAGTCACTTTAGGAACATTTAAGCGGTTATTGGATAGGCACATGGAGCACACCAGGATGATAGGGAGTGGGATAGCTTGATCTTGGTTTCAGATAAAGCTCGGCACAACATCGTGGGCCGAAGGGCCTGTTCTGTGTTGTACTGTTCTATGTTCTATGTTACATATAGCTATGAGGTTTTACGTGTGTGAAAATAACACGGGTAAAGTAATGGGAAATGATTTAATGAAAGAGTATGAGATTTTGATAGACTGTGGAAAGGGAGAATTAATCTGGCCAAGACAGGACGGTTGGAAACGTGAATCGGGAAACTCACAAAGTCACTTCGAAACTATTAAGGTGGCCACAGCCACCTTCATAAATTGGGAGTTAGAGACAGGAGGGTTCGGACCCATCTGTGCCTCCGTCCCCGGTGTGTGGGCTAAAACAAAATTAGATACCGGCTGAACTAAAATGGACCCAATCAGGGTACCTGGACCGGAGCATAAGCCCCACCAACAATACCCAATGAAACCAGAAGCAGAGGCAGCTGTACTGGAGATAGTCAAAGGGTTAGTGAAAAAAGGAATTCTGAGAGAAACCACGAGCACCACTAACTCCCCAACCTGGCCGGTGAGCAAACCTGACGGAAGCGACAGGCTCACGATACATTACACCGGTCTCAATAAAGTCACGTCCAAGTTGCACCACAATCCTGAATGGACTGTCACAGGAGCACAAAGTATTCACATTATTGGATATAGCCAACGGATTCTGGTCCCTACCCTTGGATCCCGAATCACAAGACAAATTCGCCTTTACAGTGGGAGACAGACAGTACACGTGAACTCGCCTACCGCAGGGATTCCACAACATCCCCGTAATCTTCCATCGAGTAATGAGCGACATCCTGAACAGGATAGAATTAACAGAGTGTCGCATGATCCTACAATATGTAGATGAAATCTTAATAGCTTCAGAATCCAAGTTAGGACATCAGGAAGCACTATATCCAGTGTTAAACGCATTAAAAACCGCAGCGTTTAAGGTGAGACCCAAAAAGGCACAAATCGGGAAAACACAAGTCCTGTACCAAGGACACTTTATAGCCCAAGGGCTTAATGAAATGCCAACAGACCGAAAGAAGGTGGTACAACAAATGCCGCGGCCCCTCACCGTAAGAGGGGTCAGGAAGGTGCTAGGACTGTTTAACCATAGCCGAAGTTTATCCCGGTATTCGGAAAATTGGCAGAACCTATACAAAGACTAGTCAAAGGGGGAAAGCCAGCTTTAAATCCCGTAGAATGAGGACCCAAGCAGGAAGAGGCTTACAACAAACTAACAACAGAACTGATATCAGCACCTGGACTAGGATTACCAGATTCTAATAAGGACTTCCACATTCATTGCAGTACTGGGGGAGGGTTCTGTTCTGCAGTGGTAACACAGGACCATGGCGACAAAAGGAGACCCATAGGTTTTTGTTCAACGCAGAAGGGCCGGTGGTCACCGGAATGCCAAGGTGCATAGCCGCCTTGGATTGCGCCGCCTGGACCATAAAGATTAGCGCGCCAATAGTAATGACAGGGAATATAATCCTTCACACCAAACACAGCTTGGTGGAAATGCTGAACACGGGAAAGTTGAAGTCCGTCTCAAACATGAGAAGGGCGAAATGGGAAGCTGTCCTCCTTCCTCCAAGCAAATCAGTCTTAATATTAAGGGACACAGGAAATAACCCAGCAGACGGGTCTTTAGACAAAGGAGAGCCACACAATTGTGGGGATATAGATATGGATGTAGAAGAAGGTAGGATAAAGGATGTACCTTTAAGAAAAGCTGAGGAGACCCTTTTTGTAGATGGTTCGCGCAAATATGTGGAGGATCACCCCGGACAGTGTGGGCAGTAGTAAATGACAAACTGGAAACAGTAAGGTCAGAAAGGATTGACGGAGGTCTATCCGTGCAAGTAGCAGAACGAGTGGCACTCACACATGCACTAGAGTTATCAGAAGGCAAAACGGTAAACATATATACAGATAGCCGGTACCCGTTCGGGGTAATAGACGACTATATGACAGAATGGTGTAGAAGGGGGTTAATAACCACGGGATGAACTCTTTTTAAACACCAAGGAATTGAGGCATTGCTAAAAGCTAGTATGAAACCTCGAGAAGCCGCAGTAATAAAAATTAAAGTGCACCAGAAAGAACCAGGAATTGATAACCCAGACTGGTTAAATTTCAAAAGGAAACAAGCCACAGATTGAGCAGTACAATTAGCTTTAGAACAGGAGACAGTTGGCGAGCTGCCACTAGCAGCAACGGAACAGACAGCAGACGAAATAGATATTCGGGACTTACATGAGGATACATCGAAAGACGAAAAGGGGAAGTGGGAAGCACAGGGAGCGAGCAAAGGGGCTGATAACGTTTGGAGACGAGAAGATAAGGTAATGGCACCAGAGTGCATACAAAACACCTTCTTGGATCTAGACCATGGACTGTCACATGCGGGAGGAGAGGCCATGATAACTAGTATAGGAAATGAATGATGGTGGAAAGGAATGGGAGGAGGCATAGCCCGACACTGTCACCGATGCGTGACGTGCGCACAACACAAACCTGGTCGAAACATAAAAATTAAGATGGGACACCAGCCACGAACAAAGGAACCCTGGGAACATCTGCAAATAGATTTCACAGGGCCACTTTCACAATCCCATGGCAAAACCTATTGTCTCGTTATCATAGACCAGTTCACCAGGTAGGCAGAACCGTTCCCTACTACTAATTGTACTGCTACCACGATGGCTTGAATATTGGCACAAGAGGTAATCCCCAGATGGGCAGTACCCCTACAAATCGATTCGGACCAAGGGACGCAGTTCACTGGAAAGGTGGTAAAAAGTGCGGCAATTAATGGGGATAAAACAAAAATTTCACGTCGCTTACCACCCACAGAGTTCTGGAATGTTGGAACGTATGAATAGAACACTGAAAAATGCACTGGCTAAAGCCATACAAAGGTAGGGAAAAATGTGGACAGATGTATTGCCCATTATATTACTGAGGCTAAGAGATACCACAAACTGGACAACTGGATTAACCCCTTATGAACTAATGACAGGACGGGCGATGCAAGTACCAGAAAGTGTGATAACAGGTGGGACTAATGTAGGTTCACTAAAATATAAGATCAAAGGATACGTTTCAGAACTAAGCGCTCAACTAAAAGGGATGCGCAAATTGGTAAAAGATAATCAGAAAGAATGAGACGCACAGAGAGAGCATGAAATGCTCCCCGAGGTCCCAATAGCGGGAAGTCGCGTCCCAGTAAAAAAGTTACCTGACAAACCCGGGTTTGCACCAAAATGGAATGGGTCATATGAAGTTATAATTAGTGGAGAAACCTGTGCCTGTCGAGACATAAAAGGGAAAGGTATATGGAAACACTGGACCCAGCTGAAATTACACAAGGAGTGAATGAATTAATTAAAGTGACCAGAGTGGTCGCTCCAAAACAGGTGAAGACTGCAAGCGAGAGTAACTGGCGCATTCGGGTTGACAGTATAACTTTTGAAAATCGTATAAGGTACAGTATTAGCATTGATACTTGCTTGTTAGGACATGTATGAAATCGCGTATGTAACAGCATTACTTTGCGTTTTCGCGACTGTATACTTGACTGGGCTCGAGGATAATCTATTTTACAAGGCTCATATACACTTACACGGGAACCGAACTGTATGTTACCCGGTGGCCCAATCTGCAGAAGCCCTATTTGTGGCCACCCCTGGGTGTACGCCCCATGACTTATATACAGTACATACATCAGACGCACCCTGTAAGGGACAAATCAGGAAATATAAAAGGGGTACACAGGGAAGATGTGTGGAACTTGTAAATGCCACAGCTCCTGTGTGCAGGATGCTCCAACAGGTGGGAGGAAAAGCTTGCTCGGATAATGCAAGCTATCGCTTTGCTTTTCGGGACAGGGATGGGAATGTGCATATGCCTTGGTACCCAAGAATGATTCCTGCGTACAGACGCAGTGTGTCCGTCAGCACTGTCAGGTACATAGAGGTCAGTTTACTTGCACCTGCGATGAGCAGAAATGCCTGAATGTAACCGCCGGGAGGCAGCTCATTTGTGGACAGTGTAATGGGAATCATGTCAGCTCAGCCGAATGGACATACCCATTTGATACTGACCAGGTGGTGGGAACAAACGGGGAGCCAAATAAACCGAGCGGAATACACAAACCAATAATCAGGACACTAAATGCGACCGGGCTAAGAAGGGATTTGTATTCCTCTTCAATGGTACCTACACGACAGCAACACCAACCCTCCCGATCCGTTCTGCAGTAGGTACAATAGGACCACTCACTGTTCCATACCCTCAGAAGCGGCATATCCGTAGAAAGGTTGTAACCCATGTCATCAGCAAAGAATTCTGCGCTAATTGGGAAACCCCGGGCACTATGTGATCACCACTTGGATACGGGTTCCTTGGAGCCCTATCTCGGAGAGGGGGGTGGGGGGGGGGGTGAGAGGGGGCACCAGCAGGAGTAATGAGTGCAAAAAGATAGAAATCATATTGTCTTTGGACTCACAGTCCTGGGAAACAGCAATTCAAAAGCACTGGAGGCTGTCAAACAGGACATGGCTGAACTGAGATTGTATGCACAGCAGATACGATATGCAGTAGTTAGCACAACAGGGGGAATATGTACAATCATAGGAGACCAATGCATAACACATATCACAGACGAATCCTATAACATCACCCAAGTCATTAATAACATCAGAAAACAGCTTGATAACTTCAGACAGGGACCCAAGAAAGGGGAGTAGCTGGCTGGAATGGCAAGTGGGGGGATCCTATTTAATGCATGGACTGATCATACTCATTGCAATTGAAATTGTCTGTTGCCTAATTGTTGGATGCCTTAATGTCTGTTGCAAAGCAATGGTGACACGAATTGTGCCAGGAGCAAGTGTAACCATCGAGGAAGAATACATGATGGGAACCCCTGAAGACGTCGATAACTACAAAGAAGGGAATATGAAGATGGACATCTACCTGTGAAGATGCTGTTGGAGGTCTGGGTATTATTAAATAATAATCATGACCAAAAAGGGGGAGCTGTTATGGTGAAATTAAAGTGATGGACACAAAATGGTTACCTGGCACACAAAATGGACTCTGGGAAGAGACATTAAAAGGCATTACCTTTGGGAAAAGACAGTTACACAAAAAGTTAAAACCTGCAGTATCTGAATTGCTGCAGGAAACTGGTTAGAGCTTGAGGCACTTTAGATCAGAGCAGACCCAGAACAATGAGTTTGATAATAAGGTCAGCCACAGATGGGAACATAAATGCATAAATCTAACAAGATCAGCCACTGAATGTATATATCGAAACCAGTCATTGATAGAGGACAAAACTGCATAATTGCATCCATTCTACGAACAATCATATGTTAACTGTCCATGTCCGAACTGTTTGCTTTTAACAATGTATTAACTGTCGATGTCTGTATCTGTCTACTCAACTTGTAAGGATGTGTTAAAGGCTAATGTCCGTAATGCTTATTGTCCAAAAGGTATAAGATGGTCAACTACCATTGTGTATTTGAGAATGCAGCTGCCAAGTACTGCGCAGTACCAGTGCCTTCTCCCAAAGCTTTGTCCAAAATAAGACTGCCTTGTTGAACCTCCAGTCTGACTCTGAAGTGGTAAATTTCCCACAACACATATCACCCATCATCCAATGGCCTGGGAGAAAGAGCAGTCCAAAAACTAAAGGCAGGTTCAAAAAACGAGCCCACAGCCTCCTTGGACGCCAACCCATCCAGATTAATCTCCAATGACAAGACGAAATCTCAACCCCACCTCATTCCCTTCAACGACCGAAACAGTCCCAGCAGAGATGTTCATGCGAAGATGACTCCGCCGATGGTTGAGTCTGATCTTCCTGAGAGCGGGTGGTTGGCAAGGTATCAAGACGCCCAGTGCCAAACCCAGCAGGCGGGAGAGGCACTTAAAGGCAGTTGATAGGTTGTTAGTAAAGAATCATGGCAATGGATCCACGTGGTTATGTTGCACCGGTCGAGAACGGAACAGGGCCAGTTTCCTATCAAGTCTGCGAGGGTGATACCATCCGATGGGAATGCTACAACCATCTACAAGCCATGAAGCTCCAAGCCGTGCCTGAGAAATCCATTCCCAGCATTTCGGGAACTTCGGAAAGAATTTCAGGCACTCCGGCTCCTGCTCTCCATCTCCGCCAGTAGGAACCTCGGAATCTTAAATGGAAACAGTGGGCTTCGCCTCTCGACCACATTGTCACTCGATAACGGGAACTCGGACCACAACGCTCATGGTGGGAGAGGCGAATTCCGGTCTGCTGAACCCCACTCACTTCCGGGGCTGAGCAGGAGGAACCCGACCCAGCAGTGAAACTCCCAAAAAGACTTCCAGGGTGGTCAGCCCTCGGCCGTTACTCAGAACGAGAGTGGAAGAGGGTGCAATGATGTGAAACAGGTTCATGAGTTGGGCATGGGCAAATATAAACTACCGAACTGAGGCCTGTGAAGTCTGCACTCTCAGGGAGCTCCACAGAGTGCAAGCTGCAGAGAGTGAATCACTGAGAGTTGGGGTAAGTGTGGGAGTTTAGAGAAGTTGATGGAGATGTATTGCTGTGTCTTGTGTCCCTTACTGCGCGATCCCTTACGACCAGGTTTCGACCAGACATTACAGTTCAGAAAGTGACGTGGGACCAACGGAAGCAGCTGATTGCTGAGTAAGTCCTTGGAAGAAATACTGAGGGAATTTTCTGAGCAGCCCCTCATGTCATAGCTTCAGGAAGGGTTCCCGATGTTTCTTAATATCTGGGGACCCGGGATCGAATCCCGTCACGGCAGAGGATGGAATTTGAATTGAATAAAAAATATCTGGAATTCAAAATCTCCTGATGACCATAAAACCATATTCGATTGTTGAAAGAACCATTTTGTTCACTAATGCCTTTTAGGTAAGGAAATCTGCCAGGGGGTGGGGAACAAAGCAAATGTGAACGAACTGAAGTGGAACTAGAGAGCAGGGCCGGTAAGACTCAGAGAAAGAGCAGGCACGATGCAGCTGCGAATCAAAGATGGTCCGGTGGACTGAAGTGCATTTGTTTCAATGCAAGAAGTGTAACAGGTAAGGCAGATGAACTTAGAGCTTGGATTCGTACTTGGAACTGTGATGTTGTTACTATTACAGAAACTTGGTTAAGGGAAGGAGAGGAATGGCAGAGATGGGGCATATTCACTACTGGGCAAGGAGAATATCACAGCTGTACTGCGGGAGGGCTGTCCCTACTGTACCTCGGAGGGCTCATACAGTGAGGCAATATGAGTAGAGCTCAGGAAAAGGAAGTGTGTAGTCACAATATTTTGGGTTTTCTATTGGCCGCCCAACATCCAGTGGGAGATAGAGGAACAGATAAGAAGGCAGATTTTGGCAAGGTGTAAAAGTAACAGGTTTGTTGTTGTGCGAGATTTTAACTTCCCCGAAATTGACTGGGACTCACTTCGTGCTCAGTGCGTGAATAGTGTAGAATTTGTAAGGAGCATTCAGGAGGGCTTCTTGAAACATTATATAGATAACCCAACCAGGGGAGCGGCAGTACTGGACCTGGTATTGGGGAATGAGCCTGGCCAGGTGGTCGACATTTCAGTAGGGGAGCAGTTTGGGAAAAGTGACCAGAATTCAGTAATCTTTAAAGTACTGATGGATGAAGACAAGTATCATCCTCGACTGAAGCTACTAAATTGGGGGAAGGCTAATTACAACAATCTTAGTCGGGAACTGAAGAATGGAGATTGGGGGCAGATTTTTGAGGGCAAATCCACATCTGGCATGTGGGAGGCTTTATGGCTAAATTGATAGGAATTGTAAGGATGAAGGATAGATATGGCAAATTTCAGGAACCTTCATAACGAGTGATATTGAGAGCCTAGTCAAACGGAAAATGGAAGAATTTGTCAAAGCTCGGAGGCTGGGAAGACACAAAACAATTGTGGAATGCAAGGAAAGTAGTAAGTAGTAAGGAGGGCTAAAAGGGGTCACAAAAATTATCTGGCCGCAGGATGGAGGAAAATCCCAAGGCGTTTTAAACATATATAAAGGACAAGAGGGTAGCCAGGGAGAGGGTTGGCACATTCGAGGATAGGTGAGGGAATCTATGCGTGGAGCCAGGGAAATGGGCGAGGTATTAAATGAATACTTTGCGTCACTATTCCCGAAAGAGAATGGCTTGAGGCATGATGAGTCTGGGGAGGGTTTTTCAGTCATGCTGATGTAAAAAAAGGAAGTGGTGTTCATGAGAAACATTAAGGTAGACAAGTCCCCAGGGCCTGATGGGATGTACCGCAGAATACTGAGACAGGCAAGAGAGGAAATTGCTTGGGCCTTGAGAGAAATCATTGTATCCTGACTGGCTACAGGGTAGGAGCATGAGTATTGGAGAATTGCCGTCGTTTCTTCAGGAAGAAAAGCAAACATAATCCAGGTAAACACAGGCCAGTGCGCCTTACGTCAGTATTTGGGAAATTATTGAAGAGGATTCTTCGAGATAGGATTTAAACCCACTTGGAAATAAGAGGGCGAATTAGTGAGAGGCAATATGGTTTTTTTGAACACCAGATCGTGTCTCACTAACTTGATCGAGCTTTTCGAGGAAGTGACAAAGATGATTAATGAGGTGAGGGCAGTGGATGTTGACTACATGGACTTCAGTAAAGCCTCTGACAAGGTCCCTCATGGCAGACTGGTACAGTAGGTGCAGCAAAATGGGATCAGAGGTGAGCTGCCGAGGTGGATAGAGAACTGGCTCGGTCATAGAAAACAGAGTGTAGCTGCGGAATTGTGCGTTTCTGAATGGAGTGCTGTGACGAATGGCGTTCCTTAGGGATTACTGCTGGGACCATTGCTGTTTGTCATACATATATAAATAATTTGAAGGATAATGTAACTGTTTGATGAGAAAGTTTGCGGACGATACCAAGGTTGCTGGATTTACAGATAGTGATGAGGAACCATCAGAGGATACAGCAGAACCGAGATCGGTTGGAGACTTGGGCGGAGAGATGGGAAATGGAATTTCATTCTGACGAATGTGAGGTAATGCATTTTGGAAGTTCCAACACAGATGGGAAATATCAAGTAAATGGCAAAACGCTTAACAGAATTGATTGACAGAGGGATCTGGGTGTACAGGTCCACAAGTCACTGAAAGTGGCAACACAGTGGAGAAGGTAGTTAAGAAAGCATGGGGCATGCTTGCCTTCATCAGCCAGGGCACGAAGTTTAAAAAGTCATGTTGCAGCTTTATAGAATCTTAGTTAGGTCACACTGGAAACATGGCGGCCGTCAACTCGGGGTAAAAACGGGGAACAATACTGGGCTCCCGCTGGGTATAAACAGGGAATGGGGATTTCAATCTCTGAGTTTCTGCTTTACACAAACCTGGTTATGAATCATCTCCACCCACCCGTCGGATCCATCGTTGCCCGCGAGCCGCCATTCCACTCACTGACCGATTGGACGTCAGAACACCGTCACCCCATCGCCATTCCACTCACTGCGCAGGCTCCACTCCCAGCCCCGCCCACCATTCACTCCGATTGGTTGGAGGACCAGCCGTTCCCGCTCGGTCCTCCAGTCCCGCCCCCTCTCCTCCTATTGGTCCGTAGCTGCCCTCAATCAGCCGCGCATTGTGGCGGTGTGAGACAGTGGGTGTGGCCACACCCTCAGGCTGACTCGCTGATGATGACAGTGAGAAGTCTCACAACACCAGGTTAAAGCCCAACAGGTTTATTTGGCAGCACAAGACGCTAGCTTTCAGAGCGCTGCTCCTTCATCAGGGGAGTGGGAGATCTGACCACAAACAGGGCATATGAACACACAAACTCAATTTGCAGAATAATGATTCGAATGCGAGTCTTTACAGGTATTCAGGGGCTGTGCGCCTGCGCCGCCGCCAGCTTTGTGAGGGGCAATGTGGGGAGAGCGCATGCTCAGTGCCGTCTTTGTCTGGGTTTGACCAAAAGGCAGAGGTTAAAGGTGAGGAGTGTTTCAGAAGGGAGGTGGGGACAGAATGTTCAGCAGACTGTGTTAGAAATCTGAAACTCGCTGCCTGAGTGGCTCCTGAGTGGCAGGGACTCACGCATTTATGAATGTTCTGGACAAACACATCAATACACAAGGTGTAGTCGGTGATCTTGCAAGAGCAAGTAAATTGATCAGAGGCAACTGGTATTGAGGGGACTAGGGGTTGTGGGCTGGAGGGGCGGAGGGTGGTAGGGGGAGGGGAGGGATTGTGCCGGGCAAGAGATTGCAGGGGATGGGGCAATTGGTTCCGGGATAAAGGCATTGAGAGGGGGCAGGGGGCGAGGGTTGTTGGGCAGGGGGCAAGGGGTTGCAGTTGAAGTAAGCAGGGGGTTGCACAGGGGAAGGTTTGCAGGGGGATGGGAACCAGAGTGCCAGAGCACCTAGTGGAGCGGGGGTGAAAATAAATGATGTTAATAGTTCATGAAAATTCACAAATAGTAGGGTTGTGTTTGGTGGTAATAATCTTCTGAGGTGTGTCCATTTCAATGCCAGGAGCATTGTGGGGAAGGCAGACGAACTGAGGGCGTGGATTGACACATGGAATTCTGACAATATAGCCATGAGTGAAACTTGGCTACGGGAGGGCAGGACTGGCAGCTCAATGTTCCAGGGTTCCGATGTTTCAGACGTGATAGAGGCAGAGGAATGAAGGGTGGGGCGGGGAGGGGGAGGGGCGGTGGCATTGCTGTTCAGGGAAAATGTTGCAGCTGTGCTCAGGCAGGGAAGATTCGAGGGCTTGTTAACCGAGGCCATATGGGTGGAGCTGAGAAACAGGAAAGGTGTGACCACATTAATGGGGTTGAATTATAGCCTACCCACGAATCAGCGAGAATTGCAGGCCCAAATCTGCAGGGAGTTTGCAAACAACTGCAGTAAGCATAAATTTGTGATAGTCGGGGATTTTAACTTTCCACATATGGATTGGGGCTCCCATTATTTTAAAGTTCTCGACGGATTAGAGTTTGTTTAATGAGTTCAGGAAATTTTTCTAAATCAATATATAGAGGTACCAACGAGCCAGTGTGCAATATTCGATCTCCTTTTAGGAAACGAGGTCGGACAAGAAACAGAAGTGTGTGTCGGGGAACACATTGGTTCCAGTGATCATAACATCATTAGTTTCAACTTGATCATGGATATAGATTGATCTGGTCCTCAGGTTGAGGTTCTAAACTGGAAAAAGGCCAAATTTGAAGAAATGAGAAAGGATCTAAAAAGCGTGGATTGGGACAACCTGTTCCGTGGAAAGGATGTGATTGGAAAGTTTGAGCCCTTCGAAGGAGAAATTTTGAGAGTGCAGAGTTTGTATGTTCCTGTCAGGATTAAAGGCAAAGTGAATAATTAGAAGGAACCTTGGTTCTCGAGGCATATAGGAACGCTGATACAGAAGAAGAGATGTGTGACATGTATAGGCAACAGGGAGCAAATAAGATGCTTGAGGAGTAAAAAAAGTGCGAGAAACTACTTAAGAAAGAAATCAGGAGGGCTAAAAGATGACATGAGGTTGCTTTGGCAGACAAGGTGAAGGATAATCCGAAGAGCTTCGACAGGTATATTAACAGCAAAAGGATGGTAAGACATAAAATTGGTCCTCTTGAAGATCAGACTTGTCGGCTATGTATGCAACCAAAAGAAATTGGGGAGATATTAAATGAGTTTTTTGCATTCGGATTTACTAAGGAAACTGTCATGGAGTCGATGGAAATAAGGCAAACAAGTAGGGAGGTCATGGAACATATACAGATGAAAGGGGAGGAGGTGCTTCCTGTCTTGAGGGAAATCAGAGTAGATAAATCCCCAGGAAAGGACAGGGTATTCCCTCGGACCTTGAAGGAGACTGGTGTGGAAATTGCAGGGGCCCTGGCAGACATGTTAAAAATGTTGGAATCGACGGGCGAAGTGCCGGATGATTGGAGGATAGGTCATGTTGTTCCGTCCATAGAACCATAGACCATAGAAAATTACAGCTCAGTAACAGGCCTTTTGGCCCTTCTTGTCTGTGCCGAACCATTTTTTGCCTAGTCCCACTGACCTGCACTTGGACCATATCCCTCCACACCCCTCTCAACCATCAACCCGTCCAAGTTTTTCTTAAATATTAAAAGCATTTACCATTTTATCTGGCAGCTCGTTCCACACTCCCACCACTCTCTGCGTGAAGAAGATCCCCCCCCCCCCCCATAATATTCCCTTTAAACTTTTCTCCTTTCACCCTTAACCCATGCCCTCTGGTTTTTTTCTCCCCAAGCCTCAGCGGGAAAAGCCTGCTTGCATTCACTCTATATATCACCATCAAAATCTTATACACCTCTATCAAATCTCCCCTCAGTCTTCTACGCTCCAGGGAATAAAGTCCCAACCTACTCAATCTCTCTCTGTAACTGAGCTTCTCAAGTCACGGCAACATCCTTGTGAACCTTCTCTGCACTCTGTCAACCTTATTTACATCCTTCCTGCAACCTTTTTTAAACAACGGAACAGCATGAGCCACCCTCCAATCATCCGGCACCTCCCCCGTCAATACTGACATTATAAATATGTCTGCCAGGGCCCCTGCAAGTTCAACACTAGCTTCCGTCAAGGTCCGTGGGAATACCCTGTCTGGTCCTGGAGATTTATCCACGCTGATTTGCCATCGTTTAAAAAAAGGCTAAAAATGTAACGTGGGAAATTATAGGCCGGTAATGTTGATGTCAGTAGTAGGTAAATTATTGGAAGGAGTACTAAGAGATCGGATCTTATTAGGGAGAGTCAACATGGCTTTGTGCGTGGTCGGTCATGTTTATCCAATCTATTGGACTTTTACGAGGAGGTTATCAGGGAAGTGGATGAAGGGAAGGCAGTGGATGTTGTCTACCTGGACTTCAGTAAGGCCTTTGACAAGGTCCCGCATGGGACGTTAGTTAGAAAAGTTCATTCGCAAGGTATAAATGGAGAGGTAGTAAATTGGATTAGACATTGGCTCAATGGAAGAAGCCAGAGAGTGGTAGTGGAGGATTGATTCTCTGAGTGGAGGCCTGTGACTCGTGGTGTGCCACAGGGTCCATTGTTGTTTTTCTTCTATATCAATGATCTGGTTGAGAATGTGGTAAATTGGATCAGCAAATTTGCTGATGATACAAAGATTGGAGGTGTAGTGGACAGTGAGGAAGGTTATCAAATCTTGCAGAGTGATTTGGACCAGCTAGAAAAATGGGCTGAAAAATGGCAGATGGAATTCAATGCAGACAAGTGTGAGGTATTGCACTTTGGAAGGACAAACAAAGGTAGAACATACAAGGTAAATGGTAGGACACTGAAGAGTGCAGTAGAACAGAGGGATCTGGGAATACAGGTACATAATTCCCCAAAAGTGACAACACAGGTAGATAGGGTCGTAAAAGGTGCCTTTGGTACATTGGCCTTTATAAATCAAGGTATTGAGTATAAGAGTTCGAATGTTATGGTGTGGTTGTATAAGACATTGGTGAGGCCGAATTTCGAGTATTGTGCGCAGTTGTGGTCACCTAATTACAGGAAGGATATTAATAATGTGGAAAGAGTGCAGAGAAGGTTCACAAGGATGTAGCCGGGACTTGAGAAACTGAGTTACAGAGAAAGGTTGAATAGGTTAGGACTTTATTCCCTGGAGCGTAGAAGAATGAGGGGAGATTTGATAGAGGTGTATAAAATTATGATGGGTATAGATAGAGCGAATACAAAACGGCTTTTTTCCACTGAGGCGAGGGGAGAAAAAAAACTAGAGGGCGTGGGTTAAGGGTGAAGGGGGAAAAGTTTAAGGGGAATTTTAAGGAGGACTTCTTCATACAGAGAGTGGTGGGCGTGTGGAATGAGCTGCCAGATGAAGTGGTGAATGCGGGCTCACTTTTAACATTTAAGAAAAACTTGGACAAGTACATGGATGAGAGGGATGGAGAGGGATATGGTCCAGGTGCAGGTCAGTGGGACAAGGCAGAAAAATGGCTCAGCACAGCCAAGAAGGTCCAAAAGGCCTGTTTCTGGGCTGTAATGTTCTATGGTTCTATAAAGATGAACCTCGGCACAACATCGTGGGCCGAAGGGCCTGTTCTGTGCTGTACTGTTCTATGTTCTATGTTCTATGGAGTGAGAGTTTGTGGGTCGGGCTGAAGGGTCGTAGGGCAGCGGGGAATGGGGCAGGGGCGGGGGAGTGGTGGGGCAGGGGCTGAGTGGTGATGGACGGGGCGAGTGGTGTGGAGGGGGCCGTGTGAGGGATGGGAAGGGATTGCACGGGGCAATCTATCTTCAATAGATCGGTTGATGACTTGGATGGAGAGATGGTAGATGGCGTTTAAACCGGACAAATGTGAGGCAATGCAGTTTGGAAGATCCAGTGCAGATTGGAAATATACAGGAAATGGCAGATTCCTGAGGAGTATTGATAGGCAAAGGGATCTGAGTATACAGGTGCACAGGTCACTGAAAATGGCAATGCAGGTGGAGAAGGTAGTCAAGAAGGCATTCGGCATGCTTGCCTTCATCGGCCGGAGTATTGAGTTTAAAAATTGGCAAGTCATGTTGCAGTTTTATAGAACCTTAGATAGGCCACACGTATAATATAGTTTTCAATGCTGTCACCGCACTAACAGAAGGATGTGGAGGTTTTGGATAGAGTATAGAAAAGTATTTTCCAGGGTGTTGCCTGGTATGGAGGGCATGAGCTATGAGGAGAGGTTGGAGAAACTTGGTCTATTCTCACTGGAACGACGGAGTTTGAGAGGTGACCTGGTAGAAGACCACAGAATTATGAGAGGCATGGACAGAGTGGATGGTCAGAAGCTTTTTCGCAGGATGGAAGAATCAATAACACGGGGGAATAGGTTTCAGTTGTCAGGGACTAGTTTTAAAGGAGAAGTCCGAGGCAAGTTTTTTACACAGAGCAGTGGGTGCCTGGAACTCGTTGCTGGGGGAGGTAGTGGAAGTGAATACTCGAGTGACTTTTATGGGACGTCTTGACAAATACATGAATAGGATGGGCATGGAGGGACATGGTCACTGGAAGTGTAAGGGGTTTTAGTTCAATCGGGCAGTGAAGAAGGGAAAGGGTAAATTTTGTACTCAATGTATTTTGTATCTAAAGGGAAAGGGTTAATGTATTTTGTACCTAAAAGGTTGAACATTGTACTTAGAATGTATTGCAAACATAACCCTTCATTGTGGCTAATCCCATTGTTTCTACTGCTTCTGACATCAAAACAAGTTATTCGCAGATAACTTTTTCAAATTTAAATGTGTTTGTAAAGTCTTGCCTTTCATGCGGGCTTGTGTGTTATTTGCACGGAGAAGGCAGTTACAAGATTTGGAGCACGATACGGCCTTTTAAAGGATGACTCCCACTGGGCCACCTGTAAATTGCACCGGGAACTTCAAAGGGAAGCCGCGGAAGAGCAGGAAACCAGAGACTACATCATGACTACAGCTGCCAGAGACTTGTGCTTCGTGACCTGAGAATCAGATGCACTCTGATTTATGGTCAGATGCATCGTGCTTCGTGATCAAGGACTGTCAGTTTGACTTTACTTCATGACCAGACCTGTGTTTGTATCGTGACTCGTGCTGGGAGCCATGCTGTACAAATGTCCCCACTTTCCTGTGTTCAGTGAGAGGTTTTGGTGTATCGCTGTTAAGTTTGCCAGAACTCTCCCGCAAGCTTGCGAGAATAAACCCTGATGTATGCCACTCATACCAGTCTCAGGTAATTTTTACCTACTACAGGCAGCATGGTCGGTGCAGACTTGGTGGGCCGAAGGGCCTGTTCCTGTGCTGTAATTTTCTTTTTTCTATTACCCAGAGAATGGGCAGCTGGGCTGTGACTGCACAGCAGAGTTCACCCTAACACTTGCCCCCTCCTCCCAACAATATTCCTTATCTCCTCTCCCTGCCACTCTGCCTGGTCTCACTGTCTCTTACATACTCTGTCCCCTTTCTCTCATTCTGTCCCCCTCCCTGATGACTCGCAAAAGAGGCAGAGAGCGGGAAAACCCACAATTACATCCTGAATACAAGGAATTCAAGCGGCTGCTGCAGGGTTTTTTAACAGAGGAGATAGGAACAGGAGGAGGCCATTCAGCCCTTCGAGCCTGCTCCGCCATTCATTATGATAATGGATGCTCGTCGAACTCAAGAGTCTAATTCTACTTTTTCCCATATCGTTTGAACCCATTCATCCCAAGTGCGATATCCAGCCGCCTGTTGAGTGCATTCAATGCTTTCGCATCAACTACTTCCTGTGCTACAGAATTCCGAAGGCTCACCACTTTTTGGCCACCTCACCTCCGTCATATATGGTCTACCCTAAAGCCTCTGAATGTAGCCCCTGGTTCTGCCCTCTTTCATCATCGGGAATATCTTCCCTCCATCTACCCTGTCTAGTCCTGTTAGAATTGTACAGGTCTCTCTGAGATCCCCCTCATTTGTCTGAATTCCAGCGAAAACAATCCTAACCAAGTCAATCTCTCCTCATACATCATTCCCGCCGTCGCTAGAGTCAGCCTGTTAAACATTTGCTGCACTCCCTCGAGAGCAGGAACATCGTTCCTCAGAAAAGGAGAGCGAAGCTGCACACAATACTCTCGGTGTGGCCTCACCAAGGCTCTGTGTAATTGCAGCAGCACATCCCTGCTTCTGTACTCGAAACCTCTCGCAATGAAAGTCAATGTGCCATTTGCCTTCTTCACTGCCTGCTGCACCTGCACGCTTACCTTCAGTGACTCGTGCACAAAAACACCCAGGCCTCACTGCACACTCCCCTCTCCCAATTTACAGCCATTCAAGCCATCTGTCTTCTTGTTTTGGCTTCCAAAGTCAATAACCTCACATTCATCCAAATTATACTGCATCTGCCATTGATTTGTCCACTCACCCAACCGGTCCTGTTGGTTGACTAAAGAGGTGGATGAGGGTAAAGCAGTTGATGTCGTGTATATGGATTTTAGTAAAGCATTTGATAAGATTCCCCAAGGTAAGCTATTGCAGAAAATACGGAGGCATGGGACTGAGGATGATTTAGTGGTTTGGATCAGCAATTGGCTAGCTGTAAGAAGACAGAAGGTGGTGGTTGATGGGAAATGTTCATCCTGGAGTTCAGTTACTAGTGGTGTACCGCAAGGATCTGTTTTGGGGCCATTTCTGTTTGTCATTTTTATGAATGACCTGGATGAGGGCGTAGAAGGATGGGTTAGTAAATTTGCGGATTACACTAAAGTCGCTGGAGTTGTGGACAGTGCATAAGGATGTTGCAGGTCACAGAGGGACATAGATAAGCTGCAGAGCTGGGCTGAGAGGTGGCAAATGGAGTTTAATGGGGAAAGGTGTGAGGTGATTCACTTTGGTAGGAGTAATAGGAATACAGAGTACTGGGCTAATGGTAAGATACTTGGTAGTGTGAATGAGCAGAGAGATCTCGGTGTCCATGTGCATAGATCCCTGAAAGTTGGCACCCAGGTTGATCGGGTTGTTAAGAAGGCGTACGGTTTGTTAGCTTTTATTTGTAGAGGGATTGAGTTTCGGAGCCATGAGGTCGTGTTGCAGCTGTACAAAACTCTGGTGCGGCCGCACTTGGAGTACTCCGTTCAGTTCTGGCCGCCGTATTATAGGAATGATCTGGAAGCATTGGAAAGTGTGCAGAGGAGATTTACCTGGATGTTGCCTGGTATGGTGGGAAGGTCTTATGAGGAAAGGCTGAGGGACTTGGTGCTGTTTTCGGTAGAGAGAAGAAGGTTAAGAGGTGACTTAAGAGAGGCATACAAGATGATCAGAGGATGAGATAGGGTGGACAGTGAAAGCCTTTTTCTTCGGATGGTGATTGCGAGCACGAGGGGACACAGCTTTAAATTGAGAAGAGATAGAGAGAGGATAGTTGTGAGAGGTAGGTTCTTTACTCAGAGTAGTAAAGGTGAGGAATGCCCTGCCTGCAAGAGCAGTCGTCTCGCCAACATTAAGGGCACTTAAATGGTCATTGGATAAACATATGGATGAAATTGGAATAGTGTAGGTCAGATGGGCTTTATATTGGTGTCACAGGTCGGCGCAACATCGAGGGCCGAAGGGCCTGTACTGCGCTCTAATGTTCTATGTTCTATGTCTGGGTCTCTCTCTCTCTCTCTCTCTCTCTCTCTCTCTCTCTCTTTCTCCCTCTCTCTGACTGGGACACTCACTCTGTATATGTTTGTGTCGTTCTCTTTCTGCCTGGGTCACTCTGTCTCTGCCTGGATCACTCTCTCTCTGTCTGGGCTACTCACTCTCTCTGTCTGGGTGAGTCTCTCGCTCTGTCTCTGTCACTCTCTCACTCTCTCTGGGACACTTACTTTGTCTCCATCTGGGTCACTCTGTCTCTAGTCGGCTAAAAAGTAGGGCCTCCAGGGTGGCCGTCTCTGGGCTGCTCCCAATGCCTCGTGCCAGTGAGGCTAAGAATAGAGAGTTAGTACAATTGAATGCTTGGCTAAAAGACTGGTCCAGGAGGGGGGGGCTTCATTTTCCTAGATCAATGGGAAGTTTTCAGGAGAGGATGGCACCTGTACAAGAAGGACGGGTCACAACTAAGTTGGAAGGGCACGAATATCCTGGCTGGGAGCTTTGCTAGTGCAGTTCGAGGGGGTTTAAACTAGTCTGACAGGGGGGTGGGGATCAGAATATTAGGTCTACAAGTGTAGAGGCTGGGGACGAGCTTGGGGCTGGGACAAGGCTGGCAAAGAAGAAGAGCACTCTGGGGGGGGGGGATTGCCTCCTGCCAATTAGGAGTGACCCCTGTTAATTTGGAGTGCCCCCTGTCAATTAGGAGTGACCCCTGTAAATTAGGAGTGCCCCCTTTCAATTAGGAGTGCCCCCACTATCAAGGAGGGGTGTCCGCTGTCAATTAGGAGTGCCCCTTGTCAAAGCGGAGTGACCCCTGTCAATTCGGAGTGACCCGTGTTAATTAGGAGTGTCCCCATTCAATTCGGAGTTCCCCTTCAGTCAGGAGTATCCCCTTATGACAGGCAGCACACCTCATTGACAGGGGGCACTCAATGACGGAGGACACTCCTCATTGACAGGGGGCACTCCTCATTGACGGTGGGGCATTCCTCATTGACGGGGGGCCCTCCGCATTGACAGGGGGCACTCCTCATTGACAGGGGGCAATCCTCATTGACAGTGGACTCTGTTCATTGATAGCGGGCACTCCTAATTGACAGGGGGCTCTCCTAATTGACAGGGGGCACTCCTCATTGACGGCTGGGCACTCCTCATTGACGTTGGGGCAATCCTCATTGACGGGGGGGGGGCTCTCCTCATTGACAAGTGGAACTCCTCATTGACAGCGGCCTCCTAATTGACAGGGGGCACTCCTAATTGACATGGGGCACTGCTAATTGTCAGGGGGCACTCCTAATTGACATGGGGCACTCCTCAGTGACGTTGGGGCAATCCTCATTGACGGGGGCGGGGGGGCTCTCCTCATTGACAAGTGGAACTCCTCATTGACAGCGGCCTCCTAATTGACAGGGGGCACTCCTAATTGACATGGGGCACTGCGAATTGACAGGGGTCACTCCAAGTTGACATGGGGGCACTCCTCATTGCCGGGCGAACTCTCTTCATTGACGCTGGAGCACTCCTCATTGACGGGGGTGGGTGGGGGGGCGGGGGGGTTGCCCGGGGGCGCTGACCTCATTGACAACGGGAACTCCTCATTGACAGGGGCCTCCTAATTGACAGTGGGCACTCCAATTGGCAGGGAGCATTCCAATTGACAGGGGGACTCCAATTGACATGGGGGACTCCTAATTGACAGGGAGAACTTCTCATTGGCAGGGGCCACTGCCAATAGGCAAGGGAACTCGTAATTGACAGGGGCAGTCCTAATTTACAGCGGGCACGACTAATTAACAGGGGGTACTCCAAATTGAAAGGGGGTTCTCCTAAATGACAGGGGGCAGTCCTAATTGACAGGGGCACTCCTAATTGACAGGGGGCACTCCTCATCGACATGAAGCACTCCTCATTGACATGGGGCACTCCTCATTGACAGTGGGTAATCCTCATTGACAGGGGGCACTTCTCATAGACAGTGGACACTCGTCATTAACAGTGGGGGAACAGCTAATTGAAAGGGGGGGCACTCCTAATTGACAGGGTCACTCCTAATTGACAGGGGATAGTCCTGACTGACGGGGAACTTCTAATTGACAAGGGGCACTCCAAATTGAAAGCGGGTACTCGTTATTGACAGGGGGCACTCCAAATTGACAGCGGACACACATCCTTGACGGGGGGGCACTCCTAATTGAAAGGAGGTCACGCAAAATTGACAGGGGTCACTACTCGGTGACGGGGGCCACTCCTCATTGACAGGGGGCACTCCGCATTGATGGTGGGGCTCTCCTCATGGATGGTGGGGCACTCCTCATTGACGGCGGGGCACTCCTCATTGAAGGGAGGGCACTCCTCATTGACGAGGGCTAATACTCATTGACGGGCGGGGGGGCTCTACTCATTCATCGGGAGGGGGGCACTCCTCATTGACGGTGGGGCACTCCTCATTGACGTGGCGGCACTCCTCATTGACGTGGGGGGAATCCTCATTGACGGGGTGGCACGACTCATTCAGAGGGGGGGCACTCCTCATTGATGTTGGGGCACTCCTCATTGACAGGGTGGTGTACATTGAAAGGGGGCTCTCCTCATTGACAGGGGTCACTCCTAATTGATGGGGACCATGCCTAATTGGCAGGGGGAGCTCGTAATTGACAGAGCGCTATACTAATTGACAGGGGGTAGACCTAATTGACAGGGGTGCAGTCCAAATGACAGGCGGTACACCTCATTGACAGGGGGCACTCATTGACGGAGGACACTCCTCATTGACTGGCTGCACTCCTCATTGACATGCGGCACTCCTCATTGACAGGGGGCACTCCGCATTGACAGGGGAGCTCCTAATTGACAGTGGACCCTCCTCATTGATTGGGGGCACTCCTCATTGACATGGGGGCACTCCTTACTGGCGGCTGTCACTCCTAGGTAACAGGGGGTGCACTCCTCATTGACGGGGGGCACTCCCCATTGACGGTGGGGCACTCCTCATTGACATGGGGCACTCCTCATTGACAGTGGACTCTCTTCATTGATAGAGGGCACTCCTAATTGACAGGGCGGCACTCCTAATTGACAGGGGTCACTCCTATGTGACATGGGGGCACTCCTCATTTACAGGAACACTCCCCATTGACGGTGGGGGCACTCCTCATTGCCGGGCGAGCACTCCTCTTTGACGGTGCAGCACTCCTCATTAACGCGGGAGGGAGGGGCGGGGGGGGCTGTCCTCATTGACAAGGAGAACTCCTCATTGACAGGGGCCTCCTAATTGACAGTTTGCACTCCAATTGATAGGGAGCACTCCAATAGACAGGGGGACTCCAGTTGACATGGGGGGCTCCTAATTATGACGTGGAGATACCGGCGTTGGACTGGGGTGAACACAGTAAGAAGCCTCACAACACCAGGTTAAAGTCCAATATGTTCATTTGGTAACAAATACCATCAGCTTTCGGAGCACTGCTCCTTCGTCAGATGGAGTGGAAATCTGCTCTCAAACAGTGCAAACAGACAGAATCAAGTTGCAGAATACTGATTAGAATGCGAATCCTACAGCCAGCCAGGTCTTAACTGTACGGACAATGTGGGTGGAGGGAACATTAAACACAGGTTAAAGAGATGTCTATTTTCTCCAGAAAGAACAGCTGGTGAAATTCTGCAAGTCCAGGAGGCAAGCTGTGGGGGTTACTGATAAAGTGACATAAATCCAACATCCCGGTTTAGGCCGTCCTCATGTGTGCGGAACGTGGCTATCAGTTTCTGCTCAGCGACGCTGCGCTGTCGTGTGTTGTGAAGGCCGCCTTGGAGAACGCTTACCTGAAGATCCAAGGCTGAATGCCCGTGACTGCTGAAGTGCTCCCCCACAGGAAGAGAACAGTCTTGCCAGGTGATTGTCGAGCGGTGTTCATTCATCCGTTGTCGTAGCGTCTGCATGGTCTCCCCAATGTACCATGGCTCGGGACATCCTTTCCTGCAGTGTATCAGGTAATTAACAGGGGGCACTCTTAATTGGCAGGGGGCACTCATAATTGACAGGGTCACTCCTCATTGACAGGGGGCACCTCTCATTGAAAAGGGGCACTCCTCATTGACAGGGGGCACTCCTCGTTGACAGGGGACTCTCCGAATTGAAAGGGGGTACTCTTAAATGATAGGGGGCAGTCCTAATTGACAGGGGGCACTCCTAATTGACAGGGGGCACTCCTCGCTGACAAGGTGCACTCCTTATTGACAAGGGGCAGTCCAATTTGACAGGGGGCACTCCTACCTGACAGGGGGTGTTCCTAATTAACAAGGTGCACTCCTAATTGAAAGGGGGCACTCCAAATTGACAGGGGACTCTCCTCCTTGAAAGTGGCGGGCTCTCCTCATTGACTGGAGGGCACTCCTATTTGACAGGGTTCACTCCTAGGTGAAAGGAGGGCACTCCTCATTGACAGGGGAGATTCCCTCATTGACGGGGGGCACACCTCATTGACGGTGGGGAACTCCTCATTGACGGGGGCAACTCTTCATTGACAAGGGGAACCCCTCATTGACAGAGGCCTCCTAATTGACAGGGGGCACTCATCATTGGCGTGGGCAGTCCTAATTGACTGGGGGCACGACTAATTGACAGGGGGCACTCCAAATTGACAGGCGGAACTCCAGGTTGACCGGGGACACTCCAAAATGTCAGGGGGCACTCCTCATTGACAGGGGGAACTTACCATTGAAGGTGGGGCACTCCTCATTGACTAGGGGTCACTCCTAATTGACGGGGGCCACTCCTAATTGACAGGGGGCACTCCTCATTGACGGGGGCACTGCTCATTGACAGGGGAAACTCTTCATTGACAGGGGGCACTCCTCATAGACAGTGGACACTCCTCTTTGACAGTGGGGGTACAGCTAAGTGACAGGGGACACCCCTAATTGACGGGGGCCACTCCTAATTGACAGGGGGCACTCCGCATTGACAGTGGGCACTCCTCATTGACGGGGGCACTGCTCATTGACAGGGGGCACTCTTCATTGACAGGGGGAACTCCTCATAGACAGTGGACACTCCTCTTTGACAGTGGGAGTACAGCTAATTGACAGGGGGCACTCCAATTGACAGGGCGCACTGCAATTGACAGGGGGACTCCAATTGACATGGGGGACTCCTAATTGGCAGGGGGCACACGTCATTGGCAGGGGGCACTCCTAATAGGCAGGGGGCACTCGGAATTGGCAGGGGGCATTCCAGATTGACAGTGGGCACTCGTATTTGACAGGGGCACTCCTAACTGACAGGGGGAGCTCCTAATTAACAAGGGGCACTGCTAAATGAAAGGGGGTACTCCTTATTGACATGGGGCGCTCCTAAATAACATAGGACACTCCTCATTGACAGGGGCCACTCCTTATTGACATGGGCTCTACTCATTGAAAGGGGGCACTCCTCATTGACATGGGGCACTCCTCATTGACAGTGGGCACTCCTCATTGACATGGGGCACTCCTCATTGACAGTGGGCACTTCTCATTGACAGGGGGCACTCCTCATTGACAGTGGGCACCCCTCATTGAAGGGGGCAATCCTCATAGACAGTGGACACTCCTCTTTGACAGTGGGGGTACTGCTAATTGACAGGGGGCACTCCAATTGACAGGGAGCACTGCAATTGACAGGCGGACTCCAATTGACATGGGGGACTCTTAATTGACAGGGGCACTCCTCATTGGCATGGGCACTCCTCATTGGCGTGGGGCACTCCTCAATGACAGGAGGCACTCCGAATTAGCAGGGGTCACTTCTAATTGGTCGGGGGCAGTCCTAATTGACATGGGGCACTCCTAATTGACATGGGGCGTTTCCCATTGACAGGGGGCATTCCTCATTGACAGGGGGCACTCCTGATTGACTGGGGGCACTCCCTATTGACAGAGGGCACTCCGAATTGACACGGGACACTACTCATTGACGGTGGGGGGGGGAGACCACTAATTGAACGGGGTCACTCCGAATTGACCGGGGCAACGCCTAATTGACAGGGGGAGTTCCTAATTGATAAGGGACACTCCTAATTGGAAAGGTGCACTCCAACTGGACAGGGGAGACTCTTAATTGACAGGGGGAACTCCTCATGGATAGTGGGCATTCCTCATTGAGAGCCGGCACTCCTCATTGACAGGGGGCACTCCTAATTGGCAGGGGGCACTCCCAATTGGCAGGGGTCACTCCTACTTGGCGGGGGGAATTACTAATTGACACGGAGCACTCCTAACTGAACAGGGTATCTCCTAATTAACAAGGGGCACTCCTAATTGAAAGGGGTTACTCCTACTTGGCAGGGGGCACTCCTAATTGACAGGGGCCACTCCTAATTGAGAGGGGGAGCACATAATTGAAAAGGAGCATTCCGAATTGAAAGGAGGCACTCCTAATTGTCAAGGGTAACTCCTCATTGACAGAGGGCTCCTCATTGACAGGGGGCACTCGTAATTGACAGGGGGCACTCGTAATTGACAGGGTTCACCGCTAATTAACAGGGGCCACTCCTAATTGACAGGAGGGCACTCCAAATTGTCGCGGGACACTACCCAATGACAGGGGGCACTCTTCGTTGACAGAGGGTCCTCTTCATTGACATGGGGCACTCCTAATTCGCATGAGGCATTCCTCATTGATAGGGGGTAATCCTTAATGACAGTGAGCACTTATTATTGACAGGGAGCACTCCTTACTGACACGGGGCAATCCTAATTGACAGGGTTCACCCCTAATTAACAGGGGCCACTCCTAATTGACAAGGGGCATTCCAAATTGAAAGGGGGGCACTAATAAATCACAAGGGGAACTCCTCATTGACAGAGGCCTCCACATTGACAGAGGGTACTACTAATTGTCACGGGACCCAATCATTAGCGGGGGGCACTAGGAATTGAAAGGGGTCACCACTAATTGACAAGGGGAGCACCTAATTGAGAAGGGGCACTTCCAATTGAAAGGGGGCTCTCCGACTGTACAGGGGAGACTCCTAATTATTGGGTGTACTCCTTATGGACAGAGGGCACTCCTTATTTGCATGGGGCACTCCTAATTGACATGGGGCATTCCTCATTGACAGTGGGTAATCCTTATTGACAGGGGGCACTCCAAATTGACAGGGTTCACTCCGAATTAACAGGGGCCATTCCTAATTGGCAGGGGTCACTCCTAATTGGCAGGGGGCATTCCTAATTGACATGGGGCCCTCCAAATTGAAATGGGGCATTCCTCATTCACAGGGGGCATTCCTGATTGACAGCGGGCACTCCTCATTGACGAGGGGAACTCCTCATTGATAGGGGCCTCCTCAATGACAGGGGGCACTCCAAATTGACATTGGGCATTCCTCATTGACAGGGGGCACTCCTCATTGACAGGGGGCACTCATAACTGGCAGCGGTCACTCCTAATTGGCAGGGGGCACTCCTAATTGGCAAGGGGCATTCCTTACTGCCATGGGGAGATCCGAATAGACTAGGGGCACTCCTAACTGAAAGGGAGTACTCCTACTTGCCAGGGGGCCCTCCTCATTGACAGGGGGCCCTCCACATTGACAGGGGGCACTCCTCATTGACAGGGGGCCCTCCTCATTGACAGGGGGACTCATCGTTGACAGGGGGCACTCCTCTTTGAAAGGGGGCCCTCCTCATTGCAATGGGGTACTCCTAATTGACGTGTGGCTTTCCTAATTGACATGGGGCATTGCTCATTGACAAGGGGCATTTCTCATTGACAGGGGGCACTCATAACTGGCAGCGGTCACTCCTAATTGGCAGGGGACACTCCTAATTAGCATGGGACACTCCTAATTTAAAGGGGGTACTCCTCATTGACAAGGGGCACTCATCACTGACAGGGGGCACTCCTCATTGACAGGGGGCACTCATTGACAGGGGGCACTCATCATTGACAGGGGGCACTCCTAATTGGCAGCGGTCACTCATAATTGACAGCTGCCAGTTCCTATTTATAGGGGGCACTCCTCATTGATGGTGGGGCACTCTTCATTGACGGGGGGCACTGTTCTTTGAAAGGGTGGCACTCCTCATTGACATGGGGCACTCCTCATTGACATGGGCTTTCCTCATTGACAGGGGGCACTCTTCATTAGAGGGGACACTCCTAATTGGCAGCAGTCACTCCAAATTGGCAGCGGTCATTCCTAATCGGAAGGGGGCATTCTTAATTGAAAAGCGGTACTCTTACATGACAGGGGGCACTCCCAATTGACAGGGGGCGTTCCGAACTGACAGGGGGCACTCCACATTGACAGGGGGCACTCCTAATTGACAGGAAGCACTCCCTTTGACAGGGGGCACTCCTAAATGACAGGGAGAACTCCTAATTGTCACGGGACACTACTCATCGACGTGGGATGGGGAGCACCACAAATTGAAAGTGGTCACTCCAAATTGACTGTGGCCACTCCTAATTGACGGGGGAGCTCCTAATTGACAAGGGGCAGTCCTAATTGGAAGGGGGCACTCACACTTACAGCGGAGACTCTTAATTGACAGGGTGCACTCCAAATCGACAGGGGGCACTCCTCATGGACAGTGGGCACTCCTCATTGTCAGGGGGCACTCGTCATTGACATGGGGCTTTCGTTATTGACAGGGGGCACTCTTCATTAGAGGGGTCACTCCTAATTGGCAGCAGTCACTCCTAATTGGCATGGGTCATTCCTAATTGGCAGAGGGCATTCGTAATTGAAAAGGGGCACTCTTCCTTGACAGGGGGCACTCCTAATTGAAAGGGGGCAATCCAGTTTGAAAGGGGGCACTCCCCATTGACAGGGGGCACTGCTAAGTGACAGGGGGCACTGCTAATTGGCACGGGACACTACTCATCGACGGGGGGGAGCACCACTAATTGAAAGGGGTCACTCCTAATTGACTGGGGACACTTCTAATTGACGGGTCGAGCACCTAATTGACAAGTGGCAGTCCTAATTGGAAGGCGGCACTCCACGTTGACAGGGGAGACTCTTAACTGACAGGGGGCACTCCTAATCGACAGGGGGCACTCCTCATGGACAGTGGGCACTCCTCATTGTCAGGGGGCACTCGTCATTGACATGGGGCTTTCCTCATTGACAGGGGGCACTCTTCATTAGAGGGGTCACTCCTAATTGGCAGCAGTCACTCCTAATTGGCATGGGTCATTCCTAATTGGCAGGGGGCAGTCGTAATTGAAAAGGGGCACTCTTCCTTGACAGGGGGCACTCCTAATTGACAGGGGGCAATCCAGTTTGAAAGGGGGCACTCCTCATTGACAGGGGGCACTCCTAATCGACAGGGGGCACTCCTCATGGACAGTGGGCACTCCTCACAAACAGGGGACACTCCTCATTGACATGGTGCACTCCTAACTGGCATGGGGGACTCCTAACTGGCATGGGGCACACCTAACTGACATGGGGCACTCCTAATTGACATGGGGCATTCCTCATTGACAGGGAGTATTCCTGATTGACAGGGGGCACTCCTAGTTGATAGGAGGGCCTCCTAATTGACACAGGACACTACTCATTGATGGGGGGGATCACGTTGTTGACAAGGGGCACTCCAAACTGAAAAGGGGCACTCCAAATTGACGGAGAGACTCCTAATTGACAGGGGGCACTCCTAAATAACATGGGGCACTCCGCATTGACATGGGGCATTCCTCATTGACAGGGGGCACTCTTCATTGATAGGGGGCACTCCTAATTGGCAGGGGCCATTCCTAACTGCCTGGTGGAGCTCCGAATTGACAAGGCGCACAAAATATTAAAAGTAGACTGCATTGTGATACCTTTGAACTTGTATAATGTCTGAAATGATACTTGAAACTTGTACATCTGAAGTGCTAAGTGTACTTTTACAAGATGTAAATTTTAAATTTACTTGACAGGGGGTACTGCTAATTGACAGGGGGAATCCAAATTGAAAGGGGGCACTCCGAATTGACAGTTGGCACTCCTAATTGACAGGGGGTACTCCTCATTGACGGGGGGCACTCCTCATTGACAGGGGGCACTCGTCATTGACAGGGGGCACAGCTAATTGGCAGGGGTCACTCCTAATTGACAGAGGTCACTCCTCATTTACAGGGATCACTCCTCATTGACGGCGGGCACTCCTCATTGACAGGAGGCACTCCTCATTGCAAGGAGGCACTCCTCATTGACATGGGGCACTCCTAGTTGACATGGGGCACTCCTAGTTGACATCGGGCATTCCTCATTGACAGGGGGCACTCCACATTGAGAGGGGGCACTCCTAATTGACATGGGGTACTCCTAATTGACATGGTAACACCTAATAGTCATGGGGCACTCCTAATTGAGGTTGGGCACTCCTAATTGACGTGGGGCACTCCTAATTGACGTGGGGCACTCCTAATTGACATGGGGCGTTCCTCATTGACAGGGGGCACTCCTCATTGACAGGGGGCACTCATAACCGGCAGCGGTGACTCCTAATTGGCAGGGGTCACTCCTAATTGGCATGGGGCATTCCCAACTGCCAGGGGGAGATCCGAATTGACTAGGGGCACTCCAAATTGAAAGGGGGTACTCCTACTTGCCAGGGGGCCCTCCTCATTGAAAGGGGGCCCTCCTCATTGACAGGGGGCACTCCTCATTGACAGGGTGAACTCCTCATTGACCGCGGGTACTCGACATTGACATTGGGCACTCCTAATTGACATTGGGCACTCCTAATTGACATGGGAACTCCTAATTGACAGGGTGCACACCTGATTGACATGGGGCACTCCTAATTGACATGGGGCACTCTTAATTGATATGGGGCAATCCAAATTGACATGGAGCACTCCTAATTGACATGGGGCATTGCCCATTGACAGGGGGCACTCCTCATTGACAGCGGATGCTCATAACTGGCAACGGTCACTCCTAATTGGCAGGGGTCACTCCTAATTAGCATGGGGCATTCCTAAATGCCGGGAGGAGATTCGAATTGACTAGGGGCACTCCTAATTTAAAGGGGGTACTCCTCATTGACAAGTGGCACTCATCATTGACAGGGGGCACTCCTCATTGACATGGGGCACTCCCTATTGACAGGGAGGCACTCATCATTGACAGGGGGCACTCCTAATTGGCAGCGGTCACTCATAATTGTCAGCTGCCAGTTCCCATTTATAGGGGGCACTCCTCATTGACAGGGGGCACTGTTCTTTGAAAGGGGGGCACTCCACATTGACATGGGGCACTCCTCATTGACATGGGGCTTTCCTCACTGACAGGGGGCACTCTTCAATAGACGGGACACTCCTAATTGGCAGCGGTCATTCCTAATCGGCAGGTGGCATTCTTAATTGAAAAGCGGTACTCTTACATGACAGGGGGCACTCCCAATTGACAGGGGGCGTTCCGAACTGACAGGGGGCACTCCACATTGACAGGGGGCATTCCTAATTGACAGGAAGCACTCCCTTTGACAGGAGGCACTCCTAAATGATAGGGAGCACTCCTAATTGTCACGGGACACTACTCATCGACGTGGGGTGGGAGCACCACAAATTGAAAGTGGTCACTCCAAATTGACTGTGGCAACTCCTAATTGACGGGGGAGCTCCTAATTGACAAGGGGCAGTCCTAATTGGAAGGGGGCACTCAAAATCGACAGCGGAGACTCTTAATTGACAGGGTGCACTCCTAATCGACAGGGGGCACTCCTCATGGACAGTGAGCACTCCTCATTGTCAGGGGGCACTCGTCATTGACATGGGACTTTCCTCATTGACAGGGGGCACTCTTCATTAGAGGGGTCACCCCTAATTGGCAGCAGTCACTCCTAATTGGCATGGGCCATTCCTAATTGGCAGGGGGCATTCGTAATTGAAAAGGGGCACTCTTACTTGACAGGGGGCACTCCTAATTGACAGGGGGCAATCCAAATTGAAAGGGGGCCCTCCTAATTGATAGGGTGTACTGCTAATTGACAGGGGGCACTGCTAATTGACAGGGGGCACTGCTAATTGGCACGGGACACTACTCATCGACGGGGGGAGCACCACTAATTGAAAGGGGTCACTCCTAATTGACTGGGGACACTCCTAATTGGCAGGGGGCATTCGAAACTGAAAAGGGGCACTCTTACTTGACAGGGGGCACTCCTAATTGACAGGGGGCAATCCAAATTGAAAGGGGGCCCTCCTAATTGATAGGGGGTACTGCTAATTGACAGGGGGCAATGCTAAATGGCACGGGGCACCACTCATCGACGGGGGCAGCACCACGAATTGAAAGGGGTCACTCCTAATTGACTGGGGACACTCCTAATTGACGGGGGGAGCTCCTCATTGACAAGGGGCAGTCCTAATTGGAAGGGGGTACTCCAAATTGATAGGGGAGACTGTTAGCTGACAGGAGGCACTCCTAATCGACAGGGGGCACTCCTCATGGACAGTGGGCACTCCTCACTGACAGGGGACACTCCTCATTGACATGGTGCACTCCTAACTGGCATGGGGGACTCCTAATTGACATGGGGCACACCTAAATGACATGGGGCACTCCTAATTGACATGCGGCATTCCTCCTTGACAGGGAGTATTCCTGATTGACAGGGGGCACTCCTAGTTGATAGGAGGGCCTCCTAATTGAGAGGGGACGCTACTCATTGATGGGGGGATCTCGTAGTTGACAAGGGGCACTCCTAATTGAAAGAGGGCACTCTAAATTGACAGGGGAGACTCCTAATTGAAAGGGGGCACTCCTAATTGACATGGGCCGCTCCTAATTGGAAGGGGCAGCACCAAATTGACAAGAGGCATTCCTAATTGAAAGGAGGCACTCCTAATTGTTAAGGGGAACTCCTCATTGACAGGGGGCACTCCTAATTGACAAGGGAAACTCCACATTGACAGGGGCCTCCAATTTGACAGGGGGCACTCCACATTGACAAGGGACTGTGCAAAATGTCGGGGGACACTACTCAATGACAGGGGGCAGTCCTCATTAACGGGGGGGCACGCCTCATTCGCATGGGGAACTCGTAATTGACATGGGGCACTCCTAATTGATATGGGGCATTCCAAATTGACAGGGGGCACTCCTCATTGACAGTGGCACTCCTTATTGAGAGGGGGCACTCATAATTGAAAGGGATTACTCCTAATTGACCGGAGCCAAGCTGAATTGAAAAGGCAGGAGCTCCGAATTGACAAGACACTCCAAATTGAAAGGCGGCACTCCTAACAGACAGGGGAGACTCCTAATCGAAAGGGGGCACTCCTAATTGACAGGGGGCACTCCTCATTGACAGGGGGCACTCCTCATTGACAGGGGCACTCCTCATTGACAGGCGGCTCTCCTAATTTGCACCGGTCACTCCTAATTGGCAGTAGTCACTCCTAATTGGCAGGGGACATTCCTAACCGACAGGGGGAGCTCCTAATTGAAAGGGGGTACTCCAACTTGACAGACGGCACTACTAACTGACAGGGGGCACTCATAATTGACAGGGGGCACTCCTCATTGATAGGGGTACTCTTCATTGGCATGGGCACTCCTCAGTGGCATGGGGCACTCCTCATTGACAGGGGGCACTCGTCATTGACAGGGGGAACTCCTCAGTGACATGGGCACTCCTCAGTGAACAGGCGGCACTCGTTATTGATGGGGGCACTGCTCATTGACAGGGGGCCCTCGAAAATGACAGGTGGCACTCCTAATTGACAGGGGGACCCCTAATTGACATGGGACACTACTCATTGAAAGGGGGCACTACGAATTGAAAGGAGTCACTGCGAATTGACCGCGGCAACTCCTAATTGACAGGGGGAGCTCCTAATTCACAAGTGGCACTCCTAATTGAAAGAGGGCACTCCAAATGACAGGGGAGACTCCTAATTGAAAGGGGGCACCCCTAATAGACAGTTGGCAATTCTCATTGACAGGGGGCACTTCTCATTGACAGGGGGCACTCCTCATTGACAGAGGGCACTTCTCATTGGTAAGGGGCACTCTCTATTGACAGGGGACACTCCTTATTGACAGGGAGCACTCCTAATTGACAGGGGCCACTCCAAATTGAGAGAGGGAACAACTGACTGACAGGGAGCATTGCTAACTGAAAGGAGGCACTCCCAATTGTCAAGAGGAGCCTCTCATTGACAGAGGACTCCTTACTGACGGTGGGGCACTCCTCATTGACGGGGGGCGGGGGGCACACCCCATTGATTGGGAGGCACCCCTCATTGACAAGAGGAACTCCTCATTCACAGGGGACGACAAATTGACAGGGGGCACTCCTAATTGTCGGGGGAAACTACTCAATGACAGGGGGCAGTTCTCATTGATAGGGGGCATTCCTCATTAGCATGGGGAATTCATAATTGACACGGGGCACTCATAATTGTTATGGGGCATTCCTCATTGACAGGGGGCACTCCTCATTGACAGTGGCACTCCTTATTGACAGGGGGCACCCCTAATTGACGGGGGGCACTCCTCTTTGACAGGGGCACTCCTAATTGACAAGGGGCACTCTTAATTGAAGGGAGGCACTCCTAACAGACAGGGGGCAATCCTCATTGACAGGGGGCAATCCTCATTGACAGGGGGCACTCATCATTTACAGGGGGTCTCCTCTTTGACAGGGGACACTCCAAATTGGCAGCGGTCAATCCTAATTGACAGCGGTCACTCCTAGTTGGCAGGGGACATTCCTAACCGACATGGGGAGCTCCTAATTGAAAGGGGGTACTCCAACTTGACAGGGACTGCTAATTGACAGGGGGCACTCATAATTGGCAGGGGCCACTCCTCATTGACAGGAGGCATTCCTCATTGACAGGGACACTCCTCATTGGCATGGGCACTCCACATTGGCATGGGGCACTCCTCATTGACAGGGGGCACTCGTCATTGACAGGGGGCACTCCTCATTGACATGGGCACTCCTCATTGACACGGGGCACTGCTCATTGACAGGGGGCACTCCTTACTGACAGGGGGCACTCCAAATTGACATGGGACACTACTCATTGAAAGGGAGCATTACTTATTGAAAGGAGTCACTGCGAATTGACCGGGGCCACTCCTAATTGTCAGGGGGAGTTCCTAATTCACAAGTGGCACTCCTAATTGAAAGAGGGCACTCCAAATTGACAGGGGAGACTCCTAATTGACTGGAGCCACCCCTAATCGACAGTGGGCACTCCTCATTGAAGGGGGGAAATCCACATTGACAGTGGACACTTCTCATTGGAAAGGGGCACTCCTCATTGAAAGGGGACACTCCTTGTTGAAAGAGGGAACTCCGCATTGACAGGGGGCACTCCTCATTGACAGGGGCATTCGTCATGGACAGGGGCCACTCCTCATTGACAGGGGCACTCGTCATTGACAGGGGCCACTTCTCATTGACAGGGAGGACTCCTCATTGACAGGGGGCAATCCTCATTGACAGGGGGCACTCCTCATTGACATGGGGCACTCCTAACGGACATGGGGCACTCCTAATTGAAATGGGACACTCCTAATTGACCAAGGGAAATCCTAACTGACAGGGGGAGCTCCTAGTTGACAATGGGGACTCCTAATTGAAAGGATGCACTCCAAATTGACAAGGGAGACTCCGAATTGACAGGGGGCACTCCAAATTTACAAGTGAGACTCCTAATTGACAGGGGGCCCTACAATTCGACATGGGGCACTTCTCAAGGACAGTGTGCACTCCTCATTGACATGGGGCCTCATTGACAGGGGGCACGCCTCATTGAGAGGGGGCGCTGCTCATTGACGGTGGGGCACTCCTCATTGACGGTGGGGCACTCCTCATTGTCGGGGGGGACTCCTCACTGAATGGGGAACTCCTCATTGACAAGGGGAACTCCTCATTGACCGCGGCCACTCCTAATTTACAGGGGGCACTCCGCATTGAGATGGGGCACTCCTAATTGAAATGGGGCACTCCTAATTGACATGGGGCATTCCTCATTGACAGGGGGCACTCCTTATTGACAGGGGGCACTCCTTATTGACAGGGGAGACTCCTAATTGACAGGGGCCACTCCTATTTGAGAGGGGGAGCACCTGTCTGACAAGGGGCATTCCTAATTGAAAGGAGGCACTCCCAATTGTCAGGGCGAACTCCTCATTGACAGAGGACTCCTCATTGACAGGGGGCACTCCTTATTGACAGGGGGCACTCCTTATTGACAGGGGAGACTCCTAATTGACAGGGGCCACTCCTATTTGAGAGGGGGAGCACCTGTCTGACAAGGGGCATTCCTAATTGAAATGAGGCACTCCCAATTGTCAAGGCGAAATCCTCATTGACAGAGGACTCCTTATTGACAGGGGGCACTCCTAATTGACTGGGGCACTCCTTATTGACCGGGGTCACTCCTAGGTGAGAGGGGGCACGCCTCATTGAGAGGGGGCACTCCTCATTGACGGTGGGGGACTCCTTATTGACAGGGGGGCGACACTACTCATTGATTGGGAGGCACTCCTCATTGACAAGTGGAACTGCTCATTGGCAGGGGGTACTCCTATTTGTCGGGGGGCACCATTCAATGACAGGGGACACTCCTCATTGATGGGGGGCATTCCTCATTAGCATCGGGAATTCCTAAATGACATGGGGCATTCCGAATTGATATGGGGCATTCCTCATTGTCAGGGGGCACTCCTCATTGACAGTGGCACTCCTAATTGACAGGGGGCACTCCTCATTGACAGGGGGAACTCCTAATTGACAAGGGGCACTCTTAATTGAAGGGGGGAACTCCTAACAGACAGGGGGCAATCCTCATTGACAGGGGTACTCCTCATTTACATGGGGGACTCCTCTTTGACAGGGAGCACTCCCATTGACAGGGGGCACTCCTAATTGAGATGGGGCACTCCGCATTGAGATGTGGCACTACTAAATGAAATGGGGCACTCCTAATGGACATGGAGCATTCCTCATTGACAGGGGGCACTCCTTGTTGACAGGGGGCACTCCTTATTGACAGTGGACACTCCTAATTGACAGAGAGCAACTCCTAATTGACTGGGGCACTCCTAATTGACCGGTGTCACTCTTAGGTGACACGCCTCATTGAGAGGGGGCACTCCTCAGTGACGGTGGGGCACACCTCATTGACGGGGGGGTCACTCCTCATTGATTGGGAACTCCAATCGAAACGGGGCACTCCAATTGACAGGGTGCACTCCAGTTGACATGCGGGACTCCTAATTGACAGGGGACACTCCTCATTGACAGGGTGCACTCCTAATTGACATGGGTCACTCGTAATTGACATGGGGCACTCCTAATTGACAGGGTGCACTCCTAATTGACATGGGGCACTCGAAATTGACATGGGGCACTCCTAATTAACATGGGGCACTCCTAATTGACTGGGCCACTCCTCATGGACAGCGGGCACTCATCATTGACAGGTGGCACTTCTCATTGACATGGGGCACTCCTCATTGACGGTTGGGTACTCCTCATTGATGGGGGCGCTTTCCTCATTGACAAGTGGAACTCCTCATTGATAGGGGCCTCCTAATTGACAGGGGGCATTCCTAATTGACATGGGGAACCGCTAATTGTCAGTGGGCACTCCTAATTGACATGGGGTACTTCTAATTGACAGGGGGCTCTGCTAATTGTCAGGGGGCAGTTCTAATTGACATGGGACACTCCTAATTGACATGAGGAGCTCGTAATTGATAAGGGGCTCTTCTAATTGAAGGGGGGGCTCTAATAATTGACAGGGAGCACTCCTAATTGACAGGGCCACTCCTCATTGGCAGCGGGCACTCCTCATTGACAGTTGGGCACTCCTCATTGACGGTGGGGCTCTCCTCCTTGACAAGTGGAACTCCTCATTGACAGGGGCCTCCTCTTTGACAGGGGGCACTGCTAATTGACAGGGGGCACTCCTCTTTGACATGGGGCACTCCTACTTGACAGGGGTCACTCCTAGGCGACGGGGGCTACTCCTCATTGAGAGAGGGCACACTGCATTGATGGTGGGGCCCTCCTCATGGATTTTGGGGCTCTCCTCATTGACGGTGGGCAGTCCTGATTGACGGAGGGGGGGGGGGGGTGGGGTGGAGGGGGGGGGCACTCCTCAGTGACGTGGGGGGGATCATCATAGACGGAGGGGGGGCACTACTCATTCACAGCGTGGCACTCCTCATTGAGTGTGGGGCAATCCTCATTGACTGGGTGAAGTCCTCATTGACAGCGGGCTCTCCTAATTGATAGGGGTCACTCCTAATCGATAGGGGCCACTCCTAATTGACAAGGCGCAATCCGAATTGACACGGTGCACACCTCATTGACAGGGGGCACTCCTCATTGACAGGTGGCACTCCAATAGACAGGGGGCACTCCAATTGACAGGGGGCACTTCAATTGACAGGGGGCACTCCAGTCGACAGGGGGCACTCCAAGTAACAGGATGTACTCCAATTAACATGCGGGACTCCAAATTGCCAGGGGCTACTCTTAATTGGCAGCGGGCAATGCGAGTTGGCAGGGGGTACTACTAATTGCCAGGGGGCACTGCTAATTGACAGGGGGTACTCCGATTTGATAGGGGGCACACCAAATTGACAGGGGGAACTCCAAATTAACAGGGGGCACTCCTAATTGGCAGCGTCACTCCGAATTGGCAGGTGGCACTCCAAAATGACAGGGAGCACTCCTAATTGACAGGGGCACTCCTAACTGACAGTGGGAGCTCCTAACTGACAAGCGGCACCCCTAATTGCAAGGGGGTACACTTAATCGGCAGGGGGCACTCCAATTGACAGGGTGTAGTCCAATTGACATGGGGGACTCGTAATTGACAGGGGCTACTCCTAATTGGCAGCGGGCACTACGAATTGGCAGGGGGTACTACTAATTGCCAGGGGGCAAACGTAATTGACAGGCGGCACACCTCATTGGCAGGGGGCGCACCAGATTGACAAGGGGCACTTCTCATTGTCAGGGGGTACTTCTCATTGGCAGAGGGCACTTCTCATTGAAACGGGGCACTTCTCATTGACAGGGGGCACTCCTCATTGACAGGTGGCACTCCTCATTGACATGGGCGTCTCCAAATGGCACAGTGGCACTCCTAATTGACAGGGGGCACTCCTAATTGACAGGGGGCACTCCTAATTGACAGGGCAGACCTAATTGACAGGGGGCACTCCTAATTGACAGGGCAGACTTAATTGACAGGGGGCACTCCTCTTTGACAGGGGGCACTCCTCATTGACAGGGGGTTCTCCTTATTGACAAGGTGCGCTCCACATTGATAGGGGGCACACCTCATTGACAGGGGAAACTGTTCATTGACATGGGGGCACTCATAACTGAGAGGGGGAGACTCCTCTATGACGATAGGGCACCCCTCATTGACGGGGGGACACACATCATTGACTGGGGCGCTCTCCTCATTGACGGGTGGGCACTCCTCTTTGACGTGGGTCGAATCCTCATTGACGGGGATGCACTCCTCATTGGCAATGGGGCACTCCTCTTTGAGCGGGGCGGGTTCTCCTCATTGACAGGGGCTACTAAATATTGACTGGGGGAACTCCTCATTGATCGTGAGCGCTCCTAATTGACAGGGGTCACTCCTCATTGACTTGGGGCACTCCTCATTGACTGGGGGCACTCCTCATTGACAGGGTGCACTCCTCATTGGCATACGGCCCTCCTAATTGACATGGGGTACTCCCAATTGACAAGGGGCATTCCAAATTGGCAGGAGGTAATCCTTATTGACAGTGGGCACTCAATATTGACAGGGTGCACCCCCTATTGACAGAGGACAATCCTTATTGATAGGGGGCACTTCTAATTGATGTGGCACTCAAATTGATAGAGGGCGCTCAAATTAACAGGGGGTACTCCAATTGACACTGGGCACTCCAATTTACTGGGAGTACTCCAATTGACGTGGGGCACTCCTAACTGACAGGGGGAGGTCCTAACTGACAGGGGACACTCCTCATTGACAGGGGGCACTCCTCATTGACTGGGGGAACTCCTCACTGACAGGGGGCACTCCAATTGACACGGTGCGACTCCAAATTGACAGGGGGCACTCCTAATTGACGGGGCAGATCTAATTGACAGCGGGCACTCCTCATTGACAGGGGGCATTCCTCATTGTCAAGGGGCGCTCCACATTGGCATGGGGCGTCCTAATTGACATGGGTACTCCTAATTGGGATGGGGCATTCCAAATTCACAGGAGGTACTCCTTATTGAAAGTGGGCACTCCTTATTGACAGGGGGCGCTCCCTACAGACAGGGGGCACTCCTTATTGACAGGGGGCACTTCTAATTGACGGGGCACTCAAATTGACAGGGGACCCTCCAATTAAGGCGGGTTACTCCAATTGACACGGGGCACTTCAATTGACAGGGTGTACTCAAATTGACAGGGGGACTCCAATTGACATGGGGAACTCCTCAATGATAGGGGGCACTCCTCATTGACTTGGGCACTCCTCATTGACTGGGGGCACTCCTCATTGACTGGGGGCTCTCCTCATTGACAGGGGGCACTCCTCATTGACAGGGGGCACTCAAATTGACAAGGTGTACTCCAATTGACAGCGGGACTGCAATTCACATGGGGACCCCCTCAATGACAGGGGGCACTCTTCATTGACTGGGGGCACTCCTCATTGACTGGGGGCACTCCCCATTGACAGGGGGCACTCCTCATTGACAGGGGGCACTCCTCATTGACAGGGGGAGCTCCTCATTGACAAGGGGCACTCCTAATTGACAGGGTGCATTCCAATTGACATGGGGGACTCCTCACTGATAGCCACGTTCCGCACACACGAGGACGGCCTCAACCGGGATATTGGGTTCATGTCACACTATTTGTAACCCCCACAGTTGCGTGGACCTGCAGAGTTTCACTGGCTGTCTTGTCTGGAGACAATACACATCTTTTTAGCCTGTCTTGATGCTCTCTCTTCACTCACATTGTTTTGTTTCTTAAAGACTGGATTAGTTGTTAGTATTCGCATTCCAACCATTATTCGTGTAAATTGAGTCTGTGTCTTTATATGCTCTGTTTGTGAACAGAATTCACACTCACCTGAAGAAGGGGCTTAGAGCTCCGAAAGCTTGTGTGGCTTTTGCTACCAAATAAACCTGTTGGACTTTAGCCTGGTGTTGTCAAACGTCTTACTGCGTTTACCCCAGTCCAACGCCGGTACCTCCACATCAGGACTCCTCATTCACAGTGTGCGCTCCAAATTGGCAGGAGGCTCTCCAAATTGACAGTGGGCACTCCTCATTGACGGCGAGGCACTCCTCATTGACGGTGGGGAATTTCTCATTGACGGGGGTGCACTCCTCATTGACGGCGAGGCACTCCTCATTGACGGTGGGGCATTTCTCATTGACGGCGGGGCACTCCCCATTGACAGTGGGCACTCCTCATTGACGGGGGTGCACTCCTCATTGACAATGGGAATTCCTCACTGACAGGGGCCACCCAATTGACAGGGGGCACTCCTAATTGACAGGGGGCACTCCTCATTGACAGGGGGCACTCCTAATTGACATGGGGCACTTCTAATTGTCAGGGGGCACTCCCAATTGACAGGGGGCGGTTCGAATTGACATGGGGAGCTCTTAATTGGTAAGGGGCACTCCTAATTGAAAGGGGGCACTCCTAGTTGACAGGGTGCACTCCTAATTGACGGTGGGCACTCCTCATTTACGGGGGGCACTCCTCATTGACAATGGGAATTCTTCATTGACTGGGGCCTCCGAATTGACAGGGGGACTCGAATTGATATGAGGGACTCCTAATTAACAGCGGGCACTGATCATTGGCAGGGGGCACTCGTAGAACAAAACAAAGAACAAAGAACAAAGAACAATACAGCACGGCAACCGGCCATTCGGCCCTCCAAGGCCTTGCCACTCCCAACTAGACCATTCTTTTGTATCCCTCCATTCCCACTCCGTTCCTATGGCTATCTAGATAAGTCTTAAACGTTCCCAGTGTGTCCGCCTCCACCACCTTGCCTGGCAGCGCATTCCAGGCCCCCACCACACTCTGTGTAAAATATGTCCTTCTGATATCTGTGTTGAACCTCCCCCCGCTTCACCTTGAACCTATAACTCCTGGTGAACGTCACCCCCGTAATTGGCGGGGGGCAGTCCTAATTGACTGGGGGCACGACTAATTGACAGGGAGTACTCCAAATTGACAGGCGGAAATCCAAGTTGACCGGGGGCACTCCTAATTGTCAGGGGTCACTCCTAATTGGCAGGGGGAATCCAAAATGAGTGGGGGCACTCCTATTTGACAGGGGGCTCTCGAACTGACAAGGGGCACTACGAATTGAAAGGGGTTACTCCTAATTGACATGGGGCTCTCCTCATTGACAGTGGGCTCCACTCATTGACAGGGTGCTCCGCTCATTGAAAGGGGGCAATGCTCATTGACATGGGGCACTCCTCATTGACAGTGGGCACTCCACATTGAACGTGGGGCACTCCTCATTGACAAGGGGAATTCCTCATTGAGAGGGGCCACCCAATTGTCAGGGGACACTCCTAATTGACAGGGGGCACTCCCACCTGACAGGAGGCACTCCTAATTGACATGGGACACTGCTGATTGTCAGGGGGCACTCCTAATTCACATGGGGCACTACAAATTGACAGTGGGCACTCCTAATTGACAGGGGGCACCTCGAATTTGCAGGGGCAACTCCGAGTTGACAGGTGGAGCTTCTAACTGAGAAGGGACGCTCCTATATGAAAGGGGGAACTCCTAATTGATAGGGGAGACTCGTAATTCACAGGGGTCAATCCTTATTAACAGTGGGCACTCCTCATTGAGCGGGGGGGGGGGGCACTCATCAATGACAGGGGACACTACATATTGACTGGGGGAACTCCTCATTTACAGCGGGTGCTCCTAATTGTCAAGATGAGCTCCTCAATGACTTGCGGCAAACCTCATTGACTGGGGGCACTCCACATTGACAGGAGACACTACTCATTGACAGGGGCTATTTCTCATTGACGGGACAGGCACTCCAAATTTTCAGGGCTCACTCCTAATTTACTGGGGTCACTCCTCATTGACGGGTGGGGGTTTATTCCTCATTTACAGGGTCACTCCTCATTCACAGGGTCACTCCTCATTGACGGAGGGAACTCCTACTTGACAGGGGTTACTCCTCGACGGGGGGCTCTCCTCCTTGACAGTGGGCACTCCTCATTGAAACGGGGCACCATGGATTGATCGGGGGCACTCCTCATTTACAGGGGGCAATCCTCATTGACAGGGAGTATTCCACATTGACGGGGGGCACTGCTCATTGACGGGGGCACTCCTCATTGATGTGGGACACTCCTCATTGATGGGGGGAACTCCTCGTTGACGGGGGCACTCCTCATTGACGGAGGGGCACACCTCATTTTCAGGGGTCTCTTCTCATTGACACATGGCATTCCTCATTTACGGGGGCAATCCTCTTTGACGGGGAGCATTCCTCATTGACGGGGGCATTCCTCATTCACAGTGGGCACTCCTCATTGACAGAGAGAACTCCTCATTGACAGGGGTGAATCCTGATTGTCAGGGGGCACTCCTCATTGTCGGGGGCCCTGCGTATTGACAGGGGGCTCTCCACATTGACAGGGGGCACTCCTCATTGACAGGGGGCACTCCTCATTGACAGAGGTCACTCCTCATTGACATGCGGGCTCTCCTCATTGAAAGGGGGCCCTCCTCATTGATGGGGCCCTCCTAATTTACAGTGGTCACTCCTCATTGACAGCGGGAGCACTCTTCATTGACAGGGGGGTCTCCTCATTGACAGGGTCACTCCTCTTTGACAGGGTCACTCCTCATTGACAGGGTCACTCCTCATTGACAGAAGTCACAACTCATTGACAGATTGCACCCTCATTGACAGGGTCACTCCTCATTGACAGGCTCACTCCTCAATGACAGAGAGCACTCCTCATTGACGGGGGGTCACTCCTCATTGACGGCGGCTCACACATCATTGACGGGGGTCATTCCTCATTGACAGGCTCACTCCTCATTGACAGGGGGCACTCCACATTGACAGTTGACACTGCTCATTGACAGGGGGTACTTCTCATTGACGGGACAGGCACTCCAATTTTTCAGTTCTCACTCCTAATTTACAGGGGTCACTCCTCATTGACGGGGGTACTCCTCATTGATGGGGGGGACATCTAATTGGCAGAGGCCACTCCTCATTGACGCGGGAGGGGGGTGGGGGGGACGGGCACTCCTCATTTACAGGTTCACTCATTTACAAAGTCACTCCTCATTGACGGAGGGCACTCCTCCTTGACAGGGGGCAGTCCAGTGCAGGGGGCTCTCCTCCTTGACAGTGGGCACTCCTCATTGATAGGGGGCACACCTCACTGACAGGGGGCACTCCTCATTGACAGGGGGCATTCCTCATTACCGGGGGGCACTCCTCATTGACGGGGGCACTCCTCATTGTCGAGGGGCACTCCCCATTGACGGGGGCACTCCTCATTGACGATGGGCACTCCCCATTGACGGGGGACATTCTTCATTGACGGAGGGCACACTTCATTGATGGAAGCGGGCACTCCTAATTTACATCGGTCACTTCTCATTAACGAAGGGGCTCTTCCCATTGACCAGGGACACTCCTCATTGACGGGGCGCACTGCTCATTGACGGGGGACACTCCCCATTGATGGGGGTCACTCCTCATTGACACAGGGCACTCCTCATTGACGGGGGCACTTCACATTGACGGGGGCATTCCACATTGACGGGGAGTATTTCTCATTGACGGGGAGAATTCCTCATTGACGGGGGCATTCCTCATTGACAGAGGGCACTCCGCATTGACAGAGAGAACTCCTCACTGACAGGGGTGACTCCTCATTGACAGGGGTGAATCCTCATTGTCGGGGGCCCTCCGTCTTTACAGGGGGCACTCCCCATTGACAGGGGGAATTCCTCATTGACGGAGGGGCACTCCTCATTTTCAGGGGTCTCTTCTCATTGAAACAGCGCACTCCTCATTGACAGGGGTGACTCCTCATTGACAGGGGTGAATCCTCATTGTCAGGGGGCACTCCTCATTGTCGGGGGCCCTCCGCATTGACAGGGGGCACTCCACATTGACAGAGGTAACTCCTCATTGACAGAGGGCACTCCTCATTGACAGGGTCGCTCCTCATTGACAGGCTCACTCCACATTGACAGAGGGTGCTGCTCATTGACAGCGGGCACTCCTCACTGACAGAGGGCTCTCCTCATTGACAGGGTCGCTCCTCATTGACAGGCTCACTCCACATTGACAGAGGGTGCTCCTCATTGACAGAGGGCACTCCTCACTGACAGAGGGCACTCCTCATTGACATTGGGCACTCCTCATTGACAGGGAGCACTCCTCAATGACAGAGGGCAGTCCTCATTGACGGCGGGTCACACTTCATTGACAGGGGGAAACTCCTCATTGACAGGGGGCACTCCACATTGACAGGAGACACGACTGATTGACAGGGGGCATTCCACATTGACGGGGGGCACTGATCATTGACGGGGGCACTCCTCATTGATGGGGGACACTCCGCATTGATGGGGGGAACTCCTCGTTGACGGGGGCACTCCTCATTGACGGAGGGGCACACCTCATTTTCAGGGGTCTCTTCTCATTGACACATGGCACTCCTCATTGACGGGGGCAATCCTCTTGACGGGGAGCATTCCTCATTGACGGGGGCATTCCTCATTCACAGTGGGCACTTCTCATTGGTAAGGGGCACTCTCTATTGACAGGGGACACTCCTTATTGACAGGGAGCACTCCTAATTGACAGGGGCCACTCCTAATTGAGAGAGGGAACAACTGACTGACAGGGAGCATTGCTAACTGAAAGGAGGCACTCCCAATTGTCAAGGGGAGCCTGTCATTGACAGAGGACTCCTGACTGACGGTGGGGCACTCCTCATTGACGGGGGGGAGGGGGCGGGCACACCCCATTGATTGGGAGGCACCCCTCATTGACAAGAGGAACTCCTCATTCACAGGGGACGTCAAATTGACAGGGGGCACTCCTAATTGTCGGGGGAAACTACTCAATGACAGGGGGCAGTTCTCATTGATAGGGGGCATTCCTCATTAGCATGGGGAATTCATAATTGACACGGGGCACTCATAATTTTTATGGGGCATTCCTCATTGACAGGGGGCACTCCTCATTGACAGTGGCACTCCTTATTGACAGGGGGCACCCCTAATTGACGGGGGGCACTCCTCTTTGACAGGGGCACTCCTAATTGACAAGGGGCACTCTTAATTGAAGGGAGGCACTCCTAACAGACAGGGGGCAATCCTCATTGACAGGGGGCAATCCTCATTGACAGGGGGCACTCATCATTTACAGGGGGTCTCCTCTTTGACAGGGGACACTCCAAATTGGCAGCGGTCAATCCTAATTGACAGCGGTCACTCCTAGTTGGCAGGGGACATTCCTAACCGACATGGGGAGCTCCTAATTGAAAGGGGGTACTCCAACTTGACAGGGACTCCTAATTGACAGGGGGCACTCATAATTGGCAGGGGCCACTCCTCATTGACAGGAGGCATTCCTCATTGACAGGGACACTCCTCATTGGCAAGGGCACTCCACATTGGCATGGGGCACTCCTCATTGACAGGGGGCACTCGTCATTGACAGGGGGCACTCCGCATTGACATGGGCACTCCTCATTGACACGGGGCACTGCTCATTGACAGGGGGCACTCCTAACTGACAGGGGGCACTCCTAATTGACATGGGACACTACTCATTGAAAGGGAGCATTACTTATTGAAAGGAGTCACTGCGAATTGACCGGGGCCACTCCTAATTGTCAGGGGGAGTTCCTAATTCACAAGTGGCACTCCTAATTGAAAGAGGGCACTCCAAATTGACAGGGGAGACTCCTAATTGACTGGAGCCACCCCTAATCGACAGTGGGCACTCCTCATTGAAGGGGGGAAATCCACATTGACAGTGGACACTTCTCATTGGAACGGGGCACTCCTCATTGAAAGGGGACACTCCTTGTTGATAGAGGGAACTCCGCATTGACAGCGGGCACTCCTCATTGACAGGGGCATTCGTCATGGACAGGGGCCACTCCTCATTGACAGGGGCACTCGTCATTGACAGGGGCCACTTCTCATTGACAGGGAGGACTCCTCATTGACAGGGGGCAATCCTCATTGACAGGGGGCACTCCTCATTGACATGGGGCACTCCTAACGGACATGGGGCACTCCTAATTGAAATGGGACACTCCTAATTGACCAAGGGCAATCCTAACTGACAGGGGGAGCTCCTAGTTGACAATGGGGACTCCTAATTGAAAGGGGGCACTCCAAATTGACAAGGGAGACTCCGAATTGACAGGGGGCACTCCAGGTTTACAAGTGAGACTCCTAATTGACAGGGGGCCCTACAATTCGAAATGGGGCACTTCTCAAGGACAGTGTGCACTCCTCATTGACATGGGGCCTCATTGACAGGGGGCACGCCTCATTGAGAGGGGGCGCTGCTCATTGACGGTGGGGCACTCCTCATTGACGGTGGGGCACTCCTCATTGTCGGGGGGGGACTCCTCACTGAATGGGGAACTCCTCATTGACAAGGGGAACTCCTCATTGACCGCGGCCACTCCTAATTTACAGGGGGCACTCCGCATTGAGAAAGGGCACTCCTAATTGAAATGGGGCACTCCTAATTGACATGGGGCATTCCTCATTGACAGGGGGCACTCCTTATTGACAGGGGGCACTCCTTATTGACAGGGGAGACTCCTAATTGACAGGGGCCACTCCTATTTGAGAGGGGGAGCACCTGTCTGACAAGAGGCATTCCTAATTGAAAGGAGGCACTCCCAATTGTCAGGGCGAACTCCTCATTGACAGAGGACTCCTCATTGACAGGGGGCACTCCTTATTGACAGGGGGCACTCCTTATTGACAGGGGAGACTCCTAATTGACAGGGGCCACTCCTATTTGAGAGGGGGAGCACCTGTCTGACAAGGGGCATTCCTAATTGAAAGGAGGCACTCCCAATTGTCAAGGCGAAATCCTCATTGACAGAGGACTCCTTATTGACAGGGGGCACTCCTAATTGACTGGGGCACTCCTTATTGACCGGGGTCACTCCTAGGTGAGAGGGGGCACGCCTCATTGAGAGGGGGCACTCCTCATTGACGGTGGGGGACTCCTTATTGACAGGGGGGCGACACTACCCATTGATTGGGAGGCACTCCTCATTGACAAGTGGAACTGCTCATTGACAGGGGGTACTCCTATTTGTCGGGGGGCACCACTCAATGACGGGGACACTCCTCATTGATGGGGGGCATTCCTCATTAGCATCGGGAATTCCTAAATGACATGGGGCATTCCGAATTGATATGGGGCATTCCTCATTGTCAGGGGGCACTCCTCATTGACAGTGGCACTCCTAATTGACAGGGGGCACTCCTCATTGACAGGGGGAACTCCTAATTGACAAGGGGCACTCTTAAATGAAGGGGGGAACTCCTAACAGACATGGGGCAATCCTCATTGACAGGGGTACTCCTCATTTACAGGGGGGACTCCTCTTTGACAGGGAGCACTCCGATTGACAGGGGGCACTCCTAATTGAGATGGGGCACTCCGCATTGAGATGGGGCACTACTAAATGAAATGGGGCACTCCTAAATGAAATGGGGCACTCCTAATGGACATGGAGCATTCCTCATTGACAGGGGGCACTCCTTGTTGACAGGGGGTACTCCTTATTGACAGGGGACACTCCTAATTGACAGGGGCCACTCCTAATTGACAGCGGGAGCAGCTGACTGACAAGGGGCATTCCTAATTGAAAGGAGGCACTCCTAATTATCAGGGGGAACTCCTCATTGACAGAGGACTCCTCATTGACAGAGAGCAACTCCTAATTGACTGGGGCACTCCTAATTTACCGGTGTCACTCTTAGGTGACACGCCTCATTGAGAGGGGGCACTCCTCAGTGACGGTGGGGCACTCCTCATTGACGGGGGGGTCACTCCTCATTGATTGGGAACACCAATCGAAACGGGGCACTCCAATTGACAGGGTGCACTCCAGTTGACATGCGGGACTCCTAATTGACAGAGGACACTCCTCATTGACAGGGTGCACTCCTAATTGACATGGGTCACTCGTAATTGACATGGGGCACTCCTAATTGACAGGGTGCACTCCTAATTGACATGGGGCACTCGAAATTGACATGGGGCACTCCTAATTAACACGGGGCACTCCTAATTGACTGGGCCACTCCTCATGGACAGCGGGCACTCATCATTGACAGGTGGCACTTCTCATTGACATGGGGCACTCCTCATTGACGGTTGGGTACTCCTCATTGATGGGGGCGCTTTCCTCATTGACAAGTGGAACTCCTCATTGATAGGGGCCTCCTAATTGACAGGGGGCATTCCTAATTGTCATGGGGAACCGCTAATTGTCAGTGGGCACTCCTAATTGACATGGGGTACTTCTAATTGACAGGGGGCTCTGCTAATTGTCAGGGGGCAGTTCTAATTGACATGGGACACTCCTAATTGACAGGGGGCACTCCTAATTGACATGAGGAGCTCATAATTGATAAGGGGCTCTTCTAATTGAAGGGGGGGCTCTAATAATTGACAGGGAGCACTCCTAATTGACAGGGCCACTCCTCATTGGCAGCGGGCACTCCTCATAGACAGTTGGGCACTCCTCATTGACGGTGGGGCTCTCCTCCTTGACAAGTGGAACACCTCATTGACAGGGGCCTCCTCTTTGACAGGGGGCACTGCTAATTGACAGCGGGCACTCCTCTTTGACAGGGGGCACTCCTACTTTACAGGGGTCACTCCTAGGCGACGGGGGCTACTCCTCATTGAGAGAGGGCACACTGCATTGATGGTGGGGCCCTCCTCATGGATTTTGGGGCTCTCCTCATTGACGGTGGGGCAGTCCTGATTGACGGAGGGGAGGGGGGTGGGGTGGAGGGGGGTGGGGAGGAGGGGGGGGGCACTCCTCAGTGACGTAGGGGGGATCATCATAGACGGAGGGGGGGCACTACTCATTCACAGCGTGGCACTCCTCATTGAGTGTGGGGCAATCCTCATTGACTGGGTGAAGTCCTCATTGACAGCGGGCTCTCCTAATTGATAGGGGTCACTCCTAATCGATAGGGGCCACTCCTAATTGACAAGGCGCAATTCTAATTGACACGGTGCACACCTCATTGACAGGGGGTACTCCTCATTGACAGGTGGCACTCCAATAGACAGGGGGCACTCCAATTGACAGGGGGCACTCCAATTGACAGGGGGCACTCCAGTCGACAGGGGGCACTCCAAGTAACAGGATGTACTCCAATTAACATGCGGGACTCCAAATTGCCAGGGGCTACTCTTAATTGGCAGCGGGCAATGCGAGTTGGCAGGGGGTACTACTAATTGCCAGGGGGCACTGCTAAATGACAGGGGGTACTCCGATTTGATAGGGGGCACACCAAATTGACAGGGGGAACTCCAAATTAACAGGGGGCACTCCTAATTGGCAGCGTCACTCCGAATTGGCAGGTGGCACTCCAAAATGACAGGGAGCACTCCTAATTGACAGGGGCACTCCTAACTGACAGTGGGAGCTCCTAACTGACAAGCGGCACCCCTAATTGCAAGGGGGTACACTTAATCGGCAGGGGGCACTCCAATTGACAGGGTGTAGTCCAATTGACATGGGGGACTCCTAATTGACAGGGGCTACTCCTAATTGGCAGCGGGCACTACGAATTGGCAGGGGGTACTACTAATTGCCAGGGGGCACTCGTAATTGACAGGCGGCACACCTCATTGGCAGGGGGCGCACCAGATTGACAAGGGGCACTTCTCATTGTCAGGGGGTACTTCTCATTGACAGGGGGCACTTCTCATTGAAACGGGGCACTTCTCATTGACAGGGGTCGCTTCTCATTGACAGGGGGCACTTCTCATTGACAGGGGGCACTCCAATAGACAGGGTGCGCTCCAATTGACAGGGGCAGTCGTCATTGGCAGCGGGCACTCATCATTGACAGGGTGCACTCCTAATTGATAGGGGGCACTCCGAATTGACTCGGGGCACTCCTAATTCACATGGGGCACGCTACATTGACGGTGGGGTTAACCGTATTGACGGTGGGGCATTCCTCATTGACGGTAGGGCACTTCTCATTGACGGGGGGGGCACTCCTCATTGACAGGGTGATGTCGTCATTGACAGGGGGCTCTCCAATTTGACAGGGATCACTCCTAATTTACTGGGGCCTCTCCTAATTGACAGGGGGAGCTCCTAATTGACAGTGGGCATTCATAATTGACATTGGCCACTGCTAATTGTCAGCGCGCACTCCTAATTGACATGGGGCACTCCTACTTGACATGGGACTCTCCTAATTGACATGGGATGCTCGTAATTGATAAGGGCCACTCCTAATTGAAAGGGGGGCACTCCTAATTGACAGCGGGGACTCCTAACTAACAGGGCCACTCCTCATTGACAGCGGGCACTCCTCATTGACAGGAGACACTCCTCATTGACAGCGGGCACGACTCATTGACAGGGGACACTCCTCATTGACAGTGGGCTCTACTCATTGACGGGGGGCCACTCATCTTTAACGTGGGGGGAAGCCTCATTGACGTGGATGCACTCCTCATTGATCGTGAGGCACTCCTGCCTGAGCGCGGGGTGGGGGGGGGGGGGCACTCATCAATGACAGCGGACACTACATATTGACTGGGGGAACTCCTCATTGACAGGGGCCGCTCCTAATTGACAAGATGAGCTCCTCAGTGACTTGGGGCACACCTCATTGACAGTGTGCACTCCTCATTGACAGGGTGCCCTCCTCATTGACAGGGTGCACTCTTCATTGGCATGGGGCCCTCCAAATTGACATGAGGTACGCCTAATTGACATGGGGCATTCCAAATTGACATGGGGTACTCCTTATTGACAGTGGGCACTCCATATTGACAGGGGGCGCTCCCTATTGACAGGGGACTCATCTAATTGACGGGCACTCAAATTGATAGGGGGCGCTCCAATTAACAGAGGGTACTCCAATTGACACGAGACAATGCAATTGACAGGGTTCGAATTCACAGGGGGACTCCCATTGCCATGGGGAACTCCAAACTGACACTGGGCACTCCTAATTGACAGCGGGCACTCATAATGGACAGGGGCATATCAAATTGACAGCGGGTACTCCTCATTGACAGGGGGCATTCCTCATTGACAGCGGGCGCTCCTCATTGACACGAGTCGCAGCTATTTGGCCAGGGTCGCTCCTACTTGGCAGGGGGCGCCCGTAATTGACAAGGGGCGCTCCTAATTGACAGGGGGCGCTCCTAACTGACAGGGGGTGCTCCTAACTGACAGGGGGTACTCCGAATTGAAAGAGGGTACTCCTAATTGACAGAGGGCACTCCCCATTGACAGGGGGCACACCAATTCACACGATGGCAATCCAAATTGACAGGGGGCAATCCTAATTGACAGGGGGCATTCCTAATTGACAGGAGGAGCTCCTCATTGACTTGGGGCACACCAAATTGACTGGGGGCACTCCTCATTGACAGGGCGGACTCCTCATTGACATGGGGTCCTCGGAATTGACATGGGGTACGCCTTATTGACATGGGGCACACCAAATTGACAGGAGGTACTCCTTATTGACAGTGGGCACTCCATATTGACAGGGAGCGCTCACTATTGACAGGAGACTCTTGTATTTGACGGGGCACTCAAATTGATAGGGGGCGCTCCAATTAACAGGGGGTACTCCAATTGACACGGGACAATGCAATTGACAGTGAGTACTCCAATTCACAGGGGGACACCAGTTGACATGGGGAACTCCTAACTGACAGGGGGCACTCCTCATTGACAGGGGGCACTCCTCATTGACAGGGGAAATCCTCATTGACAGGGGGCACTCCAATTGACACCGTGGCACTCCGAATTGACAGTGGGCATTCCTAATTGACAGGGGCAGATCTAATTGACAGCGGGCACTCCTCATTGACAGGGGCACGACTCATTGACAGCGGGCGCTCTTCATTGACAGGGTTCGCTCCTATTTGGCTAGGGTCGCTCCTACTTGACAGGGGGCGCTCGTAATTGACAAGGGCCGCTCCTAATTGACAGGGGGCGCTCCTAACTGACAGGGGGCACTCCGAATTGAAAGAGGGTACTCCTAATTGACAGAGGGCACTCCCCATTGACAGGGGGCACTCCAATTCAAACGGTCGCACTCCTAATTGACAGGGGCCACTCCTGATTGACTGGGGGCACTCCTCATTGACAGGGGGCACTCCTAATTGACAGGGCAGACCTAATTGACAGGGGGCACTCCTCATTGACAGGGGGCACTCCTCATTGACAGGGGCGTCTCCAATTGGCACAGTGGCACTCCTAATTGACAGGGGGCACTCCTAATTGACAGGGGGCACTCCTAATTGACAGGGCAGACCTAATTGACAGGGGGCACTCCTCTTTGACAGGGGGCACTCCTCATTGACAGGGGTTTCTCCTATTTGGCAGGGGTCGCTCCTAATTTGCAGGGGGCGCTCCTAATTGACAAGGGGCGCTCCGAATTGAAAGGGAGTATTCCTAATTGACTGAGGGCACTCCTCATTGACAGGGGGTTCTCCTTATTGACAAGGTGCGCTCCACATTGATAGGGGGCACACCTCATTGACTGGGGAAACTGTTCATTGACATGGGGGCACTCATAACTGAGAGGGGGAGACTCCTCTATGACGATAGGGCACCCCTCATTGACGGGGGGACACACATCATTGACTGGGGCGCTCTCCTCATTGACGGGTGGGCACTCCTCTTTGACGTGGGTCGAATCCTCATTGACGGGGATGCACTCCTCATTGGCAATGGGGCACTCCTCTTTGAGCGGGGCGGGTTCTCCTCATTGACAGGGGCTACTAAATATTGACTGGGGGAACTCCTCATTGATAGTGAGCGCTCCTAATTGACAGGGGTCACTCCTCACTGACTTGGGGCACTCCTCATTGACTGGGGGCACTCCTCATTGACAGGGTGCACTCCTCATTGGCATACGGCCCTCCTAATTGACATGGGGTACTCCCAATTGACAAGGGGCATTCCAAATTGGCAGGAGGTAATCCTTATTGACAGTGGGCACTCAATATTGACAGGGGGCACCCCCTATTGACAGAGGACAATCCTTATTGATAGGGGGCACTTCTAATTGATGTGGCACTCAAATTGATAGAGGGCGCACAAATTAACAGGGTGTACTCCAATTGACACTGGGCACTCCAATTTACTGGGAGTACTCCAATTGACGTGGGGCACTCCTAACTGACAGGGGGAGCTCCTAACTGACAGGGGACACTCCTCATTGACAGGGGGCACTCCTCATTGACTGGTGGAACTCCTCACTGACAGGGGGCACTCCAATTGACACGGTGCAACTCCAAATTGACAGGGGGCACTCCTAATTGACGGGGCAGATCTAATTGACAGCGGGCACTCCTCATTGACAGGGGGCACTCCTGATTGACAGGGGGCATTCCTCATTGTCAAGGGGCGCTCCACATTGGCATGGGGCGTCCTAATTGACATGGGTACTCCTAATTGGGATGGGGCATTCCAAATTCACAGGAGGTACTCCTTATTGAAAGTGGGCACTCCTTATTGACAGGGGGCACTCCCTACAGACAGGGGGCACTCCTTATTGACAGGGGGCACTTCTAATTGACGGGGCACTCAAATTGACAGGGGACCCTCCAATTAAGGCGGGTTACTCCAATTGACACGGGGCACTTCAATTGACAGGGTGTAATCAAATTGACAGGGGGACTCCAATTGACATGGGGAACTCCTCAATGATAGGGGGCACTCCTCATTGACTTGGGCACTCCTTATTGACTGGGGGCACTCCTCATTGACTGGGGGCTCTCCTCATTGACAGGGGGCACTCCTCATTGACAGGGGGCACTCAAATTGACAAGGTGTACTCCAATTGACAGCGGGACTGCAATTCACATGGGGAACCCCTCACTGACAGGGGGCACTCTTCATTGACTGGGGGCACTCCTCATTGACTGGGGGCACTCCTCATTGACAGGGGGCACTCCTCATTGACAGGGGGCACTCCTCATTGACAGGGGGAGCTCCTCATTGGCAAGGGGCACTCCTAATTGACAGGGTGCATTCCAATTGACATGGGTGACTCCTCACTGATAGCCACGTTCCGCACACACGAGGACGGCCTCAACCGGGATATTGGGTTCATGTCACTCTATTTGAACCCCCCACAGTTGCGTGGACCTGCAGAGTTTCACTGGCTGTCTTGTCTGGAGACAATACACATCTTTTTAGCCTGTCTTGATGCTCCCTCTTCACTCACATTGTTTTGTTTCTTAAAGACTGGATTAGTTGTTAGTATTCGCATTCCAACCATTATTCGTGTAAATTGAGTCTGTGTCTTTATATGCTCTGTTCGTGAATAGAATTCACACTCACCTGAAGAAGGGGCTTAGAGCTCCGAAAGCTTGTGTGGCTTTTGCTACCAAATAAACCTGTTGGACTTTAGCCTGGTGTTGTCAAACGTCTTACTGCGTTTACCCCAGTCCAACGCCGGTACCTCCACATCAGGACTCCTCATTCACAGTGTGCGCTCCAAATTGGCAGGACGCTCTCCAAATTGACAGTGGGCACTCCTCATTGACGGCGAGGCACTCCTCATTGTCGGTGGGGAATTTCTCATTGACGGGGGTGCACTCCTCATTGACGGCGAGGCACTCCTCATTGACGGTGGGGCATTTCTCATTGACGGCGGGGCACTCCCCATTGACAGTGGGCACTCCTCATTGACGGGGGTGCACTCCTCATTGACAATGGGAATTCCTCACTGACAGGGGCCACCCAATTGACAGGGGGCACTCCTAATTGACAGGGGGCACTCCTCATTGACAGGGGGCACTCCTAATTGACATGGGGCACTGCTAATTGTCAGGGGGCACTCCCAATTGACAGGGGGCGTTTCGAATTGACATGGGGAGCTCTTAATTGGTAAGGGGCACTCCTAATTGAAAGGGGGCACTCCTAGTTGACAGGGTGCACTCCTAATTGACGGTGGGCACTCCTCATTTACGGGGGGCACTCCTCATTGACAAGGGGAATTCCTCATTGACTGGGGCCTCCGAATTGACAGGGGGACTCGAATTGATATGAGGGACTCCTAATTGACAGCGGGCACTGATCATTGGCAGGGGGCACTCGTAGAACAAAACAAAGAACAAAGAACAATACAGCACAGCAACCGGCCATTCGGCCCTCCAAGGCCTTGCCACTCCCAACTAGACCATTCTTTTGTATCCCTCCATTCCCACTCCGTTCCTATGGCTATCTTGATAAGTCTTAAACGTTCCCAGTGTGTCCGCCTCCACCACCTTGCCTGGCAGCGCATTCCAGGCCCCCACCACACTCTGTGTAAAATATGTCCTTCTGTTATCTGTGTTAAACCTCCCCCCCCCCTTCACCTTGAACCTATAACTCCTGTTGAACGTCACCCCCGTAATTGGCGGGGGGCAGTCCTAATTGACTGGGGGCACGACTAATTGACAGGGAGTACTCCAAATTGACAGGCGGAAATCCAAGTTGACTGGGGGCACTCCTAATTGTCAGGGGTCACTCCTAATTGGCAGGGGGAATCCAAAATGAGTGGGGGCACTCCTATTTGACAGGGGGCTCTCGAACTGACAAGGGGCACTACGAATTGAAAGGGGTTACTCCTAATTGACATGGGGCTCTCCTCATTGACAGTGGGCTCCACTCATTGACAGGGTGCTCCGCTCATTGAAAGGGGGCAATGCTCATTGACATGGGGCACTCCTCATTGACAGTGGGCACTCCACATTGAACGTGGGGCACTCCTCATTGACAAGGGGAATTCCTCATTGAGAGGGGCCACCCAATTGTCAGAGGGCACTGCTAATTGACAGGGGGCACTCCCACCTGACAGGGGGCACTCCTAATTGACATGGGACACTGCTGATTGTCAGGGGGCACTCCTAATTCACATGGGGCACTACAAATTGACAGTGGGCACTCCTAATTGACAGGGGGCACCTCGAATTTGCAGGGGCAACTCCTAATTGACAGGTGGAGCTCCTAACTGAGAAGGGACACTCCTATATGAAAGGGGGAACTCCTAATTGATAGGGGAGACTCGTAATTCACAGGGGTCAATCCTTATTAACAGTGGGCACTCCTCATTGAGCGGGGGGGGGGCACTCATCAATGACAGGGGACACTACATATTGACTGGGGGAACTCCTCATTTACAGCGGGTGCTCCTAATTGTCAAGATGAGCTCCTCAATGACTTGCGGCAAACCTCATTGACTGGGGGCACTCCACATTGACAGGAGACACTACTCATTGACAGGGGCTATTTCTCATTGACGGGACAGGCACTCCAAATTTTCAGGGCTCACTCCTAATTTACTGGGGTCACTCCTCATTGACAGGGGGCACTCCTATTTTGCAGAGGCCACTCCTCATTGACGGGTGGGGGTTTATTCCTCATTTACAGGGTCACTCCTCATTCACAGGGTCACTCCTCATTGACGGAGGGAACTCCTACTTGACAGGGGTTACTCCTCTACGGGGGGCTCTCCTCCTTGACAGTGGGCACTCCTCATTGAAACGGGGCACCATGGATTGATCGGGGGCACTCCTCATTTACAGGGGGCAATCCTCATTGACAGGGAGTATTCCACATTGACGGGGGGCACTGCTCATTGACGGGGGCACTCCTCATTGATGTGGGACACTCCTCATTGATGGGGGGAACTCCTCGTTGACGGGGGCACTCCTCATTGACGGAGGGGCACACCTCATTTTCAGGGGTCTCTTCTCATTGACACATGGCACTCCTCATTGATGGGGGCATTCCTCTTTGACGGGGACCATTCCTCATTGACGGGGGCATTCCTCATTCACAGTGGGCACTCCTCATTGACAGAGAGAACTCCTCATTGACAGGGGTGAATCCTGATTGTCAGGGGGCACTCCTCATTGTCGGGGGCCCTGCGTATTGACAGGGGGCTCTCCACATTGACAGGGGGCACTCCTCATTGACAGGGGGCACTCCTCATTGACAGAGGTCACTCCTCATTGACATGCGGGCTCTCCTCATTGAAAGGGGGCCCTCCTCATTGATGGGGCCCTCCTAATTTACAGTGGTCACTCCTCATTGACGGCGGGAGCACTCTTCATTGACAGGGGGCACTCCTCATTGACAGGGTCACTCCTCTTTGACAGGGTCACTCCTCATTGACAGGGTCTCTCCTCATTGACAGAAGTCACAACTCATTGACAGATTGCACCCTCATTGACAGGGTCACTCCTCATTGACAGGCTCACTCCTCATTGACAGGGGGCACTCCTCATTGACAGGCTCACTCCTCATTGACAGGGGGCACTCCTCATTGACAGTTGACACTGCTCATTGACAGGGGGTACTTCTCATTGACGGGACAGGCACTCCAATTTTTCAGTTCTCACTCCTAATTTACAGGGGTCACTCCTCATTGACGGGGGTACTCCTCATTGATGGGGGGACATCTAATTGGCAGAGGCCACTCCTCATTGACGCGGGAGGGGGGGTGGGGGGGACGGGCACTCCTCATTTACAGGTTCACTCATTTACAAAGTCACTCCTCATTGACGGAGGGCACTCCTCCTTGACAGGGGGCAGTCCAGTGCAGGGGGCTCTCCTCCTTGACAGTGGGCACTCCTCATTGATAGGGGGCACACCTCACTGACAGGGGGCACTCCTCATTGACAGGGGGCATTCCTCATTACCGGGGGGCACTCCTCATTGACGGGGGCACTCCTCATTGTCGAGGGGCACTCCCCATTGACGGGGGCACTCCTCATTGACGATGGGCACTCCTCATTGACGGGGGACATTCTTCATTGACGGAGGGCACACTTCATTGATGGAAGCGGGCACTCCTAATTTACATCGGTCACTCCTCATTAACGAAGGGGCTCTTCCCATTGACCAGGGACACTCCTCATTGACGGGGGGCACTGCTCATTGACGGGGGACACTCCCCATTGATGGGGGTCACTCCTCATTGACACAGGGCACTCCTCATTGACGGGGGCACTTCACATTGACGGGGGCATTCCACATTGACGGGGAGTATTCCTCATTGACGGGGAGCATGCCTCATTGACGGGGGCATTCCTCATTGACAGAGGGCACTCCGCATTGACAGAGAGAACTCCTCACTGACAGGGGTGACTCCTCATTGACAGGGGTGAATCCTCATTGTCGGGGGCCCTCCGTCTTTACAGGGGGCACTCCACATTGAAAGGCGGTACTCCACATTGGCAGGGGGCACTCCCCATTGACAGGGGGCATTCCTCATTGACGGAGGGGCACTCCTCATTTTCAGGGGTCTCTTCTCATTGAAACAGCGCACTCCTCATTGACAGGGGGCACTCCTCATTGACGGGGGCAATCCTATTTGACGGGGGCATTCCCTATTGACGGGGGCATTCGCATAGACGGGGAGCATTCCTCATTGACGGGGGCGTTCCTCATTGACAGGGGGCACTCCTCACTGACAGGGGTGACTCCTCATTGACAGGGGTGAATCCTCATTGTCAGGGGGCACTCCTCATTGTCGGGGGCCCTCCGCATTGACAGGGGGCACTCCACATTGACAGAGGGCACTCCTCATTGACAGAGGGCACTCCTCATTGACAGGGTCGCTCCTCATTGACAGGCTCACTCCACATTGACAGAGGGTGCTCCTCATTGACAGCGGGCACTCCTCACTGACAGAGGGCACTCCTCATTGACAGGGTCGCTCCTCATTGACAGGCTCACTCCACATTGACAGAGGGTGCTCCTCATTGACAGAGGGCACTCCTCACTGACAGAGGGCACTCCTCATTGACATTGGGCACTCCTCATTGACAGGGAGCACTCCTCAATGACAGAGGGCAGTCCTCATTGACGGCGGGTCACACTTCATTGACAGGGGGACACTCCTCATTGACAGGGGGCACTCCACATTGACAGGAGACACGACTGATTGACAGGGGGCATTCCACATTGACGGGGGGCACTGATCATTGACGGGGGCACTCCTCATTGATGGGGACACTCCTCATTGATGGGGGGAACTCCTCGTTGACGGGGGCACTCCTCATTGACGGAGGGGCACACCTCATTTTCAGGGGTCTCTTCTCATTGACACATGGCACTCCTCATTGACGGGGGCAATCCTCTTTGACGGGGAGCATTCCTCATTGACGGGGGCATTCCTCATTCACAGTGGGCACTCCTCATTGACAGAGAGAACTCATTGACAGGGGTGAATCCTGATTGTCAGGGGGCACTCCTCATTGTCGGGGGCCCTGCGTATTGACAGAGGGCTCTCCTCATTGACAGAGGTCACTCCTCATTGACATGCGGGCTCTCCTCATTGAAAGGGGGCCCTCCTCATTGATGGGGAGCACTCCTAATTTACAGTGGTCACTCCTCATTGACAGGGGGCACTCCTCATTGACAGGGAGCACTCCTCAATGACAGAGAGCACTCCTCATTGACAGGGTCACTCCTCATTGACAGGGTCACTCCTCATTGACAGGGTCACTCCTCATTGACAGAAGTCACTCCTCATTGACAGATTGCACCCTCATTGTCAGGGTCACTCCTCATTGACAGGCTCACTCCTCATTGACAGAGGGCACTCCTCATTGACAGGGAGCACTCCTCAATGACAGAGAGCACTCCTCATTGACGGGGGTCATTCCTCATTGACGGTTGGGCACTCCACATTGACAGAGGGGCACTCAGCATTGACAGGGGGCACTCCACATTGACAGTAGACACTACTCATTGACAGGGGGTACTTCTCATTGAAGGGACAGGGACTCCAATTTTTCAGTTCTCACTCCTAATTTACAGGGGTCACTCCTCATTGACGGGGGTACTCCTCATTGATGGGGGGGACTCCTAATTTGCAGAGGCCACTCCTCATTGACGCGGGGGGGGGGGGGCGGGACGGGCACTCCTCATTTACAGGTTCACTCATTTACAAAGTCACTCCTCATTGACGGAGGGCACTCCTCATTGACGGGGGCATTCCTCATTGACAGAGGGCACTCCGCATTGACAGAGAGAACTCCTCACTGACAGGGGTGACTCCTCATTGACAGCGGTGAATCCTCATTGTCGGGGGCCCTCCGTCTTTACAGGGGGCACTCCACATTGAAAGGCGGTACTCCACATTGGCAGGGGGCACTCCCCATTGACAGGAGGCATTCCTCATTGACGGAGGGGCACTCCTCATTTTCAGGGGTCTCTTCTCATTGAAACAGCGCACTCCTCATTGACAGGGGGCACTCCTCATTGACGGGGGCAATCCTATTTGACGGGGGCATTCCATATTGACGGGGGCATTCGCATAGACGGGGAGCATTCCTCATTGACGGGGGCGTTCCTCATTGACAGGGGGCACTCCTCACTGACAGGGGTGACTCCTCATTGACCCCGGGGTGAATCCTCATTGTCAGGGGGCACTCCTCATTGTCGGGGGCCCTCCGCATTGACAGGGGGCACTCCACATTGACAGAGGGCACTCCTCATTGACAGAGGGCACTCCTCATTGACAGGGTCGCTCCTCATTGACAGGCTCACTCCACATTGACAGAGGGTGCTCCTCATTGACAGCGGGCACTCCTCACTGACAGAGGTCACTCCTCATTGACAGGGTCGCTCCTCATTGACAGGCTCACTCCACATTGACAGAGGGTGCTCCTCATTGACAGAAGGCACTCCTCACTGACAGAGGGCACTCCTCATTGACATTGGACACTCCTCATTGACAGGGAGCACTCCTCAATGACAGAGGGCAGTCTTCATTGACGGCGGGTCACACCTCATTGACAGGGGGGTACTCCTCATTGACAGGGGGCACTCCACATTGACAGGAGACACTATTGATTGACAGGGGGCATTCCACATTGACGGGGGGCACTGCTCATTGACGGGGGCACTCCTCATTGATGGGGGACACTCCTCATTGATGGGGGGAACTCCTCGTATACGGGGGCACTCCTCATTGACGGAGGGGCACACCTCATTTTCAGGGGTCTCTTCTCATTGACACATGGCACTCCTCATTGACGGGGGCAATCCTCTTTGACGGGGAGCATTCCTCATTGACGGGGACATTCCTCATCCACAGTGGGCACTCCTCATTGACAGAGAGAACTCCTCATTGACAGGGGTGAATCCTGATTGTCAAGGGGCACTCCTCATTGTCGGGGGCCCTGCGTATTGACAGGGGGCTCTCCACATTGACAGGGGGCACTCCTCATTGAGAGCGGGCACTTCTCGTTAACAGGGGAATTACTCATTGATTGGGGGGGGGGCACTCCTTATTGACGAGCGGCACTCCTCGTTGACAGGGGGCACTCTTCAGAGACGGGGGGGCACTCCTCATTGACAGGGGGCACTCCACATTCACAGGGGGCCCTTCTCATTGACAGGAGGCACTCCTCTTTGACGGGGTGGTTCACTCCTTATTGACGGGGGTGGGCACTCCTCATTGACGGGGGGCACTCATCATTGACAGGGGGCTCTCCTCATTGACAGGGGACACTCCTCATTGACAGGGGGCTGTCCTCATTGACAGGGGGTACGCCTCATTTACAGGGGGTACACTTTATAGACGGAGGGATACTCCTCATTGACAGGGGACACTCCTCATTGAGAGGGGTCTTTCGTCATTGACGGGGCGCACTGCTCAATGATGGGGGGGCTCGTAATTTAGAGCAGTCACTCCTCATTGACGGTGGGCCACTCCTCATCTATAAGGTTACTCCTCATTGAAAGGGCGGGGGGCACTCCCCATTGACAGGGTTCACGCCTCATTGACAGGGGGCTCTCCTCATTGACAGAGGGCCCTCCTAGTTGCCAGTGGGCAATCCTCGTTGAAAGGGGGCACGCCTCATTGACAGGGGGTACCCCTCATTGACAGCGGGCACTTCTCATTGACAGCGGGCATTCCTGATTGACAGCGGCACTGCTCATTGTCAGGGGGCACTCCTCATTGACAGCAGGCACTTCTCATTGACAGGGGGCCCTCCTCATTGACGGGGGAGGGGGTGCACTCCTTATTGACCGGGGGCACTTCTCATTGACAGGGGGCAATCCTCATTGAAAGGGGGCACTGCTCATTGACCGGGGGCATTCGTCATTGACGGGGGGCACTCCTCATTGACAGAAGGCTCTCATCATTGTCAGAGGGCACTCATCATTTGCAGGGATCACTCCTCATTGACAGAGATCACATCTCATTATCACGGGGCACTCCTCCTTGTCAGGGGACCCTCCGCATTTACAGGGGGCCCTCCTCATTGTCAGCGGGCACTCCTCATTGACAGCAGGCATTCCTCTTTGACAGGGGACACTCCTCAGTGACAGGAAGAACTCCTCATTAACGGGGGCACTCCGTCTTGACAGCAGGCACTCCTCATGGACAGGGCAAACTCATTGACAAGGGGCACTGCACATTGACAGGGGGTACTTTTCATAGAAGGGTGTGCACTTCTTATTGACAGGGGGCACTACTCATTGAGGGGTGGAAGCACTCGTCATTGACGGGGGGCACTCCTCATTGACAGGGGGTACACTTTATAGATGGGTGGGCGCTCCTCATTGACAGGGGACACTCCTCATTGAGAGGGGTCTTTCGTCATTGACGGGGCGCACTGCTCAATGATGGGGGGGCTCGTAATTTAGAGCAGTCACTCCTCATTGACGGTGGGCCACTCCTCATCTATAGGGTTACTCCTCATTGAAAGGGCGGCGGGGCACTCCCCATTGACAGTGTTCACGCCTCATTGACAGGGGGCTCTCCTCATTGACAGGGGGCACTCCTCATTGACAGAGGGCCCTCCTAGTTGCCAGCGGGCAATCCTCGTTGAAAGGGGGCACGCCCCATTGACAGGGGGTACCCCTCATTGACAGCGGGCACTTCTCATTGACAGGGGGCATTCCTGATTGACAGGGGCACTGCTCATTGTCAGGGGGCACTCCTCATTGACAGGGGTCATTCGTCATTGACGGGCGGCACTGCTCAATGATGGGGGGGGGGACTCCTAACTTACAGCGGTCACTCCTCATAGACGGTGGGGCACTCCTCATTTACAGGCTTACTCCTCATTAACAGTGTGCTCTCCTCATTGACAGGGGGCACTCCTCATTGACAGAGGGCACTCCTCACTGATAGACGGCTCTCCTAGTTGACAGGGGGCACTCCTCATTGACAGCAGGCACTCCTCATTGACAGGGGGTACTCATTGACAGGGGGCACTCCTCATTGACAGGGGGCACTCCTCATTGACAGGGGGCACTCCTCATTGACAGAGGGCACTCCTCACTGATAGACGGCTCTCCTAGTTGACAGCGGGCACTCCTCGTTGACAGGGGGCACTCCTCATTGAAATCGGGCACTCCTCATTGACAGTGGGCAGTCCACATTGACGGGGGCACTCATAGTTGATAGCGGGCACTCCTCATTGACAGGAGGCACTCATCATTGACATGGGGCACTCCTCATTGACAGGGGGCACTCCTCATTGACGGGGGGGGGGCACTCCTCATTGACAGGGGGCACTCCTTGTTGTCAGCGGGCAAACGTCATTGATAGGGGACACTCATCTTTGACAAGGGGTACTCCTCATTTACAGGGTCACGCCACATTTCCAGGGTTACTCCTCATTGCCGGGGGGCACTAATCATTGACGGGGCACTACTCATTGACAGAGGGCACTCATTGTTGATAGCGGGCACTCCTCATTGACAGGGGGCACTCCTCAGTGACGGGGGGGCACTCCTCATTGACAGGGGGCACTCCTCATTGACGGGGGGGGCACTCCTCATTGACAGTGGGCATTCCTCATTGGCAGGGGGTACCCCTCATTTAGAGGGAGCACTCCTCATTGACAGGGGGCACTCCTCATTGACACGGGGCACTCCTCATTGACAGAGTGCACTCCTCATTGACAGCGGGCAAACGTCATTGATAGGGGACACTCATCTTTGACAAGGGGTACTCCTCATTTACAGGGTCACGCCACATTTCCAGGGTTACTCCTCATTGCCGGGGGGCACTAATCATTGACGGGGCACTACTCATTGACAGAGGGCACTCATTGTTGATAGCGGGCACTCCTCATTGACATGGGGCCCTCCGCACTGAGAGCGGGCAAAACACATTGACAGGGGACAGTCCACATTGACAGTGGGCACTCATAGTTGATAGCGGTCACTCCACATTGACAGGGGGCCCTCCGCATTGACAGAGGGCAGTACCCATTGACACGGGGCACTCCTCATTGACAGGGGGCACTCCTCATTGACAGGGGGAACTCCTCATTGACAGGGGGCACTCCTCATTGACAGCGGGCAATCCTCATTGTAAGGGGGCACTCCTCATTGACAGGAGGCACTCCTCATGACAGGGGGTACTCCTCATTGACAGGGGCACTCCTCATTGACAGCGGGCACTCCTCATTGACAAGGGGCACACCTCATTGACGGCGGGGTGTGCATTCCTTACTGACCGGGGGCACTTCTCATTGACAGGGGGCACTCCTCATTGACAGGGGGGTCTCCTCATCAACAGGGGGTACTCCTCATTGGCGTGGGAACTCTGTATTGAAAGGGGGCACTGCTTATTGACCGGGGGCTTTCGTCATTGACGGGGTTACTCCTCATTGACAGAATGCTCTCATCATTGACAGAGGACACGCATCATTGACAGGCATCACTCCTCATTGACAGAGATCACTCCTCATTATCAGGTGGCACTCCACATTGTCAGGCGGACCTCCGCATTTACAGGGGGCTCTCCTAATTGACAGGGGGCACTCCTCATTGACTGGGGGCACTCCTCATTGACAGCAGGCACTGCTCATTGACAGGAGACACTCCTCATTGACAGGAAGCACTCCTCATTAGCAGGGGGCACTCCTCATTGACTGGGGGCACTCCTCATTGACAGCAGGCACTCCTCATTGACAGGGGGTACTCATTGACAGGGGGCACTCCTCATTGACAGGGGGCACTCCTCATTGACAGGGGGCACTCTTCATTGACAGAGGGCGCTCCTCATTGACAGCGGGCACTCCTCATGGACAGCGGGCACTCCTCGTTGACAGGGGACATCCCTCATTGACAGGGGGCAGTCCACATTGTCGGGGGCACTCATAGTTGACAGCGGGCACTCCTCATTGACAGGGGGCACTCCGCATTGACAGGGGGCGAAACCCATTGACAGGGGGCACTCCTCATTGACAGGGGGCACTCCTCATTGACAGAGGGCACTCCTTATTGACAAGTGGCACTCCTCATTGACAGAGGGCACTCCTCATTGACTGCGTGTAGCACTCCTTATTGACGGGGGCACTCCTCATTGACCGGGGGCACTCCTCATTGACAGCGGGCACGTCTCGTTAACTGGGGGGGGGGGGGCACTCCGTATTGACGGGGGGCACTCCTCATTAATAGGGGGCACTCTTCAGAGACGGGGGGTGGGCTCTCCTCATTGACAAGGGGCACTCCACATTGACAGGGGGACATTCTCATTTACAGGAGGCACTCTTCTTTGACGGGGTGGTTCACTCCTTATTGACGTGGGTGGGCACTCCTCATTGACGGGGGGCACTCATCATTGACAGGGTCTCTCCCCATTGACAGGGGGCACTTCTCATTGACAGGGGGCTCTCCTCATTGACAGGGGGTACTCCTCATTGACAGGGGGTACACTTTATAGACGGGGGGACACTCCTCATTGAAAGGGGACACTCCTCATTGAGAGGGGTCTTTCGTCATTGACGGGGGGCACTGCTCAATAATGGGGGGGCTCCTAATTTAGAGCGGCCACTCCCCATTGACGGTGGGGCACTCCTCATCTACAGGGTTACTTCTCATTGAAAGGGCGGGGGCACTCCTCATTGACAGGGTTCACGCCTGATTGACAGGGGGCTCTCCTCATTGACAGGGGACACTCCACATTGACAGGGGGCACTCCTCATTGACAGAGGGCACTCCTCTTTGACAGGGGGCAAACGTCATTGACAGCAGACACTCATCATTTAGAGGGTCACGCCTCATTTCCAGGGTTACTCCTCATTGCGGGTTGCACTTCTCATTGACGGGGCACTACTCATTGACAGAGGGCACTTATTCTTGATAGCGGGCACTCCTCGTTGACAGGGGGTACCCCTCATTGACAGGGGGCACTCCTCATTGACTGGGGGCACTCCTTATTGACACGGGGCACTCCTCATTGACAGAGGGCACTCCTCATTGACAGAGGGTACTCCTCATTGACAGCGGACACTCCACGTTGACAGGGGACACACCTCATTGACAGGGGGCAAACGTCATTGACAGCAGACACTCATCATTTAGAGGGTCACGCCTCATTTCCAGGGTTACTCCTCATTGCGGGTTTCACTTCTCATTGACGGGGCACTACTCATTGACAGAGGGCACTTATTCTTGATAGCGGGCACTTCTCATTGACATGGAGCCCTCTGCATTGAGAGGAGGCAAAACCCATTGACAGAGTGCACTCCTTGTTGACAGGGGGCAGTCCACATTGACAGGGGGCCCTCATAGTTGATAGCGGGCACTCCTCATTGACAGGGGGCACTCCGCATTGACAGGGGGCAATACCCAAAGACACGGGCACTCCTCATTGACAGGGGACACTCCTCATTGACAGCGAGCACTCCTCATTGACAGGGGGCACTCCTCATTGACAGCGGGCACTCCACGTTGACAGGGGACACACCTCATTGACAGGGGGCAAACGTCATTGACAGCAGACACTCATCATTTACAGGTTCACGCCTCATTTCCAGGGTTACTCCTCATTGCGGGTTGCACATCTCATTGACGGGGCACTGATCATTGACAGAGGGCACTTATTCTTGATAGCGGGCACTCCTCATTGACATGGAGCCCTCCGCATTCAGAGGGGGCAAAACCCATTGACAGGGTGCAATCCTTGTTGACAGGGGGCAGTCCACATTGACAGGGGGCCCTCATAGTTGATAGCGGGCACTCCTCATTGACAGGGGACACTCCGCATTGACAGGGGGCAATACCCAAAGACACGGGCACTCCTCATTGACAGGGGACACTCCTCATTGAAAGCGAGCACTCCTCATTGACAGGGGGCACTCCTCATTGAAAGCGGGAACTCCTCATTGACAGGGGGCAATCCTCAATCACAGGGGGCACTCCTCATTGACAGGGGGCAATACCCATTGACACGGGGCACTCCTCATTGACAGGGGGCAGTCCTCACTGGCAGGGAGCAATCCTCATTGACAGGGGGCACTCCTCATTGACAGCGGGCACTCCTCATTGACGGGGGTAGTCCTTTTTGACAGGGGGCACTCCTCATTGAGAGGGGGTACTCCTCATTGACAGGGGCACTGCTCATTGACAAGCGGCACTCCTCATTGACATCGGGCACTTCTCATTGACAGGGGGCACTCCTCATTTACGGGAGGGGGGTGCACTCCTTATTGACCGGGGGCACTTCTCAATTACAGGGGGCTCTCCTCATTGAAAGGGGGGACTGCTCATTGACGAGTGGGAGCATCGTCATTGACGGGGGGCACTCCTCATTGACAGGGGGTACACATTATAGACGGGTGGGCGCTCCTCATTGACAGGGGACATTCCTCATTGACAGGGGTCATTCGTCATTGACGGGGTGGACTGCTCAATGATGGGGGCGACTCCTAATTTACAGTGGTCACTCCTCATAGACGGTGGAGCACTCCTCATTTACAGGCTTACTCCTCATTGACAGCGTGCTCTCCTCATTGACAGGAGGCACTCCTCATTTACGGCGGGGGGGGGTACACTCCTTATTGTCTGGGGGCACTTCTCATTGACAGGGGGATCTCCTCATTTACAGGCTTACTCCTCATTGACAGTGTGCTCTCCTCATTGACGGGGGCACTCCTCATTGACAGCGGGCAGTCCACATTGACAGGGGGCACTCCTCATTGAGAGGGGGTACTCCTCATTGACAGAGGGCACTCCTCATTGACAGAGGGCACTCCTCATTGACAGGGGGTACTCCTCATTGACAGGGGGCACTCCTCATTGACAGGGGGCACTCCTCATTGACAGGGGCACTCCTCATTGACAGGGGGCAAACCCATTGACAAGGGGCACTCCTCATTGACAGGGGGCACTCCTCATTGTCAGGGGGCACTCCTCATTGACAGGGGACACTCCTCATTGACGGGGGGGCACTCCTTATTGACGGGGGGCACTCCTCATTGACAGGGGGCACTCCTCATTGACAGTGGGCACTCCTAGTTGTCAGCGGGCGCTCCTCATTGACAGGGGTCACTCCTCATTGACAGGGGGTACCCCTCATTGACAGGGAGCTCTCCTCATTGACAGGGGCACTCCTCATTGACAGGGGACACTCCTCATTGACAGAGGGCACTCCTCATTGGCAGCGGCACTCCTCATTGACAGAGTGCACTCCTCATTGACAGGAGGCACTCCTCATTTACGGCCTGGGGGGGTGCACTCCTTATTGTCTGGGGGCACTTCTCATTGACAGGGGGATCTCCTCATTTACAGGCTTACTCCTCATTGAAAGTGTGCTCTACTCATTGACAGGGGGCACTCCGCATTGACAGCGGGCAGTCCACATTGACAGGGGGCACTCCTCATTGACAGGGGCTACTCCTCATTGACAGAGGGCACTCCTCATTGACAGAGGGCACTCCTCATTGACAGGGGGTACTCCTCATTGACAGGGGGCACTCCTCATTGACAGGGGGCACTCCTCATTGACAGGGGCACTCCCCATTGACAGGGGGCAAACCCATTGACAGGGGGCACTCCTCATTGACAGGGGGCACTCCTCATTGTCAGGTGGCACTCCTCATTGACAGGGAACACTCCTCATTGACGGGGGGGGCACTCCTTATTGACGGGGGGGGCACTCCTCATTGACAGGGGGCACTCCTCATTGACAGTGGGCACTCCTAGTTGTCAGCGGGCGCTCCTCATTGACAGGGGTCACTCCTCATTGACAGGGGGTACCCCTCATTGACAGGGAGCTCTCCTCATTGACAGGGGGCACTCCTCATTGACAGGGGGCACTCCTCATTGACAGAGGGCACTCCTCATTGGCAGCGGCACTCCTCATTGACAGAGTGCACTCCTCATTGACAGCGGGCAAACGTCATTGACAGGGGACACTCATCTTTGACAAGGGGCACTCCTCATTTACAGGGTGACGCCTCATTTCCAGGGTTACTCCTCATTGACGGGGCCACGTCTCATTGACGGGGTACTCCTCATTGACATAGAGCCCTCCGCATTGACAGGGGGCAAAACCTTTTGACAGGGTGCACTCCTCATTGACAGGGGGCAGTCCACATTGACAGGGGGCATAGCGGTCACTCCACATTGACAGGGGGCCCTCCGCAGAGACAGAGGGCAATACCCATTGACACGGGGCACTCCACATTGACAGGGGGCACTCCTCATTGACAGGGGGCAATTCTCATTGACAGGGGGTCACTCCTCATTGACAGCGGGCACTCCTCATGACAGGGGGAAAACGTCATTGACAGGGGACACTCATTTTTGACAAGGGGCACTCCTCATTTACAGGGTCACGTCTCATTTCCAGGGTTACTCCTCATTGACGGGGGCACTTCTCATTGACGGGGCACTAATCATTGACAGAGGGCTCTCATTGTGGATAGCGGGCACTCCTCATTGACATAGGGCCCTTCCGCATTGACAGGGGGCAAAACCCATTTGCAGGGTGCACTCCTCATTGACAGGGGACAGTCCACATTGACGGGGGCACTCATAGTTGATAGCAGTCACTCCACAATGAGTGGGGGGCCCTCCGCATTGACAGAGGGCAATATCCATTGACACGGGGCAATCCTCATTGACAGGGAGCACTCCTCATTGACAGGGGGCACTCCTCATTGACAGCGGGCACTCCTCATTGACAGGGGGCACTCCTCATTGAAAGGGGGCACTCCTCATTGACAGGGGGCACTCCTCATTGAAAGGGGGCACTCCTCATTGACAGAGGGCACACCACATTGACAGCGGGCACGTCTCATTGACAGGGGGCACTCCTCATTGACAGAGGACACTCCTCATTGACAGGGGGTACTCCTCATTGAGAAGGGGCACTCCTCATTGACAGGGGGCACTCCTCATTGACAGATGGCACTCCTCATTGAAATCGGGCACTCCTCATCGACAGCGGGCAGTCCACATTGACAGGGGGCCCTCCTCATTGACAGGGACCACTCCTCATTGACAGGGGGGTCTCCTCATTGACAGGGGGCGCTGCTCATTGACAGAGGGCACTCCACATTGACAGGGGGCACTCCACATTGACAGGGGGCACTCTTCATTGACGGGAGGGTGTGCATTCCTTATTGACCGGGGGCACTTCTCATTGACAGGGGGCACTTCTCATTGACAGGGGGTACTCCTCATTGGCGTCGGCACTCTGCATTGACAGGGTGCACTCCTCATTGACAGGGGACACTCCACATTGACAGGGGGCACTCCTCATTGACAGAGGGCACTCCTCTTTGACAGGGGGCAAACGTCATTGACAGCAGACACTCATCATTTAGAGGGTCACGCCTCATTTCCAGGGTTACTCCTCATTGCGGGTTGCACTTCTCATTGACGGGGCACTACTCATTGACAGAGGGCACTTATTCTTGATAGCGGGCACTCCTCGTTGACAGGGGGTACCCCTCATTGACAGGGGGCACTCCTCATTGACTGGGGGCACTCCTTATTGACACGGGGCACTCCTCATTGACAGAGGGCACTCCTCATTGACAGAGGGTACTCCGCATTGACAGCGGACACTCCACGTTGACAGGGGACACACCTCATTGACAGGGGGCAAACGTCATTGACAGCAGACACTCATCATTTAGAGGGTCACGCCTCATTTCCAGGGTTACTCCTCATTGCGGGTTTCACTTCTCATTGACGGGGCACTACTCATTGACAGAGGGCACTTATTCTTGATAGCGGGCACTTCTCATTGACATGGAGCCCTCTGCATTGAGAGGAGGCAAAACCCATTGACAGAGTGCACTCCTTGTTGACAGGGGGCAGTCCACATTGACAGGGGGCCCTCATAGTTGATAGCGGGCACTCCTCATTGACAGGGGGCACTCCGCATTGACAGGGGGCAATACCCAAAGACACGGGCACTCCTCATTGACAGGGGACACTCCTCATTGACAGCGAGCACTCCTCATTGACAGGGGGCACTCCTCATTGACAGCGGGCACTCCACGTTGACAGGGGACACACCTCATTGACAGGGGGCAAACGTCATTGACAGCAGACACTCATCATTTACAGGTTCACGCCTCATTTCCAGGGTTACTCCTCATTGCGGGTTGCACATCTCATTGACGGGGCACTGATCATTGACAGAGGGCACTTATTCTTGATAGCGGGCACTCCTCATTGACATGGAGCCCTCCGCATTCAGAGGGGGCAAAACCCATTGACAGGGTGCAATCCTTGTTGACAGGGGGCAGTCCACATTGACAGGGGGCCCTCATAGTTGATAGCGGGCACTCCTCATTGACAGGGGACACTCCGCATTGACAGGGGGCAATACCCAAAGACACGGGCACTCCTCATTGACAGGGGACACTCCTCATTGAAAGCGAGCACTCCTCATTGACAGGGGGCACTCCTCATTGAAAGCGGGAACTCCTCATTGACAGGGGGCAATCCTCAATCACAGGGGGCACTCCTCATTGACAGGGGGCAATACCCATTGACACGGGGCACTCCTCATTGACAGGGGGCAGTCCTCACTGGCAGGGAGCAATCCTCATTGACAGGGGGCACTCCTCATTGACAGCGGGCACTCCTCATTGACGGGGGTAGTCCTTTTTGACAGGGGGCACTCCTCATTGAGAGGGGGTACTCCTCATTGACAGGGGCACTGCTCATTGACAAGCGGCACTCCTCATTGACATCGGGCACTTCTCATTGACAGGGGGCACTCCTCATTTACGGGAGGGGGGTGCACTCCTTATTGACCGGGGGCACTTCTCAATTACAGGGGGCTCTCCTCATTGAAAGGGGGGACTGCTCATTGACGAGTGGGAGCATCGTCATTGACGGGGGGCACTCCTCATTGACAGGGGGTACACATTATAGACGGGTGGGCGCTCCTCATTGACAGGGGACATTCCTCATTGACAGGGGTCATTCGTCATTGACGGGGTGGACTGCTCAATGATGGGGGCGACTCCTAATTTACAGTGGTCACTCCTCATAGACGGTGGAGCACTCCTCATTTACAGGCTTACTCCTCATTGACAGCGTGCTCTCCTCATTGACAGGAGGCACTCCTCATTTACGGCGGGGGGGGGTACACTCCTTATTGTCTGGGGGCACTTCTCATTGACAGGGGGATCTCCTCATTTACAGGCTTACTCCTCATTGACAGTGTGCTCTCCTCATTGACGGGGGCACTCCTCATTGACAGCGGGCAGTCCACATTGACAGGGGGCACTCCTCATTGAGAGGGGGTACTCCTCATTGACAGAGGGCACTCCTCATTGACAGAGGGCACTCCTCATTGACAGGGGGTACTCCTCATTGACAGGGGGCACTCCTCATTGACAGGGGGCACTCCTCATTGACAGGGGCACTCCTCATTGACAGGGGGCAAACCCATTGACAAGGGGCACTCCTCATTGACAGGGGGCACTCCTCATTGTCAGGGGGCACTCCTCATTGACAGGGGACACTCCTCATTGACGGGGGGGCACTCCTTATTGACGGGGGGCACTCCTCATTGACAGGGGGCACTCCTCATTGACAGTGGGCACTCCTAGTTGTCAGCGGGCGCTCCTCATTGACAGGGGTCACTCCTCATTGACAGGGGGTACCCCTCATTGACAGGGAGCTCTCCTCATTGACAGGGGCACTCCTCATTGACAGGGGACACTCCTCATTGACAGAGGGCACTCCTCATTGGCAGCGGCACTCCTCATTGACAGAGTGCACTCCTCATTGACAGGAGGCACTCCTCATTTACGGCCTGGGGGGGTGCACTCCTTATTGTCTGGGGGCACTTCTCATTGACAGGGGGATCTCCTCATTTACAGGCTTACTCCTCATTGAAAGTGTGCTCTACTCATTGACAGGGGGCACTCCGCATTGACAGCGGGCAGTCCACATTGACAGGGGGCACTCCTCATTGACAGGGGCTACTCCTCATTGACAGAGGGCACTCCTCATTGACAGAGGGCACTCCTCATTGACAGGGGGTACTCCTCATTGACAGGGGGCACTCCTCATTGACAGGGGGCACTCCTCATTGACAGGGGCACTCCCCATTGACAGGGGGCAAACCCATTGACAGGGGGCACTCCTCATTGACAGGGGGCACTCCTCATTGTCAGGTGGCACTCCTCATTGACAGGGAACACTCCTCATTGACGGGGGGGGCACTCCTTATTGACGGGGGGGGCACTCCTCATTGACAGGGGGCACTCCTCATTGACAGTGGGCACTCCTAGTTGTCAGCGGGCGCTCCTCATTGACAGGGGTCACTCCTCATTGACAGGGGGTACCCCTCATTGACAGGGAGCTCTCCTCATTGACAGGGGGCACTCCTCATTGACAGGGGGCACTCCTCATTGACAGAGGGCACTCCTCATTGGCAGCGGCACTCCTCATTGACAGAGTGCACTCCTCATTGACAGCGGGCAAACGTCATTGACAGGGGACACTCATCTTTGACAAGGGGCACTCCTCATTTACAGGGTGACGCCTCATTTCCAGGGTTACTCCTCATTGACGGGGCCACGTCTCATTGACGGGGTACTCCTCATTGACATAGAGCCCTCCGCATTGACAGGGGGCAAAACCTTTTGACAGGGTGCACTCCTCATTGACAGGGGGCAGTCCACATTGACAGGGGGCATAGCGGTCACTCCACATTGACAGGGGGCCCTCCGCAGAGACAGAGGGCAATACCCATTGACACGGGGCACTCCACATTGACAGGGGGCACTCCTCATTGACAGGGGGCAATTCTCATTGACAGGGGGTCACTCCTCATTGACAGCGGGCACTCCTCATGACAGGGGGAAAACGTCATTGACAGGGGACACTCATTTTTGACAAGGGGCACTCCTCATTTACAGGGTCACGTCTCATTTCCAGGGTTACTCCTCATTGACGGGGGCACTTCTCATTGACGGGGCACTAATCATTGACAGAGGGCTCTCATTGTGGATAGCGGGCACTCCTCATTGACATAGGGCCCTTCCGCATTGACAGGGGGCAAAACCCATTTGCAGGGTGCACTCCTCATTGACAGGGGACAGTCCACATTGACGGGGGCACTCATAGTTGATAGCAGTCACTCCACAATGAGTGGGGGGCCCTCCGCATTGACAGAGGGCAATATCCATTGACACGGGGCAATCCTCATTGACAGGGAGCACTCCTCATTGACAGGGGGCACTCCTCATTGACAGCGGGCACTCCTCATTGACAGGGGGCACTCCTCATTGAAAGGGGGCACTCCTCATTGACAGGGGGCACTCCTCATTGAAAGGGGGCACTCCTCATTGACAGAGGGCACACCACATTGACAGCGGGCACGTCTCATTGACAGGGGGCACTCCTCATTGACAGAGGACACTCCTCATTGACAGGGGGTACTCCTCATTGAGAAGGGGCACTCCTCATTGACAGGGGGCACTCCTCATTGACAGATGGCACTCCTCATTGAAATCGGGCACTCCTCATCGACAGCGGGCAGTCCACATTGACAGTGGGCCCTCCTCATTGACAGGGACCACTCCTCATTGACAGGGGGGTCTCCTCATTGACAGGGGGCGCTGCTCATTGACAGAGGGCACTCCACATTGACAGGGGGCACTCCACATTGACAGGGGGCACTCTTCATTGACGGGAGGGTGTGCATTCCTTATTGACCGGGGGCACTTCTCATTGACAGGGGGCACTTCTCATTGACAGGGGGTACTCCTCATTGGCGTCGGCACTCTGCATTGACAGGGTGCACTCCTCATTGACAGGGGGCAGTCCACATTGACAGGGGGCACTCATAGTTGATAGCGGTCACTCCACTTTGACAGGGTTCCCTCCGCATTGAAAGAGGGCAATACCCATTGACACGGGGCAGTCCTCATTGACAGGGGGCACTCCTCATTGACAGGGGTCACTCCTCATTGACAGCGGGCACTCCTCAATGACTTTGGTTACTCCTCATTGACAAGGGCACAGCTCATTGACAGGGGGCACTCCTCATTGACGTGTGGGTGTGCATTCCTTATTGACAGGGGGTAATCCTCATTGACAGGGGCCATTCCTCATTGACAGGGGGGTCTCCTCATTGACAGGGGGCACTCCTCATTGACAGGGGGTACTCCTCATTGGAGTGGGCACTCTGCATTGGCAGGGGGCACTGCTCTTTGTCCGGGGGCTTTCGTCATTGACGGGGGGCACTCCTCATTGACAGAAGGCTCTCATCATTGACAGAGGGCACTCATCATTGACAGGGGTCACTCCTAATTGACAAAGATCACTCCTCATTTTCCGGTGGCACTCCTCATTGTCAGCGGGCCCTCCGCATTTACAGGGGGCCCTCCTCATTGACAGGGGGCACTTCTCATTGACAGAGGTCACTCCACATTGACAGTAGGCACTTCTCATTGACAGGGGAGACTCCTCATTGACAGGAAGCACTCCTCATTAAGAGGGGGCACTCCTCATTGACAGCAGGCACTCCTCATGGACAGGGCAAACTCATTGAAAAGGGGCACTTCTCATTGACAGGGGGTACTCTTCATAGAAGGGGGAGCACTTCTCTTTGACAGAGGGCACTACTCATTGACGGGTGGGGGCACTCCTCATTGACGGGGGGGGACTCCTCATTGAAAGGGGGAAAACATTATAGACGGGGGGCGCTCGTCATTGACAGGGGACACTCCTCATTGACAGGGGTCATTCGTCATTGACGGGGGGTACTACTCAATGATTGGGGGGACTGCTAATTTACAGCGTTCACTCCTCATTGACGGTGGGGCACTCCTCATTTTCAGAGTTACTCCTCATTGACAGGGGGCTCTCCTCATTGACAGGGGGCACTCCTCATTGACGGGGCACTCCGCATTGACAGAGGGCTCTCCTAGTTGACAGCGGGCACTCCTCATTGACAGGGGGCACTCCTCATTGACAGGGGGCACTCTTCATTGACAGGGGGCACTCCGCATTGACAGGGGGCACTCCTCATTGACAGGGTGCACTCCTCATTGACAGGGGGCACTCCTCATTGACAGCGGGCACTCCTCATTGACAGCGGGCACTCCTCATTGACAGGGCCACTCCTCATTGACAGGGGGTACTCCTCATTGACAGGGGGCACTCCACATTGACAGGGGGACCTTCTCATTTACAGGAGGCACTCTTCTTTGACGGGGTGGTTCACTCCTTATTGACGTGGGTGGGCACTCCTCATTGACGGGGGGCACTCATCATTGACAGCGGGAACTCCTCATTGACGGGGGCAGTCCTTTTTGACAGGGGGCACTCCTCATTGAGAGGGGGTACTCCTCATTGACAGGGGCACTCCTCATTGACAGGGGGCACTCCTCATTGACAGCGGGCACTCCTCATTCACAGGGGGCAATCCTCATTGACAGGGGGCAATACCCATTGACACGGGGCACTCCTCATTGACAGGGGGCACTCCTCATTGACAGCGGGCACTCCTCATTGACGGGGGCAGTCCTTTTTGACAGGGGGCACTCCTCATTGAGAGGGGGTACTCCTCATTGACAGGGGCACTGCTCATTGACAAGCGGCACTCCTCATTGACATCGGGCACTTCTCATTGACAGGGGGCACTCCTCATTTACGGGAGGGGTGTGCACTCCTTATTGACCGGGGGCACTTCTCATTGACAGGGGGCTCTCCTCATTGACAGGGTGTACTCCTCATTGACAGGGGGGTCTCCTCATTGAAAGGGGGGACTCCTCATTGACGCGTGGGAGCACTCGTCATTGACGTGGGGCACTCCTCATTGACAGGGGGTACACATTATAGACGGGTGGGCGCTCCTCATTGACGGGGACATTCCTCATTGACAGGGGTCATTCGTCATTGACGGGGGGGACTGCTCAATGATGGGGGAACTCCTAATTTACAGTGGTCACTCCTCATAGACGGCGGAGCACTCCTCATTTACAGGCTTACTCCTCATTGACAGCGTGCTCTCCTCATTGACAGGAGGCACTCCTCATTTACGGCGGGGGGGTGCACTCCTTATTGTCTGGGGGCACTTCTCATTGACAGGGGGATCTCCTCATTTACAGGCTTACTACTCATTGACAGTGTGCTCTCCTCATTGACAGGGGGCACTCCTCATTGACAGCGTGCAGTCCACATTGACAGGGAGCACTCCTCATTGACAGGGGGTACTCCTCATTGACAGAGGGCACTCTTCATTGACAGAGGGCACTCCTCATTGACAGGGGGTACTCCTCATTGACAGGGGGCACTCCTCATTGACAGGGGGTACTCCTCATTGGCGTGGGCACTCCTCATTGACAGGGGGTCCACTTTATCGGCGGGGGAAGCTCCTCATTGACAGGGGACACTCCACATTAACAGGGGTCATTCGTCACTGACGGGGGGCACTGCTCAATGATGGGGGGACTCCTAATTTACAGCGGTCACTCCTCATTGACAGTGGGGCACTCCTCATTTACAGGGTTACTCCTCATTGACAAGGAGGCTCTCCTCATTGACAGGGGGCACTCCTAAGTGACGGAGGGCACTCCGAATTGACAGCGGGCACTCCTCATTGACAGGGTGCACTCATAGTTGATAGCGGGCACTCCTCATTGACAGGGGAACTCCGCATTGACAGGGGACGAAACCCATTGACAGGGCGCACTCCTCATTGACAGAGGGCACTCCTCATTGACAGGGGGCACTCCTTATTGACAGGGGGCACTCCTCATTGACAGGTGGCACTCCTCATTGACGGCGTGGGGCACTCCTTATTGACGGGGTCACTCCTCATTGACCGGGGTCACTCCTCATTGACAGCGGGCACTTTTTGTTAACAGGAGGACTACTCATTGACGGGGGTGCACTCCTTATTGACGGGGGCACTCCTCATTGACAGGGGGCACTCTTCAGAGACGGGGGGGCACTGCTCATTGACAGGGGGCACTCCACATTGCCAGGGGCCCATCTCATTAACAGGAGGCACTCCTCTTTGACGGGGTGGTTCACTCTATATTGACGGGGGGGGGACTCCTCATTGACGGGGGGCACTCATCGTTGACAGGGGGCTATCCTCATTGACAGAGGGCACTCCTCATTGACAGGGGGCACTCCTCATTGACAGGGGGTACACTTTATAGACGGGGGGACACTCCTCATTGAAAGGGGGCACTCCTCATTGACGGCGGTCATTCGTCATTGACGGGGTCACTGCTCAATGATGGGGAGGCTCCTAATTTAGAGCGGTCACTCCTCTTTGACGTTGGGGCACTCCTCATTAACATGGGGCCCTCCGCATTGACAGGGGGCTAAACCCATTGACAGGGTGCACTCCTTTTTGACAGGGGTCACTCAAAGTTGATAGCGGGCACTCCTCATTGACAGGGGGCACTCCGCATTGACAGGGGGCAATACCGATTGACAGGGGGCACTCCTCATTGACAGGGGGCACTCCTCATTGACAGAGAGCACTCCTCATTGACAGGGGGCACACGTCATTGACAGCGGGCACTCCTCATTGACAGGGGGCACTCCTCTTTGACAGGGTCACTCTTCATTGACAGGGGGTACTCCTCATTGACAGGGGCACTGCTCATTGACAGCGGGCACTTCTCATTGACAGGGGGCACTCCTCATTGACAGGGGGCACTCCTCATTGACAGCGGGCACTCCTCATTGAAAGGGGCACTCCACATTGACAGGGGGCACTCCTCATTGACAGGGGATACTCCTCATTGACAAGGGCACAGCTCATTGACAGGGGGCACTCCTCATTGACAGCGGGCAGTTCTCAATGACAGGGGGCACACCTCATTGGCGGGGGTGTGTGCATTCCTTATTGACCGGGTGCACTTCTCATTGACAGGGGGTACTCCTCATTGACAGGGGGCACTCCTCATTGACAGGGGGCACTCCTCATTGACAGCGGGCACTCCTCATTGAAAGGGGGCACTCCTGATTGACAGCGGGCACTCCTCATTGAAAGGGGGCACTCCTCATTGACAGGGGGCACTCCTCATGACAGGGGGTACTCCTCATTGACAGGGGCACTGCTCATTGACAGGGGGCACTCCTCATTGACAGCGGGCACTCCTCATTGAAAGGGGGCACTCCTCATTAACAGGGGGCACTCCTCATGACAGGGGGTACTTCTCATTGACAGGGGCACTGCTCATTGACAGAGGGCACTCCGCATTGTGAACGTGCACTTCTCATTGACAGGGGGCACTCCTCATTGGCGGGGGGGTGTGCATTCCTTATTGACCATGGGCACTACTCATTGACAGGGGGTACTCCTCATTGACAAGGGCCACTCCTCATTGACAGGGGAGTCTCCACTTTGACAGGGGGCACTCCTCATTGAGAGGGGGTACTCCTCATTGGCGTGGGTACTCTGCACTGACAGGGTGCACTCCTCATTGTCAGGGGGCAGTCCACATTGACAGGGGGCACTCATAGTTGATAGCGGTCACTCCACATTGACTGGGAGCCCTCCGCATTGACAGAGGGCAATACCCATTGACACGGCGCACTCCTCATTGACAGGGGACACTCCTCATTGACAGGGGGCACTCCTCATTGGCAGGGGGCACTCCTCATTGACAGGGGGCACTCCTCATTGACGGGGGTGTGTGCATTCCTTATTGACCGGGAGCACTTCTCATTGACATGGGGCACTCTGCATTGACAGGGTGCACTCCTCATTGTCAGGGGGCAGTCCACATTGACATGGGACACTCATACTTGATAGCGGTCACTCCACATTGACTGGGGGTCCTCCTCATTGACAGGGGGTTCTCCTCATTGACAGGGGGCACTCCTCACTGACAGGGGTCAGTCCACATTGACATGGGACACTCATACTTGATAGCGGAAACTCCACATTGACAGGGGGCCCTCCGCATTGACAGAGGGTAATATCCACTGACACGGGATACTCCTCATTGACAAGGGGCACTCCTCATTGACAGGGGGCACTCCTCATTGACAGCGGGCACTCCTCATTGAAAGGGACACTCCTCATTGAAAGGGACACTCCTCATTGACAGGGGGTGCGCCTCATTGACAAGGGCAAAGCTCATTGACAGGGGGCACTCCTCATTGACAGCGGGCAGTTCTCATTGACAGGGGGCACTCCTCATTGACAGGGGGGTCTCCTCATTGACAGGGGACACTCCTCATTGACAGGGGGTACTCCTCATTGGCGTGGGCACTTGGCATTGACAGGGGGCACTGCTCATTGACCGGGGACTTTCGTAATTGACAGCGGGCAGTTCTCATTGACAGAAGGCTCTCATCATTGACAGAGGGCACTCATCATTGACAGGGGTCACTCCTCATTGACAGAGATCACTCCTCATTTTCAGGAGGCCCTCCGCATTTACAGGGGGGCCTCCTCATTGTCAGGGGGCACTCCTCATTGCCAGCGGGCACTCCTCATTGACAGCAGGCACTCCTCATTGACAGGAAGCACTCCTCATTAACAGGGGGCACTCCTCATTGACAGCAGGCACTCCTCATGGACAGGGCAAACTCATTGAAAAGGGGCATTTCTCATTGACAGAGGGCACTACTCATTGACGGGTGGGGGCACTCCTCATTGACGGTGGTGCACTCCTCATTTACAGAGTTACTCCTCATTGACAGGGGGCTCTCCTCATTGACAGGGGGCATTCCTCATTGACAGCGGGCCCTCCTAGTTGCCAGCGGGCAATCCTCGTTGAAAGGGAGCACGCCTCATTGACAGGGGGTACCCCTCTTTGACAGCGGGCACTTCTCATTGACAGGGGGCATTCCTGATTGACAGGGGCACTCCTCATTGCCAGCGGGCACTCCTCATTGACAGCAGGCACTCCTCATTGACAGGAAGCACTCCTCATTAAAAGGGGGCACTCCTCATTGACAGCAGGCACTCCTCATGGACAGAGCAAACTCATTGAAAAGGGGCATTTCTCATTGACAGAGGGCACTACTCATTGACGGGTGGGGGCACTCCTCATTGACGGTGGTGCACTCCTCATTTACAGAGTTACTCCTCATTGACAGGGGGCTCTCCTCATTGACAGGGGGCATTCCTCATTGACAGCGGGCCCTCCTAGTTGCCAGCGGTCAATCCTCGTTGAAAGGGGGCACGCCTCATTGACAGGGGGTACCCCTCATTGACAGCGGGCACTTCTCATTGACAGGGGGCATTCCTGATTGACAGGGGCACTCCTCATTGCCAGCGGGCACTCCTCATTGACAGCAGGCACTCCTCATTGACAGGAAGCACTCCTCATTAACAGGGGGCACTCCTCATTGACAGCAGGCACTCCTCATGGACAGAGCAAACTCATTGAAAAGGGGCATTTCTCATTGACAGAGGGCACTACTCATTGACGGGTGGGGGCACTCCTCATTGACGGTGGGGCACTCCTCATTGAGAGAGTTACTCCTCATTGACAGGGGGATCTCCTCATTGACGGGGGCACTCCTCATTGACAGAGGGCACTCCTAGTTGACAGCGGGCACACCTCATTGACAGGGGGCACTCCGCATTGACAGAGGGCGCTCCTCATTGACAGCGGGCTCTCCTCATTGACAACGGGCACTCCTCGCTGACAGGGGACACCCCTCATTGACAGGGGGCAGTCCACATTGACGGAGGCACTCATATTTAACAGCGGGCACTCCTCATTGACAGGGGGCATTCCGCATTGACAGGGGGCGAAACCCATTGGCAGGGGGCACTCCTCATTGACAGCGGGCACTCCTCATTGACAGGGGGCACTCCATATTGTCAGGGGGCACACCTCATTGACGGCGTCTGACACTCCTTATTGACGGGGCCACTCCTCATTGACCGGGGTCACACTTCAGAGACGGGGGGGGGACTCCTCATTGACCGGGGGCACTCCTCATTGAGAGCGGGCACTTCTCGTTAACAGGGGGATTACTCATTGATTGGGGGGGGGCACTCCGTTTTGACGGGGGGCACTCCTCGTTGACAGGGGGCACTCTTCAGAGACGGGGGGGGCACTCCTCATTGACATTGACAGGGGGCACTCCACATCCACAGGGGGCCCTTCTCATTGACAGGAGGCACTCCTCTTTGACGGGGTTGTTCACTCCTTATTGACGGGGGTGGGCACTCCTCATTGACGGGGGGCACTCATCATTGACAGGGGGCTCTCCTCATTGACAGGGGACACTCCTCATTGACAGGGGGCTGTCCTCATTGACAGGGGGTACTCCTCATTTACAGGGGGTACACTTTATAGACGGAGGGACACTCCTCATTGACAGGGGACACTCCTCATTGAGAGGGGTCTTTCGTCATTGACGGGGCGCACTGCTCAATGATGGGGGGGCTCCTCATTTAGAGCAGTCACTCCTCATTGACGGTGGGCCACCCCTCATCTATAGGGTTACTACTCATTGAAAGGGCGGGGGGCACTCCCCATTGACAGGGTTCACGCCTCATTGACAGGGGGCACTCCTCATTGACTGGGGGCACTCCTCATTGACAGCAGGCACTCCTCATTGACTGGGGGCACTCCTCATTGACAGCAGGCACTCCTCATTGACAGGGGGTACTCATTGACAGGGGGCACTCCTCATTGACAGGGGGCACTCCTCATTGACAGGGGGCACTCCTCATTGACAGAGGGCGCTCCTGATTGACAGCGGGCAATCCTCATGGACAGCGGGCACTCCTCGTTGACAGGGGACATCCCTCATTGACTGGGGGCAGTCCACATTGTCGGGGGCACTCATAGTTGACAGCGGGCACTCCTCATTGACAGAAGGCTCTCATCATTGACAGAGGGCACTCATCATTGACAGGGGTCACTCCTCAGTGACAGAGATCACTCCTCATTTTCAGGAGGCCCTCCGCATTTACAGGGGGGGCCTCCTCATTGTCAGGGGGCACTCCTCATTGCCAGCGGGCACTCCTCATTGAAAGCAGGCACTCCTCATTGACAGGGGGCACTCCTTATTGACAGGGGGCACTCCTTATTGTCAGGGGGCACTCCTCATTGACAGGGGGCAGTCCACACGGTCGTGGGCACTCATAGTTGACAGCGGGCACTCCTCATTGACAGGGGGCACTCCTCATTGACAGAGGACACTCCTCATTGACAGAGGGCGCTCCTCATTGACAGCGGGCACACCTCATGGACAGCGGGCACTCCTCGTTGACAGGGGACATCCCTCATTGACTGGGGGCAGTCCACATTGTCGGGGGCACTCATAGTTGACAGCGGGCACTCCTCATTGACAGGGGGCACTCCGCATTGACAGGGGGCGAAACCCATTGACAGGGGGCACTCCTCATTGATAGGGGGCACTCCTCATTGACAGAGGGCACTCCTTATTGACAAGTGGCACTCCTCATTGACAGAGGGCACTCCTCATTGACTGCGTGTGGCACTCCTTATTGACGGGGGCTCTCCTCATTGACCGGGGGCACTCCTCATTGACAGCGGGCACGTCTCGTTAACTGGGGGGGGGGGGGGCACTCCGTATTGACGGGGGGCACTCCTCATTGATAGGGGGCACTCTTCAGAGACGGGGGGTGGGCTCTCCTCATTGACAAGGGGCACTCCACATTGACAGGGGGACATTCTCATTTACAGGAGGCACTCTTCTTTGACGGGGTGGTTCACTCCTTATTGACGTGGGTGGGCACTCCTCATTGACGGGGGGCACTCATCATTGACAGGGGGCTCTCCCCATTGACAGGGGGCACTTCTCATTGACAGGGGGCTCTCCTCATTGACAGGGGGTACTCCTCATTGACAGGGGGTACACTTTATAGACGGGGGGACACTCCTCATTGAAAGGGGACACTCCTCATTGAGAGGGGTCTTTCGTCATTGACGGGGGGCACTGCTCAATAATGGGGGGGCTCCTAATTTAGAGCGGCCACTCCCCATTGACGGTGGGGCACTCCTCATCTACAGGGTTACTTCTCATTGAAAGGGCGGGGGCACTCCTCATTGACAGGGTTCACGCCTGATTGACAGGGGGCTCTCCTCATTGACAGGGGACACTCCACATTGACAGGGGGCACTCCTCATTGACAGAGGGCACTCCTCTTTGACAGGGGGCAAACGTCATTGACAGCAGACACTCATCATTTAGAGGGTCACGCCTCATTTCCAGGGTTACTCCTCATTGCGGGTTGCACTTCTCATTGACGGGGCACTACTCATTGACAGAGGGCACTTATTCTTGATAGCGGGCACTCCTCGTCGACAGTGGGTACCCCTCATTGACAGGGGGCACTCCTCATTGACTGGGGGCACTCCTCATTGACACGGGGCACTCCTCATTGACAGAGGGCACTCCTCATTGACAGAGGGTACTCCTCATTGACAGCGGACACTCCACGTTGACAGGGGACACACCTCATTGACAGGGGGCAAACGTCATTGACAGCAGACACTCATCATTTAGAGGGTCACGCCTCATTTCCAGGGTTACTCCTCATTGCGGGTTTCACTTCTCATTGACGGGGCACTACTCATTGACAGAGTGCACTTATTCTTGATAGCGGGCACTTCTCATTGACATGGAGCCCTCTGCATTGAGAGGAGGCAAAACCCATTGACAGGGTGCACTCCTTGTTGACAGGGGGCAGTCCACATTGACAGGGGGCCCTCATAGTTGATAGCGGGCACTCCTCATTGACAGGGGGCACTCCGCATTGACAGGGGGCAATACCCAAAGACACGGGCACTCCTCATTGACAGGGGACACTCCTCATTGACAGCGAGCACTCCTCATTGACAGGGGGCACTCCTCATTGACAGCGGGCACTCCACGTTGACAGGGGACACACCTCATTGACAGGGGGCAAACGTCATTGACAGCAGACACTCATCATTTACAGGTTCACGCCTCATTTCCAGGGTTACTCCTCATTGCGGGTTGCACATCTCATTGACGGGGCACTGCTCATTGACAGAGGGCACTTATTCTTGATAGCGGGCACTCCTCATTGACATGGAGCCCTCCGCATTCAGAGGGGGCAAAACCCATTGACAGGGTGCAATCTTGTTGACAGGGGGCAGTCCACATTGACAGGGGGCCCTCATAGTTGATAGCGGGCACTCCTCATTGACAGGGGGCACTCCTCATTGACAGGGGGCACACTTCATTGACAGGGGGCACTCCAAATTGACAGGGGGCACTCCTCATTGACAGGGTGCACTCCTCATTGACAGGGGGCACTCCTCATTGACAGCGGGCACTCCTCATTGACAGCGGGCACTCCTCATTGACAGGGCCACTCCTCATTGACAGGGGGTACTCCTCATTGACAGGGGGCACTCCACATTGACAGGGGGACCTTCTCATTTATAGGAGGCACTCTTCTTTGACGGGGTGGTTCACTCCTTATTGACGTGGGTGGGCACTCCTCATTGACGGGGGGCACTCATCATTGACAGCGGGAACTCCTCATTGACAGGGGGCAATCCTCATTCACAGGGGGCACTCCTCATTGACAGGGGGCAATACCCATTGACACGGGGCACACCTCATTGACAGGGGGCACTCCTCATTGACAGCGGGCACTCCTCATTGACGGGGGCAGTCCTTTTTGACAAGGGGCACTCCTCATTGAGCGGGGGTACTCCTCATTGACAGGGGCACTGCTCATTGACAAGCGGCACTCCTCATTGACATCGGGCACTTCTAATTGACAGGGGGCACTCCTCATTTACGGGAGGGGTGTGCACTCCTTATTGACCGGGGGCACTTCTCATTGACAGGGGGCTCTCCTCATTGACAGGGTGTACTCCTCATTGACAGGGGGGTCTCCTCATTGAAAGGGGGGACTCCTCATTGACGCGTGGGAGCACTCGTCATTGACGTGGGGCACTCATCATTGACAGAGGGTACACATTATAGACGGGTGGGCGCTCCTCATTGACGGGGACATTCCTCATTGACAGGGGTCATTCGTCATTGACGGGGGGGACTGCTCAATGATGGGGGAACTCCTAATTTACAGTGGTCACTCCTCATAGACGGCGGAGCACTCCTCATTTACAGGCTTACTCCTCATTGACAGCGTGCTCTCCTCATTGACAGGAGGCACTCCTCATTTACGGCGGGGGGGTGCACTCCTTATTGTCTGGGGGCACTTCTCATTGACAGGGGGATCTCCTCATTTACAGGCTTACTACTCATTGACAGTGTGCTCTCCTCATTGACAGGGGGCACTCCTCATTGACAGCGTGCAGTCCACATTGACAGGGAGCACTCCTCATTGACAGGGGGTACTCCTCATTGACAGAGGGCACTCTTCATTGACAGAGGGCACTCCTCATTGACAGGGGGTACTCCTCATTGACAGGGGGCACTCCTCATTGACAGGGGGTACTCCTCATTGGCGTGGGCACTCCTCATTGACAGGGGGTCCACTTTATCGGCGGGGGAAGCTCCTCATTGACAGGGGACACTCCTCATTAACAGGGGTCATTCGTCACTGACGGGGGGCACTGCTCAATGATGGGGGGACTCCTAATTTACAGCGGTCACTCCTCATTGACAGTGGGGCACTCCTCATTTACAGGGTTACTCCTCATTGACAAGGAGGCTCTCCTCATTGACAGGGGGCACTCCAAAGTGACAGAGGGCACTCCGAATTGACAGCGGGCACTCCTCATTGACAGGGTGCACTCATAGTTGATAGCGGGCACTCCTCATTGACAGGGGCACTCCGCATTGACAGGGGGCACTCCTTATTGACAGGGGGCACTCCTCATTGACAGGTGGCACTCCTCATTGACGGGGTCACTCCTCATTGACCGGGGTCACTCCTCATTGACAGCGGGCACTTTTTGTTAACAGGAGGACTACTCATTGACGGGGGTGCACTCCTTATTGACGGGGGCACTCCTCATTGACAGGGGGCACTCTTCAGAGACGGGGGGGCACTGCTCATTGACAGGGGGCACTCCACATTGACAGGGGCCCATCTCATTAACAGGAGGCACTCCTCTTTGACGGGGTGGTTCACTCCTTATTGACGGGGGGGGGGGACTCCTCATTGACGGGGGGCACTCATCGTTGACAGGGGGCTATCCTCATTGACAGGGGGCACTCCTCATTGACAGGGGGCACTCCTCATTGACAGGGGGTACACTTTATAGACGGGGGGACACTCCTCATTGAAAGGGGACACTCCTCATTGACGGCGGTCATTCGTCATTGACGGGGTCACTGCTCAATGATGGGGAGGCTCCTAATTTAGAGCGGTCACTCCTCTTTGACGTTGGGGCACTCCTCATTGACATGGGGCCCTCCGCATTGACAGGGGGCTAAACCCATTGACAGGGTGCACTCCTTTTTGACAGGGGGCAGTCCACATTGACAGGGGTCACTCAAAGTTGATAGCGGGCACTCCTCATTGACAGGGGGCACTCCGCATTGACAGGGGGCAATACCGATTGACAGGGGGCACTCCTCATTGACAGGGGGCACTCCTCATTGACAGAGAGCACTCCTCATTGACAGGGGGCACACGTCATTGACAGCGGGCACTCCTCATTGACAGGGGGCACTCCTCTTTGACAGGGTCACTCTTCATTGACAGGGTGTACTCCTCATTGACAGGGGCACTGCTCATTGACAGCGGGCACTTCTCATCGACAGGGGGCACTCCTCATTGACAGGGGGCACTCCTCATTGACAGCGGGCACTCCTCATTGAAAGAGGCACTCCTCATTGACAGGGGGCACTCCTCATTGACAGGGGATACCCTCATTGACAAGGGCACAGCTCATTGACAGGGGGCACTCCTCATTGACAGCGGGCAGTTCTCAATGACAGGGGGCACACCTCATTGGCGGGGGTGTGTCAATTCCTTATTGACCGGGTGCACTTCTCATTGACAGGGGGTACTCCTCATTGACAGGGGGTACTCCTCATTTACAGGGGGCACTCCTCATTGACAGCGGGCACTCCTCATTGAAAGGGAGCACTCCTGATTGACAGGGAGCACTCCTGATTGACAGGGGGCACTCCTCATTGAAAGGGGGCACTCCTCATTGACAGGGGGCACTCCTCATGACAGGGGGTACTCCTCATTGACAGGGGGCACTCCTCATTGACAGCGGGCACTCCTCATTGAAAGGGAGCACTCCTGATTGACAGGGGGCACTCCTCATTGACAGGGGCACTGCTCATTGACAGGGGGCACTCCTCATTGACAGCGGGCACTCCTCATTGAAAGGGGGCACTCCTCATTGACAGGGGGCACTCCTCATGACAGGGGGTACTTCTCATTGACAGGGGCACTGCTCATTGACAGAGGGCACTCCGCATTGTGAACGTGCACTTCTCATTGACAGGGGGCACTCCTCATTGGCGGGGGGGTGTGCATTCCTTATTGACCATGGGCACTTCTCATTGACAGGGGGTACTCCTCATTGACAAGGGCCACTCCTCATTGACAGGGGAGTCTCCACTTTGACAGGGGGCACTCCTCATTGACAGGGGGTACTCCTCATTGGCGTGGGTACTCTGCACTGACAGGGTGCACTCCTCATTGTCAGGGGGCAGTCCACATTGACAGGGGGCACTCATAGTTGATAGCGGTCACTCCACATTGACTGGGAGCCCTCCGCATTGACAGAGGGCAATACCCATTGACACGGGGCACTCCTCATTGACAGGGGACACTCCTCATTGACAGGGGGCACTCCTCATTGGCAGGGGGCACTCCTCATTGACAGGGGGCACTCCTCATTGGCGGGGGGGTGTGCATTCCTTATTGACCGGGGGCACTTCTCATTGACAGGGGGCACTCTGCATTGACAGGGTGCACTCCTCATTGTCAGGGGGCAGTCCACATTGACATGGGACACTCATACTTGATAGCGGTCACTCCACATTGACTGGGGGTCCTCCTCATTGACAGGGGGTTCACCTCATTGACCGGGGGCACTCCTCATTGACAGGGGTCAGTCCACATTTACAGGGGGCACTCATAGTTGATAGCGGAAACTCCACATTGACCGGGGGCCCTCCGCATTGACAGAGGGCAATATCCACTGACACGGGGTACTCCTCATTGACAAGGGGCACTCCTCATTGACAGGGGGCACTCCTCATTGACAGCGGGCACTCCTCATTGAAAGGGACACTCCTCATTGACAGGGGGCACTCCACATTGACAGGGGGTGCGCCTCATTGACAAGGGCAAAGCTCATTGACAGGGGGCACTCCTCATTGACAGCGTGAAGTTCTCATTGACAGGGGGCACTCCTCATTGACAGGGGGGTCTCCTCATTGACAGGGGACACTCCTCATTGACAGGGGGGTCTCCTCATTGACAGGGTACACTCCTCATTGACAGGGGGTACTCCTCATTGGCGTGGGCACTTGGCATTGACAGGGGGCACTGCTCATTGACCGGGGACTTTCGTCATTGACGGCGGGCACTCCTCATTGACAGAAGGCTCTCATCATTGACAGAGGGCACTCATCATTGACAGGGGTCACTCCTCAGTGACAGAGATCACTCCTCATTTTCAGGAGGCCCTCCGCATTTACAGGGGGGGCCTCCTCATTGTCAGGGGGCACTCCTCATTGCCAGCGGGCACTCCTCATTGAAAGCAGGCACTCCTCATTGACAGGGGGCACTCCTTATTGACAGGGGGCACTCCTTATTGTCAGGGGGCACTCCTCATTGACAGGGGGCAGTCCACACTGTCGTGGGCACTCATAGTTGACAGCGGGCACTCCTCATTGACAGGGGGCACTCCTCATTGACAGAGGACACTCCTCATTGACAGAGGGCGCTCCTCATTGACAGCGGGCACACCTCATGGACAGCGGGCACTCCTCGTTGACAGGGGACATCCCTCATTGACTGGGGGCAGTCCACATTGTCGGGGGCACTCATAGTTGACAGCGGGCACTCCTCATTGACAGGGGGCACTCCGCATTGACAGGGGGCGAAACCCATTGACAGGGGGCACTCCTCATTGATAGGGGGCACTCCTCATTGACAGAGGGCACTCCTTATTGACAAGTGGCACTCCTCATTGACAGAGGGCACTCCTCATTGACTGCGTGTGGCACTCCTTATTGACGGGGGCTCTCCTCATTGACCGGGGGCACTCCTCATTGACAGCGGGCACGTCTCGTTAACTGGGGGGGGGGCACTCCGTATTGACGGGGGGCACTCCTCATTGATAGGGGGCACTCTTCAGAGACGGGGGGTGGGCTCTCCTCATTGACAAGGGGCACTCCACATTGACAGGGGGACATTCTCATTTACAGGAGGCACTCTTCTTTGACGGGGTGGTTCACTCCTTATTGACGTGGGTGGGCACTCCTCATTGACGGGGGGCACTCATCATTGACAGGGGGCTCTCCCCATTGACAGGGGGCACTTCTCATTGACAGGGGGCTCTCCTCATTGACAGGGGGTACTCCTCATTGACAGGGGGTACACTTTATAGACGGGGGGACACTCCTCATTGAAAGGGGACACTCCTCATTGAGAGGGGTCTTTCGTCATTGACGGGGGGCACTGCTCAATAATGGGGGGGCTCCTAATTTAGAGCGGCCACTCCCCATTGACGGTGGGGCACTCCTCATCTACAGGGTTACTTCTCATTGAAAGGGCGGGGGCACTCCTCATTGACAGGGTTCACGCCTGATTGACAGGGGTCTCTCCTCATTGACAGGGGACACTCCACATTGACAGGGGGCACTCCTCATTGACAGAGGGCACTCCTCTTTGACAGGGGGCAAACGTCATTGACAGCAGACACTCATCATTTAGAGGGTCACGCCTCATTTCCAGGGTTACTCCTCATTGCGGGTTGCACTTCTCATTGACGGGGCACTACTCATTGACAGAGGGCACTTATTCTTGATAGCGGGCACTCCTCGTCGACAGTGGGTACCCCTCATTGACAGGGGGCACTCCTCATTGACTGGGGGCACTCCTCATTGACACGGGGCACTCCTCATTGACAGAGGGCACTCCTCATTGACAGAGGGTACTCCTCATTGACAGCGGACACTCCACGTTGACAGGGGACACACCTCATTGACAGGGGGCAAACGTCATTGACAGCAGACACTCATCATTTAGAGGGTCACGCCTCATTTCCAGGGTTACTCCTCATTGCGGGTTTCACTTCTCATTGACGGGGCACTACTCATTGACAGAGTGCACTTATTCTTGATAGCGGGCACTTCTCATTGACATGGAGCCCTCTGCATTGAGAGGAGGCAAAACCCATTGACAGGGTGCACTCCTTGTTGACAGGGGGCAGTCCACATTGACAGGGGGCCCTCATAGTTGATAGCGGGCACTCCTCATTGACAGGGGGCACTCCGCATTGACAGGGGGCAATACCCAAAGACACGGGCACTCCTCATTGACAGGGGACACTCCTCATTGACAGCGAGCACTCCTCATTGACAGGGGGCACTCCTCATTGACAGCGGGCACTCCACGTTGACAGGGGACACACCTCATTGACAGGGGGCAAACGTCATTGACAGCAGACACTCATCATTTACAGGTTCACGCCTCATTTCCAGGGTTACTCCTCATTGCGGGTTGCACATCTCATTGACGGGGCACTGCTCATTGACAGAGGGCACTTATTCTTGATAGCGGGCACTCCTCATTGACATGGAGCCCTCCGCATTCAGAGGGGGCAAAACCCATTGACAGGGTGCAATCTTGTTGACAGGGGGCAGTCCACATTGACAGGGGGCCCTCATAGTTGATAGCGGGCACTCCTCATTGACAGGGGGCACTCCCCATTGACAGGGGGCACACTTCATTGACAGGGGGCACTCCAAATTGACAGGGGGCACTCCTCATTGACAGGGTGCACTCCTCATTGACAGGGGGCACTCCTCATTGACAGCGGGCACTCCTCATTGACAGCGGGCACTCCTCATTGACAGGGCCACTCCTCATTGACAGGGGGTACTCCTCATTGACAGGGGGCACTCCACATTGACAGGGGGACCTTCTCATTTATAGGAGGCACTCTTCTTTGACGGGGTGGTTCACTCCTTATTGACGTGGGTGGGCACTCCTCATTGACGGGGGGCACTCATCATTGACAGCGGGAACTCCTCATTGACAGGGGGCAATCCTCATTCACAGGGGGCACTCCTCATTGACAGGGGGCAATACCCATTGACACGGGGCACTCCTCATTGACAGGGGGCACTCCTCATTGACAGCGGGCACTCCTCATTGACGGGGGCAGTCCTTTTTGACAGGGGGCACTCCTCATTGAGAGGGGGTACTCCTCATTGACAGGGGCACTGCTCATTGACAAGCGGCACTCCTCATTGACATCGGGCACTTCTAATTGACAGGGGGCACTCCTCATTTACGGGAGGGGTGTGCACTCCTTATTGACCGGGGGCACTTCTCATTGACAGGGGGCTCTCCTCATTGACAGGGTGTACTCCTCATTGACAGGGGGGTCTCCTCATTGAAAGGGGGGACTCCTCATTGACGCGTGGGAGCACTCGTCATTGACGTGGGGCACTCATCATTGACAGAGGGTACACATTATAGACGGGTGGGCGCTCCTCATTGACGGGGACATTCCTCATTGACAGGGGTCATTCGTCATTGACGGGGGGGACTGCTCAATGATGGGGGAACTCCTAATTTACAGTGGTCACTCCTCATAGACGGCGGAGCACTCCTCATTTACAGGCTTACTCCTCATTGACAGCGTGCTCTCCTCATTGACAGGAGGCACTCCTCATTTACGGCGGGGGGGTGCACTCCTTATTGTCTGGGGGCACTTCTCATTGACAGGGGGATCTCCTCATTTACAGGCTTACTACTCATTGACAGTGTGCTCTCCTCATTGACAGGGGGCACTCCTCATTGACAGCGTGCAGTCCACATTGACAGGGAGCACTCCTCATTGACAGGGGGTACTCCTCATTGACAGAGGGCACTCTTCATTGACAGAGGGCACTCCTCATTGACAGGGGGTACTCCTCATTGACAGGGGGCACTCCTCATTGACAGGGGGTACTCCTCATTGGCGTGGGCACTCCTCATTGACAGGGGGTCCACTTTATCGGCGGGGGAAGCTCCTCATTGACAGGGGACACTCCTCATTAACAGGGGTCATTCGTCACTGACGGGGGGCACTGCTCAATGATGGGGGGACTCCTAATTTACAGCGGTCACACCTCATTGACAGTGGGGCACTCCTCATTTACAGGGTTACTCCTCATTGACAAGGAGGCTCTCCTCATTGACAGGGGGCACTCCAAAGTGACAGAGGGCACTCCGAATTGACAGCGGGCACTCCTCATTGACAGGGTGCACTCATAGTTGATAGCGGGCACTCCTCATTGACAGGGGCACTCCGCATTGACAGGGGGCACTCCTTATTGACAGGGGGCACTCCTCATTGACAGGTGGCACTCCTCATTGACGGGGTCACTCCTCATTGACCGGGGTCACTCCTCATTGACAGCGGGCACTTTTTGTTAACAGGAGGACTACTCATTGACGGGGGTGCACTCCTTATTGACGGGGGCACTCCTCATTGACAGGGGGCACTCTTCAGAGACGGGGGGGCACTGCTCATTGACAGGGGGCACTCCACATTGACAGGGGCCCATCTCATTAACAGGAGGCACTCCTCTTTGACGGGGTGGTTCACTCCTTATTGACGGGGGGGGGGGACTCCTCATTGACGGGGGGCACTCATCGTTGACAGGGGGCTATCCTCATTGACAGGGGGCACTCCTCATTGACAGGGGGCACTCCTCATTGACAGGGGGTACACTTTATAGACGGGGGGACACTCCTCATTGAAAGGGGACACTCCTCATTGACGGCGGTCATTCGTCATTGACGGGGTCACTGCTCAATGATGGGGAGGCTCCTAATTTAGAGCGGTCACTCCTCTTTGACGTTGGGGCACTCCTCATTGACATGGGGCCCTCCGCATTGACAGGGGGCTAAACCCATTGACAGGGTGCACTCCTTTTTGACAGGGGGCAGTCCACATTGACAGGGGTCACTCAAAGTTGATAGCGGGCACTCCTCATTGACAGGGGGCACTCCGCATTGACAGGGGGCAATACCGATTGACAGGGGGCACTCCTCATTGACAGGGGGCACTCCTCATTGACAGAGAGCACTCCTCATTGACAGGGGGCACACGTCATTGACAGCGGGCACTCCTCATTGACAGGGGGCACTCCTCTTTGACAGGGTCACTCTTCATTGACAGGGTGTACTCCTCATTGACAGGGGCACTGCTCATTGACAGCGGGCACTTCTCATCGACAGGGGGCACTCCTCATTGACAGGGGGCACTCCTCATTGACAGCGGGCACTCCTCATTGAAAGAGGCACTCCTCATTGACAGGGGGCACTCCTCATTGACAGGGGATACCCTCATTGACAAGGGCACAGCTCATTGACAGGGGGCACTCCTCATTGACAGCGGGCAGTTCTCAATGACAGGGGGCACACCTCATTGGCGGGGGTGTGTCAATTCCTTATTGACCGGGTGCACTTCTCATTGACAGGGGGTACTCCTCATTGACAGGGGGTACTCCTCATTTACAGGGGGCACTCCTCATTGACAGCGGGCACTCCTCATTGAAAGGGAGCACTCCTGATTGACAGGGAGCACTCCTGATTGACAGGGGGCACTCCTCATTGAAAGGGGGCACTCCTCATTGACAGGGGGCACTCCTCATGACAGGGGGTACTCCTCATTGACAGGGGGCACTCCTCATTGACAGCGGGCACTCCTCATTGAAAGGGAGCACTCCTGATTGACAGGGGGCACTCCTCATTGACAGGGGCACTGCTCATTGACAGGGGGCACTCCTCATTGACAGCGGGCACTCCTCATTGAAAGGGGGCACTCCTCATTGACAGGGGGGTCTCCTCATTGACAGGGGACACTCCTCATTGACAGGGGGGTCTCCTCATTGACAGGGTACACTCCTCATTGACAGGGGGTACTCCTCATTGGCGTGGGCACTTGGCATTGACAGGGGGCACTGCTCATTGACCGGGGACTTTCGTCATTGACGGCGGGCACTCCTCATTGACAGAAGGCTCTCATCATTGACAGAGGGCACTCATCATTGACAGGGGTCACTCCTCAGTGACAGAGATCACTCCTCATTTTCAGGAGGCCCTCCGCATTTACAGGGGGGGCCTCCTCATTGTCAGGGGGCACTCCTCATTGACAGCGGGCACTCCTCATTGAAAGCAGGCACTCCTCATTGACAGGAAGCACTCCTCATTAACAGGGGGCACTCCTCATTGACAGCAGGCACTCCTCATGGACAGGGCAAACTCATTGAAAAGGGGCATTTCTCATTGACAGAGGGCACTCCTCATTGACAGAGGACACTCCTCATTGACAGAGGGCGCTCCTCATTGACAGCGGGCACACCTCATGGACAGCGGGCACTCCTCGTTGACAGGGGACATCCCTCATTGACTGGGGGCAGTCCACATTGTCGGGGGCACTCATAGTTGACAGCGGGCACTCCTCATTGACAGGGGGCACTCCGCATTGACAGGGGGCGAAACCCATTGACAGGGGGCACTCCTCATTGATAGGGGGCACTCCTCATTGACAGAGGGCACTCCTTATTGACAAGTGGCACTCCTCATTGACAGAGGGCACTCCTCATTGACTGCGTGTGGCACTCCTTATTGACGGGGGCTCTCCTCATTGACCGGGGGCACTCCTCATTGACAGCGGGCACGTCTCGTTAACTGGGGGGGGGGGGCACTCCGTATTGACGGGGGGCACTCCTCATTGATAGGGGGCACTCTTCAGAGACGGGGGGTGGGCTCTCCTCATTGACAAGGGGCACTCCACATTGACAGGGGGACATTCTCATTTACAGGAGGCACTCTTCTTTGACGGGGTGGTTCACTCCTTATTGACGTGGGTGGGCACTCCTCATTGACGGGGGGCACTCATCATTGACAGGGGGCTCTCCCCATTGACAGGGGGCACTTCTCATTGACAGGGGGCTCTCCTCATTGACAGGGGGTACTCCTCATTGACAGGGGGTACACTTTATAGACGGGGGGACACTCCTCATTGAAAGGGGACACTCCTCATTGAGAGGGGTCTTTCGTCATTGACGGGGGGCACTGCTCAATAATGGGGGGGCTCCTAATTTAGAGCGGCCACTCCCCATTGACGGTGGGGCACTCCTCATCTACAGGGTTACTTCTCATTGAAAGGGCGGGGGCACTCCTCATTGACAGGGTTCACGCCTGATTGACAGGGGGCTCTCCTCATTGACAGGGGACACTCCACATTGACAGGGGGCACTCCTCATTGACAGAGGGCACTCCTCTTTGACAGGGGGCAAACGTCATTGACAGCAGACACTCATCATTTAGAGGGTCACGCCTCATTTCCAGGGTTACTCCTCATTGCGGGTTGCACTTCTCATTGACGGGGCACTACTCATTGACAGAGGGCACTTATTCTTGATAGCGGGCACTCCTCGTCGACAGTGGGTACCCCTCATTGACAGGGGGCACTCCTCATTGACTGGGGGCACTCCTCATTGACACGGGGCACTCCTCATTGACAGAGGGCACTCCTCATTGACAGAGGGTACTCCTCATTGACAGCGGACACTCCACGTTGACAGGGGACACACCTCATTGACAGGGGGCAAACGTCATTGACAGCAGACACTCATCATTTAGAGGGTCACGCCTCATTTCCAGGGTTACTCCTCATTGCGGGTTTCACTTCTCATTGACGGGGCACTACTCATTGACAGAGTGCACTTATTCTTGATAGCGGGCACTTCTCATTGACATGGAGCCCTCTGCATTGAGAGGAGGCAAAACCCATTGACAGGGTGCACTCCTTGTTGACAGGGGGCAGTCCACATTGACAGGGGGCCCTCATAGTTGATAGCGGGCACTCCTCATTGACAGGGGGCACTCAGCATTGACAGGGGGCAATACCCAAAGACACGGGCACTCCTCATTGACAGGGGACACTCCTCATTGACAGCGAGCACTCCTCATTGACAGGGGGCACTCCTCATTGACAGCGGGCACTCCACGTTGACAGGGGACACACCTCATTGACAGGGGGCAAACGTCATTGACAGCAGACACTCATCATTTACAGGTTCACGCCTCATTTCCAGGGTTACTCCTCATTGCGGGTTGCACATCTCATTGACGGGGCACTGCTCATTGACAGAGGGCACTTATTCTTGATAGCGGGCACTCCTCATTGACATGGAGCCCTCCGCATTCAGAGGGGGCAAAACCCATTGACAGGGTGCAATCTTGTTGACAGGGGGCAGTCCACATTGACAGGGGGCCCTCATAGTTGATAGCGGGCACTCCTCATTGACAGGGGGCACTCCTCATTGACAGGGGGCACACTTCATTGACAGGGGGCACTCCAAATTGACAGGGGGCACTCCTCATTGATAGGGTGCACTCCTCATTGACAGGGGGCACTCCTCATTGACAGCGGGCACTCCTCATTGACAGCGGGCACTCCTCATTGACAGGGCCACTCCTCATTGACAGGGGGTACTCCTCATTGACAGGGGGCACTCCACATTGACAGGGGGACCTTCTCATTTATAGGAGGCACTCTTCTTTGACGGGGTGGTTCACTCCTTATTGACGTGGGTGGGCACTCCTCATTGACGGGGGGCACTCATCATTGACAGCGGGAACTCCTCATTGACAGGGGGCAATCCTCATTCACAGGGGGCACTCCTCATTGACAGGGGGCAATACCCATTGACACGGGGCACACCTCATTGACAGGGGGCACTCCTCATTGACAGCGGGCACTCCTCATTGACGGGGGCAGTCCTTTTTGACAAGGGGCACTCCTCATTGAGCGGGGGTACTCCTCATTGACAGGGGCACTGCTCATTGACAAGCGGCACTCCTCATTGACATCGGGCACTTCTAATTGACAGGGGGCACTCCTCATTTACGGGAGGGGTGTGCACTCCTTATTGACCGGGGGCACTTCTCATTGACAGGGGGCTCTCCTCATTGACAGGGTGTACTCCTCATTGACAGGGGGGTCTCCTCATTGAAAGGGGGGACTCCTCATTGACGCGTGGGAGCACTCGTCATTGACGTGGGGCACTCATCATTGACAGAGGGTACACATTATAGACGGGTGGGCGCTCCTCATTGACGGGGACATTCCTCATTGACAGGGGTCATTCGTCATTGACGGGGGGGACTGCTCAATGATGGGGGAACTCCTAATTTACAGTGGTCACTCCTCATAGACGGCGGAGCACTCCTCATTTAGAGGCTTACTCCTCATTGACAGCGTGCTCTCCTCATTGACAGGAGGCACTCCTCATTTACGGCGGGGGGGTGCACTCCTTATTGTCTGGGGGCACTTCTCATTGACAGGGGGATCTCCTCATTTACAGGCTTACTACTCATTGACAGTGTGCTCTCCTCATTGACAGGGGGCACTCCTCATTGACAGCGTGCAGTCCACATTGACAGGGAGCACTCCTCATTGACAGGGGGTACTCCTCATTGACAGAGGGCACTCTTCATTGACAGAGGGCACTCCTCATTGACAGGGGGTACTCCTCATTGACAGGGGGCACTCCTCATTGACAGGGGGTACTCCTCATTGGCGTGGGCACTCCTCATTGACAGGGGGTCCACTTTATCGGCGGGGGAAGCTCCTCATTGACAGGGGACACTCCTCATTAACAGGGGTCATTCGTCACTGACGGGGGGCACTGCTCAATGATGGGGGGACTCCTAATTTACAGCGGTCACTCCTCATTGACAGTGGGGCACTCCTCATTTACAGGGTTACTCCTCATTGACAAGGAGGCTCTCCTCATTGACAGGGGGCACTCCAAAGTGACAGAGGGCACTCCGAATTGACAGCGGGCACTCCTCATTGACAGGGTGCACTCATAGTTGATAGCGGGCACTCCTCATTGACAGGGGCACTCCGCATTGACAGGGGGCACTCCTTATTGACAGGGGGCACTCCTCATTGACAGGTGGCACTCCTCATTGACGGGGTCACTCCTCATTGACCGGGGTCACTCCTCATTGACAGCGGGCACTTTTTGTTAACAGGAGGACTACTCATTGACGGGGGTGCACTCCTTATTGACGGGGGCACTCCTCATTGACAGGGGGCACTCTTCAGAGACGGGGGGGCACTGCTCATTGACAGGGGGCACTCCACATTGACAGGGGCCCATCTCATTAACAGGAGGCACTCCTCTTTGACGGGGTGGTTCACTCCTTATTGACGGGGGGGGGGGGACTCCTCATTGACGGGGGGCACTCATCGTTGACAGGGGGCTATCCTCATTGACAGGGGGCACTCCTCATTGACAGGGGGCACTCCTCATTGACAGGGGGTACACTTTATAGACGGGGGGACACTCCTCATTGAAAGGGGACACTCCTCATTGACGGCGGTCATTCGTCATTGACGGGGTCACTGCTCAATGATGGGGAGGCTCCTAATTTAGAGCGGTCACTCCTCTTTGACGTTGGGGCACTCCTCATTGACATGGGGCCCTCCGCATTGACAGGGGGCTAAACCCATTGACAGGGTGCACTCCTTTTTGACAGGGGGCAGTCCACATTGACAGGGGTCACTCAAAGTTGATAGCGGGCACTCCTCATTGACAGGGGGCACTCCGCATTGACAGGGGGCAATACCGATTGACAGGGGGCACTCCTCATTGACAGGGGGCACTCCTCATTGACAGAGAGCACTCCTCATTGACAGGGGGCACACGTCATTGACAGCGGGCACTCCTCATTGACAGGGGGCACTCCTCTTTGACAGGGTCACTCTTCATTGACAGGGTGTACTCCTCATTGACAGGGGCACTGCTCATTGACAGCGGGCACTTCTCATCGACAGGGGGCACTCCTCATTGACAGGGGGCACTCCTCATTGACAGCGGGCACTCCTCATTGAAAGAGGCACTCCTCATTGACAGGGGGCACTCCTCATTGACAGGGGATACCCTCATTGACAAGGGCACAGCTCATTGACAGGGGGCACTCCTCATTGACAGCGGGCAGTTCTCAATGACAGGGGGCACACCTCATTGGCGGGGGTGTGTCAATTCCTTATTGACCGGGTGCACTTCTCATTGACAGGGGGTACTCCTCATTGACAGGGGGTACTCCTCATTTACAGGGGGCACTCCTCATTGACAGCGGGCACTCCTCATTGAAAGGGAGCACTCCTGATTGACAGGGAGCACTCCTGATTGACAGGGGGCACTCCTCATTGAAAGGGGGCACTCCTCATTGACAGGGGGCACTCCTCATGACAGGGGGTACTCCTCATTGACAGGGGGCACTCCTCATTGACAGCGGGCACTCCTCATTGAAAGGGAGCACTCCTGATTGACAGGGGGCACTCCTCATTGACAGGGGCACTGCTCATTGACAGGGGGCACTCCTCATTGACAGCGGGCACTCCTCATTGAAAGGGGGCACTCCTCATTGACAGGGGGCACTCCTCATGACAGGGGGTACTTCTCATTGACAGGGGCACTGCTCATTGACAGAGGGCACTCCGCATTGTGAACGTGCACTTCTCATTGACAGGGGGCACTCCTCATTGGCGGGGGGGTGTGCATTCCTTATTGACCATGGGCACTTCTCATTGACAGGGGGTACTCCTCATTGACAAGGGCCACTCCTCATTGACAGGGGAGTCTCCACTTTGACAGGGGGCACTCCTCATTGACAGGGGGTACTCCTCATTGGCGTGGGTACTCTGCACTGACAGGCTGCACTCCTCATTGTCAGGGGGCAGTCCACATTGACAGGGGGCACTCATAGTTGATAGCGGTCACTCCACATTGACTGGGAGCCCTCCGCATTGACAGAGGGCAATACCCATTGACACGGGGCACTCCTCATTGACAGGGGACACTCCTCATTGACAGGGGGCACTCCTCATTGGCAGGGGGCACTCCTCATTGACAGGGGGCACTCCTCATTGGCGGGGGGGTGTGCATTCCTTATTGACCGGGGGCACTTCTCATTGACAGGGGGCACTCTGCATTGACAGGGTGCACTCCTCATTGTCAGGGGGCAGTCCACATTGACATGGGACACTCATACTTGATAGCGGTCACTCCACATTGACTGGGGGTCCTCCTCATTGACAGGGGGTTCACCTCATTGACAGGGGGCACTCCTCATTGACAGGGGTCAGTCCACATTTACAGGGGGCACTCATAGTTGATAGCGGAAACTCCACATTGACAGGGGGCCCTCCGCATTGACAGAGGGCAATATCCACTGACACGGGGTACTCCTCATTGACAGGGGGCACTCCTCATTGACAGGGGGCACTCCTCATTGACAGCGGGCACTCCTCATTGAACGGGACACTCCTCATTGACAGGGGGCACTCCACATTGACAGGGGGTGCGCCTCATTGACAAGGGCAAAGCTCATTGACAGGGGGCACTCCTCATTGACAGCGTGAAGTTCTCATTGACAGGGGGCACTCCTCATTGACAGGGGGGTCTCCTCATTGACAGGGGACACTCCTCATTGACAGGGGGGTCTCCTCATTGACAGGGTACACTCCTCATTGACAGGGGGTACTCCTCATTGGCGTGGGCACTTGGCATTGACAGGGGGCACTGCTCATTGACCGGGGACTTTCGTCATTGACGGCGGGCACTCCTCATTGACAGAAGGCTCTCATCATTGACAGAGGGCACTCATCATTGACAGGGGTCACTCCTCAGTGACAGAGATCACTCCTCATTTTCAGGAGGCCCTCCGCATTTACAGGGGGGGCCTCCTCATTGTCAGGGGGCACTCCTCATTGACAGCGGGCACTCCTCATTGAAAGCAGGCACTCCTCATTGACAGGAAGCACTCCTCATTAACAGGGGGCACTCCTCATTGACAGCAGGCACTCCTCATGGACAAGGCAAACTCATTGAAAAGGGGCATTTCTCATTGACAGAGGGCACTACTCATTGACGGGTGGGGGCAATCCTCATTGACGGTGGTGCACTCCTCATTTACAGAGTTACTCCTCATTGACAGGGGGCTCTCCTCATTGACGGGGGCACTCATATTTAACAGCGGGCACTCCTCATTGACAGGGGGCACTCCTCATTGACAGCGGGCACTCCTCATTGACAGGGGGCACTCCTTATTGTCAGGGGGCACACCTCATTGACGGCGTCTGACACTCCTTATTGACGGGGCCACTCCTCATTGACCGGGGTCACACTTCAGAGACGGGGGGGGGGGACTCCTCATTGACCGGGGGCACGCCTCATTGAGAGCGGGCACTTCTCGTTAACAGGGGGATTACTCATTGATTGGGGGGGGCACTCCTTATTGACGGGGGGCACTCCTCGTTGACAGGGGGCACTCTTCAGAGACGGGGGGGCACTCCTCATTGACAGGGGGCACTCCACATTCACAGGGGGCCCTTCTCATTGACAGGAGGCACTCCTCTTTGACGGGGTGGTTCACTCCTTATTGACGGAGGTGGGCACTCCTCATTGACGGGGGGCACTCATCATTGACAGGCGGCTCTCCTCATTGACAGGGGACACTCCTCATTGACAGGGGGCTGTCCTCATTGACAGGGGGTACTCCTCATTTACAGGAGGTACACTTTATAGACAGAGGGACACTCCTCATTGACAGGGGACACTCCTCATTGAGAGGGGTCTTTCGTCATTGACGGGGCGCACTGCTCAATGATGGGGGGGCTCCTAATTTAGAGCAGTCACTCCTCATTGACGGTGGGCCACCCCTCATCTATAGGGTTACGACTCATTGAAAGGGCGGGGGGCACTCCCCATTGACAGGGTTCACGCCTCATTGACAGGGGGCTCTCCTCATTGACAGGGGGCATACCTCATTGACAGCGGGCCCTCCTAGTTGCCAGCGGGCAATCCTCGTTGAAAGGGGGCACGCCTCATTGACAGGGGGTACCCCTCATTGACAGCGGGCACTCCTCATTGACAGCAGGCACTCCTCATTGACAGGAAGCACTCCTCATTAACAGGGGGCACTCCTCATTGACAGCAGGCACTCCTCATGGACAGGGCAAACTCATTGAAAAGGGGCATTTCTCATTGACAGAGGGCACTACTCATTGACGGGTGGGGGCACTCCTCATTGACGGTGGGGCACTCCTCATTGACAGAGTTACTCCTCATTGACAGGGGGCTCTCCTCATTGACGGGGGCACTCCTCATTGACAGAGGGCACTCCTAGTTGACAGCGGGCACACCTCATTGACAGGGGGCACTCCGCATTGACAGCGGGCACACTTCATTGACAGGGGGCACTCCGCATTGACAGCGGGCTCTCCTCATTGACAACGGGCACTCCTCGCTGACAGGGGACACCCCTCATTGACAGGGGGCAGTCCACATTGACGGAGGCACTCATATTTAACAGCGGGCACTCCTCATTGAAAGGGGGCACTCCGCATTGACAGGGGGCGAAACCCATTGACAGGGGGCACTCCCCATTGACAGCGGGCACTCCTCATTGACAGGGGGCACTCCTTATTGTCAGGGGGCACACCTCATTGACGGCGTCTGACACTCCTTATTGACGGGGCCACTCCTCATTGACCGGGGTCACACTTCAGAGACGGGGGGGGGACTCCTCATTGACCGGGGGCACTCCTCATTGAGAGCGGGCACTTCTCGTTAACAGGGGGATTACTCATTGATTGGGGGGGGGCACTCCTTATTGACGGGGGGCACTCCTCGTTGACAGGGTGGACTCTTCAGAGACGGGGGGGGGCACTCCTCATTGACAGGGGGCACTCCACATTCACAGGGGGCCCTTCTCATTGACAGGAGGCACTCCTCTTTGACGGGGTGGTTCACTCCTTATTGACGGGGGTGGGCACTCATCATTGACGGGGTCACTCATCATTGACAGGGGGCTCTCCTCATTGACAGGGGACACTCCTCATTGACAGGGGGCACTCCTCATTGACAGGGGGCTGTCCTCATTGACAGGGGGTACTCCTCATTTACAGGGGGTACACTTTATAGACGGAGGGACACTCCTCATTGACAGGGGACACTCCTCATTGAGAGGGGTCTTTCGTCATTGACGGGGCGCACTGCTCAATGATGGGGGGGCTCCTCATTTAGAGCAGTCACTCCTCATTGACGGTGGGCCACCCCTCATCTATAGGGTTACTACTCATTGAAAGGGCGGGGGGCACTCCCCATTGACAGGGTTCACGCCTCATTGACAGGGGGCTCTCCTCATTGACAGGGGCATTCCTCATTGACAGCGGGCCCTCCTAGTTGCCAGCGGGCAATCCTCGTTGAAAGGGGGCACGCCTCATTGAAAGGGGGTACCCCTCATTGACAGCGGGCACTTCTCATTGACAGGGGGCATTCCTGATTGACAGCAGGCACTTCTCATTGACAGGGGGCCCTCCTCATTGACGGGGGAGGGGGTGCACTCCTTATTGACCGGGGGCACTTCTCATTGACAGAGGGGCCTCCTCATTGAAAGGGGGCAATCCTCGTTGACAGGTGGGTCTCCTCATTGACAGGGGAAAATCCTCATTGACAGGGGGCACTGCTCATTGACCGGGGGCATTCGTCATTGACGGGGGGCACTCCTCATTGACAGAAGGCTCTCATCATTGTCAGAGGGCACTCATCATTTACAGGGATCACTCCTCATTGACAGAGATCACATCTCATTATCACGGGGCACTCCTCCTTGTCAGGGGACCCTCCGCATTTACAGGGGGCCCTCCTCATTGACAGCGGGCACTCCTCATTGACAGCAGGCATTCCTCTTTGACAGGGGACACTCCTCATTGACAGGAAGAACAGTCCACATTGACAGTGGGCACTCATAGTTGATAGCGGTCACTCCACATTGACAGGGGGCCCTCCGCATTGACAGAGGGCAGTACCCATTGACACGGGGCACTCCTCATTGACAGGGGGCACTCCTCATTGACAGGGGGAACTCCTCATTGACAGGGGGCACTCCTCATTGGCAGCGGGCAATCCTCATTGTAAGGGGGCACTCCTTATTGACAGGGGGCACTACTCATGACAGGGGGTACTCCTCATTGACAGGGGGCACTCCTCATTGACAGCGGGCACTCCTCATTGACAAGGGGCACTCCTCATTGACAGGGAGCACTCCTCATTGACAGGGGCACTCCCCATTGACAGGGGGCAAAACGCATTGACAGGGGGCACTCCTCATTGACAGGGGGCACTCCTCATTGTCAGGGGGCACTCCTCATTGACAGGGGGCACTCCTCATTGACGGGAGGGCACTCCTTATTGACGGGGGGGCACTCCTCATTGACAGGGGGCACTCCTCATTGACAGTGGGCACTCCTAGTTGTCAGCGGGCGCTCCTCATTGACAGGGGTCACTCCTCATTGACAGGGGCACTGCTCATTGACAAGCGGCACTCCTCATTGACATCGGGCACTTCTCATTGACAGGGGGCACTCCTCATTTACGGGAGGGGGGTGCACTCCTCATTGACCGGGGGCACTTCTCATTGACAGGGGGCTCTCCTCATTGGCAGGGTGTACTCCTCATTGACAGGGGGGTCTCCTCATTGAAAGGGGGGACTCCTCATTGACGCGTGGGAGCAGTCGTCATTGATGTGGGGCACTCCTCATTGACAGGGGTTACACATTATAGACGGGTGGGCCTTCCTCATTGACAGGGGGCACTCCTCATTGACAGGGGTCACTCCTCATTGACAGCGGGCACTCCTCAATGACTTTGGTTACTCCTCATTGACAAGGGCACAGCTCATTGACAGGGGGCACTCCTCATTGACGTGGGGGTGTGCATTCCTTATTGACAGGGGGTAATCCTCATTGACAGGGGCCATTCCTCATTGACAGGGGGGTCTCCTCATTGACAGGGGGCACTCCTCATTGACAGGGGGTACTCCTCATTGGAGTGGGCACTCTGTATTGACAGGGGGCACTGCTCTTTGTCCGGGGGCTTTCGTCATTGACGGGGGGCACTCTTCATTGACAGAAGGCTCTCATCATTGACAGAGGGCACTCATCATTGACAGGGGTCACTCCTAATTGACAGAGATCACTCCTCATTTTTCGGTGGCACTCCTCATTGTCAGGGGGCCCTCCGCATTTACAGGGGGCCCTCCTCATTGACAGGGGGCACTTCTCATTGACAGAGGTCACTCCACATTGACAGCAGGCACTTCTCATTGACAGGGGAGACTCCTCATTGACAGGAAGCACTCCTCATTAACAGGGGGCACTCCTCATTGACAGCAGGCACTCCTCATGGACAGGGCAAACTCATTGAAAAGGGGCACTTCTCATTGACAGGGGGTACTCTTCATAGAAGGGGGAGCACTTCTCTTTGACTGAGGGCACTACTCATTGACGGGTGGGGGCACTCCTCATTGACGGGGGGGACTCCTCATTGAAAGGGTGAAAACTTTATAGACGGGGGCGCTCGTCATTGACAGGGGACACTCCTCATTGACAGGGGTCATTCGTCATTGACGGGGGGTACTACTCAATGATTGGGGGACTGCTAATTTACAGCGTTCACTCCTCATTGACGGTGGGGCACTCCTCATTTTCAGAGTTACTCCTCATTGACAGGGGGCTCTCCTCATTGACAGGGGGCACTCCTCATTGACGGGGCACTCCGCATTGACAGAGGGCTCTCCTAGTTGACAGGGGGCACTCCTCATTGACAGGGGGCACTCCTCATTGACAGGGGGCACTCTTCATTGACAGGGGGCACTCCTCATTGACAGGGGGCACTCCTCATTGACAGGGTGCACTCCTCATTGACAGGGGGCACTCCTCATTGACAGCGGGCACTCCTCATTGACAGCGGGCACTCCTCATTGACAGGGGCACTCCTCATTGACAGGGGGTACTCCTCATTGACAGGGGGCACTCCACATTGACAGGGGGACCTTCTCATTTATAGGAGGCACTCTTCTTTGACGGGGTGGTTCACTCCTTATTGACGTGGGTGGGCACTCCTCATTGACGGGGGGCACTCATCATTGACAGCGGGAACTCCTCATTGACAGGGGGCAATCCTCATTCACAGGGGGCACTCCTCATTGACAGGGGGCAATACCCATTGACACGGGGCACTCCTCATTGACAGGGGGCACTCCTCATTGACAGCGGGCACTCCTCATTGACGGGGGCAGTCCTTTTTGACAGGGGGCACTCCTCATTGAGAGGGGGTACTCCTCATTGACAGGGGCACTGCTCATTGACAAGCGGCACTCCTCATTGACATCGGGCAATTCTCATTGACAGGGGGCACTCCTCATTTACGGGAGGGGTGTGCACTCCTTATTGACCGGGGGCACTTCTCATTGACAGGGGGCTCTCCTCATTGACAGGGTGTACTCCTCATTGACAGGGGGGTCTCCTCATTGAAAGGGGGGACTCCTCATTGACGCGTGGGAGCACTCGTCATTGACGTGGGGCACTCCTCATTGACAGGGGGTACACATTATAGACGGGTGGGCGCTCCTCATTGACGGGGACATTCCTCATTGACAGGGGTCATTCGTCATTGACGGGGGGGACTGCTCAATGATGGGGGAACTCCTAATTTACAGTGGTCACTCCTCATAGACGGCGGAGCACTCCTCATTTACAGGCTTACTCCTCATTGACAGCGTGTTCTCCTCATTGACAGGAGGCACTCCTCATTTACGGCGGGGGGGTGCACTCCTTATTGTCTGGGGGCACTTCTCATTGACAGGGGGATCTCCTCATTTACAGGCTTACTACTCATTGACAGTGTGCTCTCCTCATTGACAGGGGGCACTCCTCATTGACAGCGGGCAGTCCACATTGACAGGGAGCACGCCTCATTGACAGGGGGTACTCCTCATTGACAGAGGGCACTCTTCATTGACAGAGGGCACTCCTCATTGACAGGGGGTACTCCTCATTGACAGGGGGCACTCCTCATTGACAGGGGGTACTCCTCATTGGCGTGGGCACTCCTCATTGACAGGGGGTCCACTTTATCGGCGGGGGAAGCTCCTCATTGACAGGGGACACTCCTCATTAACAGGGGTCATTCGTCATTGACGGGGGGCACTGCTCAATGATGGGGGGACTCCTAATTTACAGCGGTCACTCCTCATTGACAGTGGGGCACTCCTCATTTACAGGGTTACTCCTCATTGACAAGGAGGCTCTCCTCATTGACAGGGGGCACTCCAAAGTGACAGAGGGCACTCCGAATTGACAGCGGGCACTCCTCATTGACAGGGGGTCCACTTTATCGGCGGTGGAAGCTCCTCATTGAAAGGGGACACTTCTCATTGACGGCGGTCATTCGTCATTGACGGGGTCACTGCTCAATAATGGGGAGGCTCCTAATTTAGAGCAGTCACTCCTCTTTGACGTTGGGGCACTCCTCATCTACAGGGTTACTCCTCATTGACAGGGCGGGGGGCACTCGTCATTCACAGGGTTCACGCCTCATTGACAGGGGGCTCTCCACATTGACAGGGGGCACTCCTCATTGACAGGGGGCACTCCTCATTGACAGAGGGCACTCCTAGTTGACAGCGGGTACTCCTCGTTGACAGGGGGCACGCCTCATTGACAGGGGGTACCCCTCATTCACAAGGGGCACTCCTCATTGAATGGGGGCACTCCTCAGTGACACGGGGGCCCTCCTCATTGACAGAGGGCACTCCTCATTGACAGCGGGCACTCCTCGTTGACAGGGGACACACAACATTGACAGGGGGCACACGTCATTGACACGGGACACGCCTCATTTACAGGGTCACGCCTCATTTCCAGTGTTACTCCACATAGCGGGGTGCACCTCTCATTGACGGGGCACTACTGATTGACAGAGGGCACCCATTGTTGATAGCGGGCACTCCTCATTGACATGGGGCCCTCCGCATTGACAGGGGGCTAAACCCATTGACAGGGTGCACTCCTTTTTGACAGGGGGCAGTCCACATTGACAGGGGTCACTCAAAGTTGATAGCGGGCACTCCTCATTGACAGGGGGCACTCCGCATTGACAGGGGGCAATACCGATTGACAGGGGGCACTCCTCATTGACAGAGAGCACTCCTCATTGACAGGGGGCACACGTCATTGACAGCGGGCACTCCTCATTGACAGGGGGCACTCCTCTTTGACAGGGTCACTCTTCATTGACAGGGGGTACTCCTCATTGACAGGGGCACTGCTCATTGACAAGCGGCACTCCTCATTGACAGCGGGCATTTCTCATTGACAGGGGGCACTCCTCATTGACAGGGGGCACTCCTCATTGACAGCGGGCACTCCTCATTGAAAGGGGCACTCCTCATTGACGGGGGCACTCCTCATTGACAGGGGATACTCCTCATTGACAAGGGCACAGCTCATTGACAGGGGGCACTCCTCATTGACAGCGGGCAGTTCTCAGTGACAGGGGGCACACCTCATTGGCGGGGGTGTGTGCATTCCTTATTGACCGGGTGCACTTCTCATTGACAGGGGGTACTCCTCATTGACAGGGGGTACTCCTCATTGACAGGGGGCACTCCTCATTGACAGCGGGCACTCCTCATTGAAAGGGGGCACTCCTGATTGACAGGGGGCACTCCTCATTGACAGCGGGCACTCCTCATTGAAAGGGGGCACTCCTCATTGACAGGGGGCACTCCTCATGACAGGGGGTACTCCTCATTGACAGGGGCACTGCTCATTGACAGGGGGCACTCCTCATTGACAGCGGGCACTCCTCATTGAAAGGGGGCACTCCTCATTGACAGGGGGCACTCCTCATGACAGGGGGTACTCCTCATTGACAGGGGCACTGCTCATTGACAGAGGGCACTCCGCATTGTGAACGTGCACTTCTCATTGACAGGGGGCACTCCTCATTGGCGGGGGGGTGTGCATTCCTTATTGACCATGGGCACTTCTCATTGACAGGGGGTAGTCCTCATTGACAAGGGTCACTCCTCATTGACAGGGGAGTCTCCACTTTGACAGGGGGCACTCCTCATTGACAGGGGGTACTCCTCATTGGCGTGGGTACTCTGCACTGACAGGGTGCACTCCTCATTGTCAGGGGGCAGACCACATTGACAGGGGGCACTCATCGTTGATAGCGGTCACTCCACATTGACTGGGAGCCCTCCGCATTGACAGAGGGCAATATCCATTGACACGGGGCACTCCTCATTGACAGGGGACACTCTTCATTGACAGGGGGCACTCCTCATTGACAGGGGGCACTCCTCATTGACAGGGGGCACTCCTCATTGACGGGGGGGGGGTGTGCATTCCTTATTGACCGGGGGCACTTCTCATTGACAGGGGGAACTCCTCATTGACAGGGGGGTCTCCACATTGACAGGGGGCCTTCCTCATTGACAGGGTGTACTCCTCATTGACAGGGTGAACTCCTCATTGGCGTGGGCACTCTGCATTGACAGGGTGCACTCCTCATTGTCAGGGGGCAGTCCACATTGACATGGGGCACTCATACTTGATATCGGTCACTCCACATTGACTGGGGGTCCTCCTCATTGACAGGGGGTTCTCCTCATTGACAGGGGGCACTCCTCATTGACAGGGGTCAGTCCAAATTTACAGGGGGCACTCATAGTTGATAGCGGAAACTCCACATTGACAGGGGGCCCTCCGCATTGACAGAGGGCAATATCCATTGACACGGGGTACTTCCCATTGACAAGGGGCACTACCCATTGACAGGGGGCACTCCTCATTGACCGCGGGCACTCCTCATTGAAAGGGACACTCCTCATTGACAGGGGGCACTCCTCATTGACAGGGGGTGCTCCTCATTGACAAGGGCAAAGCTCATTGACAGGGGGCACTCCTCATTGACAGCGGGCAGTTCTCATTGACAGGGGGCACTCCTCATTGACAGGGGGGTCGCGTCATTGACAGGGGACACTCCTCATTGACAGGGGGTACTCCTCATTGGCGTGGGCACTTGGCATTGACAGGGGGCACTGCTCATTGACCGGGGACTTTCGTCATTGACGGCGGGCACTCCTCATTGACAGAAGGCTCTCATCATTGACAGAGGGCATTCATCATTGACAGGGGTCACTCCTCATTTTCAGGAGGCCCTCCGCATTTACAGGGGGGCCTCCTCATTGTCAGGGGGCACTCCTTATTGCCAGCGGGCACTCCTCATTGACAGCAGGCACTCCTCATTGACAGAAAGCACTCGTCATTAACAGGGGGCACTCCTCATTGACAGCAGGCACTCCTCATGGACAGGGCAAACTCATTGAAAAGGGGCATTTCTCATTGACAGAGGGCACTACTCATTGACGGGTGGGGGCACTCCTCATTGACGGTGGTGCACTCCTCATTTACAGAGTTACTCCTCATTGACAGGGGGCTCTCCTCATTGACGGGCGCACTCCTCATTGACAGAGGGCACTCCTAGTTGACAGCGGGCACACCTCATTGACAGGGGGCACTCCGCATTGACAGGGGGCGAAACCCATTGACAGGGGGCACTCCTCATTGACAGCGGGCACTCCTCATTGACAGGGGGCACTCCTTATTGTCAGGGGGCACACCTCATTGACGGCGTCTGGCACTCCTTATTGACGGGGCCACTCTTCATTGACCGGGGTCACACTTCAGAGACGGGGGGGGGGACTCCTCATTGACCGGGGGCACTCCTCATTGAGAGCGGGCACTTCTCGTTAACAGGGGGATTACTCATTGATTGGGGGGGGGCACTCCTTATTGACGGGGGGCACTCCTCGTTGTCAGGGGGCACTCTTTAGAGACGGGGGGGCACTCCTCATTGACAGGGGGCTCTCCACATTCACAGGGGGCCCTTCTCATTGACAGGAGGCACTCCTCTTTGACGGGGTGGTTCACTCCTTATTGACGGGGGTGGGCACTCCTCATTGACGGGGGGCACTCATCATTGACAGGGGGCACTCCTCATTGACAGGGGACACTCCTCATTGACAGGGGGCTGTCCTCATTGACAGGGGGTACTCCTCATTTACAGGGGGTACACTTTATAGACGGAGGGACACTCCTCACTGACAGGGGACACTCCTCATTGAGAGGGGTCTTTCGTCATTGACGGGGCGCACTGCTCAATGATGGGGGGGCTCCTCATTTAGAGCAGTCACTCCTCATTGACGGTGGGCCACCCCTCATCTATAGGGTTACTATTCATTGAAAGGGCGGGGGGCACTCCCCATTGACAGGGTTCACGCCTCATTGACAGGGGGCTCTCCTCATTGACAGGGGGCATTCCTCATTGTGAGCGGGCCCTCCTAGTTGCCAGCGGGCAATCCTCGTTGAAAGGGGGCACGCCTCATTGACAGGGGGTACCCCTCATTGACAGCGGGCACTTCTCATTGACAGGGGGCATTCCTGATTGACAGGGGCACTGCTCATTGTCAGGGGCACTCCTCATTGACAGCAGGCACTTCTCATTGACAGGGGGCCCGCCTCATTGACGGGGGAGGGGATGCACTCCTTATTGACCGGGGGCACTTCTCATTGACAGAGGGGCCTCCTCATTGACATGGGGCAATCCTCGTTGACAGGGGGGTCTCCTCATTGACAGGGGGCAATCCTCATTGACAGGGGGCACTGCTCATTGACCGGGGGCATTCGTCATTGACGGGGGGCACTCCTCATTGACAGAAGGCTCTCATCATTGTCAGAGGGCACTCATCATTTACAGGGATCACTCCTCATTGACAGAGATCACATCTCATTATCACGGGCACTCCTCCTTGTCAGGGGACCCTCCGCATTTACAGGGGGCCCTCCTCATTGACAGCGGGCACTCCTCATTGACAGCAGGCATTCCTCTTTGACAGGGGACACTCCTCATTGACAGGAAGAACAGTCCACATTGACAGTGGGCACTCATAGTTGATAGCGGTCACTCCACATTGACAGGGGGCCCTCCGCATTGACAGAGGGAGTACCCATTGACACGGGGCACTCCTCATTGACAGGGGGCACTCCTCATTGACAGGGGGAACTCCTCATTGACAGGGGGCACTCCTCATTGACAGCGGGCAATCCTCATTGTAAGGGGGCACTCCTCATTGACAGGGGGCACTCCTCATGACAGGGGGTACTCCTCATTGACAGGGGGCACTCCTAATTGACAGCGGGCACTCCTCATTGACAAGGGGCACTCCTCATTGACAGGGAGCACTCCTCCTTGACAGGGGCACTCCCCATTGACAGGGGGCAAAACGCATTGACAGGGGGCACTCCTCATTGACAGGGGGCACTCCTCATTGTCAGGGGGCACTCCTCATTGACAGGGGGCACTCCTCATTGACGGGGGGGCACTCCTTATTGACGGGGCGGCACTCCTCATTGACAGGGGGCACTCCTCATTTACACGGGGCATTCCTCCTTGTCAGGGGGGCACTCCTCATTGACAGGGAGCACTCCTCATTGACAGGGGGTACTCCTCATTGACAGGGGGCACTCCTAATTGATAGGTGCCACTCCTAATTGACAGGGAGAGCTCCAAATTGACAAGGCGCTATCCTAATTGACAGGGGGCACTCCTAATTGAAAGGCGACACACCTCAGTGACAGGGGACACTCCTCATTGACAGGCGGCACTCGTCATTGACAGCGGGCAGTCCTCATTGACAGGGCGCATTCCTCCTTGACAGGGGGCACTCCTCATGGACAGGGGGCACTCCTCATTGACAGGGGGCACTCCTAATTGACAGTGGTCACTCCTCATTGACAGGGGGCACTCATCATTGACAGGGAGCGTTCCTCATTGACAGGGGGCACTCCTCATTGACAGGGGGCACTCCTAATTGACAGTGGTCACTCCTCGTTGACGTTCGGGCACTCGTTATTGAGGGGGGGTGTACTGCTAATTGAAATGGGAATTTCCCCATTGACAGGGGCGTCCTCATTGACTGGGGGCACTCCTCATTGACAGGGCGTACTCCTAATTGACAGGCGACACACCCCATCGGCAGGGGACACTCCTCATTGACAGGGGGCACTCATCATTGACAGGGAGCATTCGTCATTGACAGGGGGCACTCCTCATTGACAGGGGGTACTCCTCATTGACAGGGGGCACTCCTAATTGATAGGTGCCACTCCAAATTGACAGGGAGAGCTCCAAATTGACAAGGCGCTATCCTAATTGACAGGGGGCACTCCTCATTGACAGGGGGCATTCCTCCTTGACAGGGGGCACTCTTCATTGACAGGGGGCATTCCTCCTTGTCAGTGGGCACTCCTCATTGACAGGGGGCACTCCTCATTTACAGGGAGCACTCCTCATTGACAGGAGGCATTCCTCCTTGTCAGGGGGCACTCCTCATTGACAGGGGGCACTCCTCATTTACACGGGGCATTCCTCCTTGTCAGGGGGGCACTCCTCATTGACAGGAGGGTACTCCTCATTGACAGGGGGCACTCCTAATTGATAGGTGCCACTCCTAATTGACAGGGAGAGCTCCAAATTGACAAGGCGCTATCCTAATTGACAGGGGGCACTCCTAATTGAAAGGCGACACACCTCAGTGACAGGGGACACTCCTCATTGACAGGCGGCACTCGTCATTGACAGCGGGCAGTCCTCATTGACAGGGCGCATTCCTCCTTGACAGGGGGCACTCCTCATGGACAGGGGGCACTCATCATTGACAGGGAGCATTCGTCATTGATAGGGGGCACTCCTCATTGACAGGGGGTACTCCTCATTGACAGGGGGCACTCCTAATTGATAGGTGCCACTCCAAATTGACAGGGAGAGCTCCAAATTGACAAGGCGCTATCCTAATTGACAGGGGGCACTCCTAATTGACGGGCGACAGACCTCAGTGACAGGGGACACTCCTCATTGACAGGCGGCACTCGTCATTGATAGCGGGCAGTCCTCATTGACAGGGCGCATTCCTCCTTGACAGGGGGCACTCCTCATGGACAGGGGGCACTCCTCATTGTCTAGGGGTCACTCCTCGTTGACGGTGGGGCCCTCGTCATTGAGGGGGGGGTACTGCTCATTGACAAGGCGACTTCCTCATTGACAGGGGCGTCCGAACTGACAGGGCAACAACTAATTGACTGGCGACACACCCCATCGGCAGGGGACACTCCTCATTGACAGGGGGCCCTCCTCATTGACGGGGAGCACTTCTCATTGACGGTGGGCATTCCAACTTGACAGTTGGCACTCCTCATTGAAAGGGGGCACACCTCATTGACATGGACCACTCCTCATTGACAGGGGGCACTCCTGATTGACAGTGGTCACTCCTCATTGACGAGGGGTCACTCCTCGTTAACGGTGGGCACTCGTCATTGAGGGAGGCGGGGGGTACTGCTCATTGACAAGGGGACTTCCTCATTGACAGGGGCGACCTAATTGACAGGGGGCACAACTGTAATTGACTGGCGACACACCCCATCGGCAGGGGACACTCCTCATTGACAGGGGGCACTCCTCATTGACAGGGGGCATTCCTCCTTGACAGGGGGCACTCTTCATTGACAGAGGGCATTCCTCCTTGTCAGTGGGCACTCCTCATTGACTGGGGGCACTCCTCATTTACAGGGAGCACTCCTCATTGACAGGAGGCATTCCTCCTTGTCAGGGGGCACTCCTCATTGACAGGGGGCACTCCTCATTTACACGGGGCATTCCTCCTTGTCAGGGGGGCACTCCTCATTGACAGGGAGCACTCCTCATTGACAGGGGGTACTCCTCATTGACAGGGGGCACTCCTAATTGATAGGTGCCATTCCTAATTGACAGGGAGAGCTCCAAATTGACAAGGCGCTATCCTAATTGACAGGGGGCACTCCTAATTGAAAGGCGACACAACTCAGTGACAGGGGACACTCCTCATTGACAGGCGGCACTCGTCATTGACAGCGGGCAGTCCTCATTGACAGGGCGCATTCCACCTTGACAGGGGGCACTCCTCATGGACAGGGGGCACTCCTCATTGACAGGGGGCACTCCTAATTGACAGTGGTCACTCCTCATTGACAGGGGGCACTCATCATTGACAGGGAGCGTTCCTCATTGACAGGGGGCACTCCTCATTGACAGGGGGTACTCCTCATTGACAGGGGGCACTCCTAATTGAAATGTGCAACTCCTAATTGACAGTGGGAGCTTCTAATTGACAAGGCGCTATCCTAATTGACAGGGGGCACTCCTAATTGACTGGCGACACACCCCACCGGCAGGGGACACTCCTCATTGACAGGGGGCACTCCTCATTGACAAGGAGCTCTTCTCAATGACAGGGGGCTTCCCTCCTTGACAGGGGGCGCTCCTCATTGACAGGGGGTACTCCTCATTGACAGGCGGCACTGCTAATTGATAGGTGCCACTCCTAATTGTCAGGGGGTACTCCTAATTGACATGGCGCTATCCTAACTGTCAGGGGGAAGACCTAATTGACAGGGGTCACACCGTATTGGCATGGGACTCTACTCATTGACGGGGGCACTCCTCATTGACAGGCGGCATTTCTCATTGACAGGGGGCACTCCTCATTGACAGGGGGCATTCCTTATTTAAAGGGACCACTCCTCATTGACAGGGGGCACTCGTCATTGTCAGGCGGCACTCCTCATTGACAGGGGCATTCCTAATTGACAGAGGGCACCGCTAATTGAGAGACGACACACCTCAGTGACAGGGGACTCTCCTCATTGACAGGCGGCACTCGTCATTGACAGCGGGCAGTCCTCATTGACAGGGCGCATTCCTCCTTGACAGGGGGCATTCCTCATGGACAGGGGGCACTCCTCATTGACAGGGGGCACTCCTATTTGACAGTGGTCACTCCTCATTGACTAGGGGTCACTCCTCGTTGACGGTGGGGCCCTCGTCATTGAGGGGGGGGGGTACTGCTCATTGACAAGGCGACTTCCTCATTGACAGGGGCGTCCGAATTGACAGGGCAACAACTAATTGACTGGCGACACACCCCATCGGCAGGGGACACTCCTCATTGACAGGGGGCCCTCCTCATTGACGGGGAGCACTTCTCATTGACAGTGGGCATTCCAACTTGACAGTTGGCACTCCTCATTGACAGGGGGCACACCTCATTGACAGGGGGCACTCCTCATTGACAGGGGGCACTCCTAATTGACAGTGGTCACTCCTCATTGACTAGGGGTCACTCCTCGTTGACGGTGGACACTCGTCATTGAGGGAGGCGGGGAGTACTGCTCATTGACAAGGGGACTTCCTCATTGACAGGGGCGACCTAATTGACAGGGGGCACTCCTAATTGAAAGGCGACACACCTCAGTGACAGGGGACACTCCTCATTGACAGGCGGCACTCGTCATTGACAGCGGGCAGTCCTCATTGACAGGGCGCATTCCTCCTTGACAGGGGGCACTCCTCATGGACAGGGGGCACTCATCATTGACAGGGAGCATTCGTCATTGATAGGGGGCACTCCTCATTGACAGGGGGTACTCCTCATTGACAGGGGGCACTCCTAATTGATAGGTGCCACTCCAAATTGACAGGGAGAGCTCCAAATTGACAAGGCGCTATCCTAATTGACAGGGGGCACTCCTAATTGACGGGCGACAGACCTCAGTGACAGGGGACACTCCTCATTGACAGGCGGCACTCGTCATTGATAGCGGGCAGTCCTCATTGACAGGGCGCATTCCTCCTTGACAGGGGGCACTCCTCATGGACAGGGGGCAATCCTCATTGTCTAGGGGTCACTCCTCGTTGACGGTGGGGCCCTCGTCATTGAGGGGGGGGGTACTGCTCATTGACAAGGCGACTTCCTCATTGACAGGGGCGTCCGAATTGACAGGGCAACAACTAATTGACTGGCGACACACCCCATCGACAGGGGACACTCCTCATTGACAGGGGGCCCTCCTCATTGACGGGGAGCACTTCTCATTGACAGTGGGCATTCCAACTTGACAGTTGGCACTCCTCATTGACAGGGGGCACACCTCATTGACAGGGGGCACTCCTCATTGACAGGGGGCACTCCTAATTGACAGTGGTCACTCCTCATTGACTAGGGGTCACTCCTCGTTGACGGTGGACACTCGTCATTGAGGGAGGCGGGGAGTACTGCTCATTGACAAGGGGACTTCCTCATTGACAGGGGCGACCTAATTGACAGGGGGCACAACAAATTGACTGGCGACACACCCCATCGGCAGGGGACACTCCTCATTGACAGGGGGCACTCCTCATTGACAGGGGGCATTCCTCCTTGAAAGGGGGCACTCTTCATTGACAGGGGGAATTCCTCCTTGTCAGGGGGCACTCCTCATTGACAGGGGGCACTCCTCATTTACAGGGAGCACTCCTCATTGACAGGAGGCATTCCTCCTTGTCAGGGGAGCACACCTCATTGACAGGGAGCACTCCTCATTGGCAGGGGGCATTCCTCCTTGTCAGGGTGTATTCCTCATTGACAGGGGGCACTCCTAATTGATAGGTGCCACTCCTCATTGACAGGGAGAGCTCCTAATTGACAAGGCGCTATCCTAATTGACAGGGGGCACTCCTAATTGACAGGCGACACACCTCAGTGACAGGGGACACTCCTCATTGACTGGGGGCCACTCCTCATTGACTGTGGGGCTAACTGACCACTGACCTAACTTACGAGGGGCACTCCTATATGAAAGGGGGCACTCCTAATTGACAGGGGAGATTCGTAATTGACAGGGCACAATCCTTTTTTACAGTATGCAATTCTCATTGACAGGGTGCACTCCTAATTGACAGGGGAAACTCCTCTTTTACAGTTGCGCTCCGAATTTACAGTGGACACACCTCATTAGAACATAGAACATAGAACATTACAGCGCAGAACAGGCCCTTCGGCCCACGATGTTGCACCGACCAGTTAAAAAAAAAACTGTGACCCTCCAACCTAAACCAATTTCTTTTCGTCCATGAACCTATCTACGGATCTCTTAAACGCCCCCAAACTAGGCGCATTTACTACTGATGCTGGCAGGGCATTCCAATCCCTCACCACCCTCTGGGTAAAGAACCTACCCCTGACATCGGTTCTATAACTACCCCCCCTCAATTTAAAGCCATGCCCCCTCGTGCTGGATTTCTCCATCAGAGGAAAAAGGCTATCACTATCCACCCTATCTAAACCTCTAATCATCTTATATGTTTCAATAAGATCCCCTCTTAGCCGCCGCCTTTCCAGCGAAAACAATCCCAAATCCCTCAGCCTCTCCTCATAGGATCTCCCCTCCATACCAGGCAACATCCTGGTAAACCTCCTCTGCACCCTCTCCAAAGCCTCCACATCCTTCCTGTAATGTGGGGACCAGAACTGCACACAGTACTCCAAGTGCGGCCGCACCGGAGTTGAGTACAGTTGCAACATAACGCTACGACTCCTAAATTCAATCCCCCTACCAATAAACGCCAAGACACCATATGCCTTCTTAACAACCTTATCTACTTGATTCCCAACTTTCAGGGATCTATGCACACATACACCTAGATCCCTCTGCTCCTCCACACTATTCAAAGTCCTCCCGTTAGCCCTATACTCAACACATCTGTTATTCCTACCAAAGTGAATTACCTCACACCTCTCCGCATTAAACTCCATCCGCCACCTCTCGGCCCAACTTTGCAACCTGTCTAAGTCTTCCTGCAAACTACGACACCCTTCCTCACTGTCTACCACACCACCGACTTTGGTGTCATCAGCAAATTTGCTAATCCACCCAACTATACCCTCATCCAGATCATTAATAAATATTACAAACAGCAGTGGCCCCAAAACAGATCCCTGAGGTACACCACTTGTAACCGCACTCCATGATGAATATTTACTATCAACCACCACCCTCTGTTTCCTATCCGCTAGCCAATTCCTGATCCAATTTCCTAGATCACCCCCAATCCCATACATCTGCATTTTCTGCAGAAGCCTACCATGGTGAACCTTATCAAACGCCTTACTAAAATCCATATATACCACGTCCACCGCCTTGCCCCCATCCACCTCCTTGGTCACTTTCTCAAAAAACTCAATAAGGTTAGTAAGGCACGACCTACCTGCCACAAAACCATGCTGACTATCACCTATCAATTCATTACTCTCCAAATAACTATAAATCCTATCCCTTATAATTTTTTCCAACATCTTGCCGACAACAGAAGTGAGACTCACCGGTCTATAATTCCCGGGGAAGTCTCTGTTCCCCTTCTTAAACAATGGGACAACATTCGCTAACCTCCAATCTTCTGGTACTATACCAGAGGCCAACGACGACCTGAAGATCAGAGCCAGAGGCTCTGCAATCACTTCTCTTGCCTCCCAGAGAATCCTTGGATAAATCCCATCCGGACCAGGGGATTTATCTATTTTCAGACCCTCCAGAATATCCTGCACATCCTCCTTATCAACTGTAATACTGTCTATTCTACTCCCTTGCAACCCAGTGTCCTCCTCAGCTATATTCATGTCCCCTTGCGTGAACACCGAAGAGAAATATTGGTTCAATGCTTCACCAATCTCCTCCGGTTCCACACATAACTTCCCTCTGCCATCTATAACTGGCCCTAAACTTGCCCTAACCAACCTTCTGTTCTTGACATACCTATAGAACGCCTTAGGATTCTCTTTAACCCTATCCGCCAAAGTCTTCTCATGTCCCCTTTTAGCCCTCCTAAGCTCGCTCTTCAACTCCCTCTTAGCCAATCTAAAGCTTTCTAGTGCACTACCCGAGTGCTCACGTCTCATCCGAACATAAGCCTCCTTTTTCTTTTTAACCAACAAAGAAACTTTTTTGGTGCACCACGGTTCCCTAGCCCTACCAATTCCTCCTTGCCTGACAGGGACATACCTATCACAGACTCGCAGTAGCTGCTCCTTGAAAAAACTCCACATGTCGGACGTTCCCAGTCCCTGTAATCTCCTAGTCCAACCTATGTTTCCTAATTCTCTCCTAATAGCCTCATAATTACCCTTCCCCCAGCTAAAACCACTGGCCCGAGGTTCATGCCTATCCCTTTCCATCACTAAGGTGAACGTAACCGAATTGTGGTCACTATCACCAAAATGCACACCAACTTCCAGGTCTAGCACCTGGTCTGGCTCATTTCCCAGCACCAGATCCAATATAGCCTCACCTCTAGTTGGCCTGTCTACATACTGAGTCAAAAAACCTTCCTGCACGCTTTGAACAAAAACTGACCCCTCTAACGAGCTAGAGCTATAACAATTCCAGTCAATATTAGTCAAGTTAAAATCCCCCATAACAATTGCCCTATTACTTTCACTCCTAAGCAGGATTGACTCCGCAATCCTTTCCTCAACCTCTCTAGAACTTTTAGGAGGTCTATAAAAGACTCCCAACAGGGTGACCTCTCCTCTCCTATTTCTAATCTCCGCCCATACTACCTCAACAGATAAGTCCTCATCAAACCTCCTCTCTGACACTGTGATACAATCTCTGACCAATAATGCTACCCCTCCCCCTCTTCTACCTCCTTCCCTACTTCGACTAAAACATTTGAACCCCGGGACCTGCAGCATCCATTCCTGTCCCTGCTCTATCCATGTCTCTGAAATAGCCACAACATCGAAGTCCCAGGTACTGATCCACGCTGCAAGTTCACCCACTTTATTGCGAATACTCCTGGCATTGAAGTATACACATTTCAAACCCTGCTCCACCCCACCTCTGCAATGCCGTGCATTGCAGTCCCCATCCATGCATCCCTCACTTTCAGCCCCACTACTCAGGATCCCTCCCCCCCCCCCCCGAATCAGTTTAAACCTCCCTGCATGGCCTTAGCAAATTTACCCCCCAGGATATTGGTCCCCTTCTGATTAAGGTGTAGACCATCCTTCTCATAGAGGTCACACCTTCCCCAGTACGAGCCCCAATTGCTTAAGTACCTGAACCCCTCCCTCCTGCACCATCCCCTCAGCCATGAATTCAAACCTTCCCTCTCCCTATTCCTCTCTAAACTATCCCGTGGTACAGGCAAGAGTCCAGAGATAACCACTCTGTCAGTCTTGGCCTTTAGTTTCCACCCCAACTCCATAAATCCCTGCCTAATATCCCCTTCCCCTATCCTCCCTATGTCGTGTGTCCCCACATGTACAATAACTTGTGGTTTATCTCCCTCCCCCCTAAGAGTCCTGAATACCCTGTCAGACACATCCCGGACCCCAGCCCCTGGTAGGCAACACACCAACCCTGAGTCCCTACCTTTAGTTCCGACCCTCCTATCTGTCCCCTTAATGGTGGAGTCTCCAATCACAAGTCTTTTACAGCCCCTAACCACCTGAGCTTTCTCACTCGGCTCACCCCCAGAGATCCGCTCTCTATGCTCAGTTGATTCCTCCTCAACTGTAGCCTCCAGCACCGAAAACCTATTATGGAGGGGAACCGCCCCAGGGGATTGTCTTCCCGATTGCTTCTTACCCCTCCTCCTGGCATTGACCCAAGCCTCATTTCTAGGAGTTACTATTTCTCTATAACTCCTATCAACTTCCACCTCCGCCTCCCGAATTATGCGGAGTTCCTCTACCTCCCCCTCCAGCTCCTTTACACGCTCCTCCAGAAGCTGCAATCTAATGCACTTCTTACAACTAAAATCTCCTGAAACACTACTGGATTTCCTCACCACATACATCCCACAGGAGATGCAGCATACTGCCTGAACTGCCATCCCTGAGGCCATTACCAGCAAGAAAAAAAGAAAACAAAAAACTTCCCCACACTTATAATTAGGTTAGAGGAGGATGGAAGGGTGGGATCCTCTACCAGTGTAGAGGATCGGGTATCTCCTCTGCACCAATTTATAGGGCTAGGGGCCCGAGAGAAAAAAAAGCTACTACTGAGGGGGAACCACCCAGGTAACTGACTTTTAAAGTTAAAATAAAAACCCCTCCCAGACTCCTTTGCTGCCCACTTCTAGTTTTCACTTTAAACTTGAAAAACTGCTGTTAAAGTAAAGGCCAAAAAAATACACACACTAGCTGACTAATTAAATAAATAAACAATTCAATTAATCCAATTAATCTCTTACCAGCACTGCTGCTTTTCAATCACCCCTCTCAGCTTGCTCCAGTGGATCAATGAGGGGGAACCACCCAGGTAACTGACTTTTAAAGTTAAAATAAAAACCCTTCCCAGACTCCTTTGCTGCCCACTTCTAGTTTTCACTTTAAAATTGAAAAACTGCTGTTAAAGTAAAGGCCAAAAAAATACACACACTAGCTGACTAATTAAATAAATAAACAATTCAATTAATCCAATTAATCTCTTACCAGCACTGCTGCTTTTCAATCACCCCTCTCAGCTTGCTCCAGTGGATCAATGACAGAGGGGAACTCCTAGTTGAAAAGTGGGGCACTCCGAATTGACCGGGAATACTCCCAGGTGACGGGGGCCACTCCTCATTGACAGGGGCACTCCGCGTTGATGGTGGGTTTCTCCTCATGGATGGTCCGGCACACCTCATTGACGGGGGAGGGGGGGGCACTCCTCATTGACGTGGGGGAAATCCTCATTGACGGGGCGGGCACTACACATTCACGGAGGGGGGGGGGGAGGCCGGGGTGATGGGGGGGGGGGTGCCGTGAGCATTCCTCATTGACGGTGGGGCACTGCTCATTGACACGGTGAAGTGTTCATTGACACGGGGCTCTCCAGGTTGACAGGGGTCACACCTAATTGATAGGTGCCTCTCCGAATTGCCAGGGGGCATTCCTCCTTGACATGGGGCGCCCCTCATTGACAGTGGGCACTCCTAATTGACAGGGGGCACTCCTAATTGATAGGTACCACTCCGAAATGACAGGGGGAACTCCTAATTTACAAGGCGCTATGCTAATTGTCAGGGGGCAGACCTAATTGACAGGGGGCACTGCTAATTGAGAGACGACACACCTCAGTGACAGTGGACACTCCTCATTGACAGACGGCACTCGTCATTGACAGCGGGCACTCCTCATTGACAGGGGGCATTCCTCCTTGACAGGGAGCACTCGTCATTGACAGGGGGCACTTCTAATTGACTGTGGTCACTCCTCATTGACTAGGGGTGACTCCTCGTTGACGGTGGGGCACTCGTCATTAAGGGGGGGGGGGTTACTGCTCATTGACAAGGGGACTTCCTCATTGACAGGGGCGTCCAAATTGACAGGGGCACAAATAATTGACTGGCGACACACCCCATCGGCAGAGGACACTCCTCATTGACAGGGGGCACTCCTCATTGACAGGGGGCACTCATCATTGACAGGGAGCATTCGTCATTGATAGGCGGCACTCCTCATTGACGGGGGCACTCCTCATTGACAGGGGGCACTCATCATTGACAGGGAGCGTTCCTCATTGACAGGGGGCACTCCTCATTGACAGGGGGTACTCCCCATTGACAGGGGGCACTCCTAATTGATAGGTGCAACTCCTAATTGACAGGGAGAGCTTCTAATTGACAAGGCGCTATCCTAATTGACAGGGGCACTCGTAATTGACTGGCGACACACCCCATCGGCAGGGGACACTCCTCATTGACAGGGGGCACTCCTCATTGACAAGGAGCTCTTCTCAATGACAGGGGGCTTCCCTCCTTGACAGGGGGTACTCCTCATTGACAGGGGGTACTCCTCATTGACAGGCGGCACTGCTAATTGATAGGTGCCCCTCCTAATTGACAGGGGGTCCTGCTAATTGACATGGCGCTATCCTAACTGACAGGGGGATACCTAATTGACAGGGGTCACACCGTATTGGCATGGGACTCTACTCGTTGACAGGGGCACTCCTCATTGACAGGCGGTATTCCTCATTGACAGGGGGCACTCCTCATTGAAAGGGGGCATTCCTTATTTAAAGGGAGCACTCCTCACTGACAGGGGGCACTCGTCATTGTCAGGCGGCACTCCTCATTGCCAGGGGCATTCCTAATTGACAGAGGGCACCGCTAATTGAGAGACGACACACCTCAGTGACAGGGGACAGTCCTCATTGACAGGCGGCACTCGTCATTGACAGCGGGCACTCCTCATTGACAGGGGGCACTCCTAATTGACAGTGGTCACTCCTCATTGACTAGGGGTCACTCCTAATTGACAGGGGGCACTCCTAATTGGCAGCGGTCACTCCAAATTGACACGGAGCATTCCCAAATGACAGTGGGATCTCGTAATTGACAAGGGGCACTCCTAATTGAAAGGGGTTACTCTTACTTGACAGGGGGCACCCCTAATTGACGGGGGTACTCCTAAATGACAGCGGGCATTCCTCATTGACAGGGGGCACTCCTCATTGACAGAGGCACTCCTCATTGGCATGGGGCACTCCTCATTGACAGCGGCACTCGTCATTGAACGGTGGGTCACTCCTCATTACCGGTGGGACACTCCTCATTGACAGGGGCAATCCTCATTGGCATGGTGCATTCCTCATTGAGAGGGGGCACTCCTCATTGACGGTGGGTCACTCCCCATTGACGGTGGAGCACTCCTCATTGACGGGGTGGGAGCAGTCCTCATTGACAGGGGGCATTCCTGATTTACAGGGGGCAACCCGGATTGACAGGGGGCACTCTTCATTAACAGGGGCACTACTAATTGACACGGGACACTACTCATTGTCGGGGGTCACTACTAATTGAATTCACTCCGAATTGACTGGGGCCACTATTTATTGACAGGGCGAGGTCCTAATTCAGAGGTTGCACTCCTGATTGAAAGGGGGCACTCCAAATTGACTGGGCTGACTCGTAATTGACAGGGGCGCCCCTAATCGACAGGGGGCACTCCACGTGGTACGTGGGCACTCCTCATTGACAGGGGGCAATCCTGATTGACATGGGGCATTCCTAATTGAGATGGGGCACTCCTAATTGACATGGGGCACTCCAAATTGACTGGGGCAATCCTTATTGACAGTGGGCACTCCTTTTTGACAGGGGGCACTCCTTATTGACAGGGGGCACTCCAATTGACAGGTGCCCTCCAATTTACAGGGGGCACTCCAATTGGCAGGGGCCACTCCTCGTTGCCAGTGGGAGCATCAAATTGACATGGAGCACTCGTAATTGAAAAGGGGGTACTCCTAATTTGCACAGGACTCTATTCATTGATGGGGGCACTAGTAATTGACAGGGGTCGCTCCTAATTGACAGGGGCCACTCCTAATTGACAGGGGCCAATCCTAGTTTACAAGGCGAGCTCCTAATTGACAAGGGGCTCTCCTAATTGTAAGGGGGCACATCTAATTGACAGGGGAGACTCCTAATTGTCAGGGCACACACCTCATTGACAGGGGCCATTCCTACTTTACAGGGGGAGCTCCCAATTGAAAAGAGGCACTCCTAATTGAAAGGGGGAACTCCAAATTGACAAGGATGACTCCAAATTGACAGGGGGCTCTCCTGATCGACAGGGGGCACTTCTCATGGACAGTGGGCACTCCTCATTGACATGGGACACTACTCATTGACAGGGGGCACTCCTCATTGACAGGGGGAACTCCTCATTGACCGTGGGGCACTCCTAATTGACGGTGGGGCAGTCCTCATTGACGGTGGTGCACTCCGCATTGACGTGGGGGGGGGGCACTCCTCATTGACGGGAGGCACTCCTCATTGACAAGTGGAACTCCTCATTGACAAGGGGAACGACTCATTGACAAGGGCTTCCTAATAAAGAGGGGGCACTCCTAATTGACAGGGGGCATTCCTAACTGTCGGGGGACACTACTCATTGACAGGGGTCACTCCTCATTGACAGGTGGCACTCCGCATTGACATGGGGCACTCCTAATTGAAATGGGGCGGTCCTAATTGACATGGGGCATTCCTCATTGACAGGGGTCACTCCTTACTGACTCCTAATTGACCGGGGCCAAGCTGGATTGACAGTGGGCACTCATTGTTAGGAAGAAAAGATTTTTAAGGAAAAAATCGGACCTCTCAGGGACAAAGGAGGGGAATTATGCTTAGATACCAAGGGAATAGGGGAGATCCTAAATGAATACTTTGCATCGGTATTCACGAAGGAGAGGGGCGTGTTAACCGGGAGTGTCTCGGAGGGAGGTGTTGACCCGTTAGAGAAAATCTCCATTACAAGAGAGGAAGTGTTATGTTTTTTAGGGAACATTAAAACTGACAAAGCCCCAGGGCCTGATGGCATCTATCCTCGACTGCTCAGGGGAGACGAGAGGTGAAATTGCTGGGCCTCTGACGGAAATCTTTGTCGCTTCTTTGGACACGGGTTTGAGGATTGGAGGATAGCGAATGTGGTCCCGTTGTTTAAGAAGGGTAGCAGGGATAACCCAGGAAATTATAGGCCGGAGAGCTTGACGTCCGTGGTAGGGAAGTTGTTGGAGAGGATTCTAAGAGACAGGATGTATGTGCATTTAGAACGGAACAATCTCATTATTGACAGACGGCATGGTTTTGTAAGAGGGAGGTCGTGCCTTACAAATTTGGTGGAGTTTTTTGAGGAAGTGGCAAAAACGGTTGATGAAGGAAGGGCCGTGGATGTCGTCTATATGGATTTCAGTGAGGCATTTGACAAAGTCCCACATGGCAGGTTGGTTAAGAATGTTAAGGCTCATGGGATACAAGGAGAAGTGGCTCGATGGGTGGAGAACTGGCTTGGCCATAGGAGACAGAGGGTAGTGGTCGAAGGGTCTTTTTCCGGCTGGAGGTCTGTGACCAGTGGTGTTCCGCAGGGCTCTGTACTGGGACCTCTGCTATTTGTGATATATATAAATGATTTGGAAGAAGGTGTAACTGGTGTAATCAGCAAGTTTGCGGATGACACGAAGATGGCTGGAATTGCGGATAGCGAAGAGCATTGTCGGGCAATACAGCAGGATATAGAAAGGCTGGAAAATTGAGCGGAGAGGTGGCAGGTGGAATTTAATCCGGATAAATGCGAAGTGACGCATTTTGGAAGAAATAATGTAGGGAGGAGTTATACAATAAATGGCAGAGTCATCAGGATTGTAGAAACAAAGAGGGACCTAGGTGTGCAAGCCCAAAAATCCTTGAAGATGGCAACACAGGTGGAGAAGGTGGTGAAGAAGGAATATGGTATGCTTGCCTTTATAGGACGGGGTATAGAGTATAAAAGCTGGAGTCTGATGATGCAGCTGTATACAACGCTGGTTAGGCCACATTTGGAGTCCTGCGTCCAGTTCTGCTCGCCGCCCAACCAGAAGGACGTAGAGGCATTGGAGAGAGTGCAGAGAAGGTTTACCAGGATGTTGCCTGGTATGGAGGGTCTTAGCTATGAGGAGAGATTGGGTAGACTGGGGTTGTTCACCTTAGAAAGACGGAGAATGAGGGGAGATCTAATAGAGGTATACAAGATTATGAAGGGTATAGATAGGGTGAACAGTGGGAAGCTTTTTCCCAGTTCGGAGTTGACGATCACGAGGGGTCACGGGCTCAAGCTGAGAGGGCCGAAGTATATCAGACATCAGAGGGACGTTTTTTACACAGAGGGTGGTGGGGGCCTGGAATGCGCTGCCAGGTAGGGTCGTGGAGGCAGGCACGCTGACATCGTTTAAGACTTACCTGGATAGTCACATGAGCAGCCTGGGAATGGAGGGATACAAACGATTACTCTAGTTGGACCAAGGAGCGGCACAGGCTTGGAGGGCCGAAGGGCCTGTTTCCTGTACTGTACTGTTCTTTGTTCTTTGTTCTTTATTGGCAGGGGGCTCTCCTAATTGATATGGGCCGCTCCTAATTGAGAGGGCGAGCACCTAATTGACAACGGGCATTCCTAATTGAAAGGATGCACTCCTAATTGTCAAGGGCAACTCCTCATTGACAGAGGACTCCTCATTGACAGGGGCATTCCTAATTGACAGGGGGCACTCCTAATTGACTGGGGTCACTCCTAGGTGACATGGGGCACGCCTCATTGAGAGGGGGCACTACTCTTTGACGGAAGGGGCACTCCTCATTGATGGGGGTTGGGGGGCCTCCTCATTGACAAGGGGAACTCCTCATTGACCGGGGCCTCCAAATTGACAGGGGGCACTTCTCATTGACAGGGGGCACTCGTAATTGTCGGGGGACACTACTCAATGAGAGGGGGCACTCCTCATTGACGGGGGGCATTCCTCATTGACCGAAGGGGCACTCCTCATTGACGGGGGGGGGGGGGACCCTCCGCATTAGCATGGGGAACTCATAATTGACATGGGGCACTACTAATTGATATGGGGCATTCCACATTGACAGGGGGCACTCCACATTGACAGTGGCACTCCTCATTGACAGAAGGCCCTCCTTATTGACAGGGGCCACTCCCAATTGACAGCGGGCCCTCCTCATTGACAGTGGGCACTCCTAATTGAAAGGGGTCTCTCCTAATTGACCGGGGCCAAGCTGAATTGACAGGGGGTGTTCCTAATGGACACGGGACACTCCAAATTGAAAGGGGGCACTCCTAACAGACAGGGAGAGTCCTAATTGACAGAGGGCACTCCTAATCTAAAGGGGGCACTCCTATTTGACAGGGGGCACTGCTGATGGACAGGGGGCACTCCTCATTTCCAGGGGTACTCCTCATTGACAGGGGGCACTCCTCAATTCCAGGGGTACTCATCATTTCCCGGGGCACTCCTAATTGACAGGGGGCACTGCTGATTGACAGGGGGCGCTCCTCATTTCCAGGGGTACTCCTCATTGACAGGGGGCACTCCTCATTTCCAGGGGTACTCCTCATTGACAGGGGGACTCCTCATTGACAGGGGGCTCTCCTCATTGACAGGGGGCACTCCTAATTGGCAGCGGTCACTCCTAATTTGCAGCAGTCACTCCTAATTGGCAGGGAACATTACTAACCGACAGGGGGAGCTCCTAATTGACCGGGGCCACTCCTAATTGACAGGGGGAGTTCCTGATTGACATAGGACACTCCTAATTGGAAGTGGGCACTCCAAATTGATAAGGGGAGACTCTTAATTGACAGGGGACACTCCTCATGGACAGTGGGCACGCGTCATTGACAGAGGGCACTACTCATTGACAGGGTGCACTCCTAATTGACAGGGGGAACTCTTAATTGGCAGTGGTCACTCCTACTTGGCAGGAGTCAACCCTAATTGGTGGGGCGAATGACTAATTGGCACGGAACACTCATAACTGACAGTGGATACTGATTAAAAACTGAAAAAAAAAATTTTTTTAAGTTAAGCATGCACCATGCAGCTTAAAGGAGCATTGCCTTCAGGGAGAATGTTTGGCAAATGAGGAGTGGCCCTGGTCAATTCGGAGTGGCTCCTTTCAATTAGTAGTGCTCCCCGTCAATGAGTAGTGTCCCGTGTTAATTAGGACTGCCCCCTGTCAATGAAGAGTGCCCCCTGTCACTGAGGAATGGCCCCTGTCAATGAGGAGTGCCCAATGCCAATGAGGTGTACCCCTGTCAATGAGGAGTGACCCCTGTCAATGAAGAGTGCCCTCTGTCAAGTAGGAGTACCCCCTGTCAATTAGGACTGCATCCTGCCAATTACGAGCGCCCCCTGTCAAGTAGGACTAACCCCTTTCAATTAGGAGTGCCCCTTGTCAATTAGGAGATCCTCCTCATTGGAATGGGGGACTTCTAATTGACATGGGGCACTCCTAATTGACATGGGGCATTCCTTATTGACAGGGAGCATTCCAGCCCGAAGGGGGTACTCCTGGTTGACAGGGGGCACTCCTAATTGACACGGGACACTACTCATTGAAATGAGGCACTACTAATTGTAAGGGGTGACTCCTAATTGACCGGGGCCACTCCTAATTGACAGGGGGCACTCCTAATTGACAGGGGTCACACCTAGGTGACAGCGGGCACGCCTCATTGAGAGGGGGCACTCCTCATTGACGGTGGGGCACTCCTCATTGACAGGGGACAGTCCCAATGGTCGGGGGACACTACTCAATGACAGGGGGTACACCACATTGACAGGGGGCACTCCTCATTAGCATGGGGGACACCAAATTGACATGGGGCACTCCTAATTGATACGGGGTATTCCTCATTAACAGGGGGCACTCCTCATTGACACTGGCACTCCTTATTGACAGGGGGCACTCCTTATTGACAGGGGGCGCCACTCATTGACAGGGAGCACTTCTAATTGACAGGGGCTACTCCTCTTTGACATGGGGCATTCCTCATTGACATGGGGCATTCCAGATTGAAGGGGGCACTGCTGATTGACAGGGGGCACTCCTAATTGACACGGGACACTACTCAATGATAGGGAGCGCTACTAATTGAAAGGGGTGACTCCTAATTGACCGGGGCCACTCCTAATTGACAGGGGGAGCTCCTCGTTGAAAGGGGCACTCCTAATTGAAAGAGGTCAATCCAAATTGACAAGTGGGCAGTGGGCACTCTTGATCGACAGGGGCACTTCTCATGAACAGTGGGCACTCCTCATTGACATGGGGCACTACTCATTGACAGGGGGAACTCCTCAATGACGGTTGGGCAATCGTCATTGACGGTGGGGCACTCCTCATTGACGGGGGGCACTCCTCATTGACAAGGGGAACTCCTCAGTGACAAGGGAATCTCCTCATTGACAGGGGGCACTCCTAATTGACAGGAGACATTCTTAATTGTCGGGGAACACTACTCATTGACAGGGGCCACTCCTCATGGACAGGAGGCACTCGTTATTGACAGGGGGAACTCCTAATTGACCGGGGTCACTCCTTGGTGACAGCGGGCACGCCTCGTTGAGAGGGGGCACTCCTGACTGACGGTGGGGCACTCGTCATTGACAGGGGGCAGTCCCAATTGTCGGGGGATACTACTCAAATACAGGGGGCACACCTCATTGATTGGGGCATTCCTCATTCGCATGAGGAACTCCAAATTGAAATGGGACACTCCTAATTAATACGGGGCATTCCTCATTAACAGGGGGCACTCCTCATTGACAGTGGCACTCCTCATTGACAGGGAGCACTCCTTATTGACAGGGGGCACCACTGATTGAAAGGTGGTACTACTAATTGACTGGGGCACTCTTCATTGATATGGGGCACTCCTAATTGACAGGGGGAGCTCCTAGTTGTGGCAGGGGATTGCCCCCTGTCAATGAGAAATGCCACATTACAATTAGGAGTGCCCCATGTCAAAAAGGACTGCTTACAATTAGTAGTGACCCCGTCAATGTGTAGTGTCCCGTGTCAATTAGGAGTGCCTCCTGTCAATGAAGAGTGCCCCCTGTCAATCAGGTGTGCCCACCGTCAATGACGAGTTCCCCCACCCCGCCCCCCCGTGAATGAGTAGTGCCCGCCCCGTCAATGAGGATTCCCCCCCTCCACCCCACGTCAATGAGGAGTGCCGCATCATCCATGAGATGAGCGCTACCATCAATGGGGAGTGCCCCTGACAACGAGGAGCGCCCCCTGTCAATGAGGAGTGCACCCTGTCGATTAGGGGTACCACCTGTCAATGGGTAGTGTCCCCCGAATATTTGGAGTACCCCCTGTCACTTAGGAGTGCCCCCTGTCAATTAGGAGGCCCCTGTCAATGAGTGCTTCCCATTTTCAATGAGGAGTTCCCCCCTCAATGCGGAGTGCACCCCCCCCCGTCAATGAGGAGTCCCCCGGCGTCAATGAGGAGTGTGCCCATTCAATGAGGTGAGCCCCCTGTCAATTGGAAGTGCCCAATGTCAATTAGAAGTGCGCCCTGTCAATTAGGAGTGCCCCTTGTCAATTAGGAGTGTCCCCTGTCAATTAGGAGTGCCTGCTGTCAATAAGGAGTGCCCACTGTCAATAAGGAGTGCCTCCTGTCAATTCGGAGTGCCCCATGTGAATTCGCAGTGCCCCATGTCAATTTGGAGTGCCCATTAGAATGAGGTGGGTGCACCCTGTCAAGTAGGAATGCCCCGTGTCAATTAGGAGTGCCCCTGTCAATGGGTAGTGTCCCCCGACAATTAGGAGTGCCCCCTGTCAAATAGGACTCCACCCTGCCAATTACGAGTGCCCTCTGCAAATGAGGAGTGGCGCTGAAAATGAGGAAGGATGCTGTAAATGAGGAGTGACCCCCCCCCCCGTCAATGAGGAGTGCCCACTGCAAATTAGAAGTGCCCCACCTGTCAATGAGGAGTGCCCCCGTCAATGAGGAGAGCCCTCTGTCAATACGTGACCCTGTCAATGAGGGTTGGCCCAGTCAATTAGGAGTGCTCCCCCTGTCAATGAGGAGTAACCCCTCTGTAAATTTGGAGTGCCCACCATCAATGAGGAGTGCCCTCCATGAATGAGGAATGACCCCGTCAATGAGTAGTGCCCCCCGTCAATGAGGAGTGCCCCCGTCAATGAGGAGTGCCCCCATCAATGAGGACTGCCCAGTGTCAATGAGGAGTGCCCACTGTCAATGAGGAGTGTCTTCTGCCAATTAGGAGTGATCCCTGTAAATTAGGAGTGCCCTCTGTCAATGAGGACTGCCCCCCCCCCCGACTATGAGGAGTGCCCCCTGTCAGTGAAGAGTGTTCCCTGTCACTCAGGAGTGATCCCTGTCAATGAGGAGTGCCCCCTGTAAATGAGGAGTTCCCCCTGTCAATGAGGAGTGCCCCCTGTCAATGAGGAGTGCTCCCTGTCAATGAGGAGTGCCCTCTGTCAATGAGGAGTGCCCACTGTCAAGGAGGAGTGCCCACTGTCAATGATGAGAGTTCCCTGTCAGTGAGGAGTGCCCTCTGCCAATTAGCAGTGTTCCCTGTCAATGTGGAATGTCCGCTGTATATGAAGAGTGCCTCCTGTCAATGAGGAGTCACCCAGTAAATGAGGAGTGACCCTGTAAATGAGGAATGATGCTGTAAATGAGGAGTGATGCTGTAAATGAGGAGTGACCCCGCCCCCCCGTCTATGAGGAGTGCCCCCTGTCAATGAGGAGTGCTACCTGTCAATGAGGATGACCCCCTGTCAATGAGGAGTACCCCCGTCAATGAGGAGTGCCCCCTGTCAATGCGCAGTGTCCACTGTCAATTAGGAGAGACCTCTGTCAATTGGTAGAGCCACCCGTGAATGACCAGTGCCCCACCCATCAATGATGAGCGCCCCATGCCAATGAGGAGTATCCCCAGTCAATGAGGAGTGCCCCCTGTCAATGAGGAGTGCCCCCTGTCAATTAGGAGTGAACCCTGTCACTGAGGAGTGACCCCTGTAAATAGGGATTGCCTGCCCCGTCAATCACGATTGCCTCCTGTCAATGAGGAGTCACCCCTGTCAATGAGTAGTGCCCTCTGTCAATGAGTAGTCACCCTGTAAATGCAGAGAGCCCCAGACAATGAAGTGTACCCCCTGTCAATTAGGACTTATCCCTGTCAATTAGGAGTGCCCCCTGTCAATTAGGTGTACCACCTTTCAATTGGGAGCGCTCTTTGTCGATTAGGATCTCCCACTGTCAGTTGGGAGTGCCCCCTGTCAATTTGGAGTGCCCGCTTCCAATGAGGAGACACCCGTGTCAATGAGGAGTGCCCTCTGTCAATGAAGAGTTCCCTCTTTCAATGAGGGATGCCCCCTGTCAATTTGGATTGATCACTGTAAATTAGGAGTGCCCCCCCACCAATGTTGAGTGCGCCCCCCCCCCTTTGACGAATGCCCCCTATCAATGAGGAGTGCCTCCTGTCAATAGGAGTGCCGTCCCCCATCAATGAAGAGTGCCCCCTGACAATGAGGAGTGCCCCCATCAATGAGGAGTGCCCCCGTCAATGAGGAGTGCCCCAGCCAATGAGGAGTTCCCCATCTAAATTCGGATGGCGCCCGACAACGAGGAGAGCCCCCTGACAAAAAGTACCCCCTGTCAATGAGGAGTGACTGCTGTCAATGAGGAGTGCCCTCTGTCAATGAGGAGTGCCCTCTGTCAAGGAGGAGTGCCCTCTGTCAAGGAGGAGTGCCACCCATTAATGAGTAATGCCCCCGTCAATGAGGAATGCACCCCGACAATGAGGGATGCCCCCAACAATGAGGAATGCCCCCCTCAATGAGGAATGTCCCCGTCAATGAGGAGTGCCCCGTCAATGAGGTGTGCCCTCTGTCAATGAGAAGAGACCCCTGAAAATGAGGAATGCCCCCGTAAAAGAGGAGTGCCCCCCGTCAACGAGGAGTGTCCCCCCGTCAACGAGAAGTGCCCCCCGTCAACGTCGAATGCCCCGTCAATGAGGAGTGACGCCTGTCAATGTGGAGTGAACCTGTCAACGAGGAGTGCCCCCCCCCCCGTCAATGAGGAGTGCCCCCCGTCAATGAGGAGTGAGCCCTGTCAATGAGGAGTGTTCTCTGCCAATTAGGAGTGATCCCTCTAAATTAGGAGTGCCCTCTGTCAATGAGGAGTGCCCCCCCCCCCCACGTCAATGACGAGTGCCCCCTGTCAATGACGAGTGCTCCCTGTCAATGAGGAGTGCTCCCTGTCAATGAGGAGTGCTCCCTGTCAATGAGCAATGTCCCCTGTCAATTAGGAGAGACGTCTGTCAATTTGGAGTGCCCCCGCAACCCCCCCCCCCCCCCGTCAATGACAAGTGCCCACCCCCCCCCATCAATGTTGGGTGCCGCCTGCCAATGAGGAGTGCCCACTGTCAATGAAGAGTGTCCCCTGTCAATGAGCAGTGTCCACTTTCAATTAGGAGAGAAATCTGTCAATTGGGAGTCGCCCCCCCCCCCGTAAATGACGAGTGCCACCCCCAATCAATGATGAGCGCCCCTGCCAATGAGGAGTGTTCCCTGTCAATGAGGAGTGCCCACTGTCAATGAAGAGTGCCCCCTGCCAATCAGGAGTATCTCCTGTCAATGTGGAATGCCCTCTGTCAATGAGGAGTGCCCCCTGTCAATGAGGTGTGCCCTCTGTCAATGAGTAGTCACCCTGTAAATGCAGAGGGCCCCTGACAATGAAGTGTGCCCCCTGTTAATTAGGACTTATGCCTGTCAATTAGGAGTGCCCCCTGTCAATTAGGAGTGCCCCCTGTCAACTAGGAGTGCCACCTTTCAATTGGGAGTACACTTTGTCGATTAGGATTTCCCCCTGTCAGTTGGGAGTGCCCCCTGTCAATTTGGAGTGCCCCCTACCAATTGGGAGACACCCCTGTCAATGAGGAGTGCCCTCTGTCAATGAGGAGTGCTCCCTGTCAATTAGGAATGATCCCTGTAAATTAGGAGTGCCGCCCATCAATGAGGTGTGCCCCCCCCTTTGACGAATGCTCCCTCCCAATGAGGAGTGCCTTCTGTCAATGAGGAGTGGCCCTGTAAATGAGGAGTGACCCTATAAATGAGGAATGACCCTGTAAACGAGGAGTGCCCCACCCATCAATGAGGAGTGCCGCCCGTCAAGGAGGAGTCCCCCCTGTCGATGAGGAGTGCCCCCTGTCAATGAGGAGTCACCACTGTCAATGAGGAGTGCCCTCTGTCAATCAGGCGTGCCACCGGTCAATGAGGAGCGTCTCCTGTTAATGTGAAATGCCCCCTGTCAATGAGGAGTGCCCCGTGTAATTGCAAAGGGCCCCCTGACAATGAGGATTCGCCCTGACAATGAGGAGTGCCCCTTTTCCATGAGGGGTAACCCCTGTCAATGAGGAGAATGCCCTGTCAATGAAGAGAATCCCCCATCAATGAGGAGTGCCCCCTGTCAATGAGGAGTGATCCCTGTCAATGAGGAGTCACCCTTCTCAATGTGAAATGCCCCCGTCAATGAGGAGTGCCCCCTCGTCAATGAGGAGTGCCCCCGTCAATGAGGAGTGCCCCCCGTCAATGAGGACTGCCCCTGGTCAATGAGGAGAGCCCCCGGTCAATGAGGAGAGCCCACTCGTCGATGAGGAGTGAACTCTGAAAATTAGGAGTGCCCCCCCCATCAATGAGGAGTGCCCGCCGTCAATGATGAATGCTCCCTGTCACTGAGGAGTGTTCCCTCTCAATGAAGAGTGCCCCCACGCCCCATCAATGAGGAGTGACCACTGCAAATTTGGAGAGCCCCCATCAATGAGGAGTGTCCCCTGTCAATGAGGAGTGCCCCCCGTCAATGGGAAATGTGCCCCACGTCAATGAAGAGTGCCCCCTGTCAATGATGAGTGCCCCCTTCAATGAGGAGTGACCTCTACAAATTAGGAGCGCCCCCCATCAATGAGCAGTTTCCCCGGTCAATGAGGAGAGACCATTGAAAATGAGGAGTGCCCCCCGTTAATGAGGAGTGCCGCCCGTTAATGAGGAGTGCACCCATTCAATGAGGAAATGCCCCCGTCAATGAAGAGTGCCCCCCGTCAATGGGGAGTGCCCCCTGTCAATGAGGAGTGCCCAATGTCAATTAGAAGTGCCCCCTGTCAATTAGGAGTGCCCCTTGTCAATTAGAAGTGCCCCCTGTCAATTAGGAGTGCCCCCTGTCAATAAGGAGTGCCCACTGTCAATAAGGAGTGCCTCCCGTCAATTCGGAGTGCCCCATGTGAATTCGCAATGCCCCATGTCAATTTGGAGTGCCCATGTCAATGAGGTGGGTGCACCCTGTCAATTAGGAGTGCCCCGTGTCAATTAGGAGTGCCCCTGTCAATGGGTGGTGTCCCCCAAAAATGAGGAGTGGCATTGTCAATTAGGACTCCCCCCTGCCATTTACGAGTGCCCCCTGCAAATGAGGAGTGACGCTGTAAATGAGGAAGGATACTGTAAATGAGGAGTGAAGACCCCCCCCCCCCGTCAATGAGGAGTGCCCGCTGCAAATTAGGAGTGCCCCACCTGTCAATGAGGAGTGCACCCCGTCAAAGAGGAGTGCCCTCTTTCAATAAGTGACCCTGTCAATGAGGGTTGGACCTGTCAATGAGGAGTGCTCCCCCTGTCAATGAGGAGTAACCCCTCTGTAAATTTGGAGTGCCCAACATCAATGAGGAGTGCCCTCCGTCAATGAGGAGTGCCCCGTCAAAGAAGAGTGCCCCCATCAATGAGGAGTGCCCTGTGTCAATGAGGAGTGCCCACTGTCAATGAGGAGTGCCCTCTGCCAATTTGGAGTGATCCCTGTAAATTAGGAGTGCCCTCGGTCAATGAGGACTGCCGCCCCCCCCCCGTCAATGAGTGCCCCCTGTCAATGAGGAGTGCCCTCTGTCAATGAGGAGTGTCACCTGTCATTGAGGAGTGACCCTGCCAATTCGAAGTACCCCCCGTCAATTTGGAGTGCCCCTGTCAATTTGGTGTGCCTCCTGTCATGGTTGGAGTACCCCTTCTCAATTAACAGTGTCCCCTGGCAATTAGTAGTTCCCCCTTCCAATTAGTAGTTCCCGCTGCCAATGAGGAGTACCCGCTGTCAATTAGGAGTCCCCCATGTCAATTGGAATGCCCCATGTCAATTGTCAAAGAGGACAGCCCCCCAGCCTGAGGAGTGCCCCCTGTCAATGAGGAGTGCACCCTGTCAATGAGGTGTGGTCCCGTCAATTAGGACTGCCCCCTGTCAATTAGGAGTTCCCCTGTCAATTAGGATTTCCCCTGTCAATTAAGAGTACCCTGTTACAATGAGGACTGCCTCCTGTCAATGAGGGGTGCCCCTGTCAATGAGGAGAGCCTCCTGTCAATGAGGAGTGCGCCCTGTCAATGAGGAGTCCCCCCTGTCAATTGGAGTGATCCCTGTGAATTGGAGTGCACCCTGTCAATTGGAGTGCCCCGTCAATTAGGAGTGCCCCCTGTCAATGAGCAATACCCCTGTCAAGAGGATTTTCCCCTTTCAATGATAAGAGCCCCCGGTAAATGAGGAGTGCCCCCTGTCAATAAGACGTGCCCCCTGACAATAGGGAGTGCGTTCTGTCAATATGGAGTGCCCACTATCAATAAGGAGTGCCTCCTGTCAATGAGGAGTGCCCCATGTCAAATAGCAATGCCCATGTCAATCAGGAGTACACCGTGTCAATTGGGAGTGCCTGCTGTCAATTAGGAGTGCCCCCTGTCAATGGGTAGTGTCCCCCGACAATTAGGAGCGCCCCTGTCAATTAGGGGGCCCATGTCAATGAGGAGTTCCACTTGTCAATGAGGAGCGCCCCCCCACTCCGTCAAAGAGGCGTGGCCCACTGTCAACGCGGACTGCCTCACCATTATTGAGGAGCCCCCGCTGACAATGAAGAGTGCCCGCTGTCAATGAGGAGTGCCCCCTGTGAATTCGGAGTTTCGTCTGTCAATTTGGAGTACCCCCTGTTAATTAGTCGTGCCCACTGTCAGTTAGGACTCCCCCCCTGCCAATTACGAGTGCCCCCTGCCTATTCGGAGTGTCCTCTGCCAATGAAGAGTGCCCCCTGTCAATGAAAGTCCCCCATGTCAATTGGAGAGCCCCGTCAATTTGAGTGCCCCTGTCAATTGGAGTGCCCCCTGTCAATTCAAGTGCCCTCTTTCAATTGGAGTATACCCTGTCAATTGGCGTGCCACCTGTCAATTAGAAGGGCCCACTGTCAATATGGAATGCCCACTGTCAATAAGGAGTGCCGTCTGTCAATAAGGAGTGCCCACTGTCAATGAGGAGTGCCTCCTTTCAATTCGGAGTGCCCTATGTGAATTCGCAATGCCCCATGACAATTTAGAGTGGCCATGTCAATGTGTTAGGTGCCCCCTGCCAATGAGGAGTGACCCCGTCAATGACGAATGCCCCCGCTCAATGAGCAGTGCCCCCTGTCAATGAAGAGTGCCCACGCCAATGAGTAGTGCACCCTGTCAATGAGGAGAGCCCCCTGTCAATGAGTAGTGCCCCCTGTGAATGAGAAGTGCCGCTGTCAATGAGGAGCGCCCCCTGTCAATGAGAAGTGCCCTCTCTCAATGAGGAGTGCCCACTGTCAATGAGGAGTGCCCCCTGTCAATGGGTTTTGCCCCCGTCAATGCGGAGGACCCCCTGTCAATGAGCAGTGCCCGCTATCAACTATTTGCACATCAATGAGGAGTGACCGCTGTAAATTAGGAGTGCCGCCAATCAATGAGCAGTGCCCCCCCTACAATGTCGAATGCCCCCTGTCAATGAGGAGTGCCCCGCAGTCAATGTCGAATGCCCCCTGTCAATGAGGAGTGCCCCTGTCAATGAGGAGCGCCCCCCTGTCTATGAAGAGTGCCCCCTGTCAATGAGGAATGCCCCCCGTCAATGAGGAGTGCCCAACCGCCAATGAAGTGTGCCCCCTGTCAATGAGGAGTGCCATTGTCAATGAGAAGTGCCCGCTGTCAATGAGGGGTGCCCCTGTCAATGAGGAGTGATTCCTGCCAATGAGGTTTGCTCCCAGTCAATGAGGAGTGCCCCTGTCAATGAAGAATGTCCCCTGTCAATCAGGAGTGCCCCCCCGTCTATGAGGTCTGCCCCACCTTCAATAAGCAGTGCCCCCTGACAATGAGAAGTGCCCCCTGTCAATGAGGAGTGTCCCCTGTCAATGATGAGTGTCTCCAGTCAATGCTGAGTGTCCCCTGTCAATGCGAAGAGCCCCCTCTCAATTAGGAGTGACCCTGTCAATTTGGAGTGACCCTGACAATGAGGAGTCTCTCCTGCCAATGTGGAATTTCCCCTGTCAATTAGGAGTGACCCCAGTAAATGTGGAGTGCCCCCTGTCAATGAGAAGGGCCCCCAGGAAATGCGGAGTGCCCCCTGACAATGAGGAGTTACCTCTGTCAATAATGAGTGCCTTCTGTCAATGATGAGTGCCCTCTCTCAATAATGAGTGCCTTCTGTAATGAGGAGTGCCCCCGTCAATGACGAATGCCACCGGTTCATGAGCAGTGCCCCCTGTCAATGAAGAGTGCCCACGGCAATGAGGAGTGCTCCCTGTCAAAGAGGAGCGTCTCCTGTCAATGTGGAATTCCCCCTGTCAATGAGGAGTGACCGCTGTAAATTAGGAGTCCCCCCATCATTGAGCATTGCCCTCTTCAATGACGAATGACCCCTGAGAATGAGGAGTTTCCCCTGTCAATGAGGAGCGCCCCTACTTCTATAAAGTGTATCCCCGTCAATGAGGAGTGCCCCACGTCAATGGGAAGTACCCCCCCACCCCCGTCAATAAGGAGTGCCCCCTGTCAATGAGGAGTGCCCCCTGTCAATGAGGAGTGCCCCGTGTCAGTGAAGAGTGCCCCCTGTCAATGAGGAGTTCCCCATGTCAATGAGGAGTGTCCCCTGTCAATGAGGAGTGCCCCGTGCCTATGGGTATTGCCCCCTGTCAATGCGGAAGGCCCCTGTCAATAAGGAGTGCCCGCTGTCAACTATGAGTTCCCTCTGTCAATGTGCACTGCCACCTGTCAATGAGGAGTGCACCCTGTCAATGAGAAGTGCCCCCTGTCAATGAGGAGTGCCCCTGTCAATGCGGAGTGCCCCCCCCCCCGTCTCTGGAGAGTGCCCCCGGTCAATGAGGAGTGCCTCCCGTCAATAAGGAGTTCCACTCCCCATCAATGAGGAGTGCCCCATGTCAATGAGAAGTGCCCTCTGTTAAAGAGGAGTGCCCCCTGTCAATGAGGAGTGCCCCCCTGTCAATGAAGAGTACCCCCTGTCAATGAGGAGTGCCCCCTGTCAATGAGGAGTGCAACCTGTCAATAGGTTTTGCCCGCTGTCACTGCGGAGGGCCCCATTTCAATGAGGAGTGCCCGCTATCAACTATGAGTGCCCTCTGTCAATGAGTAGTGCCCCGTCAATGAGGAGTGCCCCCTGTCAATGATGAGTGTCCCCTGTCAATGACGTGTGCCCCCCGTCAATGAGGTGTGTCCCCTGTCAACGAGGAGTGCCCGCTCTCAATAAGGAGTGCCCTCTGTCAATGAGGAACTCCCGCTGTCAATGCGGAGTGCCCTCTCTCAATGAGGAGTGCCCCCTGTCAATTAGGACTGCCCCCTGTCAATGAAGAGTGCCCCCTGTCAATGAGGAGTGCCCACTGTCAACGAGGAGTGCCCTCTGTCAATGAGGAGTGCCCCCTGTCAATGAGGAGTGCCCCCTGTCAATGAGGAGAGCCCCCTGTCAATGAGGAGTAACCCTGTAAATGAGGAGTGTCCCACCGTCATTGAGGAGTGACCGCTGTAAATTAGGAGTGCGCCAAACTCAATGAGAAGTGCCCTCTGTCAATGAGGAGTGCCCCCTGTCAATGATGAGTGCCCCCCTGTCAATGAAGAGTAGGCCCTGTCAATGAGGAGTGCCCCCTGTCAATGAGGAGTGCAACCTGTCAATGGGTTTTGCCCCCTGTCAATGCGGAGGGCCCCATTTCAATGAGGAGTGCACGCTATCAACTATGAGTGCCCTCTGTCAATGAGTAGTGCCCCGTCAATGAGGAGTGACCTTGGAAATGAGGCGTGACCCCGTAAATGAGGAGTGCCCCCTATCAATGATGAGTGTCCCCTGTCAATGACGTGTGCCCCCCGTCAATGAGGTGTGTCCCCTGTCAACGAGGAGTGCGCGCTATCAATGAGGAGTGCCCTTTGTCAATGAGGAGTGCCCGCTGTGAATGCGGAGTGCCCTCTGTCAATAAGGAGTGCCCCCTGTCAATGTGGATTGCCCCCTGTCAATGAGGAGAGCACCCTGTCAAAGAGGAGTACCCCCTGTCAATGGGGAGTGCCCCCTGTCAATGAGGAGTGCCCGCTGTCAACTGCGAGCGCCCTCTGTCAATGAGGAGTGTCCCCTGTCAATGAGAAGTGCCCCCTGTCAATGAGGAGTAACCCTATAAATGAGGAGTGCCCCACGGTCAATGAGGAGTGATCGCTGTAAATTAGGAGTCCCCCCATCATTGAGCAGTGCCCCCCGTCAATGCCGAATGACCCCTATCAATGAGGAGTGTCCCCTGTCAATGAGGAGCGCCACCCCTTCTATAAAGTGTACCCCCTGTCAATGAGGATGGCCCTCCACCAATGAGAAGTGCCCCTCCCACCCCCGTCAATGAGGAGTGCCCCCTGTCAATGAGGAGGTCCCCCTGTCAATGAGGATTGCCCCCTGTCAATGGGAAGTGCCCCCGGTCAATAAGGAGTGCACCGCCCCCCGTCAATGAGGAGTGCCCCCTGTCAATGAGAAGTTCCCGATGTCAATGAGGAGTGCCCCCTGTCAATGAGCAGTGTCCCCTGTCAATGAGGAATGCCCCTGTCACTGAGGAGTGCCCCTGTCAATGAGCAGTGCCCCCTGTCAATGAGGAGTGCCCGCAGTCAATGAGGAGTTCCCCATGTCAATGAGGAGTGCCCCCTGTCAATTAGGAGTGCCCCGTGTCAATGGGTTTTCCCCCCTTCAATGCGGAGGGACCCCTGTACATGAGGAGTGCCCGCTATCAACTATGAGTGCCCTCTGTCAATGTGGACTGCCCCCTGTCAATGAGGAGTGCACCCTGTCAATGGGTTTTGTCCCCTGTCAATGCGGAGGGCGCCATGTCAATGAGGAGTGCCTGCTATCAAATATGAGTGCTCTCTGTCAAGGAGTAGTTCCCCGTCAATGAGAGGTGCCCCACGTCAATGAGGAGTAAACCTGGAAATGCGGCGTGACACTGTAATTGAGGAGGCACCCTGTCAATGACGAATGACCCGGTCAATGAGCCGTGCCCCCTGTCAATGAAGAATGCCCACGCCAATGAGGAGTGCCCCCTGTCAATGAGGGGAGACCCCTGTCAATGATGAGTGCCCTCTGTCAATGAGGAGTTCCCCCTGTCAATGCGGACTGCCCCCTGTCAATGAGGAAATGCCCCCTGTCAATGAGGGGGACCCTCTGTCAATGAGGAGTGCCCCTGTCAATGAGGAGTGCCCGCTGTCACTTAGGAGTGCCCTCTGTCAATGAGGAGTGCCCCCTGTCAATGAGGCGTGCCCCTGTCAATGAGGAGCGCCCCCTAAGAATGAGGAGAGCCCGCTGTCAATGAGGAGTGACCGCTCTAAATTAGGAGACCCCCGATCATTGAGCAGTGCCCCCCGTCAATGACGAATGACCCCTAACAAGGAGGAGTGCCGCCTGACAATGAGGACTGACCTCTGTCAATGAGGAGTACCCCCCTGTCAATGAGGAGTGCCCCCTGTCAATGAGAAGTGCCCGCTGTCAATGAGGAGTGCCCCCTGTCAATGAGCAGTGCCCCCTGTCAATGAGGAATACCCCTGTCAACGAGGAGTGCCCCTGTCAATGAGCAGTGCCCCCTGTCAATGAGGAGTGCCCTCTGTCAATGAGGAGTGCGCCCTGTCAGTGAGGAGTGCCCTCTGTCAATGAGGAGTGCCCCGTGTCAATGGGTTTTGCCCCCTGTCCATGCGGAGGGCCCGCTATCAACTATGAGTGGCCTCTGTGAATGTGGACTGCCCCCTGTCAATGAGGAGTGCACCCTGTCAATGGGTTTTGTCCCTGTCAATGCGGAGGGCCCCATGTCAATGAGGAGTGCCTGCTATCAACTATGAGTGCCCTCTGTCAAGGAGTAGTACCCCGTCAATGAGAAGTGCCCCACGTCAATGAGGAGCAACCCTGGAAATGAGTCGTGACACTGTAATTGAGGAGTCACCCTGTCAATGACGAATGACCCCGGTCAATGAGCCGTGCCCTCTGTCAATGAAGAGTGCCAAACAATGAGGAGTGCCCCCGTCAATGAGGAGAGTCCCCTGTCAATAATGAGTGCCCTCTGTCAATGAGGAGTGCCCCCTGTCAATGAGGAATGCCCCCTGCAATGAGGAGTGCCCCCTGTCAATGAGGTGGACCCTCTGTCAATGAGGATTGCCCCTGTCAATGAGGAGTGCCCGCTGTCAAATAGGAGTGCCCTCTGTCAATGAGGAGTGCCCCCTGTCATTGAGGCATGCCCCCTGTCAATGAGGAGTGCAACCTGTCAATGGGTTTTACCCCCTGGCAATGCGGAGGGCCCCATGTCAATGAGGAGTGCCCTCTGTCAATGAGTAGTGCCCCGTCAATGAGGAGTGCCCCACCGTCAATGAGGAGTGACCGCTCTAAATTAGGAGACCCCCGATCATTGAGCAGTGCCCCCCATCAATGACGAATGACCCCTGACAAGGGGGAGTGCCCCCTGTCAATGAGGAGAGCCCCCTGTCAATGAGGAGTAACCCTGTAAATGAGGAGTGCCCCACGGTCAATGAGGAGTGACCGCTGTAAATTAGGACTCCCCGCATCATTGAGCAGTGCCCCCCGTCAATGCCGAATGACCCCTATCAATGAGGAGTGTCCCCTGTCAATGAGGAGCGCCACCTCTTCTATAACGTGTACCCCCTGTCAATGAGGATGGCCCTCCACCAATGAGAAGTGCCCCTCCCACCCCCGTCAATGAGGAGTGCCCCCTGTCAATGAGGAGGTACCCCTGTCAATGAGGATTGCCCCCTGTCAATGGGAAGTGCCCCCGGTCAATAAGGAGTGCACCGCCCCCCGTCAATGAGGAGTGCCCCCTGTCAATGAGAAGTTCCCGATGTCAATGAGGAGTGCCCCCTGTCAATGAGCAGTGTCCACTGTCAATGAGGAATGCCCCTGTCACTGAGGAGTGCCCCTGTCAATGAGCAGTGCCCCCTGTCAATGAGGAGTGCCCGCAGTCAATGAGGAGTTCCCCATGTCAATATGCAGTGCCCCCTGTCAATGAGGAGTGCCCGCAGTCAATGAGGAGTTCCCCATGTCAATGAGGAGTGCCCCCTGTCAATGAGGAGTGCCCCGTGTCAATGGGTTTTCCCCCCTTCAATGCGGAGGGACCCCTGTACATGAGGAGTGCCCGCTATCAACTATGAGTGCCCTCTGTCAATGTGGACTGCCCCCTGTCAATGAGGAGTTCACCCTGTCAATGGGTTTTGTCCCCAGTCAATGCGGAGGGCGCCATGTCAATGAGGAGTGCCTGCTATCAAATATGAGTGCTCTCTGTCAAGGAGTAGTTCCCCGTCAATGAGAAGTGCCCCACGTCAATGAGGAGTAAACCTGGAAATGCGGCGTGACACTGTAATTGAGGAGGCACCCTGTCAATGACGAATGACCCGGTCAATGAGCCGTGCCCCCTGTCAATGAAGAATGCCCACTCCAATGAGGAGTGCCCCCTGTCAATGAGGGGAGACCCCTGTCAATGATGAGTGCCCTCTGTCAATGAGGAGTTCCCCCTGTCAATGCGGACTGCCCCCTGTCAATGAGGAGTGCCCCCTGTCAATGAGGGGGACCCTCTGTCAATGAGGAGTGCCCTTGTCAATGAGGAGTGCCCGCTGTCAATTAGGAGTGCCCCCTGTCAATGAGGAGTGCCCCCTGTCAATGAGGCGTGCCCCTGTCAATGAGAAGAGCCACCCAAGAATGAGGAGAGCCCGCTGTCAATGAGGAGTGACCCCTGTCAATGAGGAGTGCCCCACCGTCAATGAGGAGTGACCGCTCTAAATTAGGAGACCCCCGATCATTGAGCAGTGCCCCCCGTCAATGACGAATGACCCCTGACAAGGAGGAGTGCCGCCTGACAATGAGGACTGACCTCTGTCAATGAGGAGAACCCCGTGTCAATGAGGAGTGCCCCCTGTCAATGAGAAGTGCCCGCTGTCAATGAGGAGTGCCCCCTGTCAATGAGAAGTGCCCGCTGTCAATGAGGAGTGCTCCCTGTCAATGAGCAGTGCCCCCTGTCAATGAGGAATACCCCTGTCAACGTGGAGTGCCCCTGTCAATGAGCAGTGCCCCCTGTCAATGAGGAGTGCCCTGTGTCAATGAGGAGTGCGCCCTGTCAGTGAGGAGTGCCCTCTGTCAATGAGGAGACCCCATGTCAATGAGGAGTGCCCGCTGTCAATGAGGAGTGCCCCGTGTCAATGGGTTTTGCCCCCTGTCAATGCGGAGGGCCCCCTGTCAATGAGGAGTGCCCGCTATCAACTATGAGTGGCCTCTGTGAATGTGGACTGCCCCCTGTCAATGAGGAGTGCACCCTGTCAATGGGTTTTGTCCCTGTCAATGCGGAGGGCCCCATGTCAATGAGGAGTGCCTGCTATCAACTATGAGTGCCCTCTGTCAAGGAGTAGTACCCCGTCAATGAGAGGTGCCCCACGTCAATGAGGAGTAACCCTGGAAATGAGTCGTGACACTGCAATTGAGGAGTCACCCTGTCAATGACGAATGACCCCGGTCAATGAGCCGTGCCCTCTGTCAATGAAGAGTGCCAAACAGTGAGGAGTGCCCCCGTCAATGAGGAGAGTCCCCTGTCAATAATGAGTGCCCTCTGTCAATGAGGAGTGCCCCCTGTCAATGAGGAATGCCCCCTGCAATGAGGAGTGCCCCCTGTCAATGAGGTGGACCCTCTGTCAATGAGGAGTGCCCCTGTCAATGAGGAGTGCCCGCTGTCAAATAGGAGTGCCCTCTGTCAATGAGGAGTGCCCCCTGTCATTGAGGCATGCCCTCTGTCAATGAGGAGTGCAACCTGTCAATGGGTTTTACCCCCTGTCAATGCGGAGGGCCCCATGTCAATGAGGAGTGCCCTCTGTCAATGAGTAGTGCCCCGTCAATGAGAAGTGTCCCCCGTCAATGAGGAGTGACCCTGGAAATGAGGAGTGCCCCACCGTCAATGAGGAGTGACCGCTCTAAATTAGGAGACCCCCGATCATTGAGCAGTGCCCCCCATCAATGACGAATGACCCCTGACAAGGAGGAGTGCCCCCTGACAATGAGGACTGAAACCTGTCAATGAGGAGTGACCCCTGTCAATGATGAGTGCCCTCTGTCAATAACGAGTGCCTTCTGTTAATGAGGAGGGACCCACGTAAATGACGAATGGCCCCGGTCATTGAGCAGTGCCCCCTGTCAATGATAAGTGCCCACGGCAATGAGGAGTGCCCCCTGTTAATGAGAAGAGCCCGCCGTCAATGAGGAGCGTCCCCTGTCAATGGGGAGTGCCCACGCCCATCTCTGAAGAGTACCCCCTGACAATGAGGAGTGCCCCCCGTCAATAAGGAGTGCCCACCCCCCGTCAATGAGGAGTGCCCCATGTCAATGAGAAGTGCACGCTGTCAATGAGGAGTGCCCCCTGTCAATGAGGAGAGCCCCCTGTCAATGAGGAGTAACCCTGTAAATGAGGAGTGCCCCATGGTCAATGAGGAGTGACCGCTGTAAATTAGGAGTCCCCCCATCATTGAGCAGTGCCCCCCGTCAATGACGAATGACCCCTATCAATGAGGAGTGTCCCCTGTCAATGAGGAGGGCCACCCCTTCTATAAAGTGTACCCCCTGTCAATGAGGATGGCCCTCCATCAATGGGAAGTGCCCCTCCCACCCCCGTCAATGAGGAGTGCCCCCAGTCAATGAGGAGGTCCCCCTGTCAATGACGAGTGCCCCCTGTCAATGGGAAGTGCCCCCGGTCAATAAGGAGTGCACCGCCCCCCGTCAATGAGCAGTGTCCCCTGTCAATGCGGAATGCCCCTGTCACTGAGGAGTGCCCCTGTCAATGAGCAGTGCCCCCTGTCAATGAGGAGTGCCCGCAGTCAATGAGGAGTTCCCCATGTCAATGAGGAGTGCCCCCTGTCAATGAGGAGTGCCCCGTGTCAATGGGTTTTCCCCCCTTCAATGCGGAGGGACCCCTGTACATGAGGAGTGCCCGCTATCAACTATGAGTGCCCTCTGTCAATGTGGACTGCCTCCTGTCAATGAGGAGTTCACCCTGTCAATGGGTTTCGTCCCCTGTCAATGCGGAGGGCGCCATGTCAATGAAGAGTGCCTGCTATCAAATATGAGTGCTCTCTGTCAAGGAGAAGTTCCCCGTCAATGAGAAGTGCGCAACGTCAATGAGGAGTAAACCTGGAAATGAGGCGTGACACTGTAATTGAGGAGTCACCCTGTCAATGACGAATGACCCGGTCAATGAGCCGTGCCCCCTGTCAATGAAGAATGCCCACGCCAGTGAGGAGTGCCCCCTGTCAATGAGGGGAGACCCCTGTCAATGATGAGTGCCTTCTGTCAATGAGGAGTTCCCCCTGTCAATGCGGACTGCCCCCTGTCAATGAGGAGTGCCCCCTGTCAATGAGGGGGACCCTCTGTCAATGAGGAGTGCCCCTGTCAATGAGGAGTTCCCGCTGTCAATTAGGAGTGCCCTCTGTCAATGAGGAGTGCCCCCTGTCAATGAGGCGTGCCCCTGTCAATGAGGAGAGCCCCCTAAGAATGAGGAGAGCCCGCTGTCAATGAGGAGTGATCCCTGTCAATGAGGAGTGCCCCACCGTCAATGAGGAGTGACCGCTCTAAATTAGGAGACCCCCGATCATTGAGCAGTGCCCCCCGTCAATGACGAATGACCCCTGACAAGGAGGAGTGACGCCTGACAATGAGGACTGACCTCTGTCAATGAGGAGTACCCCCCTGTCAATGAGGAGTGCCCCCTGTCAATGAAAAGTGCCCGCTGTCAATGAGGAGTACCCCCTGTCAATGGGAAGTGCCCGCTGTCAATGAGGAGTGCTCCCTGTCAATGAGCAGTGCCCCCTGTCAATGAGGAATACCCCTGTCAACGAGGAGTGCCCCTGTCAATGAGCAGTGCCCCCTGTCAATGAGGAGTGCCCTCTGTCAATGAGGAGTGCGCCCTGTCTTTGAGGAGTGCCCCCTGTCAATGAGGAGACCCCATGTCAATGAGGAGTGCCCCCTGTCAATGAGGAGTGCCCCGTGTCAATGGGTTTTGCCCCCTGTCAATGCGGAGGGCCCCCTGCAATGAGGAGTGCCCGCTATCAACTATGAGTGGCCTCTGTGAATGTGGACTGCCCCCTGACAATGAGGAGTGCACCCTGTCAATGGGTTTTGTCCCTGTCAATGCGGAGGGCCCCATGTCAATGAGGAGTGCCTGCTATCAACTATGAGTGCCCTCTGTCAAGGAGTAGTACACCGTCAATGAGAAGTGCCCCACGTCAATGAGGAGTAACCCTGGAAATGAGTCGTGACACTGTAATTGAGGAGTCACCCTGTCAATGACGAATGACCCCGGTCAATGAGCCGTGCCCTCTGTCAATGAAGAGTGCCAAACAATGAGGAGTGCCCCCGTCAATGAGGAGAGTCCCCTGTCAATAATGAGTGCCCTCTGTCAATGAGGAGTGCCCTCTGTCAATGAGGAATGCCCCCTGCAATGAGGAGTGCCCCCTGTCAATGAGGTGGACCCTCTGTCAATGAGGAGTGCCCCTGTCAATGAGGAGTGCCCGCTGTCAAATAGGAGTGCCCTCTGTCAATGAGGAGAGCCCCCTGTCAATGAGGCATGCCCCCTGTCAATGAGGAGTGCAACCTGTCAATGGGTTTTACCCCCTGTCAATGCTGAGGGCCCCATGTCAATGAGGAGTGCCCGCTATCAACTATGAGTGCCCTCTGTCAATGAGTAGTGCCCCGTCAATGAGAAGTGTCCCCCGTCAATGAGGAGTGACCCTGGAAATGAGGAGTGCCCCACCGTCAATGAGGAGTGACCGCTCTAAATTAGGAGACCCCCGATCATTGAGCAGTGCCCCCCATCAATGACGAATGACCCCTGACAAGGAGGAGTGCCCCCTGACAATGAGGACTGAAACCTGTCAATGAGGAGTGACCCCTGTCAATGATGAGTGCCCTCTGTCAATAACGAGTGCCTTCTGTCAATGAGGAGGGACCCACGTAAATGACGAATGGCCCCGGTCATTGAGCAGTGCCCCCTGTCAATGATAAGTGCCCACGGCAATGAGGAGTGCCCCCTGTTAATGAGAAGAGCCCGCCGTCAATGAGGAGTGTCCCCTGTCAATGGGGAGTGCCCACGCCCAACTCTGAAGAGTACCCCCTGTCAATGAGGAGTGCCCCCCGTCAATAAGGAGTGCCCACCCCCCGTCAATGAGGAGTGCCCCATGTCAATGAGAAGTGCACGCTGTCAATGAGGAGTGCCCCCTGTCAATGAGGAGTGCCCCCTGTCAATGAGGAGTACCCCCTGTCAATGAGGAGTGCCCCCTGTCAAAGAGGAGTGCAACCTGTCAATGGGTTTCACCGCCTGTCAATGCGGAGGGCTCCATGTCAATGAGGAGTGCCCGCTATCAACTATGAGTGCCCTCTGTCAATCATTAGTGCCCCGTCAATGAGAAGTGTCCCCCGTCAATGAGGTGTGGCCCTGGAAATGAGGCGTGACCCCGTAAATGAGGCGTGCCCCCTGTCATTGATGAGTGTCATCTGTCAATGACGTGTGCCCCCCGTCAATGAGGTTTGTCCCCTGTCAGCGAGGAGTGCCCGGTCACAATGAGGAGTGCCCTCTGTCAATGAGGAGTGCACTCCCTCAATGAGAAGTACCCCCCACTCCCGTCAATGAGGAGTGCCCCCTGTCAATGAGGAGTACACCCTGTCAATGTGGAGTGCCCCCTGTCAATGGGAAGTGCCCCGGTCAACAAGTTGTGCACCGCCCCCCGTCAATGAGGAGTGCCCCCTGTCAATGAGAAGTGCCCGATGTCAATGAGGAGTGCCCCCTGTCAATGAGCAGTGTCCCCTGTCAATGAGGAATGCCCCTGTCACTGAGGAGTGCCCCTGTCAATGAGCAGTGCCCCCTGTCAATGAGGAGTGCCCGCAGTCAATGAGGAGTTCCCCATGTCAATGAGGAGTGCCCCCTGTCAATGAGGAGTGCCCCGTGTCAATGGGTTTTCCCCCCTTCAATGCGGAGGGACCCCTGTACATGAGGAGTGCCCGCTATCAACTATGAGTGCCCTCTGTCAATGTGGACTGCCCCCAGTCAATGAGGAGTTCACCCTGTCAATGGGTTTTGTCCCCTGTCAATGCGGAGGGCGCCATGTCAATGACGAGTGCCTGCTATCAAATATGAGTGCTCTCTGTCAAGGAGTAGTTCCCCGTCAATGAGAAGTGCCCCACGTCAATGAGGAGTAAACCTGGAAATGAGGCGTGACACTGTAATTGAGGAGTCACCCTGTCAATGACGAATGACCCGGTCAATGAGCCGTGCCCCCTGTCAATGAGGGGAGACCCCTGTCAATGATGAGTGCCCTCTGTCAATGAGGAGTTCCCCCTGTCAATGCGGACTGCCCCCTGTCAATGAGGAGTGCCCCCTGTCAATGAGGGGGACCCTCTGTCAATGAGGAGTGCCCTTGTCAATGAGGAGTGCCCGCTGTCAATTAGGAGTGCCCCCTATCAATGAGGAGTGCCCCCTGTCAATGAGGCGTGCCCCTGTCAATGAGAAGAGCCCCCTAAGAATGAGGAGAGCCCGCTGTCAATGAGGAGTGACCCCTGTCAATGAGGAGTGCCCCACCGTCAATGAGGAGTGACCGCTCTAAATTAGGAGACCCCCGATCATTGAGCAGTGCCCCCCGTCAATGACGAATGACCCCTGACAAGGAGGAGTGCCGCCTGACAATGAGGACTGACCTCTGTCAATGAGGAGAACCCCGTGTCAATGAGGAGTGCCCCCTGTCAATGAGAAGTGCCCGCTGTCAATGAGGAGTGCCCCCTGTCAATGAGAAGTGCCCGCTGTCAATGAGGAGTGCTCCCTGTCAATGAGCAGTGCCCCCTGTCAATGAGGAATACCCCTGTCAACGAGGAGTGCCCCTGTCAATGAGCAGTGCCCCCTGTCAATGAGGAGTGCCCTCTGTCAATGAGGAGTGTGCCCTGTCAGTGAGGAGTGCCCCCTGTCAATGAGGAGACCCCATGTCAATGAGGAGTGCCCCCTGTCAATGAGGAGTGCCCCGTGTCAATGGGTTTTGCCGCCTGTCAATGCGGAGGGCCCCCTGTCAATGAGGAGTGCCCGCTATCAACTATGAGTGGCCTCTGTGAATGTGGACTGCCCCATGTCAATGAGGAGTGCACCCTGTCAATGGGTTTTGTCCCTTTCAATGCGGAGGGCCCCATGTCAATGGGGAGTGCCTGCTATCAACTATGAGTGCCCTCTGTCAAGGAGTAGTACCCCGTCAATGAGAAGTGCCCCACGTCAATGAGGAGTAACCCTGGAAATGAGTCGTGACACTGTAATTGAGGAGTCACCCTGTCAATGACGAATGACCCCGGTCAAAAGCCGTGCCACCTGTCAATGAAGAGTGCCCACGCCAATGAGGAGTGCCCCCCGTCAATGAGGAGAGTCCCCTGTCAATGAGGAGTGCCCTCTGTCAATGAGGAGTGCCCCCTGTCAATGAGGAGTGCCCCCTGTCAATGAGAAGTGCCCCCTGTCAATTAGGGAGACCCTCTGACAATGAGGAGTGCCCCTGTCACTGAGGGGTGCCCGCTGTCAAATAGGAGTGCCCTCTGTCAATGAGGAGTGCCCCCTGTCAATGAGGCGTGCCCCTGTCAATGAGGAGTGCCATCTGGCAATGGGTTTTACCCCCTGTCAATGCGGAGGGCCCCATGTCAATGAGGAGTGCCCGCTATCAACTATGAGTGCCCTCTGTCAATGAGTAGTGCCCCGTCAATGAGAAGTGTCCCCCGTCAATGAGGAGTAACCCTGGAAATGAGTCGTGACACTGTAATTGAGGAGTCACCCTGTCAATGACGAATGACCCCGGTCAAAAGCCGTGCCCCCTGTCAATGAAGAGTGCCCACGCCAATGAGGAGTGCCCCCCGTCAATGAGGAGAGTCCCCTAAGAATGAGGAGAGCCCGCTGTCAATGAGGAGTGACCCCTGTCAATGAGCAGTGCCCCCTGTCAATGAGGCGTGCCCCTGTCAATGAGGAGAGCCCCCTAAGAATGAGGAAAGCCCGCTGTCAATGAGGAGTGACCCCTGTCAATGAGGAGTGCCCCACCGTCAATGAGGAGTGACCGCTCTAAATTAGGAGACCCCCGATCATTGAGCAGTGCCCCCCGTCAATGACGAATGACCCCTGACAAGGAGGAGTACCGCCTGACAATGAGGACTGACCTCTGTCAATGAGGAGTACCCCCCTGTCAATGAGGAGTGCCCCCTGTCAATGAGAAGTGCCCGCTGTCAATGAGGAGTGCCCCCTGTCAATGAGAAGTGCCCGCTGTCAATGAGGAGTGCTCCCTGTCAATGAGCAGTGCCCCCTGTCAATGAGGAATACCCCTGTCAACGAGGAGTGCCCCTATCAATGAGCAGTGCCCCCTGTCAATGAGGAGTGCCCTCTGTCAATGAGGAGTGCGCCCTGTCCGTGAGGAGTGCCCCCTGTCAATGAGGAGACCCCATGTCAATGAGGAGTGCCCCTGTCAATGAGGAGTGCCCCGTGTCAATGGGTTTTGCCCCCTGTCAATGCGGAGGGCCCCCTGTCAATGAGGAGTGCCCGCTATCAACTATGAGTGGCCTCTGTGAATGTGGACTGCCCCATGTCAATGAGGAGTGCACCCTGTCAATGGGTTTTGTCCCTGTCAATGCGGAGGGCCCCATGTCAATGAGGAGTGCCTGCTATCAACTATGAGTGCCCTCTGTCAAGGAGTAGTACCCCGTCAATGAGAAGTGCCCCACGTCAATGAGGAGTAACCCTGGAAATGAGTCGTGACACTGTAATTGAGGAGTCACCCTGTCAATGACGAATGACCCCGGTCAAAAGCCGTGCCCCCTGTCAATGAAGAGTGCCCACGCCAATGAGGAGTGCCCCCCGTCAATGAGGAGAGTCCCCTTTCAATGATGAGTGCCCTCTGTCAATGAGGAGTGCCCCCTGTCAATGAGGAGTGCCCCCTGTCAATGAGGAGTGCCCCCTGTCAATTAGGGGGACCCTCTGACAATGAGGAGTGCCCCTGTCACTGAGGGGTGCCCGCTGTCAAATAGGAGTGCCCTCTGTCAATGAGGAGTGCCCCCTGTCAATGAGGCGTGCCCCTGTCAATGAGGAGTGCCATCTGGCAATGGGTTTTACCCCCTGTCAATGCGGAGGGCCCCATGTCAATGAGGAGTGCCCGCTATCAACTATGAGTGCCCTCTGTCAATGAGTAGTGCCCCGTCAATGAGAAGTGTCCCCCGTCAATGAGGAGTAACCCTGGAAATGAGTCGTGACACTGTAATTGAGGAGTCACCCTGTCAATGACGAATGACCCCGGTCAATGAGCCGTGCCCTCTGTCAATGATGAGTGCCAAACAATGAGGAGTGCCCCCGTCAATGAGGAGAGTCCCCTGTCAATAATGAGTGCCCTCTGTCAATGAGGAGTGCCCCCTGTCAATGAGGAATGCCCCCTGTCAATGAGGAGTGCCCCCTGTCAATGAGGTGGAACCTCTGTCAATGAGGAGTGCCCCTGTCAATGAGGAGTGCCCGCTGTCAAATAGGAGTGCCCTCTGTCAATGAGGAGTGCCCCCTGTCAATGAGGCATGCCCCCTGTCAATGAGGAGTGCAACCTGTCAATGGGTTTTACCCCCTGTCAATGCGGAGGGCCCCATGTCAATGAGGAGTGCCCGCTATCAACTATGAGTGCACTCTGTCAATGAGTAGTGCCCCGTCAATGAGAAGTGTCCCCCGTCAATGAGGAGTGACCCTGGAAATGAGGAGTGCCCCACCGTCAATGAGGAGTGACCGCTCTAAATTAGGAGACCCCCGATCATTGAGCAGTGCCCCCCATCAATGACGAATGACCCCTGACAAGGAGGAGTGCCCCCTGACAATGAAGACTGAAACCTGTCAATGAGGAGTGACCCCTGTCAATGATGAGTGCCCTCTGTCAATAACGAGTGCCTTCTGTTAATGAGGAGGGACCCACGTAAATGACGAATGGCCCCGGTCATTGAGCAGTGCCCCCTGTCAATGATAAGTGCCCACGGCAATGAGGAGTGCCCCCTGTTAATGAGAAGAGCCCGCCGTCAATGAGGAGTGTCCCCTGTCAATGGGGAGTGCCCACGCCCAACTCTGAAGAGTACCCCCTGACAATGAGGAGTGCCCCCCGTCAATAAGGAGTGCCCACCCCCCGTGAATGAGGAGTGCCTCATGTCAGTGAGAAGTGCACGCTGTCAATGAGGAGCGCCCCCTGTCAATGAGGAGTAACCCTGTAAATGAGGAGTGCCCCACGTCAATGAGGAGTGACCGCTGTCAATGAGGAGTGCCCCCTGTCAATGAGGCATGCCCCCTGTCAATGAGGAAAGCAACCTGTCAATGGGTTTTACCCCCTGTCAATGCGGAGGGCCCCATGTCAATGAGGAGTGCCCGCTATCAACTATGAGTGCACTCTGTCAATGAGTAGTGCCCCGTCAATGAGAAGTGTCCCCCGTCAATGAGGAGTGACCCTGGAAATGAGGAGTGCCCCACCGTCAATGAGGAGTGACCGCTCTAAATTAGGAGACCCCCGATCATTGAGCAGTGCCCCCCATCAATGACGAATGACCCCTGACAAGGAGGAGTGCCCCCTGACAATGAGGACTGAAACCTGTCAATGAGGAGTGACCCCTATCAATAAGGAGTGTCCCCTGTCAATGAGGAGCGCCACCCCTTCTATAAAGTGTACCCCCTGTCAATGAGGATGGCCCTCCATCAATGAGAAGTGCCCCTCCCACCCCCGTCAATGAGGAGTGCCCCCTGTCAATGAGGAGGTCCCCCTGTCAATGTGAAGTGCCCCCTGTCAATGGGAAGTGCCCCCGGTCAACAAGTTGTGCACCGCCCCCCGTCAATGAGGAGTGCCCCCTGTCAATGAGAAGTGCCCGATGTCAGTGAGGAGTGCCCCCTGTCAATGAGCAGTGTCCCCTGTCAATGAGGAATGCCCCTGTCACTGAGGAGTGCCCCTGTAAATGAGCAGTGCCCCCTGTCAATGAGGAGTGCCCGCAGTCAATGAGGAGTTCCCCATGTCAATGAGGAGTGCCCCCTGTCAATGAGGAGTGCCCCGTGTCAATGGGTTTTCCCCCCTTCAATGCGGAGGGACCCCTGTACATGAGGAGTGCCCGCTATCAACTATGAGTGCCCTCTGTCAATGTGGACTGCCCCCTGTCAATGAGGAGTTCACCCTGTCAATGGGTTTTGTCCCCTGTCAATGCGGAGGGCGCCATGTCAATAAGGAGTGCCTGCTATCAAATATGAGTGCTCTCTGTCAAGGGGTAGTTCCCCGTCAATGAGAAGTGCCCCACGTCAATGAGGAGTAAACCTGGAAATGAGGCGTGACACTGTAATTGAGGAGTCACTCTGTCAATGACGAATGACCCGGTCAATGAGCCGTGCCCCCTGTCAATGAAGAATGCCCACGCCAAAGAGGAGTGCCCCCTGTCAATGAGGGGAGACCCCTGTCAATGATGAGTGCCCTCTGTCAATGAGGAGTTCCCCCTGTCAATGCGGACTGCCCCCTGTCAATGAGGAGTGCCCCTGTCAATGAGGAGTGCCCGCTGTCAATTAGGAGTGCCCTCTGTCAATTTGAGGAGTGCCCCCTGTCAATGAGGCGTGCCCCTGTCAATGAGGAGAGCCCCCTAAGAATGAGGAGAGCCCGCTGTCAATGAGGAGTGACCCCTGTCAATGAGGAGTGCCCCACCGTCAATGAGGAGTGACCGCTCTAAATTAGGAGACCCCCGATCATTGAGCAGTGCCCCCCGTCAATGACGAATGACCCCTGACAAGGAGGAGTGACGCCTGACAATGAGGACTGACCTCTGTCAATGAGGAGTACCCCCCTGTCAATGAGGAGTGCCCCCTGTCAATGAGAAGTGCCCGCTGTCAATGAGGAGTACCCCCTGTCATTGAGAAGTGCCCGCTGTCAATGAGGGGTGCTCCCTGTCAATGAGCAGTGCCCCCTGTCAATGAGGAATACCCCTGTCAACGAGGAGTGCCCCTGTCAATGAGCAGTGCCCCCTGTCAATGAGGAGTGCCCTCTGTCAATGAGGAGTGCGCCCTGTCTTTGGGGAGTGCCCCCTGTCAATGAGGAGACCCCATGTCAATGAGGAGTGCCCCCTGTCAATGAGGAGTGCCCCGTGTCAATGGGTTTTGCCCCCTGTCAATGCGGAGGGCCCCCTGTCAATGAGGAATGCCCGCTATCAACTATGAGTGGCCTCTGTGAATGTGGACTGCCCCCTGTCAATGAGGAGTGCACCCTGTCAATGGGTTTTGTCCCTGCCAATGCGGAGGGCCCCATGTCAATGAGGAGTGCCTGCTATCAACTATGAGTGCCCTCTGTCAAGGAGTAGTACCCCGTCAATGAGAAGTGCCCCACGTCAATGAGGAGTAACCCTGGAAATGAGTCGTGACACTGTAATTGAGGAGTCACCCTGTCAATGACGATTGACCCCGGTCAATGAGCCGTGCCCTCTGTCAATGAAGAGTGCCAAACAATGAGGAGTGCCCCCGTCAATGAGGAGAGTCCCCTGTCAATAATGAGTGCCCTCTGTCAATGAGGAGTGCCCTCTGTCAATGAGGAATGCCCCCGGTCAATGAGGAGTGCCCCCTGACAATGAGGTGGACCCTCTGTCAATGAGGAGTGCCCCTGTCAATGAGGAGTGCCCGCTGTCAAATAGGAGTGCCCTCTGTCAATGAGGAGTGCCCCCTGTCAATGAGGCATGCCCCCTGTCAATGAGGAGTGCAACCTGTCAATGGGTTTTACCCCCTGTCAATGCTGAGGGCCCCATGTCAATGAGGAGTGCCCGCTATCAACTATGAGTGCCCTCTGTCAATGAGTAGTGCCCCGTCAATGAGAAGTGTCCCCCGTCAATGAGGAGTGACCCTGGAAATGAGGAGTGCCCCACCGTCAATGAGGAGTGACCGCTCTAAATTAGGAGACCCCCGATCATTGAGCAGTGCCCCCCATCAATGACGAATGACCCCTGACAAGGAGGAGTGCCCCCTGACAATGAGGACTGAAACCTGTCAATGAGGAGTGACCCCTGTCAATGATGAGTGCCCTCTGTCAATAACGAGTGCCTTCTGTCAATGAGGAGGGACCCACGTAAATGACGAATGGCCCCGGTCATTGAGCAGTGCCCCCTGTCAATGATAAGTGCCCACGGCAATGAGGAGTGCCCCCTGTTAATGAGAAGAGCCCGCCGTCAATGAGGAGTGTCCCCTGTCAATGGGGAGTGCCCACGCCCAACTCTGAAGAGTACCCCCTGTCAATGAGGAGTGCCCCCCGTCAATAAGGAGTGCCCACCCCCCGTCAATGAGGAGTGCCCCATGTCAATGAGAAGTGCACGCTGTCCATGAGGAGTGCCCCCTGTCAATGAGGAGTGCCCCCTGTCAATGAGGAGTACCCCCTGTCAATGAGGAGTGCCCCCTGTCAAAGAGGAGTGCAACCTGTCAATGGGTTTCACCGCCTGTCAATGCGGAGGGCTCCATGTCAATGAGGAGTGCCCGCTATCAACTATGAGTGCCCTCTGTCAATCATTAGTGCCCCGTCAATGAGAAGTGTCCCCCGTCAATGAGGTGTGGCCCTGGAAATGAGGCGTGACCCCGTAAATGAGGCGTGCCCCCTGTCATTGATGAGTGTCATCTGTCAATGACGTGTGCCCCCCGTCAATGAGGTTTGTCCCCTGTCAGCGAGGAGTGCCCGCTCACAATGAGGAGTGCCCTCTGTCAATGAGGAGTGCACTCCCTCAATGAGAAATACCCCCCACTCCCGTCAATGAGGAGTGCCCCCTGTCAATGAGGAGTACCCCCTGTCAATGTGGAGTGCCCCCTGTCAATGGGAAGTGCCCCGGTCAACAAGTTGTGCACCGCCCCCCGTCAATGAGGAGTGCCCCCTGTCAATGAGATGTGCCCGATGTCAATGAGGAGTGCCCCCTGTCAATGAGCAGTGTCCCCTGTCAATGAGGAATGCCCCTGTCACTGAGGAGTGCCCCTGTCAATGAGCAGTGCCCCCTGTCAATGAGGAGTGCCCGCAGTCAATGAGGAGTTCCCCATGTCAATGAGGAGTGCCCCCTGTCAATGAGGAGTGCCCCGTGTCAATGGGTTTTCCCCCCTTCAATGCGGAGGGACCCCTGTACATGAGGAGTGCCCGCTATCAACTATGAGTGCCCTCTGTCAATGTGGACTGCCCCCAGTCAATGAGGAGTTCACCCTGTCAATGGGTTTTGTCCCCTGTCAATGCGGAGGGCGCCATGTCAATGACGAGTGCCTGCTATCAAATATGAGTGCTCTCTGTCAAGGAGTAGTACCCCGTCAATGAGAAGTGCCCCACGTCAATGAGGAGTAAACCTGGAAATGAGGCGTGACACTGTAATTGAGGAGTCACTCTGTCAATGACGAATGACCCGGTCAATGAGCCGTGCCCCCTGTCAATGAGGGGAGACCCCTGTCAATGATGAGTGCCCTCTGTCAATGAGGAGTTCCCCCTGTCAATGCGGACTGCCCCCTGTCAATGAGGAGTGCCCCCTGTCAATGAGGGGGACCCTCTGTCAATGAGGAGTGCCCTTGTCAATGAGGAGTGCCCGCTGTCAATTAGGAGTGCCCCCTGTCAATGAGGAGTGCCCCCTGTCAATGAGGCGTGCCCCTGTCAATGAGAAGAGCCCCCTAAGAATGAGGAGAGCCCGCTGTCAATGAGGAGTGACCCCTGTCAATGAGGAGTGCCCCACCGTCAATGAGGAGTGACCGCTCTAAATTAGGAGACCCCCGATCATTGAGCAGTGCCCCCCGTCAATGACGAATGACCCCTGACAAGGAGGAGTGCCGCCTGACAATGAGGACTGACCTCTGTCAATGAGGAGAATCCCGTGTCAATGAGGAGTGCCCCCTGTCAATGAGAAGTGCCCGCTGTCAATGAGGAGTGCCCCCTGTCAATGAGAAGTGCCCGCTGTCAATGAGGAGTGCTCCCTGTCAATGAGCAGTGCCCCCTGTCAATGAGGAATACCCCTGTCAACGAGGAGTGCCCCTGTCAATGAGCAGTGCCCCCTGTCAATGAGGAGTGCCCTCTGTCAATGAGGAGTGCGCCCTGTCAGTGAGGAGTGCCCCCTGTCAATGAGGATACCCCATGTCAATGAGGAGTGCCCCCTGTCAATGAGGAGTGCCCCGTGTCAATGGGTTTTGCCGCCTGTCAATGCGGAGGGCCCCCTGTCAATGAGGAGTGCCCGCTATCAACTATGAGTGGCCTCTGTGAATGTGGACTGCCCCATGTCAATGAGGAGTGCACCCTGTCAATGGGTTTTGTCCCTGTCAATGCGGAGGGCCCCATGTCAATGAGGAGTGCCTGCTATCAACTATGAGTGCCCTCTGTCAAGGAGTAGTACCCCGTCAATGAGAAGTGCCCCACGTCAATGAGGAGTAACCCTGGAAATGAGTCGTGACACTGTAATTGAGGAGTCACCCTGTCAATGACGAATAACCCCGGTCAAAAGCCGTGCCCCCTGTCAATGAAGAGTGCCCACGCCAATGAGGAGTGCCCCCCGTCAATGAGGAGAGTCCCCTGTCAATGAGGAGTGCCCTCTGTCAATGAGGAGTGCCCCCTGTCAATGAGGAGTGCCCCCTGTCAATGAGGAGTGCCCCCTGTCAATTAGGGGGACCCTCTGACAATGAGGAGTGCCCCTGTCACTGAGGGGTGCCCGCTGTCAAATAGGAGTGCCCTCTGTCAATGAGGAGTGCCCCCTGTCAATGAGGCGTGCCCCTGTCAATGAGGAGTGCCATCTGGCAATGGGTTTTACCCCCTGTCAATGCGGAGGGCCCCATGTCAATGAGGAGTGCCCGCTATCAACTATGAGTGCCCTCTGTCAATGAGTAGTGCCCCGTCAATGAGAAGTGTCCCCCGTCAATGAGGAGTAACCCTGGAAATGAGTCGTGACACTGTAATTGAGGAGTCACCCTGTCAATGACGAATGACCCCGGTCAAAAGCCGTGCCCCCTGTCAATGAAGAGTGCCCACGCCAATGAGGAGTGCCCCCCGTCAATGAGGAGAGTCCCCTAAGAATGAGGAGAGCCCGCTGTCAATGAGGAGTGACCCCTGTCAATGAGGAGTGCCCCCTGTCAATGAGGCGTGCCCCTGTCAATGAGGAGAGCCCCCTAAGAATGAGGAGAGTCCGCTGTCAATGAGGAGTGACCCCTGTCAATGAGGAGTGCCCCACCGTCAATGAGGAGTGACCGCTCTAAATTAGGAGACCCCCGATCATTGAGCAGTGCCCCCCGTCAATGACGAATGACCCCTGACAAGGAGGAGCGCCGCCTGACAATGAGGACTGACCTCTGTCAATGAGGAGTACCCCCCTGTCAATGAGGAGTGCCCCCTGTCAATGAGAAGTGCCCGCTGTCAATGAGGAGTGCCCCCTGTCAATGAGAAGTGCCCCTATCAATGAGCATTGCCCCCTGTCAATGAGGAGTGCCCTCTGTCAATGAGGAGTGCGCCCTGTCAGTGAGGAGTGCCCCCTGTCAATGAGGAGACCCCATGTCAATGAGGAGTGCCCCTGTCAATGAGGAGTGCCCCGTGTCAATGGGTTTTGCCCCCTGTCAGTGCGGAGGGCCCCCTGTCAATGAGGAGTGCCCGCTATCAACTATGAGTGGCCTCTGTGAATGTGGACTGCCCCATGTCAATGAGGAGTGCACCCTGTCAATGGGTTTTGTCCCTGTCAATGCGGAGGGCCCCATGTCAATGAGGAGTGCCTGCTATCAACTATGAGTGCCCTCTGTCAAGGAGTAGTACCCGGTCAATGAGAAGTGCCCCACGTCAATGAGGAGTAACCCTGGAAATGAGTCGTGACACTGTAATTGAGGAGTCACCCTGTCTATGACGAATGACCCCGGTCAAAAGCCGTGCCCCCTGTCAATGAAGAGTGCCCACGCCAATGAGGAGTGCCCCCCGTCAATGAGGAGAGTCCCCTTTCAATGATGAGTGCCCTCTGTCAATGAGGAGTGCCCCCTGTCAATGAGGAGTGCCCCCTGTCAATGAGGAGTGCCCCCTGTCAATTAGGGGGACCCTCTGACAATGAGGAGTGCCCCTGTCACTGAGGGGTGCCCGCTGTCAAATAGGAGTGCCCTCTGTCAATGAGGAGTGCCCCCTGTCAATGAGGCGTGCCCCTGTCAATGAGGAGTGCCATCTGGCAATGGGTTTTACCCCCTGTCAATGCGGAGGGCCCCATGTCAATGAGGAGTGCCCGCTATCAACTATGAGTGCCCTCTGTCAATGAGTAGTGCCCCGTCAATGAGAAGTGTCCCCCGTCAATGAGGAGTAACCCTGGAAATGAGTCGTGACACTGTAATTGAGGAGTCACCCTGTCAATGACGAATGACCCCGGTCAATGAGCCGTGCCCTCTGTCAATGAAGAGTGCCAAACAATGAGGAGTGCCCCCGTCAATGAGGAGAGTCCCCTGTCAATAATGAGTGCCCTCTGTCAATGAGGAGTGCCCCCTGTCAATGAGGAATGCCCCCTGTCAATGAGGAGTGCCCCCTGTCAATGAGGTGGAACCTCTGTCAATGAGGAGTGCCCCCTGTCAATGAGGTGGAACCTCTGTCAATGAGGAGTGCCCCTGTCAATGAAGAGTGCCCGCTGTCAAATAGGAGTGCCCTCTGTCAATGAGGAGTGCCCCCTGTCAATGAGGCATGCCCCCTGTCAATGAGGAGTGCAACCTGTCAATGGGTTTTACCCCCTGTCAATGCGGAGGGCCCCATGTCAATGAGGAGTGCCCGCTATCAACTATGAGTGCACTCTGTCAATGAGTAGTGCCCCGTCAATGAGAAGTGTCCCCCGTCAATGAGGAGTGACCCTGGAAATGAGGAGTGCCCCACCGTCAATGAGGAGTGACCGCTCTAAATTAGGAGACCCCCGATCATTGAGCAGTGCCCCCCATCAATGACGAATGACCCCTGACAAGGAGGAGTGCCCCCTGACAATGAGGACTGAAACCTGTCAATGAGGAGTGACCCCTGTCAATGATGAGTGCCCTCTGTCAATAACGAGTGCCTTCTGTTAATGAGGAGGGACCCACGTAAATGACGAATGGCCCCGGTCATTGAGCAGTGCCCCCTGTCAATGATAAGTGCCCACGGCAATGAGGAGTGCCCCCTGTTAATGAGAAGAGCCCGCCGTCAATGAGGAGTGTCCCCTGTCAATGGGGAGTGCCCACGCCCAACTCTGAAGAGTACCCCCTGACAATGAGGAGTGCCCCCCGTCAATAAGGAGTGCCCACCCCCCGTCAATGAGGAGTGCCTCATGTCAGTGAGAAGTGCACGCTGTCAATGAGGAGAGCCCCCTGTCAATGAGGAGTAACCCTGTAAATGAGGAGTGCCCCACGTCAATGAGGAGTGACCGCTGTAAATTAGGAGTCCCCCCATCATTGAGCAGTGCCCCCCGTCAATGACGAATGACCCCTATCAATAAGGAGTGTCCCCTGTCAATGAGGAGCGCCACCCCTTCTATAAAGTGTACCCCCTGTCAATGAGGATGGCCCTCCATCAATGAGAAGTGCCCCTCCCACCCCCGTCAATGAGGAGTGCCCCCTGTCAATGAGGAGGTCCCCCTGTCAATGTGAAGTGCCCCCTGTCAATGGGAAGTGCCCCCGGTCAACAAGTTGTGCACCGCCCCCCGTCAATGAGGAGTGCCCCCTGTCAATGAGAAGTGCCCGATGTCAGTGAGGAGTGCCCCCTGTCAATGAGCAGTGTCCCCTGTCAATGAGGAATGCCCCTGTCACTGAGGAGTGCCCCTGTAAATGAGCAGTGCCCCCTGTCAATGAGGAGTGCCCGCAGTCAATGAGGAGTTCCCCATGTCAATGAGGAGTGCCCCCTGTCAATGAGGAGTGCCCCGTGTCAATGGGTTTTCCCCCCTTCAATGCGGAGGGACCCCTGTACATGAGGAGTGCCCGCTATCAACTATGAGTGCCCTCTGTCAATGTGGACTGCCCCCTGTCAATGAGGAGTTCACCCTGTCAATGGGTTTTGTCCCCTGTCAATGCGGAGGGCGCCATGTCAATAAGGAGTGCCTGCTATCAAATATGAGTGCTCTCTGTCAAGGAGTAGTTCCCCGTCAATGAGAAGTGCCCCACGTCAATGAGGAGTAAACCTGGAAATGAGGCGTGACACTGTAATTGAGGAGTCACTCTGTCAATGACGAATGACCCGGTCAATGAGCCGTGCCCCCTGTAAATGAAGAATGCCCACGCCAAAGAGGAGTGCCCCCTGTCAATGAGGGGAGACCCCTGTCAATGATGAGTGCCCTCTGTCAATGAGGAGTTCCCCCTGTCAATGCGGACTGCCCCCTGTCAATGCGAAGTGCCCCTGTCAATGAGGAGTGCCCGCTGTCAATTAGGAGTGCCCTCTGTCAATGAGGAGTGCCCCCTGTCAATGAGGCGTGCCCCTGTCAATGAGGAGAGCCCCCTAAGAATGAGGAGAGCCCGCTGTCAATGAGGAGTGACCCCTGTCAATGAGGAGTGCCCCACCGTCAATGAGGAGTGACCGCTCTAAATTAGGAGACTCCCGATCATTGAGCAGTTCCCCCCGTCAATGACGAATGACCCCTGACAATGAGGAGTGCCGCCTGACAATGAGGACTGACATCTGTCAATGAGGAGTACCCCCCTGTCAATGAGGAGTGCCCCCTGTCAATGAGAAGTGCCCGCTGTCAATGAGGAGTGCCCCCTGTCAATGAGAAGTGCCCGCTGTCAATGAGGAGTGCTCCCTGTCAATGAGAAGTGCCCGCTGTCAATGAGGAGTGCCCCTGTCAATGAGCAGTGCCCCCTGTCAATGAGGAGTGCCCTCTGTCAATGAGGAGTGCGCCCTGTCAGTGAGGAGTGCCCCCTGTCAATGAGGAGACCCCATGTCAATGAGGAGTGCCCCCTGTCAATGAGGAGTGCCCCGTGTCAATGGGTTTTGCCCCCTGTCAATGCGGAGGGCCCCCTGTCAATGAGGAGTGCCCGCTATCAACTATGAGTGGCCTCTGTGAATGTGGACTGCCCCATGTCAATGAGGAGTGCACCCTGTCAATGGGTTTTGTCCCTGTCAATGCGGAGGGCCCCATGTCAATGAGGAGTGCCTGCTATCAACTATGAGTGCCCTCCGTCAAGTAGTAGTACCCCGTCAATGAGAAGTGCCCCACGTCAATGAGGAGTAACCATGGAAATGAGTCGTGACACTGTAATTGAGGAGTCACCCTGTCAATGACGAATGACCCCGGTCAAAAGCCGTGCCCCCTGTCAATGAAGAGTGCCCACGCCAATGAGGAGTGCCCCCCGTCAATGAGGAGAGTCCCCTGTCAATGAGGAGTGCCCCCTGTCAATGAGGAGTGCCCCCTGTCAATTAGGGGGACCCTCTGACAATGAGGAGTGCCCCTGTCACTGAAGGGTGCCCGCTGTCAAATAGGAGTGCCCTCTGTCAATGGGGAGTGCCCCCTGTCAATGAGGCGTGCCCCTGTCAATGAGGAGTGCCATCTGGCAATGGGTTTTACCCCCTGTCAATACGGAGGGCCCCATGTCAATGAGGAGTGCCCGCTATCAACTATGAGTGCCCTCTGTCAATGAGTAGTGCCCCGTCAATGAGAAGTGTCCCCCGTCAATGAGGAGTGACCATGGAAATGAGGAGTGCCCCACCGTCAATGAGGAGTGACCGCTCTAAATTAGGAGACCCCCGATCATTGAGCAGTGCCCCCCGTCAATGAGGAATGACCCCTGACAAGGAGGAGTGCCCCCTGACAATGAGGACTGACCTCTGTCAATGAGGAGTGACCCCTGTCAATGATGAGTGCCCTCTGTCAATAAAGAGTGCCTTCTGTCAATGAGGAGGGCCCCCCGTAAATGACGAATGCCCCCGGTCAATGAGCAGTGCCCCCTGTCAATGATAAGTGCCCACGGCAATGAGGAGTGCCCCCTGTTCATGAGAAGTGCCCGCCGTCAATGAGGAGTGTCCCCTGTCAATGGGGAGTGCCCCGGCCCATCTCTGAAGAGTACCCCCTGTCAATGAGTAGTGCCCCCCGTCAATATGGAGTGCCCACACCCCGTCAATGAGGAGTGCCCCATGTCAATGAGAAGTGCACGCTGTCAATGAAGAGTGCCCCCTGTCAATGAGGAGTGCAACCTGTCAATGGGTTTTACCCCCTGTCAATGCGGAGGGCACCGTGTCAATGAGGAGTGCCCGCTATCAACTATGAGTGCCCTCTGTGAATGAGTAGTGCCCGGTCAATGAGAAGTGTCCCCCGTCAATGAGGAGTGACCCTGGAAATGAGGCGTGACCCCGTAAATGAGGAGTGCCCCCTGTCAATGATGAGTGTCCCCTGTCAATGACGTGTGCCCCCCTTCAATGAGGAGTGTCCCCTGTCAACGAAGAGTGCCCGTTCTCAATGAAGAGTGCCCTCAGTCAATGAGGAGTGCCCTCCGTCAGTGAGATGGGCCCCCCCACTCCCGTCAATGAGGAGTTCCCCCTGTCAATGAGGAGTACCCCCTGTCAATTAGGTGTACCCCCTGTCAATGGGAAGTGCCCCCGGTCAATAAGGAGTGCACCGCCCCCCGTCAATGAGGAGTGCCCCCTGTCAATGAGAAGTGCCCGCTGTCAATGAGGAGTGCCCCCTGTCAATGGGCAGTGCCCCCTGTCAATGAGGATTGCCCCCTGTCAATGATGAGTGCCCTCTGTCAATGAGGAGTGCCCCCTGTCAATGAGGAGTGCCCCATGTCAATGAGGAGAGCCCCCTGTCAATGAGGGGGACCCTCTGTCAATGAGGAGTGCACTCTGTCAATGAGGAGTGCCGCTGCCAATGAGGAGTGACCTCTGTCAATGAGGAGTGCACCCTGTCAATGAGGAGTGCCCCCTGTCAATGAGGAGAGCTCCCTGTCAATGAGGGGTACCCCCTGTCAATGAGGAGTGACCCCTGTCAATGAGGAGCGCCCGCTGTCAATGAGGAGTGCCCCCTGTCAATGGGCAGTGCCCCCTGTCAATGAGGATTGCCCCCTGTCAATGATGAGTGCCCTCTGTCAATGAGGAGTGCCCCCTGTCAATGAGGAGTTCCCCATGTCAATGAGGAGAGCCCCCTGTCAATGAGGGGGACCCTCTGTCAATGAGGAGTGCACTCTGTCAATGAGGAGTGCCGCTGCCAATGAGGAGTGACCTCTGTCAATGAGGAGTGCACCCTGTCAATGAGGAGTGCCCCCTGTCAATGAGGAGAGCTCCCTGTCAATGAGGGGTACCCCCTGTCAATGAGGAGTGACCCCTGTCAATGAGGAGCGCCCGCTGACAACTAGGAGTGCCCACTGTCAATGACGAGTGCCCCCTGTCAATGAGGAGTGCCCCCCGTCAATAAGGAGTGCCCCCCCGTCAATGAGGAGTGCCCCCTGTCAATGAGGAGTGCCCGCTGTCAATGAGGAGTGCCCCCTGTCAATGGGCAGTGCCCCCTGTCAATGAGGATTGCCCCCTGTCAATGATGAGTACCCTCTGTCAATGAGGAGTGCCCCCTGTCAATGAGTGCCCCATGTCTATGAGGAGAGCCCCCTGTCAATGAGGGGGACCCTCTGTCAATGAGGAGTGCACTCTGTCAATGAGGAGTGCCGCTGCCAATGAGGAGTGACCTCTGTCAATGAGGAGTGCACCCTGTCAATGAGGAGTGCCCCCTGTCAATGAGGAGAGCTCCCTGTCAATGAGGGGTACCCCCTGTCAATGAGGAGTGACCCCTGTCAATGAGGAGCGCCCGCTGACAACTAGGAGTGCCCACTGTCAATGAGGAGTGCCCCCTGTCAATGAGGAGTGCCCCCCGTCAATAAGGAGTGCCCCCCCGTCAATGAGGAGTGCCCCCTGTCAATGAGGGGTGCCCCCTGACAATAAGGAGTGCCCCCTGTCAATGAGGAGTGCCCCCTGTCAATGAGGAGTGCCCCCTGTCAATGGGTTTTGCCCCCTGTCAATGGGGAGTGCCCCTGTCAATGAGAAGTGTTCCCTGTCAATGAGGAGTGCCCCCTGTCAATGAGGAGTACCCCCTGTCAATGAGGAGTGCCCTCTGTCAATGAGGAGTGCCCTCTGTCAATGAGGAATACCCCCTGTCAATGAGGAGTGCCCCCTGTCAATGTGGACTGCCCGCTGTCAATGAGGAGTAAGCCTGTAAATGAGGAGATCCCCCTGTCAATGAGAAGTGCCCCCAGACAATAAGGAGTGCACCCCCCCGCCGTAAATGAGGAGTGCCTCCTGTCAATGAGGAGAGAACGCTGTCAATGAGGAGAGCACGCTGTCAATGAGGAGTAAGCCTGTAAATGAGGAGTGCTCCGCCGTCTATGAGGAGTGACCACATCATTGAGCAGTCCCCCCCCCCGTCAATGACGAATGACCCCTGTCAATGAGGAATGTCCCCTGTCAATGAGGAAGGCCCACCCGTCTATTATGTGTAACCCCTGTCAATGAGGAGTGCCCCACGTCAATGACGACTGCTCCCACGCGTCAATGAGGAGTCCCCCCTTTCAATGAGGAGACCCCCCTGTCAATGAGGAGTACACCATGTCAATGAGGAGAGCCCCCTGTCAATGAGGCGTGCCATCTGGCAATGGGTTTTACCCCCTGTCAATGCGGAGGTCCCCATGTCAATGAGGAGTGCCCGCTATCAACTATGAGTGCCCTCTGTCAATGAGTAGTGCCCCGTCAATGAGAAGTGTCCCCTGTCAATGAGGAGTGACCATGGAAATGAGGAGTGCCCCACCGTCAATGAGGAGGGACCGCTCTAAATTAGGAGACCCCCGATCATTAAGCAGTGCCCCCCGTCAATGACGAATGACCCCTGACAAGGAGGAGTGCCCCCTGACAATGAGGACTGACCTCTGTCAATGAGGAGTGACCCCTGTCAATGATGAGTGCCCTCTGTCAATAAAGCGTGCATTCTGTCAATAAGGAGGGCCCCCCGTAAATGACGAATGCCCCCGGTCAATGAGCAGTGCCCCCTGTCAATGATAAGTGCCCACGGCAATGAGGAGTGCCCCCTGTTCATTAGAAGTGCCCGCCGTCAATGAGGAGTGTCCCCTGTCAATGGGGAGTACACCCTGTCAATGAGGAGAGCCCCCTGTCAATGAGAAGTGCCCCCGGTCAATGAGGAGTGCACCCCCCTCCCGTAAATGAGGAGTGCCCCCTGTCAATGAGAAGTGCCCGATGTCAATGAGGAGTGCCGCTTGTCAATGAGCAGTGCCCCTGTCAAAAAGGAGTGACCCCTGTCAATGAGGAGCGCCCGCTGACAACTAGGAGTGCCCACTGTCAATGAGGAGTGCCCCCTGTCAATGAGGAGTGCCCCCTGACAAGGAGGAATGCCTCCTGTCAATGAGGAGTGCTCCCTGTAAATGAGGAGTGCCCCCTGTCAATGAGGAGTGCCCACTAACAAGGAGGAATGCCCCCTGTCAATGAAGAGTGCCCCCTGTCAAGGAGGAATGCCCCCTGTCAATGTGGAGTGCCCCCTGTCAATGAGGATTGTCCCCTGCCGATGGGGTGTGTCGCCAGTCAATTAGTTGTGCCCCCTGTCAATTAGGTCGCCCCTGTCAATGAGGAAGTCCCCTTGTCAATGAGCAGTACCCCCCGCCTCCCTCAATGACGAGTGCCCACCGTTAACGAGGAGTGACCCCTCGTCAATGAGGAGTGACCACTGTCAATCAGGAGTGCCCCCTGTCAATGAGGAGTGGTCCCTGTCAATGAGGTGTGCCCCCTTTCAATGAGGAGTGCCAACTGTCAAGTTGGAATGCCCACCGTCAATGAGAAGTGCTCCCCGTCAATGAGGAGGGCCCCCTGTCAATGAGGAGTGTCCCCTGCCGATGGGGTGTGTCGCCAGTCAATTAGTTGTTGCCCTGTCAGTTCGGACGCCCCTGTCAATGAGGAAGTCGCCTTGTCAATGAGCAGTACCCCCCCCCCTCAATGACGAGGGCCCCACCGTCAACGAGGAGTGACCCCTAGACAATGAGGAGTGCCCCCTGTCCATGAGGAGTGCCCCCTGTCAAGGAGGAATGCGCCCTGTCAATGAGGACTGCCCGCTGTCAATGACGAGTGGCGCCTGTCAATGAGGAGTGTCCCCTGTCACTGAGGTCTGTCGCCCGTCAATTAGGAGTGCCCCCTGTCAATTAGGATAGCGCCTTGTCAATTTGGAGCTCTCCCTGTCAATTTGGAGTGGCACCTATCAATTAGGAGTGCCCCCTGTCAATGAGGAGTACCCCCTGTCAATGAGGAGTGCCCCCTGTCAATGACGAATGCTCCCTGTCAATGATGAGTGCCCCCTGTCAATGAGGAGTGTCCCCTGCCGATGGGGTGTGTCGCCTGTCAATTAGGAGTACGCCCTGTCAATGAGGAGTGCCCCCAGTCAATGTGGACGCCCCTGTCAATGGGGAAATTCCCATTTCAATTAGCAGTACACCCCCCCCTCAATGACGAGTGCCCGACCGTCAACGAGGAGTGATCCCTCGTCAATGAGGAGTAACCACTGTCAATTAGGAGTGCCCCCTGTCAATGACGAGTGCCCCCTGTCAACGAGGAGTGGTCCCTGTCAAGGAGGAGTGCCGCCTGTCAATGACGAGTGCCCCCTGTCAATGAGGAGTGGTCCCTTTAAATAAGGAATGCTCCCTGTCAATGAGGAGTGCCCCCTGTCAATGAGGAGTGGTCCCTTTAAATAAGGAATGCCCCCTGTCAATGAGGAGTGCCCCCTGTCAATGAGGAGTGCCGCCTGTCAATGAGGAGTGCCCCCGTCAATGAGGAGTGTCCCATGCCAATAGGGTGTGACCCCTGTCAATTAGGTCTGCACCCTGTCAGTTAGGATAGCGCCATGTCAATTAGGAGTACCCCCTGTCAATTAGGAGTGGCACCTATCAGTTAGCAGTGCCGCCTGTCAATGAGGAGTGTCCGCTGTTAATAAGGTGTGTCCCCCTATCAATTAGGAGTACCCCCTGTCAATTAGTACAGCGCCTTGTAAATTTGGAGCTCCCCTGTCAACTAGGAGTGGCACCTATCAATTAGGAGTGCACCCTGTCAATGAGGAGTGCTCCCTGTCAATGAGGAGTGCCCCCTGACAAGGAGGAATGCCCCCTGTCAATGAGGAGTGCTCGCTGTCAATGAGGTGTGCCCCCCTGACAAGGAGGAATGCCTCCTGTCAATGACCAGTGCTCCCTGTAAATGAGGAGTGCCCCCTGTCAAGGAGGAATGCCCCCTGTCAATGAAGAGTGCCCCCTGTCAAGGAGGAATGCCCCCTGTCAATGAGGAGTGCCCCCTGTCAATGAGGAGTGTCCCCTGCCGATGGGGTGTGTCGCCAGTCAATTAGTTGTGCCCCCTGTCAATTAGGTCGCCCCTGTCAATGAGGAAGTCCCCTTGTCAATGAGCAGTACCCCCCGCCTCCCTCAATGACGAGTGTCCACCGTCAACGAGGAGTGACTCCTAGTCAATGAGGAGTGACCACTGTCAATTAGGAGTGCCCCCTGTCAATGAGGAGTGCCCGCTGTCAATGACGAGTGCCGCCTGTCAATGAGGACTGTCCCCTGTCACTGAGGTGTGTCGTCTCTCAATTAGCGATGCCCTCTGTCAATTAGGAATGCCCCTGGCAATGAGGAGTGCCGCCTGACAATGACGAGTGCCCCCTGTCAGTGAGGAGTGGTGCCTTTAAATAAGGAATGCCCCCTTTCAATGAGGAGTGCCCCCTGTCAATGAGGAATGCCGCCTGTCAATGAGGAGTGCCCCTGTCAATGAGTAGAGTCCCATGCCAATACGGTGTGACCCCTGTCAATTAGGTCTTCCCCCTGTCAGTTAGGATAGCGCCATGTCAATTAGGAGTACCCCCTGTCAATTAGGAGGGGCACCTATCAATTAGCAGTGCCGCCTGTCAATGAGGAGTACCCCCTGTCAATGAGGAGTACCCCCTGTCAAGGAGGGAAGCCCCCTGTCATTGAGAAGAGCTCCTTGTCAATGAGGAGTGCCCCCTGTCAATGAGGAGTGTCCCCTGCCGATGGGGTGTGTCGCCAGTCAATTACGAGTGCCCCCTGTCAATTAGGATAGCGCCTTGTCAATTAGAAGCTCTCCCTGTCAATTAGGAGTTGCACCTATCAATTAGGAGTGCCCCCTGTCAATGAGGAGTGCCCCCTGTCAATGAGGAACGCTCCCTGTCAATGATGAGTGCCCCCTGTCAATGAGGAGTGCCCCCGTCAATGAGGAGTGCCGCCTGTCAATGACGAATGCTCCCTGTCAATGATGAGTGCCCCCTGTCAATGAGGAGTGCCCCCTGTCAATGAGGAGTGTCCTCTGCCGATGGGGTGTGTCGCCAGTCAATTAGTTGTGCCCCTGTCAATTAGGACGCCCCTGTCAATGAGGAAGTCCCCTTGTCAATGAGCAGTAACCCCCCCCCTTAATGACGAGTGCCCCACCGTCAACGAGGAGTGACCCCTAGTCAATGAGGAGTGACCACAGTCAATTAGAAGTGCCCCCTGTCAATGACGAGTGCTCCCTGTCAAGGAGGAATGCCCCCTGTCAATGAGGAGTGCCCGCTGTCAATGACGAGTGCCGTCTGTCAATGAGGAGTGTCCACTGTCACTGAGGTGTGTCGTCTCTCAATTAGCAGTGCCCCCTGTCAATTAGGTCTGCCCCCTGACAATTAGCATAGCGCCTTGTAAATTAGGAGTTCCCCCTGTCATTTCGGAGTGGTACCTATCAATTAGGAGTGCCCCCTGTCAATTAGGAGTGCCCACTGTCAATGAGGAGCGCCCCCTGTCAATTAGGTCTGCCCCCTGCCAATTCGGAGAGGCACCTATCAATTAGGTGTGACCCCTGTCAACTTGGAGAGCCCCGTGTCAATGAACACTTCACCGTGTCAATGAGCAGTGCCCCACCGTCAATGAGGAGTGCTCACCGCACCCCCCCCCACACCCCGGCCTCCCCCCCCCCCTCCGTGAATGAGTAGTGCCCGCCCCGTCAATGAGGATTTCCCCCACGTCAATGAGGAGTGCCCCCCCCCTCCCCCGTCAATGAGGTGTGCCGGACCATCCATGAGGAGAAACCCACCATCAGCGCGGAGTGCCCCTGTCAATGAGGAGTGGCCCCCGTCACCTAGGAGTGATCCCAGTCAATTAGGAGTGCCCCACTTTTCAACTAGGAGTTCTCCTCTGTCAATGAGGTGTGTCCACTGTAAATTCGGAGCGCCCCTGTAAAAGAGGAGTTTCCCCTGTCAATTAGGAGTGCCCCCTGTCAATGAGAATTGCATACTGTCAATAAGGATTGTGCCCTGTCAATTACGAATCTCCCCTGTCAATTAGGAGTGCCCCCTTTCATATAGGAGTGCCCCTCGTAAGTTAGGTCAGTCGTCAGTTAGCCCCACAGTCAATGAGGAGTGGCCCCCAGTCAATGAGGAGTGTCCCCTGTCACTGAGGTGTGTCGCCTGTCAATTAGGAGTGCCCCCTGTCAATTAGGATAGCGCCTTGTCAATTAGGAGCTCTCCCTGTCAATGAGGAGTGGCACCTATCAATTAGGAGTGCCCCCTGTCAATGAGGAGTACACCCTGACAAGGAGGAATGCCCCCTGTCAATGAGGAGTGCTCCCTGTCAATGAGGTGTGCCGCCCTGACAAGGAGGAATGCCTCCTGTCAATGAGGAGTGCTCCCTGTAAATGAGGAGTGCCCCCTATCAATGAGGAGTGCCCCCTGACAAGGAGGAATTCCCCCTGTCAATGAAGAGTGCCCCCTGTCAAGGAGGAATGCCCCCTGTCAATGAGGAGTGCCCCCTGTCAATGAGGAGTATCCCCTGCCGATGGGGTGTGTCGCCAGTCAATTAGTTGTGCCCCCTGTCAATTAGGTCGCCCCTGTCAATGAGGAAGTCCCCTTGTCAATGAGCAGTACCCCCCGCCTCCCTCAATGACGAGTGTCCACCGTCAACGAGGAGTGACCCCTAGTCAATGAGGAGTGACCACTGTCAATTAGGAGTGCCCCCTGTCAATGAGGATTGCCCCCTGTCAATGAGGTGTGTCCCCTGCCGATGGGGTGTGTCGCCAGTCAATTAGTTGTTGCCCTGTCAATTCGGACGCCCCTGTCAATGAGGAAGTCGCCTTGTCAATGAGCAGTACCCCCCCCCCTCAATGACGAGGGCCCCACCGTCAACGAGGAGTGACCCCTAGTCAATGAGGAGTGACCACTGTCAATTAGGAGTGCCCCCTGTCAATGAGGAGTGCCCCCTGTCCATGAGGAGTGCCCCCTGTCAAAGAGGAATGCGCCCTGTCAATGAGGACTGCCCGCTGTCAATGACGAGTGCCGCCTGTCAATGAGGAGTGTCCCCTGTCACTGAGGTGTGTCGTCTCTCAATTAGCGGTGCCCTCTGTCAATTAGGAATGCCCCTGGCAATGAGGAGTGCCGCCTGACAATGACGAGTGCCCCCTGTCAATGAGGAGTGGTCCCTTTAAATAAGGAATGCCCCCTGTCAATGAGGAGTGCCCCCTGTCAATGAGGAATGCCGCCTGTCAATGAGGAGTGCCCCCATCAATGAGTAGAGTCCCATGCCAATACGGTGTTTCCCCTGTCAATTAGGTCTTCCCCCTGTCAGTTAGGATAGCGCCATGTCAATTAGGAGTACCCCCTGTCAATTAGGAGGGGCACCTATCAATTAGCAGTGCCGCCTGTCAATGAGGAGTACCCCCTGTCAATGAGGAGCGCCCCCTGTCAAGGAGGGAGCCCCCTGTAATTGAGAAGAGCTCCTTGTCAATGAGGAGTGCCCCCTGTCAATGAGGAGTGTCCCCTGCCGATGGGGTGTGTCGCCAGTCAATTACGAGTGCCCCCTGTCAATTACGATAGCGCCTTGTCAATTAGAAGCTCTCCCTGTCAATTAGGAGTTGCACCTATCAATTAGGAGTGCCTCCTGTCAATGAGGAGTACACCCTGTCAATGAGGAGTGCCCCCTATCAATGACGAATCCTCCCTGTCAATGATGAGTACCCCCTGTCAATGAAGAGTGACCTCTAGTCAATGAGGAGTGACCACTGTCAATTAGGAGTGCCCACTGTCAATGACGAGTGCCCCCTGTCAACGTGGAGTGGTCCCTGTCAAGGAGGAATGCCCCCTGTCAATGAGGAGTGCCGCCTGTCAATGAGGAGTGTCCCCGGACACTGAGGTGTGTCGTCCGTCAATTAGGAGTGCCCCCTGTCCATTTGCTCTGCCCCCTGTCAATTAGCATAGCCCCTTGTCAATTAGGGGCTCCGCTGTCATTTAGAAGTGGCACCTATCAATTAGGAGTGCCCCTGTCAATGAGGAGTGCCCCCTGTCAATGAGGAGCACCACCTGTCAAGGAGGAATGCCCCCTGTCAATGAGAAGTGCACCCTGTCAATGTGGAGTGCACCCTGTCAATGAGGAGTGTCCCATGCCAATGGGGTGTGTTGCCTGTCAATTCGGTTTGACCCCTGTCAATTAGGTGTGCCCCCTGTCAATTAGGATAGCGCCTTGTCAATTAGAAGCTCTACTTGTCAATTAGGAGTGGCACCTATCAATTAGGAGTGCCCCCTGTCAATGATGAGTAACCCCTGGCAATGAGGAGTGCCCCCTATCAATGACGAATGCTCCCTGTCAATGATGAGTTCCCCCTGTCAATGAGGAGAGTCCCCTGCCGATGGGGTGTGTCGCCTGTCAATTAGGAGTACCCCCTGTCAATTAGGAGTGCCCCCTGTCAATTTGGACGCCCCTGTCAATGGCGACATTCCCATGTCAATGAGCAGTACCCCCCTCACCCTCAATGACGAGAGCCCGACCGTCAACGAGGAGTGACCCCTAGTCAATGAGGAGTGACCACTGTCAATTAGGAGTGCCCCCTGTCAATGTCGAGTGCCCCCTGTCAACGTGGAGTGGTCCCTGTCAAGGAGGAATGCCCCCTGTCAATGACGAGTGCAGCCTGTCAATGAAGATTGTCCCCAGTCACTGAGGTGTGTCGTCCGTCAATTAGGAGTGCCCCCTGTCAATTAGCTCTGCCCCCTGTCAATTAGCATAGCCACTTGTCAATTAGGGGCTCCCCCTTTCATTTAGAAGTGGCACCTATCAATTAGGAGTGCCCCCTGTCAATGAGGAGTGCCCCCTGTCAATGAGGAGCGCCCCCTGTCAAGGAGGAATGCCCCCTGTCAATGAGAATTGCACCCTGTCAATGAGGCTTGCACCCTGTCAAGGAGGAGTGTCCCATGCCAATGGAGTATGTCGCCTGTCAACTCGGTGTGACCCCTGTCAATTAGGTGTGCCCCCTGTTAATTAGGATAGCGCCTTGTCAATTAGGAGCTCCCCCTGTCAATTAGGAGTGGCACCTGTCAATGATGAGTGTCCCCTGTCAACGAGGTGTGTCCCCTGTCAATTAGGAGTGCCCCCTGTCAATTAGGCCTGACCCGTGTCAATTAGTACAGCGCCTTGTGAATTAGGAGCTCCCCATGTTAACTAGGAGTGGCACCTATCAATTAGGAGTGCCCCCTGTCAATGAGGAGTGCTCCCTGTCAATGAGGAGTGCTCCCTGTCAATCAGGATGCCCCTGTCAATGAGGAGTGTCCCCTGCCAATGAGGTGTATCGCCTGACAATTAGGAGTGCCCCCTGTCAATGAGGAGTGCTCCCTGTCAATGAGGAGAGCCCCCTGTCAATGAGGTGTTTTCCCTGCCAATGGTATGTGTCGCCATCAATTTGGCGTGCCCCCTGTCAATCAGGAATGCGCATTGTCAATTAGAAGCTCCCCCTATCAATTAGGAGTGCTCCGTGTCAATTAGGAGTGCCCCCTGTCAATTAGGAGTGCCCCTGTCAATGGGGAGTGCCCCCTGTCAATGAGGAATGGCCGCTGTCAATAAGGAGTACCCCCTGCCTTTGAGGAGTGCCGCCTGTCAATGAGGAGTGTCCCCTGTCACTGCGGTGCGTCGCCTTTCAATTAGGAGTGCCCCCTGACAATTAGGAAAGCGCCTTGGCAATTAGGACCTCCCCCTGTCAATTATGAGTGCCACCTATCAATGATGAGTGTCCCCTGCCGATGGGGTGTGTCGCCTGTCAATTAGGAGTACCCCCTGTCAATTAGGAGTGCCCCCTGTCAATTAGGACGCCCCTGTCAATGAGGAAGTCCCCTTCTCAATGAGCAGTACCACCTCCCCCCCTCAATGACGAGTGCCCCACCGTCAACGAGGAGTGACCCCTCGTCAATGAGGAGTGCTCCCTGGCAATGAGGAGAGCCCCCTGTCAATGAGGTGTGTTCCCTGCCAATGGGATGTGTCGCCCTTCCGTTTGGCGTCCCACCTGTCAATCAGGAATGCGCCTTGTCAATTAGAAGCTCCCCCTATCAATTAGGAGTGCTCCCTGTCAATGAGGAGTGCCCCCTGAAAATGAGGAGTGTCTCCTGCCGATGCGGTGTGTCGCCTGTCAATTAGGAGTGTCCCTGTCAATTAGGAGTGCCCCCTGTCAATTAGGTCTGGCCCCTGTCAATTAGCAAAGCGCCTTGTCAATTAGGAGCTCCCTCTGTCATTTCGGAGTGGCAACTATCAATTAGGAGTTCCCCCTGTCAATGAGGAGTGCCCCCTGTCAATGAGGTGCGCCCCCTCTCAAGGAGGAATGCCCCTTGTCGGTGAGGAGTGCACCCTGTCAATGAGGTATGCCCCCTGTCAATGAGGAGTGTTCCCTGCCAATGGGGTGATTCGCCTGTCAATTAGGAGTGCCCCCTGTCAATTAGGTCTGCCCCCTGTCAATTTGAAGAGCGCCTTGTCAATTAGGAAATACCCCTGTCAATTCGGAGTGGCACCTATCAATTAGGTGTGACCCCTGTCAATTTGGAGAGCCCGCTGTCAACGAAGACTTCACCGTGTCAATGAGCAGTGACCAACCGTCAATGAGGAGTGCTCCCCGCAACCCCCCCCCCCCCTCCCGCCACCCCCCCCCCCGTGAATGAGTAGTGTCCGCCCCGTCAATGAGAATACCCCCCACGTTAATGAGGTGTGCCCCCCCGTCAATGAGGAGTGCCCCAACGTCAATGAGGAGTGCCGCACCATCCATGAGGAGAGAGCCACCATCAACGCGGAGTGCCCCTGTCAATGAGGAGTGGCGCCCGTCACCTAGGAGTGATCCCTGTCAATTAGGAATGCCCCGCTTTTAAATTAGTAGTGCCCCCCTGTCAATGAGGTGTGTCCACTGTAAATTAGGAGAGCCCCTGTAAAAGAGGAGTGTCCCCTGTCAATTAGGAGTACCCCTTGTCAATGAGAATTGCCCACTGTCAATAAGGATTGCGCCCTGTCAATAACGACTCTCCCCTGTCAATTAGGAGTGCTCCCTTTCATATAGGAGAGCCCCTTGTAAGTTAGGACAGTGGTCATTTAGCCCCACCGTCAATCAGGAGAGAGCCCTAGTCAATGAGGAGTGCCCCCTGTCAAGGAGGAATGCCCCTTGTCAATGAGGAGTGCCCCCTCTCAATTAGGACGCCCCTGTCAATGTGGAAGTCCCCTTGTCAATGGATAGTACCCCCCCCCAAAGACGAGTGCCCCACCGTCAACGAGGAGTGACCCCGAGTCAATGAGGAGTGACCACTGTCAATTAGCTCTGCCCCCTGTCAATGTGGAGTGGTCCCTGTCAATGAGGAATGCCCCCTGTCAATAAGGAGTGCCCTCTGTCAATGAGGAGTGCCCCCTCTCAATTAGGACGCCCCTGTCAATGTGGAAGTCCCCTTGTCAATGGATAGTACCCCCCCCCCCAAAGACGAGTGCCCCACCGTCAACGAGGAGTGACCCCGAGTCAATGAGGAGTGACCACTGTCAATTAGCTCTGCCCCCTGTCAATGAGGAGTGCCCCCTGTCAATTAGGACGCCCCTGTCAATGTGGAAGTCCCCTTGTCAATGAGTAGTACCCTCCCACCCTCAAAGACGAGTGCCCCACCTTCAACGAGGAGTGACCCCGCGTCAATGAGGAGTGCCCCAACGTCAATGAGGAGTGCCGCACCATCCATGAGGAGAGACCCACCATCAACGTGGAGTGCCCCTGTCAATGAGGAGTGGCCCCCGTCACCTAGGAGTGATCCCTGTCAATTAGGAATGCCCCGCTTTTAAATTAGGAGTGCCCCTCTGTCAATGAGGTGTGTCCACTGTAAATTAGGAGAGCCCCTGTAAAAGAGGAGTGTCCCCTGTCAATTAGGAGAACCCCTTGTCAATGAGAATTGCTCACTGTCAATAAGGATTGCGCCCTGTCAATAACGACTCTCCCCTGTCAATTAGGAGTGCTCCCTTTCATATAGGAGAGCCCCATGTAAGTTAGGACAGTGGTCATTTATACCCACCGTCAATCAGGAGTGAGCCCTAGTCAATGAGGAGTGTCCCCTGTCAAGGAGGAATGCCCCCTGTCTATGAGGAGTGCCCCCTGTCAATTAGGACGCCCCTGTCAATGTGGAAGTCCCATTGTCAATGGGTAGTACCCCCCCCCCCAAAGACGAGTGCCCCACCGTCAACGAGGAGTGACCCCGAGTCAATGAGGAGTGACCACTGTCAATTAGCTCTGCCCCCTGTCAATGTGGAGTGGTCCCTGTCAATGAGGAATGCCCCCGGTCAATGAGTAGTGCCCCCTGTCAATGAAGAGTGCCGCCTGTCAATGAGGAATGTCCCCTGTCACTGAAGTGTGACCCCAGCCAATTAGGTCTGCCCCCTGTCAATTAGGATTGCGCCTTGTCAATTAGGAGCTCCCCCTGTCATTGAGGAGTGCCCCCTGTCAATTAGGTCTGCCCCCTGTCAATTAGCATTGCGCCCTTTCAATTAGGAGCTCCCCCTTTCAATTAGGAGTTGCACCTATCAATTAGGAGTGCCCCCTGACAATGGGGAGTGCCCCGTGTCAATGAGGAGTGCCCCCTATCAATTAGGACGCCCCTGTCAATGAGGAAGTCCCCTTGTCAATGAATAGTACCCCCCCTCAAAGACGAGTACCCCACCGTCAACGAGGAGTGATCCCTAGTCAATGAGGAGTGACCACTGTCAATTACGAGTGCCCCATGTCAATGAGGAGTGGTCCCTGTCAAGGAGGAATGCCCCCTGTCAACGAGGAGTGCCCCCTGTCAATGAGGAGTGCCGTCTGTCAATGAGGAGTGTCCCCTGTCACTGAGGTGTGACCCCTGCCAATTGGGTCTGCCCCCTGTCAATTAGGATAGCGCCTTGTCAATTAGGAGCTCCCCCTGTCATTTAGAAGTGTCACCTATCAATTAGGAGTGCCCCCTGTCAATGAGGAGTGCCCCCTGTCAATGAGGAGCGCCCCCTGTCAATGAGGAGTACCCCTGTCAATAAGGAGTGCCGCCAGTCAATGAGGAGTGTCCGCTGTCAATTAGTAGTCCCACCTCTCAATTAGGTCTGACCCCTGTCAAGTAGGACAGCGCCTTGTACATTAGGAGCTCCCTCTGTCAACTAGGACTGGCACCTATCAATTAGGAGTGCCCCCTGTAAATTAGGAGTGCCCCCTGTCAATGAGGAGTGCTTCCTGTCAATGAGGAGTGCCCCCTGTAAATGAGGAGCGCCCCCTGTCAAGGAGGGATGCCCTCTGTCATTGAGAAGTGCACCCTGTCAATGAGGGAAGCCCCCTGTCAATGAGGAGTGTCCCATGCCAATGGGGTGTGTCGCCTGGCAATTAGGTGTGTCCCCTGTCAATTAGGTCTGCCTCCTGTCAATTAGGATAGCGCATTGTCAATTAGGAGCTCCCCCTCTCAGTGAGGAGTACCCCTTTCAATAAGGAGTGCCGCCAGTCAATGAGGAGTGTCCCCTGTCAATTTGGAGTGCCCCCTCTCAATTAGGTCTGACCCCTGTCAAGAAGGCCAGCGCCTTGTACATTAGGAGCTCCCCCTGTCAACTAGGAGTGGCACCTATCAATTAGGAGTGCCCCCTGTAAATTAGGAGTGTCCCCTGTCAATGAGGAGTGCTTCCTGTCAATGAGGAGTGCCCCCTGTCAATGAGGAATTTCCCCTGCCAATGAGGTGTGTCGCCTGACAATTAGGAGTACCCCCTATCAATGAAGAGTGCTCCCTGTCAATGAGGAGTGCCCCCTGTCAATGAGGAGTGCTCCCTGTCAATGAGGAGTGCCCACTTTCAATGAGGAGTGTTCCCTGCCAATGGGATGTGTCGCCTTTCAATTAGGTCCGACCCCTGTCAATTAGCATAGCGCCTTGTAAATTATGAGCTCCCCCTCATAGAAATCATAGAAACCCTGCAGTGCAGATGGAGGCCATTCGGCCCATCGAGTCTGCACCGACCACAATCCCACCTAGGCCCTACCCCCACATATTTACACGCTAATCCCTCTAACCTACACATCCCAGGACTCGAAGGGGCAATTTGTAACCTGGCCAATCAACCTAACCCACACATCTTTGGACTGTGGAAGGAAAGCGAAGCACCCGGAGGAAACCCAAGCAGACACGAGGAGAATGTGCAAACTCCACACAGACAGTGACCCGAGCCGGGAATCGAACCCGGGACCCTGGAGCTGCGAAGCAGCAGTGCTAACCACTGTGCTACCGTGCCCCCTGTCAACTAGGAGTGGCACCTATCAATTAGTAGTGCCCCCTGTCAATGAGGAGTGTTCCCTGCCAATGGGATGTGTCGCCTTTCAATTAGGAGTGGCCCCTCCCAATTAGGGTTGCGCCTTGTCAGTTAGAAGCTCCCCCTATCAATTAGGAGTACCCCGTGTCAATTAGGAGTGCCCCCTGTCAATTAGGAGTACCCCCTGTCAATGAGGAGTGCCCCCTGTCAATGGGGAATGCCCGCTGTCAATGTGGAGTACCCCCTGCCTTTGAGGAGTGCCGCCTGTCAATGAGGAGTGTCCCCTGTCACTGAGGTGCGTCGCCTGTCAATTAGGACTGCCCCGTGACAATTAGGTCTGCCCCCTGTCAATTTGGAAAGTGCCTTGTCAATTACGATCTCCCCCTGTCAATGAAGAGTGGCACCTATCAATTAGGAGTGCCCCCTTTCAATGAGGAGTGCCCCCTGTCAATGAAGAGTGCCCCTGTCAAGGAGGAATGCCCCCTGTCAATGGGGAGGGCCCCCTGTCAATGAGGAGTGTCCCCTGCCGATGGGGTATGTCGCCTCTCAATTAGGAGTGCCCATGTCAATCAGGAGTGCCCCTTGTCAGTTAGGACGCCCCTGTCAATGAGGAAGTCACGTTGTCAATGAGCAGTCCCCCCCCCTTTATGCAGAGTGCCCCACCGTCAACGAGGAGTGACCCCATGTCAATGAGGAGTGACCACTGTCAATTAGGAGTGCCCCCTGTCAATGAGGAGTGCCCCCTGTCAATGAGGAGTGCCTCCTGCCAAGGAGGAATGTCCCCTGTCAATGAGGAGTGCTCCCTGTCAATGAGGAGTGCCCCCTGTCAATGAGGAGTGTCCCCTGCCGATGGGGTGTGTCGCCTATCAGTTACGAGTGCCCCCTGTCAATTAGCAGTGCCCCCTGTCAATTAGGACGCCCCTGTCAATTAGGAAGTCCCCTTGTCAATGAGCAGTACCGACCCACCTCAATGACATCTGCCCCACCGTCAACGAGGAGTGACCCCTAGTCAATGGAGAGTGACCACTGTCAGGTAGGAGTGCCCCATGTCAATGACGAGTGCACCATGTCAATGAGAAGTGCCCCCTGTCAATGAGGAATGCCCCTGTCAACGAGGAGTGCCCCTTGTCAATGTGGAGTGGCGCCTGTCAATGAGGAGTGTCCCCTGTCACTGAGGTGTGTCGTCTCTCAATTAGTAATGCCCCCTGTCAATTAGAAGTGCCCCCTGTCAATTAGCATTGCGCCTTGTCAATTAGGAGCCCCCCCTGTCATTTCGGAGTGGCACCTATCAATTAGGAGTCCCCCCTGTCAATGAGGAGCGCCCACTGTCAAGGAGGAGTGCCCCCTCTCAATGAGGAGTTTCCCCTGCCAATGGGGCGATTTGCCTGTCAATTAGGAGTGCCCCCTGTCAATTAGGTGTGCCCCCTGTCAATTTGGAGAGCGCCTTGTCAATTAGGAACTCCCTCTGTCATTCGGAGTGCCACCTATCAATTAGGTGTGACCCCTGTCAATTTGGAGAGCCCCCTGTCAATGATGACTTCACCGTGTCAATGAGCAGTGACACACCGTCAATGATGAGTGCTCCCCGCACCCCCCACCCCGGCCTCCCCCCCCCCACCGCCCCACCCCCCCCCCCCCCCCCGTGCATGAGTAGTGTCCGCTCCGTCAATGAGGATTCCCCCCACGTCAATGAGGAGTGCCCCCCCGTCAATGAGGAGTGCCCCAACGTCAATGAGGAGTGCCGCACCATCCATGAGGAGAGACCCACCATCAACGCGGATTGCCCCGTCAATGAGGAGTGGCCCCCGTCACCTAGGAGTGATCTCTGTCAATTAGGAGTGCCCCGCTTTTCAATTAGGAGTGCCCCACTGTCAATGGTGTGTGCACTGTAAATGAGGAGAGCCCCTGTAAAAGAGAAGTGTCCCCTGTCAATTAGGAGTGCCCCGTGTCAATGAGAATTGCACCCTGTCAAAGAGGTGCGCCCCCCGTCAAGGAGGAATGCCCCCTATCAATGAGAAGTGCACCCTGTCAATAAGGAATGCCCCCTGTCTATGAGGAGTGTCCCATTCCAATGGGGTGTGTCGCCTGTCAATTAGTTGTGACCCCTGTCAGTTAGGTCTGCACCCTGTCAATTAGAATAGCGCCTTGTCAATTAGCTGAACCCCCTGTCAGTGAGGGGTGCCCCCTGTCAATGAGGAGTGCCCCCTGTCAATTAGGTCTGTCCGCTGTCGATTAATTCAACGAGTTGTAAATTAGGAGCTCCACCTGTCAACAAGTAGTCGCACCTATCAATTAGGAGTGCCCCCTGTCAATGAGGAGTGCCCCCTGTCAATGAGGAGTGCTCTCTGTCAATGAGGAGTGCTCCCTGTCAATGAGGAGTGCCCCCTGTCAATGAGGAATGCCCCCGTCAATGAGGAGTGCCCCCTGTCAATGACGAATGCTCCCTGTCAATGATGAGTGCCCCCTCTCAATGAGGAGTGCCCCCTGTCAATGAGGAGTATCCTCTGCCGATGGCGTGTGTCGCCAGTCAATTAGTTGTGCCCCTGTCAATTAGGACGCCCCTGTCAATGAGGAAGTCCCCTTGTCAATGAGCAGTACCCCCCCCCCCTTAATGACGAGTGCCCCACCGTCAACGAGGAGTGACCCCTAATCAATGAGGAGTGACCACAGTCAATTAGAAGTGCCCCCTGTCAATGACGAGTGCTCCCTGTCAAGGAGGAATGCCCCCTGTCAATGAGGAGTGCCCGCTGTCAATGACGAGTGCCGTCTGTCAATGAGGAGTGTCCACTGTCACTGAGGTGTGTCGTCTCTCAATTAGCAGTGCCCCCTGTCAATTTGGTCTGCCCCCTGACAATTAGCATAGCGCCTTGTAAATTAGGAGTTCCCCCTGTCATTTCGGAGTGGTACCTATCAATTAGGAGTGCCCCCTGTCAATTAGGAGTGCCCCCTGTCAATGAGGAGCGCCCCATGTCAAGGAGGAATGCCCCCTGTTAATGAGGAGTGCCCCCTGTCCATTTGGTCTGCCCCCTGGCAATTCGGAGAGGCACCTATCAATTAGGTGTGACCCCTGTCAACTTGGAGAGCCCCGTGTCAATGAACACTTCACCGTGTCAATGAGCAGTGCCCCACCGTCAATGAGGAGTGCTCACCGCAACCCCCCTCCCCCGCCACACCCCGGCCTCCCCCCCCCTCCGTGAATGAGTAGTGCCCGCCCCGTCAATTTGGATATTCCCCCACGTCAATGAGGAGTGCCCCCCCCCCCGTCAATGAGGTGTGGCGGACCATCCATGAGGAGAAACCCACCATCAACGCGGAGTGCCCCTGTCAATGAGGAGTGGCCCCCGTCACCTAGGAGTGATCCCAGTCAATTAGGAGTGCCCCACTTTTCAACTAGGAGTGCCCCTCTGTCAATGAGGTGTGTCCACTGTAAATTCGGAGCGCCCCTGTAAAAGAGGAGTTTCCCCTGTCAATTAGGAGTGCCCCCTGTCAATGAGAATTGCATACTGTCAATCAGGATTGTGCCCTGTCAATTACGAATCTCCCCTGTCAATTAGGAGTACCCCCTTTCATATAGGAGTGCCCCTCGTAAGTTAGGTCAGTGGTCAGTTAGCCCCACAGTCAATGAGGAGTGGCCCCCTGTCAATGACGAGTGTCCCCTCTCACTGAGGTGTGTCGCCTGTCAATTAGGAGTGCCCCCTGTCAATTAGGATAGCGCCTTGTCAATTAGGAGCTCTCCATGTCAATGAGGAGTGGCACCTATCAATTAGGAGTGCCCCCTGTCAATGAGGAGTACACCCTGTCAATGAGGAGTGCCCCCTATCAATGACGAATCCTCCCTGTCAATGATGAGTACCCCCTGTCAATGAAGAGTGACCGCTAGTCAATGAGGAGTGACCACTGTCAATTAGGAGTGCCCACTGTCAATGACGAGTGCCCCCTGTCAACGTGGAGTGGTCCCTGTCAAGGAGGAATGCCCCCTGTCAATGAGGAGTGCCCCCTGTCAATGAGAATTGCATACTGTCAATAAGGATTGTGCCCTGTCAATTACGAATCTCCCCTGTCAATTACGAGTGCCCCCTTTCATATAGGAGTGCCCCTCGTAAGTTAGGTCAGTGGTCAGTTAGCCCCACAGTCAATGAGGAGTGGCCCCCAGTCAATGAGGAGTGTCCCCTGTCACTGAGGTGTGTCGCCTGTCAATTAGGAGTGCCCCCTGTCAATTAGGATAGCGCCTTGTCAATTAGGAGCTCTCCCTGTCAATGAGGAGTGGCACCTATCAATTAGGAGTGCTCCCTGTCAATGAGGAGTACACCCTGACAAGGAGGAATGCCCCCTGTCAATGAGGAGTGCTCCCTGTCAATGAGGTGTGCCGCCCTGACAAGGAGGAATGCCTCCTGTCAATGAGGAGTGCTCCCTGTAAATGACGAGTGCCCCCTGTCAATGAGGAGTGCCCCCTGACAAGGAGGAATTCCCCCTGTCAATGAAGAGTGCCCCCTGTCAAGGAGGAATGCCCCCTGTCAATGAGGAGTGCCCCCTGTCAATGAGGAGTGTCCCCTGCCGGTGGGGTGTGTCGCCAGTCAATTAGTTGTGCCCCCTGTCAATTATGTCGCCCCTGTCAATGAGGAAGTCCCCTTGTCAATGAGCAGTACTCCCCGCCTCCCTCAATGACGAGTGTCCACCGTCAACGAGGAGTGACCCCTAGTCAATGAGGAGTGACCACTGTCAATTAGGAGTGCCCCCTGTCAATGAGGAGTGCCCCCTGTCAATGAGGTGTGTCCCCTGCCGATGGGGTGTGTCGCCAGTCAATTAGTTGTTGCCCTGTCAATTCGGACGCCCCTGTCAATGAGGAAGTCGCCTTGTCAATGAGCAGTACCCCCCCCCCTCAATGACGAGGGCCCCACCGTCAACGAGGAGTGACCCCTAGTCAATGAGGAGTGACCACTGTCAAATAGGAGTGCCCCCTGTCAATGAGGAGTGCCCCCTGTCCATGAGGAGTGCCCCCTGTCAAGGAGGAATGCGCCCTGTCAATGAGGACGGCCCGCTGTCAATGACGAGTGCCGCCTGTCAATGAGGAGTGTCCCCTGTCACTGAGGTGTGTCGTCTCTCAATTAGAGGTGCCCTCTGTCAATTAGGAATGCCCCTGGCAATGAGGAGTGCCGCCTGACAATGACGAGTGCCCCCTGTCAATGAGGAGTGGTCCCTTTAAATAAGGAATGCCCCCTGTCAATGACGAGTGCCCCCTGTCAATGAGGAATGCCGCCTGTCAATGAGGAGTGCCCACGTCATTGAGTAGAGTCCCATGCCAATACGGTGTGACCCCTGACAATTAGGTCTTCCCCCTGTCAGTTAGGATAGCGCCATGTCAATTAGGAGTACCCCCTGACAATTAGGAGTGGCACCTATCAATTAGCAGTGCCGCCTGTCAATGAGGAGTACCCCCTGTCAATGAGGAGCGCCCCCTGTCAAGGAGGGAGCCCCCTGTAATTGAGAAGAGCTCCTTGTCAATGAGGAGTGCCCCCTGTCAATGAGGAGTGTCCCCTGCCGATGGGGTGTGTCGCCAGTCAATTACGAGTGCCCCCTGTCAATTAGGATAGCGCCTTGTCAATTAGAAGCTCTCCCTGTCAATTAGGAGTTGCACCTATCAATTAGGAGTGCCCCCTGTCAATGAGGAGTACCCCCTGTCAATGAGGAGTGCCCCCTGTCAATGAGGAACGCTCCCTGTCAATGATGAGTGCCCCCTGTCAATGAGGAGTGCCCCCGTCAATGAGGAGTGCCCCCTGTCAATGACGAATGCTCCCTGTCAATGATGAGTGCCCCCTCTCAATGAGGAGTGCCCCCTGTCAATGAGGAGTATCCTCTGCCGATGGGGTGTGTCGCCAGTCAATTAGTTGTGCCTCTGTGAATTAGGACGCCCCTGTCAATGAGGAAGTCCCCTTGTCAATGAGCAGTACCCCCCCCCCTTAATGACGAGTGCCCCACCGTCAACGAAGAGTGACCCCTAATCAATGAGGAGTGACCACAGTCAATTAGAAGTGCCCCCTGTCAATGACGAGTGCTCCCTGTCAAGGAGGAATGCCCCCTGTCAATGAGGAGTGCCCGCTGTCAATGACGAGTGCCGTCTGTCAATGAGGAGTGTCCACTGTCACTGAGGTGTGTCGTCTCTCAATTAGCAGTGCCCCCTGTCAATTTGGTCTGCCCCCTGACAATTAGCATAGCGCCTTGTAAATTAGGAGTTCCCCCTGTCATTTCGGAGTGGTACCTATCTATTAGGAGTGCCCCCTGTCAATTAGGAGTGCTCCCTGTCAATGAGGAGCGCCCCATGTCAAGGAGGAATGCCCCCTGTTAATGAGGAGTGCCCCCTGTCCATTAGGTCTGCCCCCTGGCAATTCGGAGAGGCAACTGTCAATTAGGTGTGACCCCTGTCAACTTGGAGAGCCCCGTGTCAATGAACACTTCACCGTGTCAATGAGCAGTGCCCCACCGTCAATGAGGAGTGCTCACCGCACCCCCCCCCCCCCACACCCCGGCCTCCCCCCCCCCTCCGTGAATGAGTAGTGCCCGCCCCGTCAATGAGGATTTCCCCCACGTCAATGAGGAGTGCCCCCCCCCCTCCCCCGTCAATGAGGTGTGGCGGACCATCCATGAGGAGAAACCCACCATCAACGCGGAGTGCCCCTGTCAATGAGGAGTGGCCCCCGTCACCTAGGAGTGATCCCAGTCAATTAGGAGGGCCCCACTTTTCAACTAGGAGTGCCCCTCTGTCAATGAGGTGTGTTCACTGTAAATTCGGAGCGCCCCTGTAAAAGAGGAGTTTCCCCTGTCAATTAGGAGTGCCCCCTGTCAATGAGAAGTGCATACTGTCAATAAGGATTGTGCCCTGTCAATTACGAATCTCCCCTGTCAATTAGGAGTGCCCCCTTTCATATAGGAGTGCCCCTCGTAAGTTAGGTCAGTCGTCAGTTAGCCCCACAGTCAATGAGGAGTGGCCCCCAGTCAATGAGGAGTGTCCCCTGTCACTGAGGTGTGTCCCCTGTCAATTAGGAGTGCCCCCTGTCAATTAGGATAGCGCCTTGTCAATTAGGAGCTCTCCCTGTCAATGAGGAGTGGCACCTATCAATTAGGAGTGCCTCCTGTCAATGAGGAGTACACCCTGTCAATGAGGAGTGCCCCCTATCAATGACGAATCCTCCCTGTCAATGATGAGTACCCCCTGTCAATGAAGAGTGACCGCTAGTCAATGAGGAGTGACCACTGTCAATTAGGAGTGCCCACTGTCAATGACGAGTGCCCCCTGTCAACGTGGAGTGGTCCCTGTCAAGGAGGAATGCACCCTGTCAATGAGGAGTGCCGCCTGTCAATGAGGAGTGTCCCCGGACACTGAGGTGTGTCGTCCGTCAATTAGGAGTGCCCCCTGTCAATTTGCTCTGCCCCCTGTCAATTAGCATAGCCCCTTGTCAATTGGGGGCTCCGCTGTCATTTAGAAGTGGCACCTATCAATTAGGAGTGCCCCTGTCAATGAGGAGTGCCCCCTGTCAATGAGGAGCGCCACCTGTCAAGGAGGAATGCCCCCTGTCAATGAGAAGTGCACCCTGTCAATGTGGAGTGCACCCTGTCAATGAGGAGTGTCCCATGCCAATGGGGTGTGTTGCCTGTCAATTCGGTGTGACCCCTGTCAATTAGGTGTGCCCCCTGTCAATTAGGATAGCGCCTTGTCAATTAGAAGCTCTACTTGTCAATTAGGAGTGGCACCTATCAATTAGGAGTGCCCCCTGTCAATGATGAGTAACCCCTGGCAATGAGGAGTGCCCCCTATCAATGACGAATGCTCCCTGTCAATTAGGACGCCCCTGTCAATGGCGACATTCCCATGTCAATGAGCAGTACCCCCCTCACCCTCAATGACGAGAGCCCGACCGTCAACGAGGAGTGACCCCTAGTCAATGAGGAGTGACCACTGTCAATTAGGAGTGCCCCCTGTCAATGTCGAGTGCCCCCTGTCAACGTGGAGTGGTCCCTGTCAAGGAGGAATGCCCCCTGTCAATGACGAGTGCAGCCTGTCAATGAAGAGTGTCCCCAGTCACTGAGGTGTGTCGTCCGTCAATTAGGAGTGCCCCCTGTCAATTAGCTCTGCCCCCTGTCAATTAGCATAGCCACCTGTCAATTAGGGGCTCCCCCTTTCATTTTGAAGTGGCACCTATCAATTAGGAGTGCCCCCTGTCAATGAGGAGTGCCCCCTGTCAATGAGGAGCGCCCCGCTGTCAAGGAGGAATGCCCCCTGTCAATGAGAATTGCACCCTGTCAATGAGGCTTGCACCCTGTCAAGGAGGAGTGTCCCATGCCAATGGAGTATGTCGCCTGTCAACTCGGTGTGACCCCTGTCAATTAGGTGTGCCCCCTGTTAATTAGGATAGCGCCTTGTCAATTAGGAGCTCCCCCTGTCAATTAGGAGTGGCACCTGTCAATGATGAGTGTCCCCTGTCAACGAGGTGTGTCCCCTGTCAATTAGGAGTGCCCCCTGTCAATTAGGCCTGACCCGTGTCAATTAGTACAGCGCCTTGTGAATTAGGTGCTCCCCCTGTCAATTAGGAGTGGCACCTGTCAATGATGAGTGTCCCCTGTCAATGAGGTGTGTCCCCTGTCAATTAGGAGTGCCCCCTGTCAATTAGGCCTGACCCGTGTCAATTAGTACAGCGCGTTGTGAATTAGGAGCTCCCCATGTTAACTAGGAGTGGCACCTATCAATTAGGAGTGCCCCCTGTCAATGAGGAGTGCTCCCTGTCAATGAGGAGTGCTCCCTGTCAATGAGGATGCCCCTGTCAATGAGGAGTGTCCCCTGCCAATGAGGTGTATCGCCTGACAATTAGGAGTGCCCCCTGTCAATGAGGAGTGCTCCCTGTCAATGAGGAGAGCCCCCTGTCAATGAGGTGTTTTCCCTGCCAATGGTATGTGTCGCCATCAATTTGGCGTGCCCCCTGTCAATCAGGAATGCGCATTGTCAATTAGAAGCTCCCCCTATCAATTAGGAGTGCTCCGTGTCAATTAGGAGTGCCCCCTGTCAATTAGGAGTGCCCCTGTCAATGGGGAGTGCCCCGTGTCAATGAGGAATGGCCGCTGTCAATAAGGAGTACCCCCTGCCTTTGAGGAGTGCCGCCTGTCAATGAGGAGTGTCCCCTGTCACTGCGGTGCGTCGCCTTTCAATTAGGAGTGCCCCCTGACAATTAGGAAAGCGCCTTGGCAATTAGGACCTCCCCCTGTCAATTATGAGTGCCACCTATCAATGATGAGTGTCCCCTGCCGATGGGGTGTGTCGCCTGTCAATTAGGAGTACCCCCTGTCAATTAGGAGTGCCCTCTGTCAATTAGGACGCCCCTGTCAATGAGGAAGTCCCCTTCTCAATGAGCAGTACCACCTCCCCCCCTCAATGACGAGTGCCCCACCGTCAACGAGGAGTGACCCCTCGTCAATGAGGAGTGACCACTGTCAATTAGGAGTGCCCCCTGTCAATGGGGAGTGCTCCCTGGCAATGAGGAGAGCCCCCTGTCAATGAGGTGTGTTCCCTGCCAATGGGATGTGTCGCCCTTCCGTTTGGCGTGCCCCCTGTCAATCAGGAATGCGCCTTGTCAATTAGAAGCTCCCCCTATCAATTAGGAGTGCTCCCTGTCAATGAGGAGTGCCCCCTGAAAACGAGGAGTGTCTCCTGCCGATGCGGTGTGTCGCCTGTCAATTAGGAGTGTCCCTGTCAATTAGGAGTGCCCCCTGTCAATTAGGTCTGGCCCCTGTCAATTAGCAAAGCGCCTTGTCAATTAGGAGCTCCCTCTGTCATTTCGGAGTGGCAACTATCAATTAGGAGTTCCCCCTGTCAATGAGGAGTGCCCCCTGTCAATGAGGTGCGCCCCCTCTCAAGGAGGAATGCCCCTTGTCGGTGAGGAGTGCACCCTGTCAATGAGGTATGCCCCCTGTCAATGAGGAGTGTTCCCTGCCAATGGGGTGATTCGCCTGTCAATTAGGAGTGCCCCCTGTCAATTAGGTCTGCCCCCTGTCAATTTGGAGAGCGCCTTGTCAATTAGGAAATACCCCTGTCAATTCGGAGTGGCACCTATCAATTAGGTGTGACCCCTGTCAATTTGGAGAGCCCGCTGTCAACGAAGACTTCATCGTGTCAATGAGCAGTGACCAACCGTCAATGAGGAGTGCTACCCGCAACCCCCCCCCCTCCCGCCACCCCCCCCCCCCCCCCGTGAATGAGTAGTGTCCGCCCCGTCAATGAGAATACCCCCCACGTTAATGAGGTGTGCCCCCCCCCGTCAATGAGGAGTGCCCCAACGTCAATGAGGAGTGCCGCACCATCCATGAGGAGAGAGCCACCATCAACGCGGAGTGCCCCTGTCAATGAGGAGTGGCGCCCGTCACCTTGGAGTGATCCCTGTCAATTAGGAATGCCCCGCTTTTAAATTAGTAGTGCCCCTCTGTCAATGAGGTGTGTCCACTGTAAATTAGGAGAGCCCCTGTAAAAGAGGAGTGTCCCCTGTCAATTAGGAGTACCCCTTGTCAATGAGAATTGCCCACTGTCAATAAGGATTGCGCCCTGTCAATAACGACTCTCCCCTGTCAATTAGGAGTGCTCCCTTTCATATAGGAGAGCCCCTTGTAAGTTAGGACAGTGGTCATTTAGCCCCACCGTCAATCAGGAGAGAGCCCTAGTCAATGAGGAGTGCCCCCTGTCAAGGAGGAATGCCCCTTGTCAATGAGGAGTGCCCCCTCTCAATTAGGACGCCCCTGTCAATGTGGAAGTCCCCCTGTCTTTGGATAGTACCCCCCCCCCAAAGACGAGTGCCCCACCGTCAACGAGGAGTGACCCCGAGTCAATGAGGAGTGACCACTGTCAATTAGCTCTGCCCCCTGTCAATGTGGAGTGGTCCCTGTCAATGAGGAATGCCCCCTGTCAATGAGGAGTGCCCTCTGTCAATGAGGAGTGCCCCCTGTCAATTCGGACGCCCCTGTCAATGTGGAAGTCCCCTTGTCAATGAGTAGTACCCTCCCACCCTCAAAGACGAGTGCCCCACCTTCAACGAGGAGTGACCCCGCGTCAATGAGGAGTGCCCCAACGTCAATGAGGAGTGCCGCACCATCCATGAGGAGAGACCCACCATCAACGTGGAGTGCCCCTGTCAATGAGGAGTGCCCCCCGTCACCTAGGAGTGATCCCTGTCAATTAGGAATGCCCCGCTTTTAAATTAGGAGTGCCCCTCTGTCAATGAGGTGTGTCCACTGTAAATTAGGAGAGCCCCTGTAAAAGAGGAGTGTCCCCTGTCAATTAGGAGAACCCCTTGTCAATGAGAATTGCTCACTGTCAATAAGGATTGCGCCCTGTCAATAACGACTCTCCCCTGTCAATTAGGAGTGCTCCCTTTCATATAGGAGAGCCCCTTGTAAGTTAGGACAGTGGTCATTTATCCCCACCGTCAATCAGGAGTGAGCCCTAGTCAATGAGGAGTGTCCCCTGTCAAGGAGGAATGCCCCCTGTCTATGAGGAGTGCCCCCTGTCAATTAGGACGCCCCTGTCAATGTGGAAGTCCCATTGTCAATGGGTAGTACCCCCCCCCAAAGACGAGTGCCCCACCGTCAACGAGGAGTGATCCCTAGTCAATGAGGAGTGACCACTGTCAATTACGAGTGCCCCATGTCAATGAGGAGTGGTCCCTGTCAAGGAGGAATGCCCCCTGTCAACGAGGAGTGCCCCCTGTCAATGAGGAGTGCCGTCTGTCAATGAGGAGTGTCCCCTGTCACTGAGGTGTGACCCCTGCCAATTAGGTCTGCCCCCTGTCAATTAGGATAGCGCCTTGTCAATTAGGAGCTCCCCCTGTCATTTAGAAGTGTCACCTATCAATTAGGAGTGCCCCCTGTCAATGAGGAGTGCCCCCTGTCAATGAGGAGCGCCCCCTGTCAATGAGGAGTACCCCTGTCAATAAGGAGTGCCGCCAGTCAATGAGGAGTGTCCGCTGTCAATTAGTAGTCCCACCTCTCAATTAGGTCTGACCCCTGTCAAGTAGGACAGCGCCTTGTACATTAGGAGCTCCCTCTGTCAACTAGGAGTGGCACCTATCAATTAGGAGTGCCCCCTGTAAATTAGGAGTGCCCCCTGTCAATGAGGAGTGCTTCCTGTCAATGAGGAGTGCCCCCTGTAAATGAGGAGCGCCCCCTGTCAAGGAGGGATGCCCTCTGTCATTGAGAAGTGCACCCTGTCAATGAGGGAAGCCCCCTGTCAATGAGGAGTGTCCCATGCCAATGGGGTGTGTCGCCTGGCAATTAGGTGTGTCCCCTGTCAATTAGGTCTGCCTCCTGTCAATTAGGATAGCGCATTGTCAATTAGGAGCTCCCCCTCTCAGTGAGGAGTACCCCTTTCAATAAGGAGTGCCGCCAGTCAATGAGGAGTGTCCCCTGTCAATTTGGAGTGCCCCCTCTCAATTAGGTCTGACCCCTGTCAAGTAGGCCAGCGCCTTGTACATTAGGAGCTCCCCCTGTCAACTAGGAGTGGCACCTATCAATTAGGAGTGCCCCCTGTAAATTAGGAGTGTCCCCTGTCAATGAGGAGTGCTTCCTGTCAATGAGGAGTGCCCCCTGTCAATGAGGAATTTCCCCTGCCAATGAGGTGTGTCGCCTGACAATTAGGAGTACCCCCTATCAATGAAGAGTGCTCCCTGTCAATGAGGAGTGCCCCCTGTCAATGAGGAGTGCTCCCTGTCAATGAGGAGTGCCCCCCTGTCAATGAGGAGTGCCCACTTTCAATGAGGAGTGTTCCCTGCCAATGGGATGTGTCGCCTTTCAATTAGGTCCGACCCCTGTCAATTAGCATAGCGCCTTGTAAATTATGAGCTCCCCCTCATAGAAATCATAGAAACCCTGCAGTGCAGATGGAGGCCATTCGGCCCATCGAGTCTGCACCGACCACAATCCCACCTAGGCCCTACCCCCACATATTTACACGCTAATCCCTCTAACCTACACATCCCAGGACTCGAAGGGGCAATTTGTAACCTGGCCAATCAACCTAACCCACACATCTTTGGACTGTGGAAGGAAAGCGAAGCACCCGGAGGAAACCCAAGCAGACACGAGGAGAATGTGCAAACTCCACACAGACAGTGACCCGAGCCGGGAATCGAACCCGGGACCCTGGAGCTGCGAAGCAGCAGTGCTAACCACTGTGCTACCGTGCCCCCTGTCAACTAGGAGTGGCACCTATCAATTAGTAGTGCCCCCTGTCAATGAGGAGTGTTCCCTGCCAATGGGATGTGTCGCCTTTCAATTAGGAGTGGCCCCTCCCAATTAGGGGTGCGCCTTGTCAGTCAGAAGCTCCCCCTATCAATTAGTAGTACCCCGTGTCAATTAGGAGTGCCCCCTGTCAATTAGGAGTACCCCCTGTCAATGAGGAGTGCCCCCTGTCAATGGGGAATGCCCGCTGTCAATGTGGAGTACCCCCTGCCTTTGAGGAGTGCCGCCTGTCAATGAGGAGTGTCCCCTGTCACTGAGGTGCGTCGCCTGTCAATTAGGACTGCCCCGTGACAATTAGGTCTGCCCCCTGTCAATTTGGAAAGTGCCTTGTCAATTACGATCTCCCCCTGTCAATGAGGAGTGGCACCTATCAATTAGGAGTGCCCCCTTTCAATGAGGAGTGCCCCCTGTCAATGAAGAGTGCCCCTGTCAAGGAGGAATGCCCCCTGTCAATGGGGAGGGCCCCCTGTCAATGAGGAGTGTCCCCTGCCGATGGGGTATGTCGCCTGTCAATTAGGAGTGCCCATGTCAATCAGGAGTGCCCCTTGTCAGTTAGGACGCCCCTGTCAATGAGGAAGTCACGTTGTCAATGAGCAGTCCCCCCCCTTTATGCAGAGTGCCCCACCGTCAACGAGGAGTGACCCCTAGTCAATGAGGAGTGACCACTGTCAATTAGGAGTGCCCCCTGTCAATGAGGAGTGCCCCCTGTCAATGAGGAGTGCCTCCTGCCAAGGAGGAATGTCCCCTGTCAATGAGGAGTGCTCCCTGTCAATGAGGAGTGCCCCCTGTCAATGAGGAGTGTCCCCTGCCGATGGGGTGTGTCGCCTATCAGTTACGAGTGCCCCCTGTCAATTAGCAGTGCCCCCTGTCAATTAGGACGCCCCTGTCAATTAGGAAGTCCCCTTGTCAATGAGCAGTACCGACCCCCCTCAATGACATCTGCCCCACCGTCAACGAGGAGTGACCCCTAGTCAATGGAGAGTGACCACTGTCAGTTAGGAGTGCCCCATGTCAATGACGAGTGCACCATGTCAATGAGAAGTGCCCCCTGTCAATGAGGAATGCCCCTGTCAACGAGGAGTGCCCCTTGTCAATGTGGAGTGGCGCCTGTCAATGAGGAGTGTCCCCTGTCACTGAGGTGTGTCGTCTCTCAATTAGTAATGCCCCCTGTCAATTAGAAGTGCCCCCTGTCAATTAGCATTGCGCCTTGTCAATTAGGAGCCCCCCCTGTCATTTCGGAGTGGCACCTATCAATTTGGAGTCCCCCCTGTCAATGAGGAGCGCCCACTGTCAAGGAGGAGTGCCCCCTCTCAATGAGGAGTTTCCCCTGCCAATGGGGCGATTTGCCTGTCAATTAGGAGTGTCCCCTGTCAATTAGGTGTGCCCCCTGTCAATTTGGAGAGCGCCTTGTCAATTAGGAACTCCCTCTGTCATTCGGAGTGCCACCTATCAATTAGGTGTGACCCCTGTCAATTTGGAGAGCCCCCTGTCAATGATGACTTCACCGTGTCAATGAGCAGTGACACACCGTCAATGATGAGTGCTCCCCGCACCCCCCACCCCGGCCTCCCCCCCCCCCCCCACCGCCCGCCCCCCCCCCGTGCATGAGTAGTGTCCGCTCCGTCAATGAGGATTCCCCCCACGTCAATGAGGAGTGCCCCCCCGTCAATGAGGAGTGCCCCAACGTCAATGAGGAGTGCCGCACCATCCATGAGGAGAGACCCACCATCAACGCGGATTGCCCCGTCAATGTGGAGTGGCCCCCGTCACCTAGGAGTGATCCCTGTCAATTAGGAGTGCCCCGCTTTTCAATTAGGAGTGCCCCACTGTCAATGGTGTGTGCACTGTAAATGAGGAGAGCCCCTGTAAAAGAGAAGTGTCCCCTGTCAATTAGGAGTGCCCCGTGTCAATGAGAATTGCACCCTGTCAAAGAGGTGCGCCCCCCGTCAAGGAGGAATGCCCCCTATCAATGAGAAGTGCACCCTGTCAATAAGGAATGCCCCCTGTCTATGAGGAGTGTCCCATTCCAATGGGGTGTGTCGCCTGTCAATTAGTTGTGACCCCTGTCAGTTAGGTCTGCACCCTGTCAATTAGAATAGCGCCTTGTCAATTAGCTGCTCCCCCTGTCAGTGAGGGGTGCCCCCTGTCAATGAGGAGTGCCCCCTGTCAATTAGGTCTGTCCGCTGTCGATTAGTTCAACGAGTTGTAAATTAGGAGCTCCCCCTGTCAACAAGGAGTCGCACCTATCAATTAGGAGTGCCCCCTGTCAATGAGGAGTGCCCCCTGTCAATGAGGAGTGCTCTCTGTCAATGAGGAGTGCTCCCTGTCAATGAGGAGTGCTCTCTGTCAATGAGGAGTGCTCCCTGTCAATGAGGAGTGCCCCCTGTCAATGAGTGCCCTCTGTCTATGAGGAGTGCTCCCTGCCAATGGGATGTATAGCCTTTCAAGTAGGAGTGCCCCCTGTCAATTAGAATTGCGCCTTGTCAATTAGAAGCTCCCCCGAACAATTAGGAGTGCCCCGTGTCAATTACGTCTGCCCCCTGTCAATTAGGATAGCGCTTTGTCATTTAGGAGTTCCCCCTGTCAATTAGGAGTGGCACCTATCAATTAGAAGTGCCCTCTGTCAATGAGGAATGCCCCCTGTCAATGAGGAGTGCCCCCTGTCAATGACGAGTGCCCCCTGTAAATGGGGAGTGCCCCTGTCAAGGAGGAATGCCCCCTGTCAATGAGGAGTGGTCCCTGTCAATGAGGAGTGACCCTGTCAATTTGGAGAGCCCCCTGTCAATGAAGACTTCACCGTGTCAATGAGCAGTGCCCCACCGTCAATGAGGAGTGCGCCCCGCAACGCCCCCCCCCATCGGCCTCCTCCCCCCCCCCCCGTGAATGAGTAGTGCCCGCCTCGTCAACGAGGATTCCCCCCACGTCAATGAGGAGTGTCCCCTGTCAATTAGGAGTATCCCCTGTCAATGAGAAGTGCCCTCTGTCAATTAGGATTGCCCCCGTCAACTGCGAGTCACCCCTGTCAATTAGGAGTGCCGCCTTTCATATAGGAATGCCCCTTGTAAGTTAGGACAGTGGTCAGTTAGCCCACCGTCAATGTGGAGTGATCCCTAGACAATGAGGGGTGTCCCCTGTCACTGAGGAGTTTCGCCTCTCAATTAGGAGTGCCCAGTGTCAATTACGTCTGCCCCCTGTCAATTAGGATAGCGCCTTGTCCATTTGGAGCTCCCCCTGTCAATTTGGAGTGGCACATTTCAAATAGGAGTGCCCCCTGTCAAGGAGGAGGGCCCCCTGTCAATGAGGAATGTCCCCTGCCGATGGGGTGTGTCGCCTGTCAATTCGCAGTGCCCACTGTCAATTAGGACGCCCTGTCAATGAGGAAGTCCCCTTGTCAATGAGCAGTTCCCCCCCCCCCCTCAATGACGAGTGCACCACCGTCAACGAGGAGTGACCCCTAGTCAATGTGGAGTGAACAATGTAAATTAGGAGTGCCCTCTGTCAATGAGGAGGGCCCCCTGTCAATTAGGAGTGCCCCCTGTCACTGACGTTAGTCGCCTGTCAATTAGGTCTGCCCCCTGTCAATTATGATAGCGCCTTGCGAATTAGGAGATCCCCCTGTCAATTAGGAGTGGCACCTATCAATTAGGAGTGCCCTCTGTCAATGAGGAGTGCCCCCCGTCAATGAGGAGTGCCCCTGTTAATGAGGAAGCCCCCTGTAAATGAGGAGTGCTCCCTGTCAAGGAGGAATGCCCCCTGTCAAAGAGGAGTGCTCCCTGTCAATGAGGAGTGACACCTGTCAATGAGGAGTGTCCCCTGCCGGTGGGGTGTGTTGCCTGTCAATGTGGAGTGCCCCCTGTCATTTAGGAGTGCCCCCTGTCAATTAGGATGCACCTGTCAATGAGGTAATTCCCTTTCCAATGAGCAGTAGCCTCCCGCCCCACCCTTAATGTCGAGTGCCCCACCGTCAACGAGGAGTGACCCCTATTCAATGAGGAGTGACCACTGTCAATTTGGAATGCCCCCTGTCAATGAGGAGAGCCCCCTGTCAATGAGGAGTGCACCCTGTCAAGGAGGAATGCCCCCTGTCACTGAGGAGAGCCCCCTGTCAATGAGGAGTGCACCCTGTCAAGGAGGAATGCCACCTGTCAATGTGGAGTGCCCCCGTCAATGCGGAGTGCCGCTTGTAATGATGTATATCCCCTGTCACTGAGGTGTGTCGTCTGTCAATTAGGAGTGCCCCCTGTCAATTAGGTCTGCCCCCTGTCAATTAGCATAGCCGCTTGTCAATTAGGAGCCCCCCCTGTCATTTCGGAGTGGCACCTATCAATGAGGAGTGCCCCCTGTCAATGAGGAGTGCCCCCTGTCAGTGAGGAGCGCCCTCTTTAAAGGAGGAATGCACCCTGTCAATGAGGAGTGCACCCTGTCAATCAGGAGTGCTCCCTGTCAATGAGGAGTGCCCCCTCTCAAGGAGGAATGCCCCCTGTCAATGAGGAGTGCCCCCTGTCAATGAGGAGTGTCCCCTGCCGACGGGGTGTGTGGCCTGTCAATTAGGAGTGCCCACTGTCAATGAGCTGTACCCCCCCCCTCCTCAATTTCGAGTGCCCCACCGTCAACGAGGAGTGACCCCTAGTCAATGAGGAGTGACCAATGTAAATTAGGAGTGCCCCCTGTCAATGAGGAGTGCCCCCTGTCAACGCGGAGTGGTCCCTGTCAAGGAGGTATTCCCCCTGTCAATGAGGAGAGCCCCCTGTCAATGAGAAGTGCCCCCCGTCAATGAGTGTCCCATGCAAATGGGGTGTGACGCTAATCAATTAGGTCTGACCCCTGTCAGTCAGGATAGCGCCTTGTCAATTAGGAGCACCCCCCGTCAATTATGAGTGGCACCTATCAATTAGGAATGGAACCTGTCAATGAGGTATGTCCCCTGTCAGTTAGGATTGCCCCCGTCACTTCGGTCTGCACTCTATCAATTCGTACTGCGCCTTGTAAATTAGGCGCTCTCCCTGTCAACTAGGAGTGGGACCTATCAATTAGGAGTGCCCCCTGTCAATGAGGAGTGCTCCCTGTCAATGAGGAGTACCCCCTGTCAATTAGGAGTGTCCCGTGCCAATGAGGTGTGTCGCCTGACATTTAGGTGTGCCCCCTGTCAATGAGGAGTGCCCCCGTCAATGAGGAGTGCCGCCTGTCAATGAGGAGTGTTCCCTGCCAGTGAGATGTGTCGCCTTTCAATTAGGAGTGTCCCCTGTCAATTAGGAGTGCCCCCTGTCAAGGAGGAATGCCCCCTGTCAATGAGGCGTGCTCCCTGTCAATGAGGAGTGCCCCCTGTCAATGAGGAGTGTCCCCTGCCGATGGGGTTTGTCGCCTGTCAATTAGGAGTGCGCCCTGTCATTTAGGAGTGCCCCCTGTCAATGAGGACGCCTCTGTTAATGAAGAAGTCCCCTTGTCAATGAGCACTACACCCCCCCCCCCTCAATGACGAGTGCCCCACCGTCAACGAGGAGTGACCACTGTCAATTAGGAGTGCCTTCTGTCAATAAAGAGTGCCCTCTGTCAATGAGGAGTGCCCCCTGCTTTAGAGGAGTGCCCCCTGTCAATTAGGTCTGCCCTCTGTCAATTTGGATAGTGCCTGGTCAATTCGGAGGACCCCCTGTCTGTTAGGAGTAGCACCGATTAATTACGAGTGCCCCCTGTCAATGAGGAGTGCCCCCTGTCAATGAAGAGTGCCCCCTGTCAGCGAGGAGCGCCCCCTGTCAAGGAGGAATGCCCCCTGTCAATGAGGATTGCACCATGTCAATGAGGAGTGCCCCCTGTCAATGAGGAGTGTCCTCTGTCAATGAGGAGTGTCCGCTGCCAATGGGGTGTGTCGCCTGTCAATTAGGAGGGCCACCTGTCAATTAGGTCCGCCCTCGGTCAATTTGGAGAGCGCCTTGTCAATTAGGAACTCCCACCTATCAATTAGTTGTGACCCCTGTCAATTTGGAGAGCCCACTGTCAATGATGACTTCACGCTGTCAATGAGAGGTGCCCCACCGTCAATGAGGAGTGCTACCCGCAACCGCCCTCCATCCCCAGGCCTCCTCCCCCCCCCACCCCGTGAATGAGTAGTGCCCGCCCCGTCAATGAGAATTCCCCCCACGTCAATGAGGAGTGACCCCTGTCAATTAGGAGTGCCCCCTGTCAATGTGATGTGCCCCCTGTTAATTAGGATTGATCCCGTCAATTACGAGTCTCCACTGTCAATTAGGAGAGCCGCCTTTCATATAGGAGTGCCCCTTGTAAGTTAGGAGAGAGGTCAGTTAGCCCCACCGTCAATGAGGAGTGGCCCCTAAACAATGAGGAGTGTCCCCTGTCACTGAGGTGTGTCGCCTGTCAATTAGGAGTGCCCCCTGTCAATTAGGTCTGCCCCTGTCAATTAGGATAGCGCCTTGTCCATTTGGAGCTCCCCCTCTCAATTAGGAGTGGCACCTATCAAATAGGAGTGCCCCCTGACAATGAGGAGTGCCCCCTGTCAATGAGGAGTGCCCCCTCTCAAGGAGGAATGCCCCCTGTCAATGAGGAGTGCCCCCTTTCAATGAGGAGTGTCCCCTGCCGATGGGGTGTGTCGCCTGTCAATTAGGAGTGCCCCCAGTCACTTAGGCGTGCCCCCTGTCAGTTAGGAGTGCCCCCTGTCAATTAGGACGCCCTGTCAATGACGAAGTCCCCTTGCCAATGAGCAGTACCCCTCCCCCCCCCCTTAATGACGAGTGCCCCACCGTCAACGAGGAGTGACCCCAAGTCATTGAGGAGTGACCAATGTAAATTAGGAGTGTCCCCTGTCAATGAGGAGTGCCCCCTGTCAACGGGGAGTGGTCCCTGTCAAGGAGGAATGCCCCCTGTCAATGAGGAGAGCACCCTGTCAATGAGGAGTGCCCCCCGTCAATGAGGAGTGCCCGATGCCAATCGGGTGTGACGCCTGTCAATTAGGTCTGCCCCCTGTCAGTTAGGAAAGCGCATTGTCAATTAGGAGCTCTCTCCGTCAATTATGAGTGGCACCTATTAATTAGGAGTGCCACCTGTCAATGAGGTATGCCCCCTGTCAATTAGGAGTGCCGCCTGTCACTTTGGTCTGCACTCTATCAATTAGTACTGCGCCTTGTAAATTAGGACCTCCCCCTGTCAACTAGGAGTGGCACCTATCAATTAGTTGTGACCCCTGTCAATTTGGAGAGCCCACTGTCAATGATGACTTCATCCTGTCAATGAGAGGAGCCCCACCGCCAATGAGGAGTGCTACCCGCAACCGCCCTCCATCCCCAGGCCTCCTCCCCCCCCCCACCCCGTGAATGAGTAGTGCCCGCCCCGTCAATGAGAATTCCCCCCACGTCAATGAGGAGTGTCCCCTGTCAATTAGGAGTGCCCCCTTTCAATGTGATGTGCCGCCTGTTAATTAGGATTGATCCCGTCAATTACGAGTCTCCACTGTCAATTAGGAGAGCCGCCTTTCATATAGGAGTGTCCCTTGTAAGTTAGGAGAGAGGTCAGTTAGCCCCACCGTCAATGAGGAGTGGCCCCTAGGCAATGAGGAGTGTCCCCTGTCACTGAGGTGTGTCGCCTGTCAATTAGGAGTGTCCCCTGCCAATGAGGTGTGTCGCCTGTCAATTAGGAGTGCCCCCTGTCAATTTGGTCTACCCCCTGTCAATTAGGAGTGCCCACTGTCAATTAGGACGCCCTGTCAATGAGGAAGTCCCCTTGCCTATGAGCAGTACCCCTCCCCCCCTTGATGACGAGTGCCCCACCGTCAACGAGGAGTGACCCCAAGTCATTGAGGAGTGACCAATGTAAATTAGGAGTGTCCCCTGTCAATGAGGAGTGCCCCCTGTGAACGAGGAGTGGTCCCTGTCAAGGAGGAATGCCCCCTGTCAATGAGGAGAGCACCCTCTCAACGAGGAGTGCCCCCCGTCAATGAGGAGTGTCCGATGCCAATCGGGTGTGACGCCTGTCAATTAGGTCTGCCCCCTGTCAGTTAGGAAAGCGCATTGTCAATTCGGAGCTCCCTCCGTCAATTATGAGAGGCACCTATTAATTAGGAGTGCCACCTGTCAATGAGGTATGTCCCCTGTCAATTAGGAGTGCCCCCTGTCACTTTGGTCTGCACTCTATCAATTAGTACTGCGCCTTGTAACTTAGGTGCTCCCCCTGTCAACTAGGAGTGGCACCTATCAAGTAGGCGTGCCCCCCGTCAATGAGGACTGCTCCCTGTCAATGAGGAGTACCCTCTGTCAATTAGGAGTGTCCCTTGCCAATGAGGTGTGTCGCCTAACATTTAGGTGTGCCCCCTGTCAATGACGAGTGCTCCCTGTCAATTAGGACGCCCCTGTTAATGAGGAAGTCCCCTTGTCAATGAGCACTACACCCCCCCTCAATGACGAGTGCCCGACCGTCAACGAGGAGTGACCCCTAGTCAATGAGGAGTGACCAATGTCAATTAGGAGTGCCCCCTGTCAATTCGGAGTGCCCTCTGTCAATGAGGAGTGTCCCTTGCTTTAGAGGAGTGCCGCCTGTCAATGAGGAGTGTCCCCTGTCACTGAGGTCTGTCGCCTGTCAATTAGGAGTGCCCCCTGTCAATTAGGTCAGCCCTCTGTCAATTTGGGTAGCGCCTGGTCAATTTGGAGCTGCCCCTGTCAATTAGGAGTGGCACCTATTAATTAGGAGTGCCCCCTGTCAATGAGGAGTGCCCCGTGTCAATGAGGAGTGCCCCCTGTCAAGAAGGAAAGTCCCCTGTCAATGAGGAGTGCTCGCTGTCAATGAGGAGTGCCCCCTGTCAATGAGGAGTGTCCCCTGTCAATGGGGCGTGTCGCCTGTCAATTAGGAGTGCGCCCTGTCATTTAGGAGTGCCCCCTGTCAATGAGGACGCCCCTGTTAATGAAGACGTCCCCTTGTCAATGAGCACGACACCCCCCCCTCAATGACGAGTGCCCCACCGTCAACGAGGAGTGACCACTGTCAATTAGGAGTGCCTTCTGTCAATAAAGAGTACCCTCTGTCAATGAGGAGTGCCCCCTGCTTTAGAGGAGTGCCCCCTGTCAATTAGGTCTGCCCTCTGTCAATTTGGATAGTGCCTGGTGAATTCGGAGTACCCCCTGTCTGTTAGGAGTAGCACCGATTAATTAAGAGTGCCCCCTGTCAATGAGGAGTGCCCCCTGTCAATGAAGAGTGCCCCCTGTCAGCGAGGAGCGCCCTCTGTCAAGGAGGAATGCCCCCTGTCAATGAGGATTGCACCATGTCAATGAGGAGTGCCCCCTGTCAATGAGGAGTGTCCTCTGTCAATGAGGATTGTCTGCTGCCAATGGGCTGTGTCGCCTGTCAATTAGGAGTGCCACCTGTCAATTAGGTCTGCCCTCGGTCAATTTGGAGAGCGCCTTGTCAATTTGGAACTCCCACCTATCAATTAGTTGTGACCCCTGTCAATTTGGAGAGCCCACTGTCAATGATGACTTCCCCCTTTCAATGAGAGGTGCCCCACCGTCAATGAGGAGTGCTACCCGCAACCGCCCTCCATCCCCAGGCCTCCTCCCCCCCCCCCACCCCGTGAATGAGTAGTGCCCGCCCCGTCAATGAGAATTCCCCCCACGTCAATGAGGAGTGACCCCTGTCAATTAGGAGTGCCCCCTGTCAATGTGATGTGCCCCCTGTTAATTAGGATTGATCCCGTCAATTACGAGTCTCCACTGTCAATTAGGAGAGCCGCCTTTCATATAGGAGTGCCCCTTGTAAGTTAGGAGAGAGGTCAGTTAGCCCCACCGTCAATGAGGAGTGGCCCCTAGACAATGAGGAGTGTCCCCTGTCACTGAGGTGTGTCGCCTGTCAATTACGAGTGCCCCCTGTCAATTAGGTCTGCCCCTGTCTACTAGGATAGCGCCTTGTCCATTTGGAGCTCCCCCTGTCAATTAGGAGTGGCACCTATCAAATAGGAGTGCCCCCTGACAATGAGGAGTGCCCCCTGTCAATGAGGAGTGCCCCCTCTCAAGGAGGAATGCGATTACTTAAGGAAGCGTGCCTGAACTAAAGGACCACTTTGCCTGTAAATGAGGAGTGCCCCCTTTCAATGAGGAGTGTCCCCTGCCGATGGGGTGTGTCGCCTGTCAATTAGGAGTGCCCCCAGTCACTTAGGTCTGCACTCTATCAATTAGTACTGCGCCTTGTAAATTAGGAGCTCCCCCTGTCAACTAGGAGTGGCACCTATCAATTAGGCGTGCCCCCTGTCAATGAGGAGTGCTCCCTGTCAAGGAGGAGTACCCTCTGTCAATTAGGAGTGTCCCCTGCCAATGAGGTGTTTCGCCTGACATTTAGGTGTGCCCCCTGTCAATTAGGCGTGCCCCCTGTCAGTTAGGAGTGCCCACTGTCAATTAGGACGCCCTGTCAATGAGGAAGTCCCCTTGCCAATGAGCAGTACCCCTCCCCCCCCTTAATGACGAGTGCCCCACCGTCAACGAGGAGTGACCCCAAGTCATTGAGGAGTGACCAATGTAAATTAGGAGTGTCCCCTGTCAATGAGGAGTGCCCCCTGTCAACGGGGAGTGGTCCCTGTCAAGGAGGAATGCCCCCTGTCAATGAGGAGAGCACCCTGTCAATGAGGAGTGCCCCCGTCAATGAGGAGTGTCCGATGCCAATCGGGTGTGACGCCTGTCAATTAGATCTGCCCCCTGTCAGTTAGGAAAGCGCCTTGTCAACTATGAGCTCCCTCCGTCAATTATGAGTGGCACCTATTAATTAGGAGTGCCACCTGTCAATGAGGTATGCCCCCTGTCACTTTGGTCTGCACTCTATCAATTAGTACTGCGCCTTGTAAATTAGGAGCTCCCCCTGTCAACTAGGAGTGGCACCTATCAATTAGGAGGGCCCCCTGTCAATGAGGAGTGCTCCCTGTCAATGAGGAGTACGCCCTGTCAATTAGGAGTGTCCCCTGCCAATGAGGTGTGTCGCCTGACATTTAGGTGTGCCCCCTGTCAATGAGGATTGCTCCCTGTCAATGAGGATTGCCGCCTGTCAATGAGGAGTGTTCCCTGCCAATGAGATGTGTCGCCTTTCAATTAGGAGTGCCCCCTGTCAATTAGGATTGCGCCTTGTCAATTAAAATCTCCCCCTATCAATTAGGAGTGCCCCGTGACAATTAGGAGTGTCCCCTGTCAATTAGGAGTGCCCCCTGTCAAGGAGGAATGCCCCCTGTCAATGAGGAGTGCTCCCTGTTAATGAGGATTGCCCCCTGTCAATGAGGAGTGTCCCCTGCCGATGGGGTTTGTCGCCTGTCAATTAGGAGTGCGCCCTGTCATTTAGGAGTGCCCCCTGTCAATGAGGACGCCCCTGTTAATGAAGAAGTCCCCTTGTCAATGAGCACTACACCCCGCCCCCCTCAATGACGAGTGCCCCACCGTCAACGAGGAGTGACCAATGTCAATTAGGAGTGCCTTCTGTCAATAAAGAGTGCCCTCTATCAATGAGGAGTGCCCCCTGCTTTAGAGGAGTGCCCCCTGTCAATTAGGTCTGCCCTCTGTCAATTTGGATAGTGCCTGGTCAATTCGGGGGACCCCCTGTCTGTTAGGAGTAGCACCGATTAATTACGAGTGCCCCCTGTCAATGAGGAGTGCCCCCTGTCAATGAAGAGTGCCCCCTGTCAGCGAGGAGCGCCCTCTGTCAAGGAGGAATGCCCCCTGTCAATGAGGATTGCACCATGTCAATGAGGAGTGCCCCCTGTCAATGGGGAGTGTCCTCTGTCAATGAGGAGTGTCCGCTGCCAATGGGGTGTGTCGCCTGTCAATTAGGAGTGCCACCTGTCAATTAGGTCTGCCCTCTGTCAATTTGGAGAGCGCCTTGTCAATTACGAACTCCCCCTGTCAATTCGGAGTTACACCTATCAATTAGTTGTGACCCCTGTCAATTTGGATAGCCCACTGTCAATGATGACTTCACGCTGTCAATGAGAGGTGCCCCACCGTCAATGAGGAGTGCTACCCGCAACCGCCCTGCATCCCCAGGCCTCCTCCCCCGCCCCCCCCCCCCCCCACCCCGTGAATGAGTAGTGCCCGCCCCGTCAATGAGAATTCCCCCCACGTCAATGAGGAGTGTCCCCTTTCAATGTGATGTGTCCCCTGTTAATTAGGATTGATCCCGTCAATTACGAGTCTCCACTGTCAATTAGGAGAGCCGCCTTTCATATAGGAGTGCCCCTTGTAAGTTAGGAGAGAGGTCAGTTAGCCCCACCGTCAATGAGGAGTGGCCCCTAGACAATGAGGAGTGTCCCCTGTCACTGAGGTGTGTCGCCTGTCAATTAGGAGTGCCCCCTGTCAATAAGGTCTGCCCCTGTCAATTAGGATAGCGCCTTGTCCATTTGGAGCTCCCCCTGTCAATTAGGAGTGGCACCTATCAATAGGAGTGCCCCCTGACAATGAGGAGTGCCCCCTGTCAATGAGGAGTGCCCCCTCTCAAGGAGGAATGCCGCCTGTCAATGAGGAGTCACTCCTGTCAATGAGGAGTGTCCCCTGCCGATGGGGTGTGTCGCCTGTCAATTAGGAGTGCCCCCAGTCACTTAGGTCTGCACTCCATCAATTAGTACTGCGCCTTGTAAATTAGGAGCTCCCCCTGTCAACTAGGAGTGGCACCTATCAATTAGGCGTGCCCCCTGTCAATGAGGAGTGCTGCCTGTCAATGAGGAGTACCCTCTGTCAATTAGGAGTGTCCCCTGCCAATGAGGTGTTTCGCCTGACATTTATGTGTGCCCCCTGTCAATTAGGCGTGCCCCCTGTCAGTTAGGAGTGCCCACTGTCAATTAGGACGCCCTGTCAATGAGGAAGTCCCCTTGCCAATGAGCAGTACCCCTCCCCCCCCTTAATGACGAGTGCCCCACCGTCAACGAGGAGTGACCCCAAGTCATTGAGGAGTGACCAATGTACATTAGGAGTGTCCCCTGTCAATGAGGAGTGCCCCCTGTCAACGAGGGGTGGTCCCTGTCAAGGGGGAATGCCCCCTGTCAATGAGGAGAGCACCCTCTCAATGAGGAGTGCCCCCCGTCAATGAGGAGTGTCCGATGCCAATCGGGTGTGACGCCTGTCAATTTGGTCTGCCCCCTGTCAGTTAGGAAAGCGCATTGTCAATTAGGAGCTCCCTCCGTCAATTATGAGTGGCACCTATTAATTAGGAGTGCCACCTGTCAATGAGGTATGTCCCCTGTCAATTAGGAGTGCCCCCTGTCACTTTGGTCTGCACTCTATCAATTAGTACTGCGCCTTGTAAATTAGGAGCTCCCCCTGTCAACTAGGAGTGGCACCTATCAATTAGGAGGGCCCCCTGTCAATGAGGAGTGCTCCCTGTCAATGAGGAGTACGCCCTGTCAATTAGGAGTGTCCCCTGCCAATGAGGTGTGTCGCCTGACATTTAGGTGTGCCCCCTGTCAATGAGGATTGCTCCCTGTCAATGAGGAGTGCCGCCTGTCAATGAGGAGTGTTCCCTGCCAATGAGATGTGTCGCCTTTCAATTAGGAGTGCCCCCTGTCAATTAGGATTGCGCCTTGTCAATTAAAATCTCCCCCTATCAATTAGGAGTGCCCCGTGACAATTAGGAGTGTCCCCTGTCAATTACGAGTGCCCCCTGGCAAGGAGGAATGCCCCCTGTCAATGAGGAGTGCTCCCTGTTAATGAGGATTGCCCCCTGTCAATGAGGAGTGTCCCCTGCCGATGGGGTTTGTCGCCTGTCAATTAGGAGTGCGCCCTGTCATTTAGGAGTGCCCCCTGTCAATGAGGACGCCCCTGTTAATGAAGAAGTCCCCTTGTCAATGAGCACTACACCCCGCCCCCCTCAATGACGAGTGCCCCACCGTCAACGAGGAGTGACCAATGTCAATTAGGAGTGCCTTCTGTCAATAAAGAGTGCCCTCTGTCAATGAGGAGTGCCCCCTGCTTTAGAGGAGTGCCCCCTGTCAATTAGGTCTGCCCTCTGTCAATTTGGGTAGTGCCTGGTCAATTCGGGGGACCCCCTGTCTGTTAGGAGTAGCACCGATTAATTACGAGTGCCCCCTGTCAATGAGGAGTGCCCCCTGTCAATGAAGAGTGCCCCCTGTCAGCGAGGAGCGCCCTCTGTCAAGGAGGAATGCCCCCTGTCAATGAGGATTGCACCATGTCAATGAGGAGTGCCCCCTGTCAATGGGGAGTGTCCTCTGTCAATGAGGAGTGTCCGCTGCCAATGGGGTGTGTCGCCTGTCAATTAGGAGTGCCACCTGTCAATTAGGTCTGCCCTCTGTCAATTTGGAGAGCGCCTTGTCAATTAGGAACTCCCCCTGTCAATTCGGAGTTACACCTATCAATTAGTTGTGACCCCTGTCAATTTGGAGAGCCCACTGTCAATGATGACTTCACCCTGTCAATGAGAGGTGCCCCACCGTCAATGAGGAGTGCTACCCGCAACCGCCCTCCATCCCCAGGCCTCCTCCCCCCCCCCCACCCCGTGAATGAGTAGTGCCCGCCCCGTCAATGAGAATTCCCCCCACGTCAATGAGGAGTGTCCCCTGTCAATTAGGAGTGCCCCCTGTCAATGTGATGTGTCCCCTGTTAATTAGGATTGATCCCGTCAATTACGAGTCTCCACTGTCAATTAGGAGAGCCGCCTTTCATTTCGGAGTGCCCCTTGTAAGTTAGGAGAGAGGTCAGTTAGCCCCACCGTCAATGAGGAGTGGCCCCTAGACAATGAGGAGTGTCCCCTGTCACTGAGGTGTGTCGCCTGTCAATTAGGAGTGCCCCCTGTCAATAAGGTCTGCCCCTGTCAATTAGGATAGCGCCTTGTCCATTTGGAGCTCCCCCTGTCAATTAGGAGTGGCACCTATCAATAGGAGTGCCCCCTGACAATGAGGAGTGCCCCCTGTCAATGAGGAGTGCCCCCTCTCAAGGAGGAATGCCCCCTGTCAATGAGGAGTCACCCCTGTCAATGAGGAGTGTCCCCTGCCGATGGGGTGTGTCGCCTGTCAATTAGGAGTGCCCCCAGTCACTTAGGTCTGCACTCCATCAATTAGTACTGCGCCTTGTAAATTAGGAGCTCCCCCTGTCAACTAGGAGTGGCACCTATCAATTAGGCGTGCCCCCTGTCAATGAGGAGTGCTGCCTGTCAATGAGGAGTACCCTCTGTCAATTAGGAGTGTCCCCTGCCAATGAGGTGTTTCGCCTGACATTTAGGTGTGCCCCCTGTCAATTAGGAGTGCCCCCTGTCAGTTAGGAGTGCCCACTGTCAATTAGGACGCCCTGTCAATGAGGAAGTCCCCTTGCCAATGAGCAGTACCCCTCCCCCCCCTTAATGACGAGTGCCCCACCGTCAACGAGGAGTGACCCCAAGTCATTGAGGAGTGACCAATGTAAATTAGGAGTGTCCCCTGTCAATGAGGAGTGCCCCCTGTCAACGAGGGGTGGTCCCTGTCAAGGGGGAATGCCCCCTGTCAATGAGGAGAGCACCCTCTCAATGAGGAGTGCCCCCCGTCAATGAGGAGTGTCCGATGCCAATCGGGTGTGACGCCTGTCAATTTGGTCTGCCCCCTGTCAGTTAGGAAAGCGCATTGTCAATTAGGAGCTCCCTCCGTCAATTATGAGTGGCACCTATTAATTAGGAGTGCCACCTGTCAATGAGGTATGTCCCCTGTCAATTAGGAGTGCCCCCTGTCACTTTGGTCTGCACTCTATCAATTAGTACTGCGCCTTGTAACTTAGGTGCTCCCCCTGTCAACTAGGAGTGGCACCTATCAATTAGGCGTGCCCCCCGTCAATGAGGAGTGCTCCCTGTCAATGAGGAGTACCCTCTGTCAATTAGGAGTGTCCCCTGCCAATGAGGTGTGTCGCCTGACATTTAGGTGTGCCCCCTGTCAATGACGAGTGCTCCCTGTCAATTAGGACGCCCCTGTTAATGAGGAAGTCCCCTTGTCAATGAGCACTACATCCCCCCTCAATGACGAGTGCCCGACCGTCAACGAGGAGTGACCCCTAGTCAATGAGGAGTGACCAATGTCAATTAGGAGTGCCCCCTGTCAGTTCGGAGTGCCCTCTGTCAATGAGGAGTGACCCTTGCTTTAGAGGAGTGCCGCCTGTCAATGAGGAGTGTCCCCTGTCACTGAGGTCTGTCGCCTGTCAATTAGGAGTGCCCCCTGTCAATTAGGTCTGCCCTCTGTCAATTTGGGTAGCGCCTGGTCAATTTGGTGCTGCCCCCCGTCAATTAGGAGTGGCACCTATTAATTAGGAGTGCCCCCTGTCAATGAGGAGTGCCCCGTGTCAATGAGGAGTGCCCCCTGTCAAGAAGGAAAGACCCCTGTCAATGAGGAGTGCTCCCTGTCAATGAGGAGTGCCCCCTGTCAATGAGGAGTGTCCCCTGCCAACGGGGCGTGTCGCCTGTCAATTAGGAGTGCCCCCTGTCAATTTGGAGTACCCACTGTCAATTTGAAGAGCGCCTTGTCAATTACGAACTCCCCTTGACAATTCGGAGTTTCACCTATCAATTAATTGTGACCCCAGTCAATTTGGAGAGCCTACAGTCAATGATGACTTCACCCTGTCAATGAGCAGTGCCCCACCGTCAATGAGGAGTGCTACCCGCAATCCCCCTCCCCACCCCAGGCCTCCTCCACCCCCCCCCCCCCCCACCCCGTGAATGAGTAGTGCCCATCCCGTCAATGAGAATTCCCCCGACGTCAATGAGGAGTGTCCCCTGTCAATTACGACTGCCCCCTGTGAATGAGAAGTGCCCCCTGTCAATTAGTATTGCTACCGTCAATTACGAGTCTCCCCTGTCAATTAGAAGTGCGGCCTTTCATATAGGAGAGCCCCTTGTAAGTTAGGAGAGAGGTCAGTTAGCCCCACCGTCAATGAGGAGTGACCCCTAGACGGTGAGGAGTGTCCCCTGTCACTGAGGTGTGTCGCCTGTCAATTAGGAGTGCCCCCTGTCAATTAGGTCTGCCCTCTGTCAATTTGCATAGCGCCTTGTCCATTAGGAGCTCCCCCTGTCAATTAGGAGTGGTACCTATCAAATAGGAGTGCCCCCTGTCAATGAGGAGTGCCCAATTTCAATGAGGAGTGCCCCCTGTCAATGAGGAGTGCACCCTCTCAAGGAAGAATGCCCCCTGTCAATGAGGAGTGCCCCCTGTAAATGAGGAGTGTCCCCTGCCGATGGGGTGTGTCGCCTGTCAATGAGGAGTGCCCCCTGACAATTAGGAGTGCCCACTGTCAATTAGGACGCCCTGTCAATGAGGAAGTCCCCTTGTCAATGAGCAGAACCCCCCCCCCTCAATGACGAGTGCCCCACCGTCAACGAGGAGTGACCCCTAGTCAATGAGGAATGACCAATGTAAATTAGGAGTGCCCCCTGTCAATGAGGAGTGCCCCCTTTCAATGAGGAGTGCCCCCTGTCAACGAGGAGTGGTCCCTGTCATGGAGGCATGCTCCCTGTCAATGAGGAGAGCCCCCTGTCAATGAGGCGTGCCCGCAGTCAATGAGGAGTGTCCCATGCCAATGGGGTATGACGCCTGTCAATTAGGTCTGCCCCCGGTCAGTAAGGAAAGCGCCTTGTCAATTAAAATTTCCCCATATCAATTAGGAGTGCCCCGTGACAATTAGGAGTGTCCCCTGTCAATTAGGAGTGCCCCCTGTCAAGGAGGAATGCCCCCTGTCAATGAGGAGTGCTCCCTGTCAATAAGGAGTGCCGCCTGTCAATGAGGAGTGTTCCCTGCCAATGAGATGTGTCGCCTTTCAATTAGGAGTGCCCCCAGTCAATTAGGATTGCGCCTTGTCAATTAAAATTTCCCCATATCAATTAGGAGTGCCCCGTGTCAATTAGGAGTGTCCCCTGTCAATTAGGAGTGCCCCCTGTCAATGAGGAATGCTCCCTGTTAAAGAGGGGTGTCCTCTGTCAATGAGGAGGGTCCCCTGCCAATGGCGTGTGTCGCCTGTCGATTAGGAGTGCCCCCTTTCAATGGGGAGTGCTCCCTGTCAATGAGGAGTGCCCCCTGTCAATGAGGAGTGTCCCCTGCCGATGGGGTGTGTCGCCTGTCAATTAGGACGCCCCTGTCAATGAGGAAGTCCCCTTGTCAATGAGCAGTACCCCTCACCCCCTCAATGACGAGTGCCCCACCGTCAACGAGGAGTGACCCCTAGTCAATGAGGAGTCACCACTGCCAATTAGGAGTGCCCCCTGTCAATTAGCGTAGCCCCTTGTAAATTAGGAGCTCCCCCTGTCAATTATGAGTGGCACCTATCAATTAGGAGTGCCCTCTGTCAATGAGGAGTGACCCCTAGTCAATGAGGAGTGACCAAGGTAAATTAGGAGTGCCCCCTGTCAATGAGGAGTGCCCCCTGTCAACGAGGAGTGGTCCCTTTCAATTGGGTCTGCCCCCTGTCAATGAGGAGAGCCCCCTGTCAATGACGAGTGCCCCCCGTCAATGAGGAGTGTCCCATGCCAATGGGGTGTGACGCCTGTCAATTAGGTCTGCCCCCTGTCAGTTAGGATAGCGCCTTGTCAATTTGGAGCGCCCCCGTCAATTATGAGTGGCACCTATTAATTATGAGTGCCACCTGTCAATGTGGTATGTCCCCTGTCAATTAGGAGTGGCCCCTGTCACTTAGCTCTGCACTCTATCAATTAGTACTGCGCTTGTAAATTAGGAGCTCCCCCTGTCAACTAGGAGTGACACCTATCAATTAGGCGTGCCCCCTGTCAATGAGGAGTGCTCCCAGTCAATGAGGAGTGCCGCCTGTCAATGAGGAGTGTTCCCTGCCAATGAGATGTGTCGCCTTTCAATTAGGAGTGTCCCCTGTCAATTAGGATTGCGCCTTGTCAATTAAAATCTCCCCCTATCAATTAGGATTGCCCCGTGTCAATTAGGAGTGTCCCCTGTCAATTAGGAGTGCCCCCTGTCAAGGAGGGATGCCCCCTGTCAATGAGGCGTGCTCCCTGTTCATGAGGAGTGCCCCCTGTCAATGAGGAGTGTCCCCTGCCGATGGGGTTTGTCGCCTGTCAATTAGGAGTGCGCCCTGTCATTTAGGAGTGCCCCCTGTCAATGAGGACGCCCCTGTTAATGAAGAAGTCCCCTTGTCAATGAGCACTACACCTCCCCCCCTCAATGACGAGTGCCCCACCGTCAACGAGGAGTGACCCCTCGTCAATGAGGAGCGACCACTGTCAATTAGGAGTGCACCCTGTCAATAAGGAGTGCCCTCTGTCAATGAGGAGTGCCCCCTGCTTTAGAGGAGTGCCGGCTGTCAATGAGGAGTGTCCCCTGTCACTGAGGTCTGTCGCCTGTCAATTAGGAGTACCCACTGTCAATTAGGAGTACCCCCTGTCAATTTGGTCTGCCCTCTCTCAATTTGGAAAACGCCTGGTCAATTAGGAGTCTCCCCTATCAATTAGCAGTGCGGCCTTTCATATAGGAGAGCCCCTTGTAAGTTAGGAGAGAGGTCAGTTAGCCCCACCGTCAATGAGGAGTGACCCCTAGACGATGAGGAGTGTCCCCTGTCTCTGAGGTGTGTCGCCTGTCAATTAAGACTGCCCACTGTCAATTAGGTCTGCCCTCTGTCAATTAGGATAGCGCCTTGTCCATTAGGAGATCCCCCTGTCAACTAGGAGTGGCACCTATCATATAGGAGTGCCCCCTGTCAATGAGGAGTGCCCCCTGTCAATGAGGAGTGCCCCCTGTGAATGAGGAGTGCACCCTCTCAAGGAAGAATGCCCCCTGTCAATGAGGAGTGCCCCCTGTAAATGAGGAGTGTCCCCTGCCGATGGGGTGTGTCGCCTGTCAATGAGGAGTGCCCCCTGACAATTAGAAGTGCCCACTGTCAATTAGGACGCCCTGTCAATGAGGAAGTCCCCTTGTCAATGAGCAGAACCTCCCCCCACTCAATGACGAGTGCCCCACCTTCAACGAGGAGTGACCCCTAGTCAATGAGGAATGACCAATATAAATTAGGAGTGCCCCCTGTCAATGAGGAATGCCCCCTGTCAATGAGGAGTGCCCCCTGTCAACGAGGAGTGGTCCCTGTCAAGGAGGAATGCCCCCTGTCAATGAGGAGAGCCCCTGTCAATGAGGAGTGCCCCCCGTCAATGAGGAGTGTCCCATGCCAATGGGGTGTGACGCCTATCAAATAGGTCTGCCCCCGGTCAGTAAGGAAAGCACCTTGTCAATTAGGAGCTCCCCCCGTCAAGTATGAGTGGCACCTATCAATTAAGAGTGCCACCTGTCAATGAGGAGTGCTCCCTGTCAATGAGGAGTACCCTCTGTCAATTAGGAGTGTCCCCTGCCAATGAGGTGTGTCGCCTGACATTTAGGTGTGCCCCCTGTCAATGAGGAGTGCTCCCAGTCAATTTGGAGTGCCGCCTGTCAATGAGGAGTGCTCCTGCCAATGAGATGTGTCGCCTTTCAATTCGGAGTGCCCCCTGTCAATTAGGATTGCGCCTTGTCAATTAAATTCTCCCCCTTTCAATTAGGAGTGCCCCGTGTCATTTAGGAGTGTCCCCTGTCAATTCGGAGTGCCCCCTGTCAAGGAGGAATGCCCCCTGTCAATGAGGTGTGCTCCCTGTCAATGAGGAGTACCCTCTGTCAATTCGGAGTGTCCCCTGCCAATGAGGTGTGTCGCCTGACATTTAGGTGTGCCGCCTGTCAATGAGGAGTGTTCCCTGCTAATGAGATGTGTCGCCTTTCAATAAGGAGTGCCCCCTGTCAATTAGGATTGCGCCTTGTCAATTAAATTCTCCCCCTATCAATTAGGAGTGCCCCGTGTCAATTAGGAGTGTCCCCTGTCAATTAGGAGTGCCCCCTGTCAAGGAGGAATGCCCCATGTCAATGAGGAGTGCTCCCTGTTAATGAGGAGTGTCCTCTGTCGATTAGGAGTGCCCCCTGACAATGAGGAGTGCCCCCGTCAATGAGGAGTGCCCCCTGTCAAGAAGGAATGACCCCTGTAAATGGGGAGTGCTCCCTGTGAATGAGGAGTGCCCCCTGTCAATGAGGAGTGTCCCCTGCCGATGGGGTGTGTCGCCTGTCAATTAGGACGCCCCTGTCAATGAGGAAGTCCCATTGTCAATGAGCAGTACCCCCCACCCCCTCAATGACGAGTGCCCCACCGTCAACGAGGAGTGACCCCTACTCAATGAGGAGTGACCACTGTCAATTCGGAGTGCCCCCTGTCAATTAGGATTGGGCCTTGTCAATTAAAATCTCCCCGTGTCAATTAGGAGTGCCCCGTGTCATTCAGGAGTGTCCCCTGTCAATTCGGAGTGCCCCCTGTCAAGGAGGAATGCCCCCTGTCAATGAGGTGTGCTCCCTGTCAATGAGGAGTACCCTCTGTCAATTCGGAGTGTCCCCTGCCAATGTGGTGTGTCGCCTTTCAATTTGGAGTGCTCCCTGTCAATTAGGATTGCGCCTCGTCAATTAAAATCTCCACCTATCAATTAGGAGTGCCCCGTGTCAATTAGGAGTGTCCCCTGTCAATTAGGAGTGCCCGCTGTCAAGGAGGAATGCCCAATGTCAATGAGGAGTGCTCCCTGTTAATGAGGAGTGTCCTCTGTCAATGAGGAGAGTCCCCTGCCAATGGGGTGTGTCGCCTGTCGATTAGGAGTGCCCCCTGTTAATGAGGAGTGCCCCCGTCAATGAGGAGTGCCCCCTGTCAAGAAGGAATGACCCCTGTAAATGGGGAGTGCTCCCTGTGAATGAGGAGTGCCCCCTGTCAATGAGGAGTGTCCCCTGCCGATGGGGTGTGTCGCCTGTCAATTAGGACGCCCCTGTCAATGAGGAATTCCCCTTGTCAATGAGCAGTACCCCCACCCCCTCAATGACGAGTGCCCCACCGTCAACGAGGACTGACCCCTAGTCAATGAGGAGTGACCACTGTCAATTAGGAGTGCCCCCTGTCAATTAGGAGTGGCACCTATCAATTAGGAGTGCCCTCTGTCAATGAGGAGTGCCCCCTATCAATGAGGAGTGCCCCCTGTCAAAGAGGATTGCCCCCTGTAAATGAGGAGTGACCCCTGTCAATTAGGAGTGCCCACTGTCAATTAGGACGCCCTGTCAATGAGGCAGTCCCCTTGCCAATGAGCAGTACCCCCCCCCCCTCAATGACGAGTGCCCCACCGTCAACGAGGAGTGACCCCTCGTCAATGAGGAGTGACCAATGTAAATTAAGAGTGCCCCCTGTCAATGAGGAGTGCCCACTGTCAACGAGAAGTGGTCCCTGTCAAGGAGGAATGCCCCCGGTCAATGAGGAGAGCCCCCTGTCAATGAGGAGTGGCCCCCGTCAATGAAGAGTGTTCCATGCCAATGGGGTGTGACGCCTGTCAATGAGGTATGTCCCCTGTCAATTAGGAGTGCCCCCTGTCACTTAGCTCTGCACTCTATCAATTAGTACTGCGCCTTGTAAATTAGGAGCTCCCCCTGTCAACTAGGAGTGGCACCTATCAATTAGGCGTGCCCCCTGTCAATGAGGAGTGCTCCCTGTCAATGAGGAGTACCCTCCGTCAATTCGGATTGTCCCCTGCCAATGAGGTGTGTCGCCTGACATTAAGGTGTGCCCCCTGTCAATGAGGATTGCTCCCAGTCAATGAGGAGTGCCGCCTGTCAATGAGGAGTGTTCCCTGCCATTGAGATGTGTCGCCTTTCAATTCGGAGTGCCCCCTGTCAATTAGGATTGCGCCTTGTCAATTAAAATCTCCCCCTATCAATTAGGAGTGCCCCGTGTCAATTACGAGTGTCCCCTGTCAATTAGGAGTGCCCGCTGTCAAGGAGGAATGCCCCATGTCAATGAGGAGTGCTCCCTGTTAATGAGGAGTGTCCTCTGTCAATGAGGAGTGTCCCCTGCCAATGGGGTGTGTCGCCTGTCGATTAGGAGTGCCCCCTGTCAATGAGGAGTGCCCCCGTCAATGAGGAGTGCCCCCTGTCAAGAAGGAATGACTCCTGTCAATGGGGAGTGCCCCCTGTCAATGAGGAGTGTCCCCTGCCGATGGGGTGTGTCGCCTGTCAATTAGGACGCCCCTGTCAATGAGGAAGTCCCCTTGTCAATGAGCAGTACCCCCCACCCCCTCAATGTCGAGTGCCCCACCGTCAACGAGGAGTGACCCCTAGTCAATGAGGAGTGACCACTGTCAATTAGGAGTGCCCCCTGTCAATTAGCAGTGGCACCTATCAATTAGGAGTGCCCTCTGTCAATGAGGAGTGCCCCCTGACAATGAGGAGTGCCCCCTGTCAAGGAGGATTGCCCCCTGTAAATGAGGGGTGCCCCCTGTCAATTAGGAGTGCCCTCTGTTAATTTGGACGCCCTGTCAATGAGGAAGTCCCCTTGCCAATGAGCAGTACCCCCCCCCCCTCAATGACGAGTGCCCCACCGTCAACGAGGAGTGACCCCTCGTCAATGAGGAGTGACCAATGTAAATTAGGAGTGCCCCCTGTCAATGACGAGTGCCCCCTGTCAACGCGAAGTGGTCCCTGTCAAGGAGGAATGCCCCCTGTCAATGAGGAGAGCCCCCTGTCAATGAGGAGTGTCACCCGTCAATGAAGAGTGTCCCATGCCAATGGGGTGTGACGCCTGTCAATTAGGTCTGCCCCCTGTCAGTTAGGATAGCGCCTTGTCAATTAGGAGCTCCCCCCGTCAATTATGAGTGGCACCTACCAATTAGGAGTGCCACCTGTAAATGAGGTATGTCCCCTGTCAATTAGGAGTGCCCCCTGTCAATTAGGATTGCGCCTTGTCAATTAAAATCTCCCCCTATCAATTAGGAGTGCCCCGTGTCAATTAGAAGTGTCCCCTGTCAATTAGGAGTGCCCCCTGTCAATGAGGAATGCCCCCTGTCAATGAGGAGTGCTCCCTGTTAATGAGGAGTGCACCCTGTCAATGAGTAGTGTCCCCTGCCGATGGGGTGTGTCGCCTGTCAATTAGGAATGCCCCCTGTCAATTAGGAGTGCGCCCTGTCAATTAGGACGCCCCTGTTAAAGAGGAAATCCCCTTGTCAATGAGCACTACACCCCCCCACTCAATGACGAGTGCCCCACCGTCAACGAGGAGTGAACCCTAGTCAATTAGGAGTTACCACTGTCAATTAGGAGTGCCCCCTGTCAATAAGGAGTGGCCTCTGTCAATGAGGAGTGCCCCCTGCTTTAGAGGAGTGCCGCCTGTCAATGAGGAGTGTCCCCTGTCACTGAGGTCTGCCCTCTGTCAATGTGGATAGCGCCTGGTCAATTAGGAGCTCCCCCTGTCAATTAGGAGTGGCACCTATTAATTAGGAGTGCCCCCTGTCAATGAGGAGTGCCCCCTGTCAATGAGGAGTGTCCCCTGTCGGTGCGGAGCGCCCTCTGTCAAGCAGGAATGCCCCCTGTCAATGAGGAGTGCACCCTGTCAATGAGGAGTGTCCTCTGTCAATGAGGAGTGTCCCCTGCCAATGGGGTGTGTCGCCTGTCGATTGGGAGTGCCCCCTGTCAATAAGGTGTGCCCTCTGTCAATTTTGAGAGCGCCTTGTCAATTTGGAACTCCCCCTGTCAATTCGGAGTTTCACCTATCAAAAAGTTGTTACCCTTGTCAATTTGGAGAGCCCACTGTCAATGATGACTTCACCCTGTCAATGAGCAGTGCCCCACCGTCAATGAGGAGTGCTCCCCGCAACCCCCCTCCACCCCCAGGCCTCCTCCGCCCCTCACCCCCCCGTGAATGAGAAGTGCCCGCCCCGTCAATGAGAATTCACCCCACGTCAATGAGGAGTGTCCCCTGTCAATTAGGAGTGCCCCCAGTCAATGAGAAGTGCCCCCTGTCAATTAGGATTGCTCCCGTCAATTACGAGTCTCCCCTGACAATTAGGAGTGCCGCCTTTCATATAGGAGTGCCCCTTGTAAATTAGGAGAGAGGTCAGTTAGCCCCACCGTCAATGACGAGTGACCAATAGACAATGAGGAGTGTCCCCTGTCACTGAGGTATGTCGCCTGTCAATTAGGAGTGCCCCCTGTCAATTAGGTCTGCCCCCTGTCAATTAGGATGGCGCCTTGTCCATTAGGAGCACCTCTATCAATTAGGAGTGGCACATATCAAATAGGAGTGCCCCCTGTCAATGAGGAGTGCCCCCTGCAATGAGGAGTGTCCCCTGCCGATGGGGTGTGTCGCCTGTCAATTAGGAGTGCCCACTGTCAATTAGGACGCCCTGTCAATGAGGAAGTCCCCTTGTCAATGAGCAGTAACCCCCCACCCCCCCTCAAAGACGAGTGCCCCGCCGTCAACGAGGAGTGACCCCTAGTCAATGAGGAGTGACAAATGTCAATTAAGAGTCCCCCCTATCAATTAACAGAGCGCCTTTTCAATTAGGAGCTTCCCCCTGTCAATTAGAAGTGCCCTCTGTCAATGAGGAGTACCCCACAGTCAATGAGGAGTGCTCCCCGCACCCCCCCGCCCCAGGCCTCCCCCCCCGTGAACGAGTAGTGCCCGCCCCGTCAATGATGATTCCCCCCACGTCAATGAGGAGTGCCCCAACGTCAATGAGGAGTGCCGCACCATCCATGAGGAGAGACCCACCATCAGCGCGGAGTGCCCCTGTCAATGGGGAATGCCCCCGTCAATGAGGATTGGCCCCCGTCACCTAGGAGTGATCCCTGTCAATTAGGCCTGCCCTCTGTCAATTTGGAGAGCGCCTTGTCAATTAGGAACTCCCCCTGTCTATTCGGAGTTACACCTATCAATTAGTTGTAACCCCTGTCAATTTGGAGAGCCCACTGTCAATGATGACTTCACCCTGTCAATGAGCAGTGCCCCACCGTCAATGAGGAGTGATACCCGCAACCGCCCTCCATCCCCAGGCCTCCTCCCCCCCCCCCACCCCGTGAATGAGTAGTGCCCGCCCCGTCAATGAGAATTCCCCCCACGGCAATGAGGAGTGTCCCCTGTCAGTTAGGAGTGCCCCCTGTCAAGGAGAAGTGCCCCCTGTCAATTAGGATTGCTCCCGTCAATTACGAGTCTCCCCTGTCAATTAGGAGTGCCGCCTTTCATATAGGAGTGCCCCTTGTAAGTTAGGCGAGAGGTCAGTTAGCCCCACCGTCAATGAGGAGTGGCCCCTAGACAATGAGGTGTGTCCCCTGTCACTGAGGTGTGTCGCCTGTCAATTTGGAGTGCCCCCTGTCAATTTGGTCTACCCCCTGTCAATAAGGATCGCGCCTTGTCCATTAGGAGCTCCCCCTGTCAATTAGGAGTGGCACCTATCAAATAGGAGTGCCCCCTGACAATGAGGAGTGCCCCCTGTCAATGAGGAGTGCCCCCTCTCAAGGAGGAATGCCCCCTGTCAATGAGGAGTGCCCTCTGTCAATGAAGAGTGTCCCCTGCCGATGGGGTGTGTCGCCTGTCAATTAGGAGTGCCCACTGTCACTTAGGTCTGCACTCTTTCAATTAGTATTGCGCCTTGTAAATTAGGAGCTCCCCCTGTCAACTAGGAGTGGCACCTATGAATTTGGCGTGCCCCCTGTCAATGAGGAGTGCTCCCTGTCAATGAGGAGTACCCTCTGTCAATTAGGAGTGTCCCCTGCCAATGAGGTGTTTCGCCTGACATTTAGGTGTGCCCCCTGTCAATTAGGAGTGCGCCCTGTCAGTTAGGAGAGCCCACTGTCAATTTGGACGCCCTGTCAATGAGGAAGTCCCCTTGGCAATGAGCAGTACCCCACCCCCCACCCCCTTAATGACGAGTGACCCACCGTCAACGAGGAGTGACCCCAAGTCATTGAGGAGTGACCAATGTAAATTAGGAGTGTCCCCTGTCAAGGAGGAATGCCCCCTGTCAATGAGGAGAGCCCCCTGTCAATGAGGAGTGCCCCCCGTCAATGAGGAGTGTCCCATGCCAATCGGCTGTGACGCCTGTCAATTAGGTCTGCCCCCTGTCAGTTAGGAAAGCGCCTTGTCAATTAGGAGCTCCCTCCGTCAATTATGAGTGGCACCTATTAATTATGAGTGCCACCTGTCAATGAGGTATGTCCCCTGTCAATTAGGAGTGCCCCTTGTCACTTAGGTCTGCACTCTATCAATTAGGACTGCGCTTTGTAACTTAGGTGCTCCCCCTGTCAACTAGGAGTGGCACCTATCAATTAGGCGTGCCCCCCGTCAATGGGGAGTTCTCCCTGTCAATGAGGAGTACCCTCTGTCAATTAGGAGTGTCCCCTGCCAATGAGGTGTTTCGCCTGACATTTAGGTGTGCCCCCTGTCAATTAGGCGTGCCCCCTGTCAGTTAGGAGTGCCCACTGTCAATTAGGACGCCCTGTCAATGAGGAAGTCCCCTTGCCAATGAGCATTACCCCTCTCCCCCCTTAATGACGAGTGCCCCACCGTCAACGAGGAGTGACCCCCAGTCATTGAGGAGTAACCAATGTACATTAGGAGTGTCCCCTGTCAATGAGGAGTGCCCCCTGTCAACGGGGAGTGGTCCCTGTCAAGGAGGAATGCCCCTTGTCAATGAGGAGAGCACCCTGTCAATGAGGAGTCCCCCCCGTCAATGAGGAGTGTCCGATGCCAATCGGGTGTGACGCCTGTCAATTAGCTCTGCCCCCTGTCAGTTAGGAAAGCGCCTTGTCAATTAGGAGCTCCTTCCGTCAATTAGGAGTGCCACCTGTCAATGGGGTATGCCCCCTGTCAATTAGGAGTGCCCCCTGTCACTTTGGTCTGCACTCTATCAATTAGTACTGCGCCTTGTAAATTAGAAGCTCCCCCTGTCAACTAGGAGTGGCACCTATCAATTAGGAGTGACCCCTGTCAATGAGGAGTGCTCCCTGTCAATGAGGAGTACCCCCTGTCAATTAGGAGTGTCCCCTGCCAATGAGGTGTGTCGCCTGACATTTAGGTGTGCCCCCTGTCAATGAGGATTGCTCCCTGTCAATGAGGAGTGCCGCCTGTCAATGAGGAGTGTTCCCTGCCAATGAGATGTGTCGCCTTTCAATTAGGAGTGCCCCCTGTCAATTAGGATTGCGCCTTGTCAATTAAAATCTCCCCCTATCAATTAGGAGTGCCCCGTGACAATTAGGAGTGTCCCCTGTCAATTAGGGGTGCCCCCTGTCAAGGAGGAATGCCCCCTGTCAATGAGGAGTGCTCCCTGTTAATGAGGAGTGCCCCCTTTCAATGAGGAGTGTCCCCTGCCGATGGGGTTTGTCGCCTGTCAATTAGGAGTGCGCCCTGTCATTTAGGAGTGCCCCCTGTCAATGAGGACGCCCCTGTTAATGAAGAAGTCCCCTTGTCAATGAGCACTACACCCCGCCCCCCTCAATGACGAGTGCCCCACCGTCAACGAGGAGTGACCACTGTCAATTAGGAGTGCCTTCTGTCAATAAAGAGTGCCCTCTGTCAATGAGGAGTGCCCCCTGCTTTAGAGGAGTGCCCGCTGTCAATTAGGTCTGCCCTCTGTCAATTTGGATAGTGCCTGGTCAATTCGGGGGACCCCCTGTCTGTTAGGAGTAGCACCGATTAATTACGAGTGCCCCCTGTCAATGAGGAGTGCCCCCTGTCAATGAAGAGTGCCCCCTGTCAGCGAGGAGCGCCCTCTGTCAAGGAGGAATGCCCCCTGTCAATGAGGATTGCACCATGTCAATGAGGAGTGCCCCCTGTCAATGGGGAGTGTCCTCTGTCAATGAGGAGTGTCCGCTGCCAATGGGGTGTGTCGCCTGTCAATTAGGAGTGCCACCTGTCAATTAGGTCTGCCCTCTGTCAATTTGGAGAGCGCCTTGTCAATTAGGAACTCCCCCTGTCAATTCGGAGTTACACCTATCAATTAGTTGTGACCCCTGTCAATTTGGAGAGCCCACTGTCAATGATGACTTCACCCTGTCAATGAGAGGTGCCCCACCGTCAATGAGGAGTGCTACCCGCAACCGCCCTCCATCCCCAGGCCTCCTCCCCCCCCCCCCCACCCCGTGAATGAGTAGTGCCCGCCCCGTCAATGAGAATTCCCCCACGTCAATGAGGAGTGTCCCCTGTCAATTAGGAGTGCCCCCTGTCAATGTGATGTGCCCCCTGTTAATTAGGATTGATCCCGTCAATTACGAGTCTCCACTGTCAATTAGGAGAGCCGCCTTTCATATAGGAGTGCCCCTTGTAAGTTAGGAGAGAGGTCAGTTAGCCCCACCGTCAATGAGGAGTGGCCCCTAGACAATGAGGAGTGTCCCCTGTCACTGAGGTGTGTCGCCTGCCAATTAGGAGTGCCCCCTGTCAATAAGGTCTGCCCCTGTCAATTAGGATAGCGCCTTGTCCATTTGGAGCTCCCCCTGTCAATTAGGAGTGGCACCTATCAAATAGGAGTGCCCCCTGACAATGAGGAGTGCCCCCTGTCAATGAGGAGTGCCCCCTCTCAAGGAGGAATGCCCCCTGTCAATGAGGAGTGCCCCCTTTCAATGAGGAGTTTCCCCTGCCGATGGGGTGTGTCGCCTGTCAATTAGGAGTGCCCCCAGTCACTTAGGTCTGCACTCCATCAATTAGTACTGCGCCTTGTAAATTAGGAGCTCCCCCTGTCAACTAGGAGTGGCACCTATCAATTAGGCGTGCCCCCTGTCAATGAGGAGTGCTCCCTGCCAATGTGGAGTACCCTCTGTCAATTAGGAGTGTCCCCTGCCAATGAGGTGTTTCGCCTGACATTTAGGTGTGCCCCCTGTCAATTAGGAGTGCCCCCTGTCAGTTAGGAGTGCCCACTGTCAATTAGGACGCCCTGTCAATGAGGAAGTCCCCTTGCCAATGAGCAGTACCCCTCCCCCCCCTTAATGACGAGTGCCCCACCGTCAACGAGGAGTGACCCCAAGTCATTGAGGAGTGACCAATGTAGATTAGGAGTGTCCCCTGTCAATGAGGAGTGCCCCCTGTCAACGAGGAGTGGTCCCTGTCAAGGGGGAATGCCCCCTGTCAGTGAGGAGGGCACCCTCTCAATGAGGAGTGCCCCCCGTCAATGAGGAGTGTCCGATGCCAATCGGGTGTGACGCCTGTCAATTAGGTCTGCCCCCTGTCAGTTAGGAAAGCGCATTGTCAATTAGGAGCTCCCTCCGTCAATTATGAGTGGCACCTATTAATTAGGAGTGCCACCTGTCAATGAGGTATGTCCCCTGTCAATTAGGAGTGCCCCCTGTCACTTTGGTCTGCACTCTATCAATTAGTACTGCGCCTTGTAACTTCGGTGCTCCCCCTGTCAACAAGGAGTGGCACCTATCAATTAGGCGTGCCCCCCGTCAATGAGGAGTGCTCCCTGTCAATGAGGAGTACCCTCTGTCAATTAGGAGTGTCCACTGCCAATGAGGTGTGTCGCCTGACATTTAGGTGTGCCCCCTGTCAATGACGAGTGCTCCCTGTCAATTAGGACGCCCCTGTTAATGAGGAAGTCCCCTTGTCAATGAGCACTACACCCCCCCTCAATGACGAGTGCCCGACCGTCAACGAGGAGTGACCCCTAGTCAATGAGGAGTGACCAATGTCAATTAGGAGTGCCCCCTGTCAATTCGGAGTGCCGCCTGTCAATGAGGAGTGTCCCCTGTCACTGAGGTCTGTCGCCTGTCAATTAGGAGTGCCCCCTGTCAATTAGGTCTGCCCTCTGTCAATTTGGGTAGCGCCTGGTCAATTTGGAGCTGCCTCTGTCAATTAGGAGTGGCACCTATTAATTAGGAGTGCCCCCTGTCAATGAGGAGTGCCCCGTGTCAATGAGGAGTGCCCCCTGTCAAGAAGGAAAGACCCCTGTCAATGAGGAGTGCTCCCTGTCAATGAGGAGTGCCCCCTGTCAATGAGGAGTGTCCCCTGCCAATGGGGCGTGTCGTCTGTCAATTAGGAGTGCCCCCTGTCAATTAGGAGTGCCCACTGTCAATTTGGAGAGCGCCTTGTCAATTATGAACTCCCCTTGTCAATTCGGAGTTTCACCTATCAATTAGTTGTGACCCCAGTCAATTTGGAGAGCCTACAGTCAGTGATGACTTCACCCTGTCAATGAGCAGTGCCCCACCGTCAATGAGGAGTGCTACCCGCAACCCCCTCCCCACCCCAGGCCTCCTCCAACCCCCCCCCCCCCCCCCCCCGCAACCCCGTGAATGAGTAGTGCCCATCCCGTCAATGAGAATTCCCCCGACGTCAATGAGGAGTGTCCCCTGTCAATTACGACTGCCCCCTGTGAATGAGAAGTGCCCCCTGTCAATTAGTATTGCTCCCGTCAATTACGAGTCTCCCCTGTCAATTAGCAGTGCGGCCTTTCATATAGGAGAGCCCCTTGTAAGTTAGGAAAGAGGTCAGTTAGCCCCACCGTCAATGAGGAGTGACCCCTAGACGATGAGGAGTGTCCCCTGTCACTGAGGTGTGTCGCCTGTCAATTAGGAGTGCCCCCTGTCAATTAGGTCTGCCCTCTGTCAATTTGCATAGCGCCTTGTCCATTAGGAGCTCCCCCTGTCAATTAGGTGTATAACCTAACAAATAGGAGTGCCCACTGTCAATGAGGAGTGCCCAATTTCAATGAGGAGTGCCCCCTGTCAATGAGGAGTGCCCCCTGTAAATGATGAGTGTCCCCTGCCGATGGGGTGTGTCGCCTGTCAATGAGGAGTGCCCCCTGACAATTGGAGTGCCCACTGTTAGTTAGGACGCCCTGTCAATGAGGAAGTCCCTTGTCAATGAGCAGACCCCCCCCCCTCAAAGACGAGTGCCCCACCGTCAACGAGGAGTGACCCCTAGTCAATGAGGAATGACCAATGTAAATTAGGAGTGCCCCCTGTCAATGAGGAGTGCCCCCTTTCAATGAGGAGTGCCCCCTGTCAACGAGGAGTGGTCCCTGTCAAGGGGGCATGCTCCCTGTCAATGAGGAGAGCCCCCTGTCAATGAGGCGTGCCCCCAGTCAATGAGGAGTGTCCCATGCCAATGGGGTATGACGCCTGTCAATTAGGTCTGCCCCCGGTCAGTAAGGAAAGCGCCTTGTCAATTAAAATTTCCCCATATCAATTAGGAGTGCCCCGTGACAATTAGGAGTGTCCCCTGTCAATTAGGAGTGCCCCCTGTCAAGGAGGAATGCCCCCTGTCAATGAGGAGTGCTCCCTGTCAATGAGGAGTGCCGCCTGTCAATGAGGAGTGTTCCCTGCCAATGAGATGTGTCGCCTTTCAATTAGGAGTGCCCCCAGGCAATTAGGATTGCGCCTTGTCAATTAAAATTTCCCCATATCAATTAGGAGTGCCCCGTGTCAATTAGGAGTGTCCCCTGTCAATTAGGAGTGCCCCCTGTCAATGAGGAATGCTCCCTGTTAATGAGGGGTGTCCTCTGTCAATGAGGAGGGTCCCCTGCCAATGGGGTGTGTCGCCTGTCGATTAGGAGTGCCCCCTTTCAATGGGGAGTGCTCCCTGTCAATGAGGAGTGCACCCTGTCAATGAGGAGTGTCCCCTGCCGATGGGGTGTGTCGCCTGTCAATTAGGACGCCCCTGTCAATGAGGAAGTCCCCTTGTCAATGAGCAGTGCCCCTCACCCCCTCAATGACGAGTGCCCCACCGTCAACGAGGAGTGACCCCTAGTCAATGAGGAGTGACCACTGCCAATTAGGAGTGCCCCCTGTCAATTAGCATAGCCCCTTGTAAATTAGGAGCTCCCCCTGTCAATTTTGAGTGGCACCTATCAATTAGGAGTGCCCTCTGTCAATGAGGAGTGCCCCCTGTCAATGAGGAGTGCCCCCGGTCAATGAGGATTGCCCCCTGTAAATGAGGAGTGCCCCCTGTCAATTAGGAGTGCCCCCTGTCAATGAGGACGCCCTGTCAATGAGGAAGTCCCCTTGTCAATGAGCACTACACCTCCCCCCCTCAATGACGAGTGCCCCACCGTCAACGAGGAGTGACCCCTCGTCAATGAGGAGTGACCACTGTCAATTAGGAGTGCCCCCTGTCAATAAGGAGTGCCCTCTGTCAATGAGGAGTGCCCCCTGCTTTAGAGGAGTGCCGCTTGTCAATGAGGAGTGTCCCCTGTCAATGAGGTCTGTCGCCTGTCAATGTGGAGTGCCCCCTGTCAATGAGGAGTGCCCCCTGTCGGTGAGGAGCGCCCTCTGTCAAGCAGGAATGCCCCCTGTCAATGAGGAGTGCACCCTGTCAATGAGGAGTGTCCTCTGTCAATGAGGAGTGTCCCCTGCCAATGGGGTGTGTCGCCTGTCGATTGGGAGTGCCCCCTGTCAATAAGGTCTGCCTCTGTCAATTTTGAGAGCGCCTTGTCAATTTGGAACTCCCCCTGTCAATTCGGAGTTTCACCTATCAAAAAGTTGTGACCCCTGTCAATTTGGAGAGCCCACTGTCAATGATGACTTCACCCTGTCAATGAGCAGTGCCCCACCGTCAATGAGGAGTGCTCCCCTCCACCCCCCTCCACCCCCAGGCATCCTCCGCCCCCCCCCCCCCCCCCCCGTGAATGAGTAGTGCCCGCCCCGTCAATGAGAATTCACCCCACGTCAATGAGGAGTGTCCCCTGTCAATTAGGAGTGCCCCCAGTCAATGAGAAGTGCCCCCTGTCAATTAGGATTGCTCCCGTCAATTACGAGTCTCCCCTGTCAATTAGGAGTGCCGCCTTTCATATTGGAGTGCCCCTTGTAAGTTAGGAGAGAGGTCAGTTAGCCCCACCGTCAATGAGGAGTGACCAATAGACAATGAGGAGTGTCCCCTGTCACTGAGGTATGTCGCCTGTCAATTAGGAGTGCCCCCTGTCAATTAGGTCTGCCCCCTGTCAATTAGGATGGCGCCTTGTCCTTTAGGAGCACCTCTGTCAATTAGGAGTGGCACCTATCAAATAGGAGTGCCCCCTGTCAATGAGGAGTGCCCCCTGCAATGAGGAGTGTCCCCTGCCGATGGGGTGTGTCGCCTGTCAATTAGGACGCCCTGTCAATGAGGAAGTCCCCTTGTCAATGAGCAGTAACCCCCCACCCCCCTCAAAGACGAGTGCCCCGCCGTCAACGAGGAGTGACCCCTAGTCAATGAGGATTGACAACTGTCAATTAGGAGTCCCCCCTATCAATTAACAGAGCGCCTTTTCAATTAGGAGCTTCCCCCTGTCAATTAGGAGTGGCACCGATCAATTAGGAGTGCCCTCTGTCAATGAGGAGTACCCCACCGTCAATGAGGAGTGCTCCCCGCACCCCCCCGCCCCAGGCCTCCCCCCCCCCGTGAATGAGTAGTGCCCGCCCCGTCAATGATGATTCCCCCCACGTCAATGAGGAGTGCCCCAACGTCAATGAGGAGTGCCGCACCATCCATGAGGAGAGACCCACCATCAGCGCGGAGTGCCCCTGTCAATGGGGAATGCCCCCGTCAATGGAGATTGGCCCCCGTCACCTAGGAGTGATCCCTGTCAATTAGGCCTGCCCTCTGTCAATTTGGAGAGCGCCTTGTCAATTAGGAACTCCCCCTGTCTATTCGGAGTTACACCTATCAATTAGTTGTAACCCCTGTCAATTTGGAGAGCCCACTGTCAATGATGACTTCACCCTGTCAATGAGCAGTGCCCCACCGTCAATGAGGAGTGCTACCCGCAACCGCCCTCCATCCCCAGGCCTCCTCCCCCCCCCCCACCCCGTGAATGAGTAGTGCCCGCCCCGTCAATGAGAATTCCCCCACGTCAATGAGGAGTGTCCCCTGTCAGTTAGGAGTGCCCCCTGTCAAGGAGAAATGCCCCCTGTCAATTAGGATTGCTCCCGTCAATTACGAGTCTCCCCTGTCAATTAGGAGTGCCGCCTTTCATATAGGAGTGCCCCTTGTAAGTTAGGCGAGAGGTCAGTTCGCCCCACCGTCAATGAGGAGTGGCCCCTAGACAATGAGGTGTGTCCCCTGTCACTGAGGTGTGTCGCCTGTCAATTAGGAGTGCCCCTGTCAATTTGGTCTACCCCTGTCAATAAGGATCGCGCCTTGTCCATTAGGAGCTCCCCCTGTCAATTAGGAGTGGCACCTATCAAATAGGAGTGCCCCCTGTCAATGAGGAGTGCCCCCTGTCAATGAGGAGTGCCCCCTCTCAAGGAGGAATGCCCCCTGTCAATGAGGAGTGCCCTCTGTCAATGAAGAGTGTCCCCTGCCGATGGGGTGTGTCGCCTGTCAATTAGGAGTGCCCACTGTCACTTAGGTCTGCACTCTTTCAATTAGTATTGCGCCTTGTAAATTAGGAGCTCCCCCTGTCAACTAGGAGTGGCACCTATGAATTTGGCGTCCCCCTGTCAATGAGGAGTGCTCCCTGTCAATGAGGAGTACGCTCTGTCAATTAGGAGTGTCCCCTGCCAATGAGGTGTTTCGCCTGACATTTAGGTGTGCCCCCTGTCAATTAGGAGTGCGCCCTGTCAGTTAGGAGTGCCCACTGTCAAATTGGACGCCCTGTCAATGAGGAAGTCCCCTTGGCAATGAGCAGTACCCCACCCCCCACCCCCTTAATGACGAGTGCCCCACCGTCAACGAGGAGTGACCCCAAGTCATTGAGGAGTGACCAATGTAAATTAGGAGTGTCCCCTGTCAATGAGGAGTGCCCCCTGTCAACGAGGAGTGGTCCCTGTCAAGGAGGAATGCCCCCTGTCAATGAGGAGAGCCCCCTGTCAATGAGGAGTGCCCCCCGTCAATGAGGAGTGTCCCATGCCAATCGGCTGTGACGCCTGTCAATTAGGACTGCCCCCTGTCAGTTAGGAAAGCGCCTTGTCAATTAGGAGCTCCCTCCGTCAATTATGAGTGGCACCTATTAATTATGAGTGCCACCTGTCAATGAGGTATGTCCCCTGTCAATTAGGAGTGATCCTTGTCACTTAGGTCTGCACTCTTTCAATTAGGACTGCGCCTTGTAACTTAGGTGGTCCCCCTGTCAACTAGGAGTGGCACCTATCAATTAGGCGTGCCCCCCGTCAATGAGGAGTGCTCCCTGTCAATGATGCGTACCCTCTGTCAATTAGGAGTGTCCCCTGCCAATGAGGTGTGTCGCCTGACATTTAGGTGTGCCCCCTGTCAATGAGGAGTGCTCCCTGTCACTGAGGAGTGCCGCCTGTCATTGAGGAGTGTTCCCTTCCAATGGGATGTGTCGCCTTTCAATTAGGAGTGCCCCCTGTCAAGGAGGAATGCCCCCTGTCAATGAGGAGTGCTCCCTGTTAATGAGGACTGCCCCCTGTCAATGAGATGTGTCCCCTGCCGATTGGGGTTTGTCGCCTGTCAATGAGGAGTGCCCTCTGTCAATTAGGAGTGCCCCCTGTCAATTAGGACGCCCCTGTTAATGAGGAAGTCCCCTTGTCAATGAGCACTACACCCCCCCTCAATGACGAGTGCCCCACCGTCAACGAGGAGTGACCCCTAGTCAATGAGGAGTGTTCCCTTCCAATGGGATGTGTCGCCTTTCAATTAGGAGTGCCCCCTGTCAATTAGGATTGCGCCTTGTCAATTAAAATCTCCCTCTATCAATTAGGAGTGCCCCGTGTCATTTAGGAGTGTCCCCTGTCAATTCGGAGTGCCCCCTGTCAAGGAGGAATGCCCCCTGTCAATGAGGTGTGCTCCCTGTCAATGAGGAGTACCCTCTGTCAATTGGGAGTGTCCCCTGCCAATGAGGTTTGTCGCCTGACATTTAGGTGTGCCCCCTGTCAATGAGGAGTGCTCCCTGTCAATGAGGAGTGCCGCCTGTCAATGAGGAGTGTTCCCTGCCAATGGGATGTGTCGCCTTTCAATTAGGAGTGCCCCCTGTCAATTAGGATTGCGCCTTGTCAATTAAAATCTCCCCCTATCAATTAGGAGTGCCCCGTGTCATTTAGGAGTGTCCCCTGTCAATTCGGAGTGCCCCCTGTCAAGGAGGAATGCCCCCTATCAATGAGGTGTGCTCCCTGTCAATGAGGAGTACCGTCTGTCAATTCGGAGTGTCCCCTGCCAATGAGGTGTGTCGCCTGACATTTAGGTGTGCCCCCTGTCAATGAGGAGTGCTCCCTGTCAATGAGGAGTGCCGCCTGTCAATGAGGAGTGTTCCCTGCCAATGGGATGTGTCGCCTTTCAATTAGGAGTGCCCCCTGTCAATTAGCATTGCGCCTTGTCAATTAAAATCTCCACCTATCAATTAGGAGTGCCCCGTGTCAATTAGGAGTGTCCCCTGTCAATTAGGAGTGCCCCCTGGCAAGGAGGAATGCCCCATGTCAATGAGGAGTGCTCCCTGTTAATGAGGAGTGTCCTCTGTCAATGAGGAGTGTCCCCTGCCAATGGGGTGTGTCGCCTGTCGATTAGGAGTGCCCCCTGTCAATGAGGAGTGCCCCCGTCAATGAGGAGTGCCCCCTGTCAAGAAGGAATGACCCCTGTAAATGGGGAGTGCTCCCTGTGAATGAGGAGTGCCCCCTGTCAATGAGGAGTGTCCCCTGCCGATGGGGTGTGTCGCCTGTCAATTCGGACGCTCCTGTCAATGAGGAAGTCCCCTTGTCAATGAGCAGTACCCCCCACCCCCTCAATGACGAGTGCCCCACCGTCAACGAGGAGTGACCCCTAGTCAATGAGGAGTGACCACTGTCAATTAGCAGTGCCCCCTGTCAATTAGGAGTGGCACCTATCAATTAGGAGTGCCCCCTGTCAATGAGGATTGCCCCCTGTAAATGAGGAGTGCCCCCTGTCAATTAGGACGCCCTGTCAATGAGGAAGTCCCCTTGCCAATGAGGAGTACCCCCCCTCAAGGACGAGTGCCCCACCGTCAACGAGGAGTGACCCCTCGTCAATGAGGAGTGACCAATGTAAATTAGGAGTGCCCCCTGTCAATGAGGAGTGCCCCCTGTCAACGAGGAGTGGTCCCTGTCAAGGAGGAATGGCCCCTGTCAATGAGGAGAGCCCCCTGTCAATGAGGAGTGCCCCCGTCAATGAGGAGTGTCCCATGCCAATGGGGTGTGACGCCTGTCAAATAGGTCTGCCCCCGGTCAGTATGGAAAGCACCTTGTCAATTAGGAGCTCCCCCCGTCAATTATGAGTGGCACCTATCAATTAGGAGTGCCACCTGTCAATGAGGTATGTCCCCTGTCAATTAGGATTGTCCCCTTACACTTAGGTCTGCACTCTATTAATTAGTACTGCGCCTTGTAAATTAGGTGCTCCCCCTGTCAACTAGGAGTGGCACCTATCAATTAGGCGTGGCCCCTGTCAATGAGGAGTACCCTCTGTCAATTAGGAGTGTCCCCTGCCAATGAGGTGTGTCGCCTGAAATTTAGGTGTGCCCTCTGTCAATGAGGAGTGCTCCCTGTCAATGAGGAGTGCCGCCTGTCAATGAGGAGTTTTCCCTGCCAGTGAGATGTGTCGCCTTTCAATTCGGAGCGCCCCCTGTCAATTAGGATTGCGCCTTGTCAATTAAAATCTCCCCCTATCAATTAGGAGTGCCCCGTGTCATTTAGGAGTGTCCCCTGTCAATTCGGAGTGCCCCCTGTCAAGGAGGAATGCCCCCTGTCAATGAGGTGTGCTCCCTGTCAATGAGGAGTACCCTCTGTCAATTGGGAGTGTCCCCTGCCAATGTGGTGTGTCGCCTGACATTTCGGTGTGCCCCCTGTCAATGAGGAGTGCTCCCTGTCAATGAAGAGTGCTCCCTGTCAATGAGCAGAGCCCCCTGTCAATGAGGAGTGCCTCCCGTCAATGAAGAGTGTCCCATGCCAATGGGGTGTGACGCCTGTCAATTAGGTCTGCCCCCTGTCAGTTCGGATAGCGCCTTGTCAATTCGGAGCTCCCCCCGTCAATTATGAGTGGCACCTATCAATTAGGAGTGCCACCTGTCAATGTGGTATGTCCCCTGTCAATTAGGGTGCCCCCTGTCACTTAGCTCTGCACTCTATCAATTAGTACTGCGCCTTGTAAATTAGGTGCTCCCCCTGTTAACTAGGAGTGGCACCTATCAATTAGGCGTGCCCCCTGTCAATGAGGAGTACCCTCTGTCAATTAGGATTGTCCCCTGCCAATGAGGTGTGTCGCCTGACATTTAGGTGTGCCTCCTGTCAATGAGGAGTGCTCCCAGTCAATGAGGAGTGCCGCCTGTCAATGAGGAGTGTTCCCTGCCAATGAGATGTGTCGCCTTTCAATTCGGAGTGCCCCCTGTCAATTAGGATTGCGCCTTGTCAATTAAAATCTCCCCCTATCAATTAGGAGTGCCCCGTGTCAATTAGGAGTGTCCCCTGTCAATTAGGAGTGCCCCCTGTCAAGGAGGAATGCCCCCTGTCAATGAGGAGTGCTCCCTGTTAATGAGGAGTGCACCCTGTCAATGAGGAGTGTCCCCTGCCGATCGGATTTGTCGCCTGTCAATTAGGAGTGCCCCCTGTCAATTAGGAGTGCCCCCTGTCAATTAGGACGCCCCTGTTAAAGAGGAAATCCCCTTGTCAATGAGCACTACACCCGCCCTCTCAATGACGAGTGCCCCACCGTCAACGAGGAGTGAACCCTAGTCAATGAGGAGTGACCACTGTCAATTAGGAGTGCCCCCTGTCAATAAGGAGTGCCCTCTGTCAATGAGGAGTGCCCCCTGCTTTAAAGGAGTGCCGCCTCTCAATGAGGAGTGTCCCTTGTCAGTGAGGTCTGTCGCCTGTCAGTTAGGAGTACCCCTGTCAATTAGGTCTGCCCTCTGTCAATATGGATAGCGCCTGGTCAATTCGGAGCTCCCCCTGTCAATTAGGAGTGGCACCTATTAATTAGGAGTGCCCCCTGTCAATGAGGAGTGCCCCCTGTGAATGAGGAGTGTCCCATGCCGATGGGGTGTGTCGCCAGTCAATTAGGAGTGCCCCCTGTCAATTAGGACGCCCTGTCAATGAGGAAGTCCCCTTGTCAATGAGCAGTAACCCCCCACCCCCCTCAATGGCGAGTGCCCCACCGTCAACGAGGAGTGACCCCTAGTCAATGAGGAGTGACCAATGTAAATTAGGAGTGCCCCCGTCAATGATGAGTGCCCCCTGTCAACGAGGAGTGGTCCCTGTCAAGGAGGAATGCCCCCTGTCAATGAGGAGAACCCCCTGTCAATGAGGAGTGCTCCCTGTCAATGAGGAGTACCCTCTGTCAATTCGGAGTGTCCCCTGCCAATGTGGTGTGTCGCCTGACATTTCGGTGTGCCCCCTGTCAATGAGGAGTGCTCCCTGTCAATGAAGAGTGCTCCCTGTCAATGAGCAGAGCCCCCTGTCAATGAGGAATGCCTCCCGTCAATGAAGAGTGTCCCATGCCAATGGGGTGTGACGCCTGTCAATTAGGTCTGCCCCCTGTCAGTTAGGATAGCGCCTTGTCAATTCGGAGCTCCCCCCGTCAATTATGAGTGGCACCTATCAATTAGGAGTGCCACCTGTCAATGTGGTATGTCCCCTGTCAATTAGGGTGCCCCCTGTCAGTTAGCTCTGCACTCTATCAATTAGTACTGCGCCTTGTAAATTAGGTGCTCCCCCTGTTAACTAGGAGTGGCACCTATCAATTAGGCGTGCCCCCTGTCAATGAGGAGTACCCTCTGTCAAATAGGATTGTCCCCTGCCAATGAGGTGTGTCGCCTGACATTTAGGAGTGCCGCCTGTCAATGAGGAGTGTTCCCTGCCAATGAGATGTGTCGCCTTTCAATTCGGAGTGCCCCCTGTCAATTAGGATTGCGCCTTGTCAATTAAAATCTCCCCCTATCAATTAGGAGTGCCCCGTGTCAATTAGGAGTGTCCCCTGTCAATTAGGAGTGCCCCCTGTCAAGGAGGAATGCCCCCTGTCAATGAGGAGTGCTCCCTGTTAATGAGGAGTGCACCCTGTCAATGAGGAGTGTCCCCTGCCGATCGGATTTGTCGCCTGTCAATTAGGAGTGCCCCCTGTCAATTAGGAGTGCCCCCTGTCAATTAGGACGCCCCTGTTAAAGAGGAAATCCCCTTGTCAATGAGCACTACACCCCCCCTCTCAATGACGAGTGCCCCACCGTCAACGAGGAGTGAACCCTAGTCAATGAGGAGTGACCACTGTCAATTAGGAGTGCCCCCTGTCAATAAGGAGTGCCCTCTGTCAATGAGGAGTGCCCCCTGCTTTAAAGGAGTGCCGCCTCTCAATGAGGATTGTCCCTTGTCAGTGAGGTCTGTCGCCTGTCAATTAGGAGTACCCCTGTTAATTAGGTCTGCCCTCTGTCAATATGGATAGCGCCTGGTCAATTCGGAGCTCCCCCTGTCAATTAGGAGTGGCACCTATTAATTAGGAGTGCCCCCTGTCAATGAGGAGTGCCCCCTGTGAATGAGGAGTGTCCCATGCCGATGGGGTGTGTCGCCAGTCAATTAGGAGTGCCCCCTGTCAATTAGGACGCCCTGTCAATGAGGAAGTCCCCTTGTCACTGAGCAGTAACCCCCCACCCCCCTCAATGGCGAGTGCCCCACCGTCAACGAGGAGTGACCCCTAGTCAATGAGGAGTGACCAATGTAAATTAGGAGTGCCCCCGTCAATGATGAGTGCCCCCTGTCAACGAGGAGTGGTCCCTGTCAAGGAGGAATGCCCCCTGTCAATGAGGAGAACCCCCTGTCAATGAGGAGTGCCCCCCGTCAATGACGAGTTTCCCATGCCAATGGGTTGTGACGCCTGTCAATTAGGTCTGCCCCCTGTCAGTTAGGATAGCGCCTTGTCAATTAGGAGCTCCCCCCGTCAATTATGAGTGGCGCCTATCAATTAGGAGTGCCACCTGTCAATGAGGTATGTCCCCTGTCAATTAGGAGTGCCCCCTGTCACTTAGCTCTGCACTCTATCAATTAGTACTGCGCCTTGTAAATTAGGAGCTCCCCCTCTCAACTAGGAGTGGCACCTGTCAATTAGGCGTGCCCCCTGTCAATGAGGAGTGCTCCCTGTCAATGTGGAGTGCCCTCTGTCAATTAGGATTGTCCTCTGCCAATGAGGTGTGTAGCCTGACATTTAGGTGTGCCTCCTGTCAATGAGGAGTGCTCCCATTCAATGAGGAGTGCCGTCTGTCAATGAGGAGTGTTCCCTGCCAATGAGATGTGTCGCCTTTCAATTAGGAATGCCCCCTGTCAACTAGGATTGCGCCTTGTCAATTAAAATCTCCCCCAATCAATTAGGAGTGCCCCGTGTGAATTAGGAGTGTCCCCTGTCAATTAGGAGTGCCCCCTGTCAAGGAGGAATGCCCCCTGTCAATGAGGAGTGCTCCCTGTTAACGAGGAGTACACCCTGTCAATGAGGAGTGTCCCCTGCCGATGGGGTTTGTCGACTGTCAATTAGGAGTGCCCCCTGTCAATTAGGAGTGCCCCCTGTCAATTAGGACGCCCCTGTTAATGAATAAATCCCCTTGTCAATGAGCGCTACACCCCCCCCTCTCAATGACGAGTGCCCCACCGTCAACGAGGAGTGAACCCTAGTCAATGAGGAGTGACCACTGTCAATTAGGAGTGACCCCTGTCAATAAGGATTGCCCTCTGTCAATGAGGAGTGCTCCCTGCTTGAGAGAAGTGCCGCCTGTCAATGAGGAGTGTCCCCTGTCACTGAGGTCTGTCGCCTGTCAATTAGTAGTACCCCCTGTCAATTAGGTCTGCCCTCTGTCAATGTGGATAGCGCCTGGTCAATTAGGAGCTCCCCTTGTCAATTAGGAGTGGCACCTATTAATTAGGAGTGCCCCCTGTCAATGAGGAGTTCCCCCTGTTACTGAAGAGTGCCCCCTGTCGGTGCGGAGCGCCCGCTGTCAAGCAGGAATGCCCCCTGTAAATGAGGAGTGCACCCTGTCAATGAGGAGTGTCCTCTGTCAATGAGGAGTGTCCCCTGCCAATGGGGTGTGTCGCCTGTCGATTGGGAGTGCCCCCTGTCAATAAGGTCTGCCCTCTGTCAATTTGGAGAGCGCCTTGTCAATTTTCAACTCCCCCTGTCAATTCGGAGTTTCACCTATCAATTAGTTGTGACCCCGGTCAATTTGGAAAGCCCACTGTCAATGATGACTTCACCCTGTCAATGAGCAGTGCCCCACCGTCAATGAGGAGTGCTCCCCGCAACCCCCCTCCCCCCCCCCCCCAGGCCTCCTCCGCCCCCACCCCCCCCCCCCCCGTGAATGAGTAGTGCCCGCCCCGTCAATGAGAATTCACCCCACGTCAATGAGGAGTGTCCCCTGTCAATTAGGAGTGCCCCCTGTCAATTAGGATTGCTCCCGTCAATTACGAGTCTCCCCTGTCAATTAGGAGTGCCGCCTTTCATATAGGAGTGCCCCTTGTAAGTTAGGAGAGAGGTCAGTTAGCCCCACCGTCAATGAGGAGTGACCCCTAGACAATGAGGAGTGTCCACTGTCACTGAGGTATGTCGCCTGTCAATTAGGAGTGCCCACTGTGAATTAGGTCTGCCCTCTGTCAATTAGGAAAGCGCCTTGTCCATTAGGAGCACTTCTGTCAATTTGGAGTGGCACCTATCAAATAGGAGTGCCCTCTGTCAATGAGGAGAGCCCCCTGTCAATGAGGAGTGCCCCCCTTCAATGAGGAGTGTCCCATGCCAATGGGGTGTGACGACTGTCAATTAGGTCTGCCCCCTGTCATTTAGGATAGCGCCTTGTAAATTAGGAGCTCCCCCCGTCAATTATGAGTGGCACCTATCAATTAGGAGTGCCACCTGTCAATGAGGAGTCCTCCCTCTCAATGAGGAGTACCCTCTGTCAATTAGGATTGTTCCCTGCCAATGAGATGTGTCGCCTTTCAATTAGGAGTGCCCCCTGTCAATTAGGATTGCGCCTTGTCAATTAAAATCTCCCCCAATCAATTAGGAGAGCCCCTTGTCAATTAGGAGTGTCCCCTGTCAATTAGGAGTGCCCCCTGTCAAGGAGGAATGCCCCCTGTCTATGAGGAGTGCTCCCTGTTAATGAGGAGTGCCCCCTGTCAATGAGGAGTGTCCCCTGCCGATGGGGTTTGTCGCCTGTCAATTAGGAGTGCCCCCTGTCACTGAGGAGTGCCCCCTGTCAATTAGGACGCCCCTGTTAATGAGGATGTCCCATTGTCAATGAGCACTACACTCCCCCCCTGAATGACGAGTGCCCCACCGTCAACGAGGAGTGACCCCTAGTCAATGAGGATTGACCACTGTCAATTAGGAGTGCCCCCTGTCAATAGGGAGTGCCCTCTGTCAATGAGGAGTGCCCCCTGCTTTAGAGGAGTGCCGCCTGTCAATGAGGAGTCCCCTGTCACTGAGGTCTGTCGCCTGTCAATTAGGAGTGCCCCCTGTCAATAAGGAGTGCCCTCTGTCAATGAGGACTGCCCCCTGCTTTAGAGGAGTGCCGCCTGTCAATGAGGAGTGTCCCCTGTCACTGAGGTCTGTCGCGTGTCAATTAGGAGTGCCCCCCGTCAATTAGGTCTGCCCTCTGTCAATTTGGATAGCGCCTGGTCAATTAGGAGCTCCCCCTGTGAATTAGGAGTGGCACCTATTAATTAGGAGTGCCCCCTGTCAATGAGGATTGCCCCCTGTCAATGAGGAGTGCCCCATGTCAAAGAGGAGTGTCCCCTGCCGATGGGGTGTGTCGCCTGTCAATTTGGAATGCCCCCTGTCAGTTAGGTGTGCCCCCTGTCAATTAGGGCGCCACTGTCAATGAGGAAGTCCCCTTGTCAATGAGCAGTACCCCCCACCCCCTCAATGACGAGTGCCACACCATCAACGAGAGATGACCCCTAGTCAATGAGGAGTGACCACTGTCAAGTAGGAGTGTCCCCTGTCAATTAGCATCGCGCCTTGTCAATTAGGAGCTCCCACTGTCAATTATGAGTGGCACCTATCAATTAGGAGTGCCCTCTGTCAATGAGGAGTGCTCCCTGTCAATGAGGAGTACCCTCTGTCAATGAGGAGTGCCCCCTGTCAAGAAGGAAAGACCCCTGTCAATGAGGAGTGCTCCCTGTCAATGAGGACTGCCGCCTGTCAATGAGGAGTGTTCCCTGCCAATGAGATGTGTCGCCTTTCAATAAGGGGTGCCCCCTGTCAATTAGGATTGCGCCTTGTCAATTAAAAACTCCACCTATCAATTAGGAGTGCCCCGTGTCAATTAGGAGTGTCCCCTGTCAATTAGGAGTGCCCCCTGTCAAGGAGGAATGCCCCCTGTCAATGAGGAGTGCTCCCTGTTAATGAGGAGTGCCCCCTGTCAATGAGGAGTGTCCCCTGCCGATTGGGTTTGTCGCCTGTCAATTAGGAGTACCCCCTGTCAATTAGGAGTGCCGCCTGTCAATTAGGACGCCCCTGTTAATGAGGAAGTCCCCTTGTCAATGAGCACTACACCCCCCCCCCCAATGACGAGTGCCCCACCATCAACGAGGAGTGACCCCTAATCAATGATGAGTGACCACTGTCAATTAGGAGTCCCCCCTGTCAATTAGCATAGCGCCTTGTCAATTAGGAGCTTCCCCCTGTCAATTAGGAGTGGCACCTATCAATTAGGAGTGCCCTCTGTCAATGAGGAGTACCCCACCATCAATGAGGAGTGCTCCCCAGGCCTCCCCCCCCCCGCCCCCCCGGGAATGAGTAGTGCCCGCCCCGTCATGAAGATTCCCCCCACGTCAATGAGGAGTGCCCCAACGTCAATGAGGAGTGCCGCACCATCCATGAGGAGAGACCCACCATCAGCGCGGAGTGCCCCTGTCAATGAGGAGTGCCCCCTGTCAATGAGGATTGGCCCCCGTCACCTAGGAGTGATCCCTGTCAATTGGGAGTGCCCCCCTTTTCAATTAGGTGTGCCCCTCTGTCAATGAGATGTGTCTACTGTAAATTAGGAGAGCCCCTGTAAAAGAAGAGTGTCCCCCGTCAATGAGGCGTACCCCAACGTCAATGAGGAGTGCCGCACCGTCCATGAGGAAAGACCCACCATCAACGCGGAGTGCCACTGTCAACGAGGAGTTGCCCCCGTCACCTAGGAGTGATCCCTGTCAATTTGGAGTGCCCCCCTTTTCAATTAGGAGTGCCCCCTGTCAATGAGGAGTGCCCCCTGTCAATGAGGAGGTTCCCCTGTCAAGGAGGAATGCCCCCTGTCAATGAGGAGTGCCCCCTGTCAATGAGGAGTGCCGCCTGCCAATGGGGGTGTCCCCTGTCACTGAGGTGTGTCGTCTCGCAATTAGGAGTGCCCCCTGTCAATTAGGTCTGCCCCCTGTCAATTAGATGTGCGCCTTGTCAATTAGGAGCTCCCCCTGTCATTTCCGAGTGGCACCTATCAATTAGGAGTGCCCCTTGTCAATGAGGAGTGCCCCCTGTCAATAAGGAGCGCCCCCTATCAAGGAGGAATGCCCCCTGTCAATGAGGAGTCCACCCTGTCAATGAGGAGTGCCCCCTGTCAATGAGGAGTGTCCCCTGCCAATGGGTGATTCGCCTGTCAATTAGGAGTGCCCCCTGTCAATTACGTCTGCCCCCTGTCAATTTGGAGAGCGCCTTGTCAATTAGGAACTCCCCCTGTCAATTCGCAGTGGCACCTATCAATTAGGTGTGACCCCTGTCAATTTGGAGAGCCCCCTGTCAATGAAGACTTCACCCTGTCAATGAGCAGTGCCCCACCGTCAATGAGGAGTGCTCCCGCACCGAAACCCCCGGCCTCCGCCCCCCCCCCCGCCCCGTGAATGTGTAGTGCCCGCCCCGTCAATGAGGGTTCCCCCCACGTCAATGAGGAGTGTCCCCCCGTCAATGAGGAGAGCCCCAACGTCTGTGAGGAGTGCCGCACGATCCATGAGGAGAGACCCACCACCAACGTGGAATGCCCCATTCACTGAGGAGTGGCCCCCGTCAACTAGGAGTGATCCCTGTCAATTAGGAGTGCCCCTCTGTCAATGAGGTGTGTCCACTGTAAATTAGGAGATCTCCTGTAAAAGAGGCGTGCCCCCTTTCAATGAGGACTGCCCCCTGTCAATGAGGAGTGCCCCCTGTCAATAAGGATTGCCCCCTGTCAATTACGAGTCACCCCTGTCAATTAGGAGTGCTCCCTTTCATATAGGAGTGCCCCTTCTCAGTTAGGACAGTGGTCAGTTTGCCCCCCGTCAAAGAGGAGTGAACCCGAGTGAATGAGGAGTGAGTGCCCCACTGTCAATGTGGAGTGCCCCCTGTCAATGAGTATTGCCCCCTGTCAATGAGGAGTGCCCCTTGTCAATGATGAGTGCCCCCTGTCAATTAGGAGTACCCCATGTCAATTGCAGTGCACCCTGTCAATTGAAGTGCCCCCCCGACAATTGGGAGTTCCCCTGTAAATTTGAAGTGCCACCTGTCTATTTGGAGTGCTCCCGTCAATTAGGACGCCCCTGTCAATGATGAGTTCCCCTTGTCAAAGAGCAGTGACCCAACCCCGCCCCCCCCCCCCCCGGCAAGGACGAGTGACCCACCTTCAACGAGTTGTGACCTCTAGTCATTGAGGAGTGCTCCATCGTGAAAGGGGAGTGACCAATGTCAATTAGGAGTGCCACATCGCAATGAGGAGTGCCCCCTGTCAAGTATGAATGCCCCCTGTCAATGAGGAGTGTCGCATGTCAAGGGGACTGTCCCATGTCACTGTGGAGTGCCGGCTACCACTTAGGAGTGCCCCCTGTCAATTCGGTCTGCCCCCTGTCAATTAGGATAGCGCCTTGTCAATTAGGAGCTCCCCCTGTCAATTAAGAGTGGCACCTATCAATTAGGAGTGCCCCCTGTCAATGAGGAGTGACCGCTGTCAATGACGACTGCCCCTTTTCAATGAGGTGCGTTCACTGCAAATGGGGTGTGTCGCCTGTCAATTAGGAGTGCCCCGTGTCAATTAGTAATGGCACCTATCAATTAGGTGTGACACCTGTCAAATAGGAGAGCCCCCTGTCAATGAAGACTTCACCCTGGCAATGAGCAGTGCCCCACCGTCAACGAGGAGTGCCCCTCCCCGCCCCACCCCCCCGTGAATGAGTAGTGTCCGCCCCATCAATGAGGATTCCGCCCACGTCAATGAGGAGTGCCCCAACGTCAATGAGGAGTGCCGCACCATCCATGAGGAGAGACCAATCATCAACGCGGAGTGCCCCTTTCAATGAAGAGTGGCCCCCGTCAACTAGGAGTGATCTCTGTCAATTAGGAGTGCCCCCCTTTTCAAATAGGAGTGCCCCTCTGTCAATAAGATGTGTCCACTGTAAATTAGGAGAGGCCTGTAAAAGAGGAGTGCCCCCTGTCAATGAGGACTGCCCCTGTCAATGAGGAGTGTCCCCTGTCAATAAGGATTGCCCCCTGTCAATTACGAGTCTCCCCTGACAATTAGGAGTGCCCCCTTTCATATAGGAGTTCCCCTTCTCAGTTAGGACAGTGGTCAGTTAGCCGCACCGTCAATGAGGAGTGACCCCTAGTGAATGAGGAGTGCCCCACAGTCAATGTGGAGTGCCCCCTGTCAATGAGTAGTGCCCCGGTCAATGAGGAGTGCCCCCTGTCAATGAGGAGTGCCCCGTCAATTAGGAGTCCCCCATGTCAATTTGAGTGCCCCCCCCCCGACAATTGGACTGCCCACCGTCAATGAGGAGTGCCCCCTCTCAATGAGGCGTGTCCCCTGTCAATTGTGAGTTCCCCTGTAAATTTGAAGTGCCACCTGTCAATTGGGAGGCCTGTAAAAGAGGAGTGCCCCCTGTCAATGAGGACTGCCCCCTGTCAATGAGGAGTGCCCCCTGTCAATAAGGATTGCCCCCTGTCAATTATGAGTCTCCCCTGTCAATTAGGATGCCCCCTTTCATATAGGAGTTCCCCTTTTCAGTTAGGACAGTGGTCAGTTAGCCGCACCGTCAATGAGGAGTGACCCCTAGTGAATGAGGAGTGCCCCACAGTCAATGTGGAGTGCCCCCTGTCAATGAGTAGTGCCCCTGTCAATGAGGAGTGCCCCCTGTCAATGAGGAGTGCCCCGTCAATTAGGAGTCCCCCATGTCAATTGGAGTGCCCCACCCGACAATTGGACTGCCCACCGTCAATGAGGAGTGCCCCCTCTCAATGAGGCGTGTCGCCTGTCAATTGGGAGTTCCCCTGTAAATTTGAAGTGCCACCTGTCTATTTGGAGTGCTCCCGTCAATTAGGACGCCCCTGTCAATGAAGAGTTCCCCTTGTCAAAGAGCAGTGCCCCCCCCCCCCCCGGTCAAGGACGAGTGACCCACCGTCAACGAGGTGTGACCTCTAGTAATTGAGGAGTGCTCCACCGTGAAAGGGGAGTGACCAATGACAATTAGGAGTGCGCCATGGCAATGAGGAGTGCCCCGTGTCAAGTATGAATGCCCCCTGTCAATGAGGAGTGTCGCCTGTCAAGGGGACTGACCCCTGTCACTGAGGAGTGCCGCCTATCAATTAGGAGTGCCCCCTTTCAATTCGGTCTGCCCTCTGTCAATTAGGATAGCGCCTTGTCAATTAGGAGCTCCCCCTGTCAATTAAGAGTGGCACCTATCAATTAGGAGTGCCCCCTGTCAATGAGGAGTTCCCCCTGTCAATGAGGTGTGCCCCCTGTCAAGGAGGAATGCCCTTTATTAATGAGGACTGCCCCCTTTCAATGAGGAGTGTTCACTGCAAATGGGGTGTGTCGCCTGTCAATTAGGAGTGCCCCGTGTCAATTAGTAATGGCACCTATCAATTAGATGTGACCCCTGTCAAATAGGAGAGCCCCCTGTCAATGATGACTTCACTGTGTCAATGAGCAGTGACACACCGTCAATGATGAGTGCTCCCCACACCCCCCCCCCCTCCGGCCTCCCCCCCACCGCCCCCCCCCCCCCCGTGCATGAGTAGTGTCCGCTCCGTCAATGAGGATTCCCCCCACGTCAATGAGGAGTGCCCCCCCCCCCCGTCAATGAGGAGTGCCCCAACGTCAATGACGAGTGCCGCACAATCCATGAGGAGAGACCAATCATCAATGCGGAGTGCCCCTGTCAATGTGGAGTGGGCCCCGCCAGCGAGGAGTGATCACTGTCAATTAGGAGTGCCTCCTGTCAATTCGGAGTGCCCCTTGTCAGTTAGGATCTCCCCTGGTTAGAGAGCCCCCTGTCAAATAGGAGTGCCCCCTGTCATGTTGGATTGCCCCCTGCCAATTAGAAGTGACCCCTGACAATTAGGAGTGCCCCCGGTCAACTTGGATATCCGCCTGTCAAGTTGGAGTACCCCCTGTCAATTCGGACTGCCCCCTGCCAATTATGAGTGCCCCATGCCAATGATGAGTGCCCGCTGCCAATGATGAGTGCCCCCCTGTCCATTAGGAATCCCTCATATCAATTGGATTCCCCCTGTCAATTGGGAGGCCCCTGTCAATGAAGAATTCCCCTTGTCAATGAGGAGTGCCCCCCGTCAATGTGGAGTGCCCACTGTCAATGATGAGTGGCCCTGTCAAAAAGGAGTGCCCCTGTCAATTAGGAGTGCCCCCTTTCAATTAGGAGTGCCCCTTATCAATTACGAGGTCCCCATGTCAGTTAGGAGTGCCCCCTGTCACCTAGGAGTGCCCCATGTCAATTCGGAGTGCCCCCTGACACTTCGCAGTGCCCCCTGACAATTAGCAGTACTTCATGTCAATGAGGAGTGCCCACTGTCAAAAACGAATGCCCCCTGTCAATTACGAGTGTCCCCTGTCAATTAGGAGTTCCCCCTTTCATATAGGAGTGTCCCTTGTCAGTTAGGAGCTCACCCTGTCAATTAGGAGTTCCCCATGTAAATTCGAGGTGCCCCCTGTCAATTAGGAGTGCCCACTGTCAATTAGTAGTGCCCCATGTGAATTAGGAGTGCCCCTTGACAATTAGCGGTGTCCCATGTCAATTAGGAGTGCCCCCTGTTAATTGGGTGGCCCCTCTCAATGAGGAATTCCCCTTGTCAATGAGGAGTGCCCCACCTTCAATGCCGAGTGCCCACTGTCAATGAGGAGTGGCCCTGTCAATTAGGAAAGCCTCCTGTCAATGAGGAGTGCCCCATCTCAATGAGCATTGCCCCCTTTCAATGAGAGGAGCCGCCTGTCAATGAGTGGAGCCCACTGTCAATTAGGAGTAACCCCTTTCAATTCGGAGTGCCCCTTGTCAGTTAGGAGATTCCCCCTGTCCGTTCGTGAGCGCCCTGTCAAATAGGAGTGCCCCCTGTCATTTTGGATTCCCCCCTGCCAATTAGGAGGGACCCCTGACAATTAGGAGTGCCCCCGGTCAACTTGGAGTTCCGCCTGTCAATGTAGAGTACCCCCTGTCAATTAGTCGGGCCCCCAGTCAATTAGGACTGACCCCCGCCAATTACGGGGGTGACGTTCACGAGGAGTCATAGGTTCAAGGTGAAGGGGGGAGGTAAAACACAGATATCAGAAGGACATATTTTACACAGATGGTGGTGGGGGCCTGGAATGCGCTGCCAGGCAAGGTGGTGGAGGCGGACACAATGGGAACGTTTAAGACTTATCTTGATAGCCATATGAACGGAGTGGGAATGGAGGGATACAAAAGAATGATCTAGTTGGAACATGGAGCGGCACGGGCTTGGAGGGCCGAAGGGCCGGTTGCTGTGCTGTATTGTTATTTGTTCGTTGATTGCCCCATGCCAATGATGAGTGCCCGCTGTCAATTTGGAGTGCCTCATATCAATTCCAGTCCCCCTGTCAATTCGGAGGCCCCAGTCCATGAGGAATTCCCCTTGTCAATGAGGAGTGCCCCCCATAAATGAGGAGTGCCCACCTTCAATTAGGAGTGCACCCTATCAATTAGGAGTGCCCCCTTTCAATTAGGAGTGCCCCTTACCAATTACGAGCTCCCCATATTAATTAGGAGCATCCCCTGTCAATTAGGAGTGCCCCCTGACAATTAGCAGTGCCCCATGTCAATTAGGAGTGCCCCCTGTCAATTAGGAGCTCCCCCTGTCAATGAGGAGTGCCCCTGTCAATGAGGATTGCCTCCTGTCAATGAGGAGAGCCCCCAGTCAATGAGGAGTGCCCCCTGTCAGTGAGGAGTTCCCCATGTCAATTGGAGTCCCCCTGTCAATTGGAGTACATCCTGTCAATTAGAGTGCCCCCTGACAATGAGGAGTGGCACGGTCTCAATGAGGAGTGCCCCCAGTCAATGAGAAGTGCCCCAAGTCAATGAGGAGTGCCCCAAGTCAATGGGGAGTGCCCCCTGTCAGTGATGTGGTCCCCATGTCAACTGGAGTCCCCCTGTCAATTGGAGTACACCCTGTCTATTGGAGTGCCCCGTGCCAATTGGAGTACCCCCTGTTAATTAGAGCGCTCCCTGTCAATTTGAGTGCCTCGTCAATTAGAAGTGCCCCTTATCAATAAGGAGTGTCCCCTGTCAATAGGGGGTGCTGCCTGTCAATAAGGTGTGCCCACTGTCAATAAGGCGTACCTCCTGTCAATTTGGAGTGCCCCTTGTCAATTAGGAGTACCCCATGTCAATTAGGAGGGCCCTATGCCAATGAGGAGTGCACCCTGTCAATGAGGAGTGCCCCCAGTCAATGAGGAGTGCCCCAAGTCAATGAGGAGCGACCGCTGTCAATGAGGAGCTCCCCATGTCAATTAGGAGCGCCCACTGTCAATGAGGAGTTCCCCTAGTCAATATTTAGTGCCCCTGTCAATGAGGAGTGCCCCCCCCACTCAAAGAGGAGTGCCCCACTGTCAATGAGGGGTGCATCCCCGTCACTGAGGATTCGCCCCACGTCAATGAGGGGTGCCCCACCGTCAATGAGGAGTCTCCCACTGTCAGTTATGAGTGCCCACATGTCAGTGAAGAGTTCCCCCTGTCAATGAGGTTTTCCCCATATCAATGTGGAGGGCACCTTGTCAATAAGGAGTGCCCCCTGTCAATGAGGAGTGCCCGCAAACAACTAGGAGTACCCGCTTTCAATTATGAGCGCCCCTTGTCAATTAGGGACGCCCCCTGCCAATCTGGAGCGACCCCTGCCAACTAGGAGCAACCCGTGTCAATGAGGAGCGCCCACTGTCAATGAGGAGTGGCCCCTGTCAATGAGGAGTGCCCCCTGTCAATTATGTCTGCCCCTGTCCATTAGGACTGCCACTGTGTCAATTGGAGTCCCCCCTTTCAATGAGGAGTTCCCCATGTCAATGAGGACTGCCCCTGTCAATTAGAGGTGCCCCCTGTCAATTTGGAATGCCCCCGTCAATAAGGAGTGCTACCGGGTCAAGTGGAGTGCCCCCTGTCAATGAGGAGTGCCCTCAGTCTTTAGGAGTACCCACTTTCAATTCGGAGTGCCTCCTGTCAATTAGTAGTGCCCCATGTGAATTAGGAGTGCCCCTTGACAATTAGCGGTGTCCCATGTCAATTAGGAGTGCCCCCTGTTAATTGGGTGGCCCCTCTCAATGAGGAATTCCCCTTGTCAATGAGGAGTGCCCCACCTTCAATGCCGAGTGCCCACTGTCAATGAGGAGTGGCCCTGTCAATTAGGAAAGCCTCCTGTCAATGAGGAGTGCCCCATCTCAATGAGCATTGCCCCCTTTCAATGAGAGGAGCCGCCTGTCAATGAGTGGAGCCCACTGTCAATTAGGAGTAACCCCTTTCAATTCGGAGTGCCCCTTGTCAGTTAGGAGATTCCCCCTGTCCGTTCGTGAGCGCCCTGTCAAATAGGAGTGCCCCCTGTCATTTTGGATTCCCCCCTGCCAATTAGGAGGGACCCCTGACAATTAGGAGTGCCCCCGGTCAACTTGGAGTTCCGCCTGTCAATGTAGAGTACCCCCTGTCAATTAGTCGGGCCCCCAGTCAATTAGGACTGACCCCCGCCAATTACGGGGGTGACGTTCACGAGGAGTCATAGGTTCAAGGTGAAGGGGGGAGGTAAAACACAGATATCAGAAGGACATATTTTACACAGATGGTGGTGGGGGCCTGGAATGCGCTGCCAGGCAAGGTGGTGGAGGCGGACACAATGGGAACGTTTAAGACTTATCTTGATAGCCATATGAACGGAGTGGGAATGGAGGGATACAAAAGAATGATCTAGTTGGAACATGGAGCGGCACGGGCTTGGAGGGCCGAAGGGCCGGTTGCTGTGCTGTATTGTTATTTGTTCGTTGATTGCCCCATGCCAATGATGAGTGCCCGCTGTCAATTTGGAGTGCCTCATATCAATTCCAGTCCCCCTGTCAATTCGGAGGCCCCAGTCCATGAGGAATTCCCCTTGTCAATGAGGAGTGCCCCCCATAAATGAGGAGTGCCCACCTTCAATTAGGAGTGCACCCTATCAATTAGGAGTGCCCCCTTTCAATTAGGAGTGCCCCTTACCAATTACGAGCTCCCCATATTAATTAGGAGCATCCCCTGTCAATTAGGAGTGCCCCCTGACAATTAGCAGTGCCCCATGTCAATTAGGAGTGCCCCCTGTCAATTAGGAGCTCCCCCTGTCAATGAGGAGTGCCCCTGTCAATGAGGATTGCCTCCTGTCAATGAGGAGAGCCCCCAGTCAATGAGGAGTGCCCCCTGTCAGTGAGGAGTTCCCCATGTCAATTGGAGTCCCCCTGTCAATTGGAGTACATCCTGTCAATTAGAGTGCCCCCTGACAATGAGGAGTGGCACGGTCTCAATGAGGAGTGCCCCCAGTCAATGAGAAGTGCCCCAAGTCAATGAGGAGTGCCCCAAGTCAATGGGGAGTGCCCCCTGTCAGTGATGTGGTCCCCATGTCAACTGGAGTCCCCCTGTCAATTGGAGTACACCCTGTCTATTGGAGTGCCCCGTGCCAATTGGAGTACCCCCTGTTAATTAGAGCGCTCCCTGTCAATTTGAGTGCCTCGTCAATTAGAAGTGCCCCTTATCAATAAGGAGTGTCCCCTGTCAATAGGGGGTGCTGCCTGTCAATAAGGTGTGCCCACTGTCAATAAGGCGTACCTCCTGTCAATTTGGAGTGCCCCTTGTCAATTAGGAGTACCCCATGTCAATTAGGAGGGCCCTATGCCAATGAGGAGTGCACCCTGTCAATGAGGAGTGCCCCCAGTCAATGAGGAGTGCCCCAAGTCAATGAGGAGCGACCGCTGTCAATGAGGAGCTCCCCATGTCAATTAGGAGCGCCCACTGTCAATGAGGAGTTCCCCTAGTCAATATTTAGTGCCCCTGTCAATGAGGAGTGCCCCCCCCACTCAAAGAGGAGTGCCCCACTGTCAATGAGGGGTGCATCCCCGTCACTGAGGATTCGCCCCACGTCAATGAGGGGTGCCCCACCGTCAATGAGGAGTCTCCCACTGTCAGTTATGAGTGCCCACATGTCAGTGAAGAGTTCCCCCTGTCAATGAGGTTTTCCCCATATCAATGTGGAGGGCACCTTGTCAATAAGGAGTGCCCCCTGTCAATGAGGAGTGCCCGCAAACAACTAGGAGTACCCGCTTTCAATTATGAGCGCCCCTTGTCAATTAGGGACGCCCCCTGCCAATCTGGAGCGACCCCTGCCAACTAGGAGCAACCCGTGTCAATGAGGAGCGCCCACTGTCAATGAGGAGTGGCCCCTGTCAATGAGGAGTGCCCCCTGTCAATTATGTCTGCCCCTGTCCATTAGGACTGCCACTGTGTCAATTGGAGTCCCCCCTTTCAATGAGGAGTTCCCCATGTCAATGAGGACTGCCCCTGTCAATTAGAAGTGCCCCCTGTCAATTTGGAATGCCCCCGTCAATAAGGAGTGCTACCGGGTCAAGTGGAGTGCCCCCTGTCAATGAGGAGTGCCCTCAGTCTTTAGGAGTACCCACTTTCAATTCGGAGTGCCTCCTGTCAATTAGTAGTGCCCCATGTGAATTAGGAGTGCCCCTTGACAATTAGCGGTGTCCCATGTCAATTAGGAGTGCCCCCTGTTAATTGGGTGGCCCCTCTCAATGAGGAATTCCCCTTGTCAATGAGGAGTGCCCCACCTTCAATGCCGAGTGCCCACTGTCAATGAGGAGTGGCCCTGTCAATTAGGAAAGCCTCCTGTCAATGAGGAGTGCCCCATCTCAATGAGCATTGCCCCCTTTCAATGAGAGGAGCCGCCTGTCAATGAGTGGAGCCCACTGTCAATTAGGAGTAACCCCTTTCAATTCGGAGTGCCCCTTGTCAGTTAGGAGATTCCCCCTGTCCGTTCGTGAGCGCCCTGTCAAATAGGAGTGCCCCCTGTCATTTTGGATTCCCCCCTGCCAATTAGGAGGGACCCCTGACAATTAGGAGTGCCCCCGGTCAACTTGGAGTTCCGCCTGTCAATGTAGAGTACCCCCTGTCAATTAGTCGGGCCCCCAGTCAATTAGGACTGACCCCCGCCAATTACGGGGGTGACGTTCACGAGGAGTCATAGGTTCAAGGTGAAGGGGGGAGGTAAAACACAGATATCAGAAGGACATATTTTACACAGATGGTGGTGGGGGCCTGGAATGCGCTGCCAGGCAAGGTGGTGGAGGCGGACACAATGGGAACGTTTAAGACTTATCTTGATAGCCATATGAACGGAGTGGGAATGGAGGGATACAAAAGAATGATCTAGTTGGAACATGGAGCGGCACGGGCTTGGAGGGCCGAAGGGCCGGTTGCTGTGCTGTATTGTTATTTGTTCGTTGATTGCCCCATGCCAATGATGAGTGCCCGCTGTCAATTTGGAGTGCCTCATATCAATTCCAGTCCCCCTGTCAATTCGGAGGCCCCAGTCCATGAGGAATTCCCCTTGTCAATGAGGAGTGCCCCCCATAAATGAGGAGTGCCCACCTTCAATTAGGAGTGCACCCTATCAATTAGGAGTGCCCCCTTTCAATTAGGAGTGCCCCTTACCAATTACGAGCTCCCCATATTAATTAGGAGCATCCCCTGTCAATTAGGAGTGCCCCCTGACAATTAGCAGTGCCCCATGTCAATTAGGAGTGCCCCCTGTCAATTAGGAGCTCCCCCTGTCAATGAGGAGTGCCCCTGTCAATGAGGATTGCCTCCTGTCAATGAGGAGAGCCCCCAGTCAATGAGGAGTGCCCCCTGTCAGTGAGGAGTTCCCCATGTCAATTGGAGTCCCCCTGTCAATTGGAGTACATCCTGTCAATTAGAGTGCCCCCTGACAATGAGGAGTGGCACGGTCTCAATGAGGAGTGCCCCCAGTCAATGAGAAGTGCCCCAAGTCAATGAGGAGTGCCCCAAGTCAATGGGGAGTGCCCCCTGTCAGTGATGTGGTCCCCATGTCAACTGGAGTCCCCCTGTCAATTGGAGTACACCCTGTCTATTGGAGTGCCCCGTGTCAACTGGAGTACCCCCTGTTAATTAGAGCGCTCCCTGTCAATTTGAGTGCCTCGTCAATTAGAAGTGCCCCCTTGTCAATAAGGAGTGCCCCCTGTCAATAGGGAGTGCCCCCTGTCAATAAGGAGTGCCCACTGTCAATAAGGAGTACCTCCTGTCAATTTGGAATGGCCCATGTCAATTAGGAGTACCCCATGTCATTTAGGAGGCCCCATGCCAATGTGGCGAGCACCCTGTCAATTTTGAGTGCCCCCAGTCAATGAGGCGTGCCCCAAGTCAATGAGGAGTGCCCCCTGTCAATGAGGAGAGCACCCTTGCAATTAGGAGCGCCCCCTGTCAATTAGGACTGCCCCGTGTCAATGAGGAGGCCCCTGTCAATGAGGAGCTCCCCTTGTCAATTAGGAGCGCCCCTGTCAATAAGGAGATCCCCCAGTCAATATTTAGTGTCCCCTGTCAATGAGGAGTGTCCCCCGCTTAAAGAGGAGTGCCCCACTATCAATGAGGAGTGCACTCCCATCAATGAGGACTCCCCCCACGTCAAAGAGGAGTGCCCACCCGTCAAAGGGCACCCCAGTCAATAATGAGTGACCCCCCGTCAATGAGGGGTGCCCCACCGTCAATGAGGAGTCTCGCCATGTCAATGAGGAGTGCCCCCTGTCAATGAGGTTTGCCCCCTATCAATGTGGAGCGCCCTTTGTCAATGAGGAATGCCTCCTGTTAATGAGGATTGCCCCCTGTCAATGAGGAGTGCCCCCTGTCAATGAGGAGTGCCCCAAGTCAATGAGGAGTGACCGTTGTCAATGAGGAGCTCCCCATGTCAATTAGGAGCGCCAACTGTCAATGAGGAGTTCCCCCAGTCAATATTTAATGCCCCTGTCAATGAGAAGTGCCCCCCCCCCATTCAAAGAGGAGTGCCCCACTGTCAATGAGGGGTGCATCCCCGTCACTGAGGATTCGCCCCACGTCAAAGAGGAGTGCCCACCCGTCAAAGAGGAGAGCACCCCAGTCAATGATGAGTGACCCCCCGTCAATGAGGAGTCTCGCCATGTCAATGAGGAGTGCCCCCTGTCAATGAGGTGTGCCCCCTATCAATGTGGAGCGCCCTTTTTCAATGAGGAATGCCCCCTGTTAATGAGGATTGCCCCCTGTCAATGAGGAGTGCCCCCTGTCAATGGGGAGTGCCCTCAGTCAATTTGGAGTGCCCCCGTTCAATTCGGAGTGCCCCCTGTCAGTTTGGAGCGCCCCCTGTCAATTAGGAGCGCCCCTTGTCAATGAGGAGCGCCCGCTCTCAATGAGGAGTTCCCCCTGACAATGAGGAGTGCCCACTGTCAATGAGGTGTGCCCCCTATCAATGTGGAGCGCCCTTTTTCAATGAGGAATGCCCCCTGTTAATGAGGATTGCCCCCTGTCAATGAGGAGTGCCGCCTGTCAATGAGGAGTGCCCTCAGTCAATTAGGAGTGCCCCCGTTCAATTCGGAGTGCCCCCTGTCAGTTAGGAGCGCCCCCTGTCAATTAGGAGTTCCCCCTGACAATGAGGAGTGCCCCCTGTCAATGAGGAGTGCCCCCTGTCAGTTAGGAGTTCCCCCTGTCGGTAAGGAGTTCCCCATGTCAATTGGAGTACTCCCTGTCAATTGGAGTGCCCCGTGCCAATTGGAGTACCCCCTGTTAATTGAAGCGCACCCTATCAGTTTCAGTACCCCATCAATTAGAAGTGCCCCTTATCAATAAGGAGTGTCCCCTGTCAATAGGGGGTGCTGCCTGTCAATAAGGTGTGCCCACTGTCAATAAGGCGTACCTCCTGTCAATTTGGAGTGCCCCTTGTCAATTAGGAGTACCCCATGTCAATTAGGAGGGCCCTATGCCAATGAGGAGTGCACCCTGTCAATGAGGAGTGCCCCCAGTCAATGAGGAGTGCCCCAAGTCAATGAGGAGCGACCGCTGTCAATGAGGAGCTCCCCATGTCAATTAGGAGCGCCCACTGTCAATGAGGAATTCCCCTAGTCAATATTTAGTGCCCCTGTCAATGAGGAGTGCCCCCCCCACTCAAAGAGGAGTGCCCCACTGTCAATGAGGGGTGCATCCCCGTCACTGAGGATTCGCCCCACGTCAATGAGGGGTGCCCCACCGTCAATGAGGAGTCTCCCACTGTCAGTTATGAGTGCCCACATGTCAGTGAAGAGTTCCCCCTGTCAATGAGGTTTTCCCCATATCAATGTGGAGGGCACCTTGTCAATAAGGAGTGCCCCCTGTCAATGAGGAGTGCCCGCAAACAACTAGGAGTACCCGCTTTCAATTATGAGCGCCCCTTGTCAATTAGGGACGCCCCCTGCCAATCTGGAGCGACCCCTGCCAACTAGGAGCAACCCGTGTCAATGAGGAGCGCCCACTGTCAATGAGGAGTGGCCCCTGTCAATGAGGAGTGCCCCCTGTCAATTATGTCTGCCCCTGTCCATTAGGACTGCCACTGTGTCAATTGGAGTCCCCCCTTTCAATGAGGAGTTCCCCATGTCAATGAGGACTGCCCCTGTCAATTAGAAGTGCCCCCTGTCAATTTGGAATGCCCCCGTCAATAAGGAGTGCTACCGGGTCAAGTGGAGTGCCCCCTGTCAATGAGGAGTGCCCTCAGTCTTTAGGAGTACCCACTTTCAATTCGGAGTGCCTCCTGTCAGTTAGGAGCGCGTCCTGTCAGTTAGGAACGCCCCCTGCCAATTAGGAGCGCCCCTTCTCTGTTACGAGCGCCCCCTGCCAATTAGGAGCGACCACTGCCAAGTAGGAGCGACCCCTGTCAATGAGGAGCGCCCGCTGTCAATTAGATCTTCCACTGTCAATTAGGAGGGGGCCCTGTCAATTAGGAGTGCCACGGTGTAAATTGGAGTTCCCCCTGTCAATGAGGATTTCCCCCTGTCAATCAGGAGTGCCCCCTGTCAATGAGGAGTGTCCCTGTCAATTAGAAGTGCCCCCTGTCAAATAGGAGTGCCCCCTGTATATTAGGAGTGCCACCGGGTCAATTGGAATGCCCCCGTCAATGAGGAGTGCCCACAGTCAATTAGGAGTACCCCCTTTCAATTCGAGTGCCCCCAGTCAGTTAAGAGCGCCCCCTGTCAGTTAGGAGCGCCCGCTGTCAATTAGGAGCGCCCCGATTCAATTACGAGCGCCCCCTCCCAATTAGGAGCGACCACTGCCAAATAGGAGCGATCCCTGTCAATGAGGAGCGCCCGCTGTCAATGAGGAGTGCACGCTGTCAATTAGATCTGCTCCTGTCAATTAGGAGTGCCCCCTGTCAATTAGGAGTGCCACGGTGTCAATTGGAGTGCCCCCTGTCAATAAGGAGTTCCCTCTGTCAATGAGGACTGCCCCCTGTCAATGAGGAGTGCCCCCTGTCAGTTAGGAGTCCCCATGTCAATTGGAGTCCCCCTGTCAATTTGAGTACTCCCTGTCAATTGCATTGCCCCGTGTCAATTGGAGTACCCTCTGTTAATTGGAGCGCCCATTATCAATTTGAGTACCCCGTCAATTAGAAGAGCCCCGTGTCAATAAGGAGTGCATCCTGTCAATAAGGAGTACCTCCTGTCAATTTGGATATCCCATGTCAATTAGGCGTACCCCGTGTCAATTTGGAGGGCCCCATTCCAATGAGGAGTGCACCCTGTCAATGAGGAGTGTCCCCAGTCAATGAGGAGTTCCCCTTGTCAATCAGGAGCGCCCCGTGTCAATGAGGAGTTCCCTCAGTCAATACTTAGGGTCCCCTGTAATTGATGAGTGCCTCCCCCCCCCCCCCGCTCAAAGAGGAGTGCCCCCCGTTCAATGAGGAGTGCATCCCCGTCAATGAGAATTCCCCCCACGTCAAAGAGGAGTGCCCACACGTCAATGAAGAGAGCGTCCCTGTCAATGATGAGTGCCCCCCCGTCAACGAGGGGTGCCCCAACGTCAAAGTGGAGTCTCCCTCTGTCAGTTATGAGTGCCCCCATGACAATGAAGAGTCCCCCCTGTCAAAGAGGTGTGCCCCCTAACAATGTGGAACGCCGCCTTTTCAATGAGGATTAACCCCTTTCAATTCGGAGTGCCCCATGTCAGTTAGGAGCGCCCCCGTCAGTTAGGAGAGCCCCTTGTCAATTAGGAGCGCCCCTTGTCAATTAGGAGCGCCCCCTGCCTATTATGAGCGACCCCTGCCAAATAGGAGCGACCCTTGTAAATGAGGAGCGCCCGCTGTCAATGAGGTGTGCTCCCTGTCAATGAGGAGTGCCCCCTGTCAATTGTGTCTGCCCCTGTCAATTAGGAGTGCCCCCTGTCAATTAGGAGTGCCACTGTGTCAATTGGAGTGCCCCCTGTCAATGAGGAGTGCGCCCGGTCAATTAAGAGTGCCCGTGTCAATTGGGACTGCTCCTGTCAATTAGTAGTTCCCCCTGGCATATAGGAGTGCCACCGTGTCAATTGGAGTGCCCCCTGTCAATGAGGAGTCCCCGCTGTCAATTGGAGTTCCCCCATGTCAATAGGGAGTTCCCGCTGTCAATGCGGAGTGCCCCTATCAATGAGGTGTGCACCCTTTCAATGAGGATTGCCCCCTGTCAATGAGGAGTGCCCTCTGTCAATGAGGAGTACCCCATTTCAATTAGTAGTGCCCCTTGTCAATTAGGAGCTTCCTCTGTCAGTGTGGAGTGCCCCCTGTCAATTAGGAGTGCCCGCTGTCATGTTGCACTGTCCGCTGACACGTAGGAGTGCCCCCTGTCAATTAGGAGTGCCCCCTGTCATTTTGGACTCCCTCTTGTCAGTTAGGAGATTCCCCCTGTCAGTTCGGGGAGCCCCCTGTCAATTTGGAGTGCCCACCATCATTCTGGAGTGTCCCCTGCCAATTAGGAGTGAGCCATGTCAACCTGGAGTTTCCCCTGTCAATTTCGAGTGCCCCCTGTCAAATTGGAGTACCCCCTGTCAGTTAGGAGTTCCCCAAGTGAATTGGAGTCCCCCCTGTCAATGCGGAGTGACCCCTGTCAATGAGGATGGCCCTCTGTCAATGAGGGGTGCCCCCTGTCAATTTGGAGCGCCCCCTGTCATTTAGGAGTGCCCCCTGTCACTTTGGAGTACCCCCTTTCAATTAGTAGTGCCCCTTGTCAGTTAGGAGCTTCCCCTGTCAGTGTGGAGTGTCCCCTGTCATTTTGGAATGCCCCTTGTCAGTTAGGAGATCCCCCTGTCAGTTCGGAGTGCCCCCTGTCAATTCGGAGTGCCCACTGTCATTCTGGACTGTCCCCTGCCATTTAGGAGTGACCCCTGTCAACCTGGAGTTTCCCCTGTCAATTTCGAGTGCCCCCTGTCAAATTGAAGAACCCCCTGTCAGTTAGGAGTTCCGCATGTGAATTGGAGTCCCCCCTGTCAATTGGAGTGCCCCCTGTCAATAAGGAGTGCCCCCTGTCAATTAGGAGTGCCCCCTGTAAATTAGGAGCGCCCCCATTTCAATTAGGAGTGCCCGATTCCAATGACGAGTGCACCCTGACAATGAGGATTGCCCCCTGTCAATGAGGAGTGCCCCCTGTCAATGAGGAGTGCCCCCTATCAATGAGGAGTGCCACCTTTCAATGAGGACAGCCCCCTGTCAATGAGGAGTGCCCCCTGTCAATGAGGAGTGCCCCCTGTCAATGAGGAGTGCCCCCTGTCAATGAGGAGTGCCTCCTGTCAATTACGAGTACCCCCTTCCAATTAAGAGTGCCCATTGTCAGTTAGGAGCTCCCTCTGTCAGTTAGGAGTGCCCCCTGTCAATTAGGTGTGCCCGCTGTCATTTTAGAGCGTCCTCTGACACTTAGGAGTGACCCCTGACAATTAGGAGTTACCCCTGTCAATTTGGAGTATAACCTGTCAAATAGTCGTGCACACTGTCAATTCGGACTGCCCCCTGCCAATTACGAGTGCCCCTTGTCAATTAGGAGTTCCCCCTGACAATGAGGAGTGCCCCCTGTCAGTAACGAGTTCCCCATGTCAATTGGAGTCCCCTTGTCAATTGGAGTACTCCCTGTCAATTGGAGTGCCCCGTGTCATTTGGAGTACCCCCTGTCAATTGGGGCACCCCCTGTCAATTTGAGTGCCCCCTGTCAATTAGAAATGCCCACTGTCAATAATGAGTGCCCGCTGCCATTATGGAGTGCCCCCTCTCAATGAGGTGTTCCCCCTGTCAATTTGAGTGCGCTCTGTCAATGAGGAGTTCCCCCTGACAATAAGGAGTCCCCACTGTCAATTGGAGTGCCCCCTGTCAATAGGGAGTTCCCGCTGTCAATGCGGAGTGCCCCTCTTAATGAGGAGTGCCCCCTTTCAATGAGGATTGCCCCCTGTCAATGAGGAGTGCCCTCTGTCAATGAGGAGTGCCCCCTGTCAATTAGGAGCGCCCCCTGTCATTTAGGCGTGCCCCCTGTCACTTTGGAGTACCCTGTATCAATTAGTAGTGCCCGTTGTCAGTTAGGAGCGTCCCCTGTCAGTGTGGAGTGCCCCCTGTCAATTAGGAGTGCCCGCTGTCATGTTGCAGTGTCCCCTGACACGTAGGAGTGCCCCCTGTCAATTCGGAGTGCCCGCTGTCATGTTGCAGTGTCCCCTGACGCGTAGGAGTGCCGCCTGTCAATTAGGAGTGCCCCGTGTCATTTAGGAATGCCCCTTGTCAGTAAGGAGCTCCCCCTGTCAGTTCGGAGTGCCCCCTGTCAATAAGGAGTGCCCGCTGTCATTTTGGAGTGTTCCCTGCCAAGTAGGAGTGACCCCTGACAATTAGGAATGTCCCCTTCCATTTAGGAGTGACCGCTGACAATTAGGAGTGACCCCTGTCATCCTGGAGTTTCCCCTCTCAATCTCGAGTGCCCCCTATCAAATTGGAGTACCCCCTGTCAGTTAGGAGTTCCCCATGTGAATTGGAGTCCCCCCTGTCAATTGGAGAGCCCCCTGTGAATAAGGAGTGCCACCTGTCAATTAGGAGTGCCCCCTGTAAATTAGGAGCGCCCCATGTCAAAAGGAGTGCCCGATGCCAATGCGGAGTGCACCCTGACAATGAGAATTGCCCCCTGTCAATGAGGAGTGTCCCCGGTCAATGACGAGTGCCCCCTGTCATTTCGCTGCCCTCCTAATTGACAGGGGAGTGCTCCTAATTGATATGGAGCACTCTGAATTGACATGGGCGCTCCCAGTTGACAGGGGGCACTCCTAATTGTCTGGGGCACTGCTAATTGACAGGGCGCACTACAAATTGAACGGGGCACGCCTAATTGACAGTGGGCACACCTAATTGACAGGTGGCACGCCTAACTGACAGATGGCACTCCTGATTGACAGGGGCACTCCTATTTGATAGGGCGCACTCCTAACTGACAGGCGGCACTCCAAATTGACGGGAGGGGGAAACTCCTCATTAACAAGGGGATCTCCTGATTGACACGGACACTCCTAATTGACAGGGGGAACTCCAAATTTAAAGGGGCATTCTTAATTGATAAGTTGCCCTCCTGATTGACAGTCGGCACTCCTAATAGACATTGGCACTCACGATGGACAGGGGGCACTCCTAATTGACATGAGACACTCCTAATTGACAGGGGGCACTCCTGATTGACACGGGACACTCCTAATTGACAGGGGGCACTCCTAATTGACAGGGGACACTCCTAAGTGACAGGGTACACTCCTAATTGACAGGGGGCACTCCTAATTGACACGGGACACTCCTAATTGACAGGGGGCACTCCTAATTGACAGGGGACACTCCTAAGTGACAGGGGACTCTCCTAATTGACAGCGCCAATCCGAATCGATGGTGAGCACTCCAAAATGACCGGATGCATTCCCAATTGACAGGAAGCGCTCGTAATTGACAGAGCGAACTCCTGATTGACAGGGAACAGTCCTAATTGACAGGTGCACTCCTTATTGAAAGGCGGCACTCCTAAGTTACATGTGCTATCCTCATTGACAGGGGCACTCTTAAGTGACTAGCGGCACTCCTCATGGACAGGGAGCACTCTAACTGACATTGGCACTCTGAATTGGCGGCGGTACTCTTAATTGACACGGGGCACTCCTAATTGTCTGTGGACACTCCTAATTGACAGGGGCACTGCTAAATGATGGGGCGCATACCATAATGACCGGGGGCAATCCTAATTCACAGGGGGCACTCCTAATTGACAGGAGGAACCCTAATTTGCAGATGCAATGCTCGTTGACACGGGGCACTGCTAATTGACACGGGACTCTCTTAATTGAACAGGGCACTACTAATTGATGGGGACACTTCTAGTTGACCGGGGGCGCAAGTAATTGACAGGGGGTGCTCCTAATACACAAGTGGCACTCCTAATTGACACAGACACTCCTAATTGACAGGGGACACTCCTAATTGACAGGGGACTCTCCTAATTGACAGCGCCACTCCTAATCAATGGTGAGCACTCCAAAATGACCGGGGGCATTCCCAATTGACAGGAAGCGCTCGTAAGTGACAGAGCGAACTCCTGATTGACAGGGAACATTCCTAATTGACAGGTGCACTCCTTATTGACAGCCGGCACTCCTAATATACATGTGCTATCCTCATTGACAGGGGCACTCCTAAGTGACTAGCGGCACTCCTCATTGACAGGGAGCACGCTAACTGAAATTGGCTCTCTGAATTGGCGGGGGTACTCTTAATTGACACGGGGCCCTCCTAATTGACTGTGGACACTCCTAATTGACAGGGCCACTGCTAAATGATGGGGCGCATACCATAATGACCGGGGGCAGTCCTAATTGACAGGGGCACTCCTAATTGACAGGAGGAACCCTAATTTGCAGATGCAATGCTAGTGACACGGGATGCATTCCTATTTGACAGGGGCACTACCAATTGACAGAGGGCACTCCCAATAGATGGGGGGGGGGCGCTCCTAATTGACAGGGGTCACTCCTAATTGACAGGGGCATCACTAATTGAGTTGGGGGCACTCCTAACTGACAGGGGGCACCCCTAACTGACAGGGGGCACTGCTATTTGACATAGGAGGCCTTCCCAATTGACAGGGGGCACTCACAATTGACAGGGGGCACTCCTAATTGATGGGGCGCTCTTAATTGACGGGGGGCACTCCTAATTAATAGGGGCATTCCTAATTGAGGTAGGGGGCACTCCGATCTGAAATAGGGCACTCCTAATTGACAGGGGACACTCCTAATGGACAGTCCTCCCTCCTAATTGACAGGGAGCGTTCGAAATTTGCAGGGGGCACTCCCCATTGACACGTGCACTCCTATTCCACAGGGTATTGCTCCTAATTGACAGGGGGCACTACCAATTGAGTTCGGTGGCACTTCAAATTGAAAGTGTGCACGCCTAATTGAGATAGGGGGCACTCCTGATTGACAGGGCGCACTCCGACTTGACAGGGGTATGTCAGGAGTAAACGAATGACTCGGGTAAGATTAGGGCCAGTCAAGGATAGTAGTGGGAAGTTCTGCGTGGAGTCTGAAGAGATAGGAGAGCACTAAATGAATCTTTTTCGTCGATAATCACACTGGAGAGGGACAGTGTTGTCCAGGGGAATACTGAGAAGCAGGCTTTTGGACTGGATGGGATTGATGTTCATAAGGAGGAGGCATGAGCAATTCTGGAAAGGGTAAAAATAGATAAGTCCACTGGGCCGGATGGGATTTATCCTAGGATTCTCTGGGAGGCGAGAGAGGAGATTGCAGAGCCTTTGGCATTGATCTTTGTTCCGTCATTGTCTACAGGAACAGTGCCAGAAGACTGGGGGATAGCAAATGCTGTCCCCTTCTTCAAGAAGGGGAGTAGGGACAACCCTGGTAATTATAGACCACTGAGCCTTACTTCTGTTGTGGACAAAGTATTGGAAAGGATTATATGAGATAGGATTTATAATCAACTAGAAAGGAATCATTTGATTAGGGACAGTCAGCACGGTTCTGTGAAGGGTAGGCCGTGCCTCACAAACCTTATTGAATTATTTGAGAAGGTGATCAAAGATGTGGATGAGGGTAAAGCGGTTGATGTGGTGTATACGGATTTCAGCAAAGCGCTTGATAACGTTCCCCATGGTAAGCATTTGCCTAAAATACGGATACATGTGATTGAGGTTGATTTAGTGGTTTGGAAAAGGAATTGCCAAGCTGGAAGAAAACAAAGTGTTGTGGCTGATGGGAAATATTCATCCTGGAGTTCCTAATGGACAGGGGCATTGCTAACTGAGATAGGGCGCACTCCTAATTGAAAAGGGGAACTCCTAATTGAAAAGGGGCATTCCTATCTGACAGGGTGCACTCCTAACTGGCAGGGGGCACTTCCAATTGATAGGGGTCACTCCTAATTGATGGAGGGCACTGCTAATTGACACGGGGCACTCCTAATTGACACGGGCATCCCTAATTGAGAATGTGGGCACTCCTAATTGACAGCGGCAATCCTAATCGACAGGGGCGCTCCTAATTGACAGGGAACACTCCTTATTGACAGGGGCACTCCTAATTGACAGGGGCACTGCTAATTGAGATGGAGGCATTCCTAATTTAGGCGGGGCACTGTTAATTGAGATAGGAGGCACTTCGAATTGACGGGGGCATACCTAATTTACAGGGGGCACTCCTACTTGACAGGGGCACTCCTAATTGAGATAGGGGCACTCCTACTTGATAGAGGTACTCCTTATTGAAGGGGGTGGGGGGTGGGATGCTACTTGAGATAGGGGGCACTCCGAATTGACAGGGGCACTCCTAGATGATATGGGGGCACTGCTCATTGAGACGGGGGCACCTCTGCATCACAGGGGCACTCCTTATTGACAGGGCACACTCCAAATTGATGGGGGCACTCCATTTGACAGGATGCTCTCCTATTTTTCAAGGGGCCCTGTTAATTGACAGGGGGCATTTCTAATTGACAGGGGGCATACCTAGTTGAGATGGGGGCAACCCCAATTGACAGGTGGCACTCCCAATTGACAGGGGGCACTGCTAATTGAGATAGGAGGCCCTACCAATTGACAGGAGGCTCTACCAATTGACAGGAGGCACTCCTAATTGACAGAGGGTGCACCTAATTTTCAACCGGAGCAAGGTGGTGAGGAGCGAGTTGAGGCTGGACTAAAAAGGCTAAGAGATCCACTTCTAATACATACTTTTTCGCTGGGTTTCCTTGTTCGTAACTTTAACCGGAAAACCGGAGGTATACCCGACGCGGGGTGCGTGGGAGGAAGAATTGTATTTTTTAAAATAAAAGCTCCTGGCGTGGGGGTAGCTCGCTCAGTGTTTCAACCGGAGCAAGGTGGTGAGAAGCGAGTTGAGGCTAGACGAGAAAGGGTAAGCGATCAACTTTTAAGACTTACTTTGTCGCGGGGTTTCCTTGTGAGTAAATTTAAACAGAAAACCAGAAGTGGGTCGGGCGCGGGGTGAAGTGGGTGGAAAAATTGTATTTTTTTTGAAGCACGTGGGTGCACTCCCAATTGACAGGGGGCACTGCTAATTGACAGGTGCATTCCTTATTGGCAGGGGGCACTCCTAATTGACAGGTGCATTCCTAATTGGCAGGGGGAAGTCCTAAATGACAGGAGGCTCTCCTAAATGACAGGGGGCACTCCTAACGATAGGGGGCACTCCTAACTGACAGGGGGCACTCCTAATTGACCCGGGAGCTACTAATTGATGGGGGCGCTCCTAATTGACAGGGGGCGCTCCTAATTGACAGAGGGTGCTCCGAATTGACAAGGGGCAATCCTCATTGACAAGGGCACTACTAATAGACAGGGGCGTTGCAAATTGTCAGAGGACACTCCTAATTGACAGGGGGAACTCCAAATTGAAAGGGGTACTCCTAAATGGCGCTGGCACTACTTATTGTTGGGCGTGCTCCACTCGACAGGGGTTGATCCTAATTGACAGGGGCACTCCTAATTGACAGGAGGCGCTCCTAATTGACAGGAGGCGCTCCTAATTGACAAGGGACCTTCCTAATTGACGGGGGACATTCCGAGTGTCAGGGGATGCTCCGACTTGAAAGGGGGCACTTCTAATTGACAGGAGGCAATCCTAATTGACAGGGGACATTCCTAATTGACGGGGGGCACTCCAAATTGAGATAGGGTCACTACTACTTGACAGGGACTCTCCTAATTGACAGGGGGCAGTCTTAATTGACAAGGGTATCTCCTAATTGACAGGGACACTCTAATTGACAGGGGGCACTCCTAATTGACAGGTGGCGCTCCTAATTGACAGGAGGCACTCCTAATTGACAGGGGGCGCTCCTAATTGACAGGGGCACTCCTAATTGACCGGGGGCACTCTAATTGACAGGGGGCACTCCTAATTGACAGGGGGCACTCTAATTGACAGGGGGCACTTCTAATTGACAGGGGGCGCTCCGAATTGAGGCGGAACACACCCAATTGAGATGTGGCACTCGTAACTGCAATAGTCGCTGCTCCAAATCTAAATAAGGGGCACTCCTAATTGAAGGGAAAGGATTTCTTATTCAAGATAGCGCGTGCCCCAAATCGACACAGGCATTCCAAATCTAGATATGGGCCACTCCTAATGGAGGTGGAGGCCACTCCAAATTGAGTGGGATACACCTCATTGATATGAATTAACAGACATTACTCCTTATTGACAGCGGTCATTCCTAATGGACCGTAGCACTCCAAATGGATATAAGTCACTTCTAGTTGAGATACAAGCATTCAGAACTGAAATAGTCTCTGCTCCAAATCTAAATAGGGGACACTCTTAATCGAGATAGAAGGCTCTCTTATTCGGGATTAGGTGATGCTCCAAATTGGGATGGGGGTACACTAAATCAGGATAATGGACAATCCAAATTGATATAAGGCACACTCCGAATTGTGATAGAGGGTTCTCTTATTGGGGTTGGGGGAATCTGGGAGCTGTGGGTGTTGCTGGATGTTTGTTCTGGGCTCTGAGAGCCTCATTTCCCATCATTAAGAGGAAAGGTGCTGGAACAGGAGCATCAAGAGCACCCGGGGGAGCTGCCAATGAAATAAATAACAAGAAGCTGTTTTGGTGCTGCCCAAATGGAAGAGAAAGCGGTATGGGGTGAATGCTGCTCTTTGGGACGGAAGGCGCCGCCCTTGCCGCCTCTTGCTGCCTGGGAATGTCCCCAATGGCAGTGAATGCACAGCAAGTTGCTGCTTTATCACAATCTGGCCGGGTGGGCGGACCCAGACTGGCTGTCAATCATTCTGCTGAAGCGACTCCCTATTGGCTGTCTTCACCTGACGGACAGCAGAATGCACCAATGGAAAGTGAGGATACAATTCAGTCCCACCCACTCACTGACGTGAGAATCAACCCGCCTTCACGTGGCCCGACCTTTGAACGCTTTCTGCGCGCGGCTGGCGGGAGGTCTGACGTCACTCTCCGCCCGCAGAACGTCATCGCACTTTGACCAATAGGCGAGCGGGAAAACAGCAGCCGCAGCTCCAGGTGCGCCTGCGTGTGCTCCACCCCTCGAGCGCGCGGCCCGTTTCCCACTGCGCGCAGGTGCACTGCCGTTTCCGGCTGTCCATCCTGGCATTCCCCAGTGGCGGGAAGGCGGAGTTTGTGAATGAGGGTCAGAAATTAAATAGAGAAAATGTCACAAGAACCCCGGGATGGATTTGAAAATGTGAACTCTGGTTCGAGCAACCATCCCACCAACCTTCGTCCTTTATATTCTCATCAATCCTCTCAGCAGTTTGTTTCAGTTGAATGTAAATGTGATCAGCAGCAGCTAAACATGCTGCACTGTGCTCCAAATGATCAACTATTTGGCTGATAGCAGTGTTAGATTGTTCACTGTTATATTGCTCAAAATCTTCACCTAAATTGCCCTGAAGTTCATCCATTAATAATTATCCACCCTTGTCTATGGTGTATTTGAGCCAATTCAATTTGGCCTGTTCTTGCTGGTTTACGTGGAGTGTGGGTGATATTATAAATATCCAAACTGATAATGGTTCAATGGGAATGGTCCTGCAATATCCATCATTTCCTTTAGAAGCTGCCTTTAGTGATGTCTCTATCGAGATGCCTAACTTCCATAACACAATTTAGATTTTCATCAACTTTAAACCCACAAGAAGCTTGTTTGTTTGAATATATTGAGATCTGGACAAACATTTATACTTCCTGATTGTTGGCATTCGCTTGAAGTAGTCCCCACAAAATTCCCCTCTCTTCTACAACATAAGGTAGAACTTACCACATCCGATCCATATACCATCCATAATGATACCAACGTTCTTAACCTCTGATACTTTCCATCCAACTGCATCCATTGGAATGCGCACTATTAATCCTAAAGCCTTATGGAAAACTCCACCACAATTATTCTCAAACCAAACCTTGGTCAATCATCCAAACTGACATCAGGATATATTAGGATGTATTTGTCCACAATTTAGGTAATCTAATTGTACATTACTAATCCAGGGAGGAATCTTCCCTAATTACCTTGTTCTGAATTCTCTCTAAATTGTTCTATCATCCAATTCCCACAGACACTACACAAGGTTCTATTCTGCTGTTTCCCATCATTCATAGCCTTGTCTTTAATAATTTGATGAATGATTTTAGCATGTCTTTCTAATGCAGTCACCACATATTGATCAGCAAGTTATCGGAGCAATGATCCTGAAGCAGCATTCTGATTATTGTTATTTTCCTCAGCCATTACAGGCTTAACCTGCTGGGTTAATGTTTGAATTTTAAGTTCTAGATTTGCCAAATCAACAGCAATAACCGTGGACGTTGCTGCACTATAAACAGTTGCTGAAATATTAATTAAGGCCCTGCTCTAGCGACCTTTGAAATCACCAAACCATTCTTGCACCTCCTTTGTTACTTCTTGATTTCACAACCTCTGTGTTTACTGAAAATATAATTCACTAAGTTGAGAGGGACGCCAATCTTGGAAATGAATTTTAGTGAAATCTACTACAACTGGTACCAATTCATAACAAACGTTATCATCCAGTATTTTGTTTGTATTTATTATAACTAAACCATTTTGGGGTACAATGTATTTACAGGACACGAATATTTCATTGGTGGAGATGAGGGTGTAGAGTAAAATTCAGATTCAGATGTACCATGTGCCAACGAGGGTACTGAAGGGGTCGGTATAACTATCTAATGTACTGACCCTCTGACGTGCAGCACCAGCTCAGAACTGACCCTCTGACGGTGCAGCACTCCCTCAGCACCGACCCTCTGACAGTGCAGCACTCCTTCAGCACTGACACTCTGACAGTTCGAAACATCTTCAGCACTGACCATCTGACAGCGCGGCACTCCCTCAGTACGGACCCTCTGGCAGTGCAGCACTCCCTCAGCACTGATCCTCTGACAGTGCGGCACTCCCTCAGTACTGACCCTCTGACAGTGCAGCACTCCCACAGCACTGACCCTCTGACAGTGCGGCACTCCCTCAGTACTGACCCTCTGTCTGTGCAGCACTCCTTCAGCACTGACCCTCTGACAGTGCGTCACTCCCTCAGCACTGACCCTCTGACAGTGCAGCACGCCCTCAGTACTGACCCTCTGACAGAGCAGCACTCCCTCAGCACTGACCCTCTGCCAGTGGGCACTCCCTCAATCTGACCCCATGACAGTGCAGCACTACCTCAGTACTGACCCTCAGACAGTGCGGAACTCCTTCAGCACTGAGTCTCTGAAAGTGCAGCACTCCCTCAGTACTTACCATCTGACAGTGCAGCACTCCCTCAGTACTGGCCCTCTGACAGTGCGGCACTCCCTCAGCACTGACCCTCTGACAGTGCGGCACTCCCTCAGTACTGACCCTCTGACAGTGCAGCAATCGCTCAGTACTGACCCTCTGACAGTGCGGCGCTCCCTCAGTACTGACCCTCTGACAGTGCGGCAATCCCTCAGTACTAACCTTCTTACAGTGCAGTGCACTCAAAATACTGAACCTCTGATAGTGCGGCACTCCCTCAGTACTGACCCTCTGACAGTGCAGCACGCCCTCAGTACTGACCTTCTGACAGTGCAGCACTCCCTCATCACTGACCCTCTGCCAGTGGGCACTCCCTCAATCTGACCCTCTGACAGTGCAGGACTCCTTCAGCATTGACCCTCTGACAGTGCGGCACTCCCTCAGCACTGACCCTCTGCCAGTGCGGAAGTCCTTCAGCACTGAACCTCTGACTTTGCAATACTTCTTCAGCACTGACCCTCTGACAGTGCGGCACTCCCTCAGTACTGACCCTCTGACAGTGCGGCACTCCCTCAGGACTGACCCTCTGACAGTGCAGCACTTCCTCAGCACTGACCCTCTGACAGTGCGGCACTCCCTCAGTACTGACCCTCTGACAGTGCGGCACTCCCTCAGTACTGACCCTCTGACAGTGCAGCAATCCCTCAGTACTGACCCTCTGACAGTGCGGCGCTCCCTCAGTACTGACCCTCTGACAGTGCGGCACTCCCTCAGTACTAACCTTCTTACAGTGCAGTGCACTCAAAATACTGAACCTCTGATAGTGCGGCACTCCCTCAGTACTGACCCTCTGACAGTGCAGCACGCCCTCAGTACTGACCCTCTGACAGTGCGGCACTCCCTCAGCACTGACCCTCTGCCAGTGGGCACTCCCTCAATCTGACCCTCTGACAGTGCAGGACTCCTTCAGCATTGACCCATTGACAGTGCGGCACTCCCTCAGCACTGACCCTCTGCCAGTGCCGAAGTCCTTCAGCACTGAACCTCTGACTTTGCAATAGTTCTTCAGCACTGACCCTCTGACAGTGCGGCACTCCCTCAGTACTGACCCTCTGACAGTGCGGCACTCCCTCAGGACTGACCCTCTGACAGTGCAGCACTTCCTCAGCACTGACCCTCTGACAGTGCAGCACTCCCTCAATACTAACCTTCTGACAGTGTGGTGCACTCTCAGTACTGACCCTCTGACAGTGCGGCACTCCCTCAGTACTGACCCTCTGACAGTGTGGCACTCCTTCAGCACTGACCCTCTGACAGTGCAGCACTCACTCGGTGCTAACCCTCTGACAGTGCAGCACTCCCTCAGTGCTGATCCTCTGACAGTGTGGCACTCCCTCGGTACTGAACCTCTGACAGAGCGGCACTCCATCAATACTGACCCTCTGACAGTGCGGCATTCCTTCAAGACTGATCCTCTGACAGTACGGCCTCAGTAGTGCACCAGTGTTAGCCTCATGTCTGCAGGTCTCTGGAACATTTCCAATGAATTATCACTGCCGGGCAGAGACAAAACGCACTGTGAAGAGCAAGGGAAGAGACAGAGCCAGGAAAATGATTAAAAAGGTAACTTGCTGGAATTCAGGAACATTCAATACAGGAATTGGTTTCTCGACTCTGTTGGTGAAGCAGTTGATGTAATCCACGTGTTAACTCCAGTCAAGCGAGGTGCTCTCCCCGCCTCTTTCTGTAAGGTAGCACTGAGTTCCCTGTCACTGATGTGGACAATGGACAAACCTATCCTCACAGTAACAAAGTCAGATGTTTGGAAAGAGAACCATTACCTTCGGGCCCGGGGAAAAAATTATCCGGGTGACCCCCTGGTTTCTTCAACTCCTGGCAATCCTCCTTGCTACCTACCCCCATCGACCACTGCAAGAGCAGATGACTTTTCGGAGTCGGGACTTTCCCCTCAACTCTCTCTCGCCTTCTGAACTCCATTCAGGATGAAGAAACTCCTGGTGTTCCCCTTAATAGCTTTCCAACAAAACGAAGGAGATTCAAAAAAGGGAATTTGGCCTGTTAGCTACGACTCTGACGAACTTCTACAGATGCACCATAGAAAACATTCTTTCTGATTGTACCACAGCTTGGTATGGCTGCTGCTCTACCCAGGACCGCAAGAAATTACAAACAGTCATGAACTAAACCCAGTCCATTACTCAAACCAGCCTCCCATTTATTGGTTCCGTCTACACTTCCCGCTGCCTCGGGAAAAGCAGCCAGCATCATTAAGGACCCTCAGCACGCCGGACATTCCCTCAAGGTTCTCCAGGGTCAACAGTTCTACATTCAGCTTCAATGTCCGCCTCACCCACTTTCTGTGTTTTCTGTAGGTGACAGTCGTCCAGTAGGAGGCAGTGGTCAGAATAGAACGCCGGCTTGACAACGGTGGACCTTCCTGTGAACGCATGGGACAGGAGGGCTATCTTGTAGTGGACAGACCAATCTGGCAGCAACCATGATTATGTATACTGCACTCCATCTGCAGGCTTGTTGAAAACATCGTATATCTTTTACTCTTTCTCTCAGGAATCTGATCACTGTCAGCCCTGTCGTATCTTCGAGTCTCCATCTTGTGCGTAATCCTGCCCCTCCTGTGTGAATTTGCTGGGTTAACCCCACTCGCCAGTGATAGTTTAAACAGGGCTTTTATTTGTTAGAAATCAAAATGTTAATCAGTCACTGTCTGTTTCTCTGCCATGTGTGTGGATGTCTGTGTGTTTTCTATGTGTGTGTGTGTGTGTGTGTGTGTGTGTGTGTGTGTGAGTGTGTGTGTGTGTGTCTGTGTGTGTGTGTGTCTGTGTGTGTGTCCAAGTTTATGTGTGTGTGCTTCTGTGTTCGCAGTGCCAATTTTCCAGAATGTCACTCCATGATATAATTGGCCATGAATTCTCAAACTTCCAATGGCCCATTGTAAATCCACAATCATTTTCAAATTGGCGAATCTTTCCCTGCGTCTCTCTGTGTGTCTGTCTCCATTTGATAGAGGTGTATACGATTTTGATGGGTATAGATGAAGTGAATGCAAGCAGGCTTTTTCCGCTGAGGCTAGGGGAGAGAAAAAAACAGAGGGCATGGGTTAAGGGTGAAAGGAGAAAGGTTTAAAGGGAATGTTAGGTCGGGGGGCGGGGGGGGGGGTGGCGCTTCTTCGCGCAGAGAGTGGTGGCAGTGTGGAATGAGCTGCCGGATGAAGTGGTAAATCTCCCCTCAATCTTCTACGCTCCAGGGGATAAAGTCCCAACCTATTCAATCTCTCTCTGTCACTCAACTTCCCAAGTCCCGGCAACATCCTTGGGAACCTTCTCTGCACTCTTTCAACAATATTTATATCCTTTCTGTAACGAGGTGACCAAAACTGTACACAATACTTCATATTCGGCCTCAACAATGCCTTATATAACCTTACCATAACACTCCAACTTTTATACTCGATACTCCGATTTATGAAGGCCACTTTTAACATTTAAGAAACACTTGGACAAGTTCATGGATGAGAGGGCTGTGGAGGGATATGGTCCAAGTGCAGGTCAGTGGAACTAGGCAAAAAATGGTTTGGCACAGACAGGAAGGGCCAAAAGGACTGTTTCTGAGCTGTAATTTTCTATGGTTCTATGGTTCTATAAGGAGGAGGTGGTAGCAATTCTGGAAAGTGTAAAAATAGATAAGTCCCCTGGGTCGGATGGCATTTATCCTAGGATTGTCTGGGAGGCTAGAGAGGAGATTGCAGAGCCTTTGGCTTCGTTCTTTGTGTCGTCATTGTCTACAGGAACAGTGCCAGAAGACTGGAGGATAGCAAATGTTGTCCCCTTGTTCAAGAAGGGGAGTAGGGACAAGCCTGGTAATTATTGACCGGTGAGCCTTACTTCTGTTGTGGGTAAGGTTTTGGAAAGGATTATAAGAGATAGGATTTATAATAATCGAGAAAGGAATAATTCGATTAGGGATAGTCAGCACGGTTTTGTGAAGGGTAGGTCGTGCCTCACAAATCTTACTGAGTTCTTTGAGAAGGTGACCAAAGAGGTGGATGAGGGTAAACCGGTTGATGTGGTGCATATGGATTTCAGCAATGCGTTTGATAAGGTTCCCCATGGTAAGGTATTGCAGAAAATACGGACGCATGGCATTAAGGGTGATTTAGTGTTTTGGACCAGGAATTGGCTAGCTGTAAGAAAATAGAGGGTGGTGGTTGATGGGAAATGTTGATCCTGGAGTTCAGTAACGAGTGGTATAGCGCAAGGATCTGTTTTGGGGCCACTGCTGTTTGTCATTTTTATAAATGACCTGAACGAGGGCGTAGAAGGATGGATTAGTAAATTTGCGGATGACACTAAAGCCGGTGGAGTTGTAGACAGTGCAGAGGGAAGTGGCAGGTTACAGAGAGACATGGATGAGCTGCAGAGCTGAGCTGAGAGGTGGCAAATGGAGTTTAATGCGGAAAAGTGTGAGGTGATTCACTTTGGAAGGAGTTAGAGGAATACAGAGTACTGGCCGAATGGTAAGATAGTTGGTAGTGTGGATGACCAGAGAGATCTGGGTGTCCATGTGCACAGATCCCTGAAAGTTGGCACCCAGGTTGATAGGGCTGTTAAGAAGGCGTACGGTGTGTTAGCTTTTATTGGTAGAGGGATTGAGTTTCGGAGCGATGAGGTCATCCTGCAACTGTACAAAACGCTGGGCGGCCGCACGTGGAGTATTGCGTACAGTTCTGGTCGCCGCATTATAGGAAAGATGTGGAAGCGTTGGAAAGGGTGCAGAGGTGATTCACTAGGATGTTGCCTGGCATGGTGGGAAGATCGTATGTGGAAAGGCTGAGGGACTTGAGGTTGTTTTCGTTGGAGAGAAGAAGGATAAGAGGTGACTTAATAGAGGCATACAAGATGATCAGAGGATTAGATAGGGTGGATAGTGAGAGCCTTTTTCCTCGGATGGTGATGGCAAGCACGATGGGACATAGCTTTAAATTGAGGGGTGAGAGATATAGGACAGATGTTCGAGGTAGGTTCTTTTCTCAGGGAGTAGTAAGGGCGTGGAATGCCCTGCCTGCAGCAGTCGTGGACTCGACAACATGAAGAGCTTTCAAATGGTTATTGGATAAACATATGGATGATATTGGAATAATGCAAATTAGAGGGGCTTTAGATTGGTTTCACTGGTCGGCGCAACATCGAAGGCCGAAGGGCCTATACTGCGCTGTAATGTTCTATGTTCTTTGTTCTATCAACAAAGAACAGTCCACACAGGAACAGGCCGGCCCCCCAAGCCTGCACCGATCATGTTTACCTGTCTCGACCAACCGCTTATATCCCTCTATTCCTTGTTTGTTCATATGCCTGTCAAGATAAGTCTTAAATGTGGCTGAAGTAACTGCCTCACTTGGCCCCCACCACCCTCTGTGTAAAAAGCTTCCCCCATTATCTTGAACTTGTGTCACCTTGTAATTGTCGTTTCTTTCCTGGGAAAAAGCTTCTAACTCTTCACCTTATCTATACCTCTCATCATTTTCTAAACTTCGATCCGGTAGCCCCTCAGCCTCTGCCTTTCCAGGGAGAACAATCCCAGTGTATTCAATCTCCCCTCATAGCTAATACCTGGCAACATCCTGGTAAACCTTCCCTGTACCCTCTCCAAAGCCTCCACATCCTTCTGGTCGTGCGGTGACCAGAATTGGACACACTATTGCAAATGTGGCCAAACCAATGTTTTGTACAACTGTTACATAATTTGCCAAATGTTATACTCGTTGCCCTGTCTGATGAAGACAAGCATTGCATATGCTTTCTTCACGACCTTCTCCACCAGTGCTGCCACTTTTATAAATCTGTTCACCTGTACTCCCAGATCTCTCTGTGTGTCTGTGCTCCTGACGGTTCTGCCATTTATTTTACAGCTCCCACCTGAATTAGATCGACCAAAATGCATCACCTCGCATTTGTCTGGATTAAATTCCATCTGTCATTTCTCCGCCCAATTTTCCAGCCTATCAATATCTTATTGTATATTCTGACAAACTTCATCACATGTAAACACATTTGTCTGCAAGTATACATTCTCACACGAATACACATTCCCATATGGTCGCTGACACACACACACACACACACACACGCACACACACGCTTAGCTCCCCCATGATTATTAACGTGCTCACTAATTTCAAGCACTAGGATGACCTCAGTGAACAGCCGGTCTCTGTAATAAGGTGTCCAGTGTTATGAATAAAATTGATGCCTGGAGTAAACAAAAAAACGAAAGAATATAAGAACTGGGAGCAGGAGTCGGACATCTGGACCCTCGAGCCTGCTCCAGCATTCAATAAGTTCATGGCTGATCATTTTGTGGACTCAGCTCCACTTACCCGCCCGCTCACCCTTTGTGTGAAGATGGTGCTCCTCAACGCAGTCTTAAATCTGCTTCCCCTTACTTTGGGGACATTCGCCCTACAACAACAGACCAAGCGTTAATTCCTAATTTTAGGAGCTAACACACGGACATGTTCAAATCCCCATTCTCTGTCCACTCCACACTGTCAGACCCAGAAATAAAATGGTGCCTGTTTGATGACAGTTATCTGATTAATTATTACAAACACTGCATCAATGATCCAAACTGACTGAGTGTTTCCTGATGACGGCCGCATGGAAGGTAGAAAATGAAGAGATTAGCCGCTGTCAGGAGGATAGAGTCAGTCTGGTGAAATGGAGCAACAATCTCACCCACTCTCTCAATCTCTCACTCACTCTCTCAAAATCTCACCCACTCTCTCAATCTCTCACTCACTCTCTCAAAATCTCTCCGTCACACACTCTTCTTTGCCCTGTTGCTCATGTTTCAAAAAAAAAATCAATAAAACCTGAGCACCACACAGGCCCCTAAAATACTTGCAGCATGTCCCTACAACACAGGGAATGGAGAGAGAATGGGAATGTGTTCCTGATCTCAATGGAGATTGCATGTTGAATCTGTCTGTCTTCCAAACTATCCTCAAGTATCTTAACACTTAATTACTTTCAATTCAATTAAAACTGACCAGCATATTCTCCCCGGTTGCGTTCTGTTCACCTCTCCCCGCCCTACCCCGCGTTCAGTAAACTCGGCTCATCTGTCAATCCCCGAGTCTCACTACCTCGCTGTATTTCTCCATTCCTCACAACTCTTCATGCTCAGTCATCACCAAACTTCCTCCCTCACCCCGTCCCTCCATCCTTCACTCCACATCTCACTACGTCTCCCTCCCTCACCCCGTCTGCTCTTCCTTCACCCCGACCCTCCATCCTTCATTCGACATCGAACTATCTCTCCCTCCCTCACCCCGTCTGTCCCTCCTTCACCCTGTCCCTCCATCCTTCAGTCCACACCTCACTGTATCTTCCTCCCTCACCCCGTCCCTCCATCCTTCACTCCGCATCTCAATCTCTCTCCCTCCCTCACCCCGTCTTTCCCTCCTTCACCCCGTCCCTCCATCCTTCACTCCACATTTCACTATCTCTCCCGCCCTCACCCCGTCTGTCCCTCCCTCACACCGTCCCTTCATCCTTCACTCCACATCTCACTATCTCTACCTCCCTCATCTCGTCTTTCCCTCCTTCGCCCTGTCATTCCCTCACTCGTCCTGTCTCTCGTCCCTCCCCCTTTCCCTCTATCCCTCACCCTGTCATTCTCCACCTCACACAGTCTGTCCATCCCTCACCTCTTCGCTCCCTCCATCGACTGTTTCTCCCTCATTGAAACATTTCTACCTCCCTCAATCGCACCTTGTCTCACTCATTCGCTCTGTCTCTCCCTCCTTCATTCCATCTCTGCTGATGTCAAAGTCTCCTCGAGCCGTCCATCAATCCCTCAGAACACCGTTCACTCCCTCCACTACTCTCGCTTCTTCTACCCGGCTTTACTCCATCCCTAGCACCATCTCCCCCTCCATCACCTCGTTTCTTCTTCCATCGCTTTGTTCCTACCTCCTTCACCCCTGATCCCTCTCCCTCGCCCCTGCTCTCCCTCCTTCACCCTGCTCTCCGTCCATCGCCCCTGCTCTCCCTCAGTCGCCCCTGTTCTCCCTCCCTCGCTCCTGCTCTCCCCCCATCGCCCCTAATATACCTCCCTCGTCCTTGCTCTACCCTCCCTCGCCCCTGCTCTGCCTCCCTCGCCCCTGGTCTCCCTCCATCACCCCTGCTCTCCCTCCCTCACCCCTGCTCTCCCTCCCTGGTTACTGCTCTCCCTCCCTCACCCCTGCTCTCCCTCCCACGACCCTGCTCTCCCTCCCTCACCCCTGCTCACCCTCCCACGCCCCTGCTCCCCCTCTATCACCCCTGCTCTCCCTCCATCGTCCCGGTACACCTGCAGGAAGTGCACCCAATTCCAGCTCATTGAAGACCGTGTTAGGGATCTGGAGCTGGAACAGGATGAACTCAGGATTATTTGGGAGGCAGAGGCAGCTGTCGATAGAAACTGCAGGGAGGTAGCTAGTCCTAGAAATTATGATACGTAGATGACGGCTAGAAGAGGTAAGAAGCCGTCAGATCAGCGATCCTCTGGATCCCCTGTTCCTCTGTATAACAAGTATTCCGTTTTGGAAACTGTTGGGGGGATGACGTCACTGGGGTAAGCCATAAGGTACGGGTCTCTGGTTCGGAGTCTGCCCTTGTTGCTGAGAAGGGAAGGGGGGAGAGGAGTAGAGCATTAGTTATTGGGGACTCCACAGTTAGGGGGAAGGATAGGAGATTCTGTGGTAACGAGAGGGACTCGCGGTTCGTATGTTGCCTCCCAGGTGCCACAGTCCATGATGTCTCGGATCGTGTTTTCGGGATCCTTAAGGGGGAGGGGGAGCAGCCCCAAGTTGTGCTTCACATAGGCACTCAAGACGTAGGTAGGAAAAGGGACGGGGATGTAAGGCAGATACTCAGGGAGTTAGGATGGCAGCTTAGGGCGAGAAGAAACAGAGTTGTTATCTCTGGTTTGTTACCCGTGCCACGTGAAATTGAGAGAGGAATAGGGAGAGAGAGAGAGCAGTTGAACACGTGATTACAGGGATGCTGCAGGAGGGAGGGATTCAGATACCTGGACAATTGGGGCTCATTCTGGGGTAGGTGGGACCTCTAAAAACGGGATCGTCTACACCTCTACTAGAGGGATACCAATATCCTGGGGGAGGGGGGGGGCGGAATTTGCTAATGCTCTTCGGGAGGGTTGAAACTAATTCGGCAGGGGGTTGGGAACCTGAATTCTTGCTCCAGTGTACAGGAGGTTGAGAGTAGTGAGGTCATGGATGAGGTTTCAGCGTCGCAGGAGTGTACTGGCAGGCAGGAAGGTGGTTTGAAGTGTGTATACTTCAATGCCAGGAGCTTCCGGAATAAGGTGGGTGAACTTTCAGCATGGTTTGGTACGTGGGACTTCGATGTTGTGGCCATCTCGGAGACATGGACAGAGCAGGGACAGGAATGGTTGTTGCAGGTTCCGGGGTTTAGTTGTTTCAGTAAGTGCAGGGAAGGTAGTAAAAGAGGGGGAGGTGTGGCATTGTTAGTCAAGTAAGAAGTTTAACAACACCAGGTTAAAGTCCAACAGGTTTATTTGGTAGCAAAAGCCACACAAGCTTTCGAGGCTCTGAGCCCCTTCTTCAGGTGAGTGGGAATTCTGTTCACAAACAGAACTTATAAAGACACAGACTCAATTTACATGAATAATGGTTGGAATGCGAATACTTACAACTAATCCAGTCTTTAAGAAACAAAACAATGGGAGTGGAGAGAGCATCGAGACAGGCTAAAAAGATGTGTATTGTCTCCAGACAAGACAGCCAGTGAAACTCTGCAGGTCCACGCAACTGTGGGAGTTACAAATAGTGTGACATAAATTCTGATTCTAGGATCGCATGATAAAGACTCAGGAGGAAAAAAGCAGAAATATTTATGTGAAATAGTGTGACATAAACCCAATATCCCGGTTGAGGCCGTCCTTGTGTGTGCGGAACCTGGCTATCAGTTTCTGCTCCGCGACTCTGCGCTGTCGTGTGTCGCGGAGCAGTCTTTATCATGCGATCCTAGAATCAGAATTTATGTCACACTATTTGTAACTCCCACAGTTGCGTGGACCTGCAGAGTTTCACTGGCTGTCTTGTCTGGAGACAATACACATCTTTTTAGCCTGTCTTGATGCTCTCTCCACTCCCATTGTTTTGTTTCTTAAAGACTGGATTAGTTGTAAGTATTCGCATTCCAACCATTATTCATGTAAATTGAGTCTGTGTCTTTATAAGTTCTGTTTGTGAACAGAATTCCCACTCACCTGAAGAAGGGGCTCAGAGCCTCGAAAGCTTGTGTGGCTTTTGCTACCAAATAAACCTGTTGGACTTTAACCTGGTGTTGTTAAACTTCTTACTGTGTTTACCCCAGTCCAACGCCGGCATCTCCACATCATTGTTAGTCAAGGACAGTATTACAATGGCAGAAAGGACGTTTGATGAGGACTCGTCTACTGAGGTAGAATGGGCTGAGGTTCGAAACAGGAAAGGAGAGGCCACCCTGTTGGGAGTTTTCGATAGGCCTCCGAAAAGTTCCAGAGATGTCGAGGGAATGATTGCAAAGATGATTATGGATAGGAGCGAAAGTAACAGGGTGGTTGTTTTGGGGGACTTTATCTTTGCAAATATTGACTGGAAAAGCTGTAGCTCGAGTACTTTAGATAGAAAGAAAGAAACCCTACAGTACAGATAGAGGCCAATTGGCCCATCGAGTCTGCACCGACCACAATCACACATAGGTCCTACGCCCATATTCCTACATACTTACCCACCAATCCCTCTAAACTACGCATCTCAGGACACGAAGGGCAATTTTAGCATGGCCAATCAACCTAACCCGCGCATCTTTGGACTGTGGGAGGAAACCGGAGCACCCGGAGGAAATGCACGCCGACACGAGGAGAATGTGCAAACTCCACACAGAGAGTGACCCAAGCCGGGAATCGAAACCAGGTCCCTGGAGCTGTGAAGCAAGAGTGCTAACCATTGTGCTACCGTGCCATCCCCCACTGTGCTACCGTGCCGATGGGTAAGGTTTTGTCCAATGTGGGCAGGAGGGTTTTCTGACACAGAATGTCGATAGGCCAACAAGAGGCGAGATCACATTGGATTTGGTACTGGGTAATACAGAACAAAGAACAAAGAACAATGCAGCACAGGAACAGGCCCTTCGGCCCTCCAAGACTGCGCCGCTCATGTGCCCACGAGACCATTCTTTTGTATCTCTCTATTCCAAGTCTGTTCATGTGGTTATCTAGATACGTCTTAAATGATCCCAGCGTGTCCGCCTCAATCACCTTGCTTGCCAGTGCATTCCAGGCCCCCACCACCCTCTGTGTAAAATACGTCCCCCTGACATCTGTGTTGAACGTTGCGCCCCTCATCTTGAACCCGTTACCCCTTGTGTTCGTCACCTCCGACCTGAGAAAAAGCTTCCCACTGTTCACTATATCTATGCCCTTCATAATTTTATACACTTCAATTAGGTCGCCCCTCATCCTCCGTCTGTCCAGGGAGAACAACCCCAGTTTACCCAATCTCTCTTCATAGCTAAGACACTCTATACCAGGCAACATCCTGGTAAACCATCTCAGCACTCCCTCCAAAGCCTCCACGCCCTTCTGGTAGTGTGGCAACCAGAACTGGACGCAGAATTCCAAATGTGGCCTAACCATCGTTCTATCCAGCTGCAACATCAGACCCCAACTGTTATATTCTATGCCCCGTCCAATAAAGGCAAGCAGGCCATATGACTTCTTCTCCACCCTCTCCACCTGTGCTGCCACCTTTAAGGATCTGGGTTCGATTCCCGGCTTGGATCACTGTTTGTGTGGAGTTTGCACATTCTCCTCGTGTCTGCGTGTGTTTCCTCCGGGAGCTTCGGATTCCTCCCACAGTCCAAAGATGTGCGGGTTAGGTTGATTGGCCATGCTAAAATTGCCCTTGGACTCCTGAGATGCGAAGGTTAGAGGGATTAGTGGGTAAATATGTAGGGACATGGGGTTAGCGCATGGGTGGGATTGTGGTCAGTGCAGACTCGATGGGCCGAATGGCCTCTTTCAGTGCTGTCGGGTTTCTTGATTCTATGACCCTCCAAACCTGAGCTGATCATGATGCCCTATTTTAAAATAACATCTGCTGCGCTTACTCTGTCTCGATCCCTCTTACCTCCTATTAATGTATCAATCCACATGCGTCTTAAAAGTTGCGAATGTGCTGATTCCACCATCTCCCCTGGCAGAGCATTCCAGGCACCCACAATCTCTGTGTGAGGAACATCCCTCTCACATCTCCTTTAATATTTCCTCCTGCAATTGGAACCACTGCCCCCTTGTAACTGAACCTGCCACCCTTGGAGAAAACTCTCTGACTATCCACCCTGTCTGTGCCTCCCACAATTTTGTAGACCTCTATCAGGTCTCCCCTCAGCCTCCGTCTTTCCAGTGAAAACAATCATGGTTTATTCAACCTCTCCTCATAGCCAGCGGAGCTGACTTCTCTATAATGTAAGTTCCTGTTATAAACACCATTCCTCTCACAATAACGGCTTCCCCCATCATCACGCCGTCACTCCCGCCCCATCTATCCCTCTCTCTTCCTCTTTTTCACTTTCACTCGCTCAGAGTCTTCCTCTCTCATTCTCTCATTCAAGGAACAAATACTGGGTGTCCTTGATAGGTATGTCCCTGTCAGGCAGGGAGGAAATGGCCGAGTGAGGGAACCGTGGTTCACAAAAGAGGTGGAATGTCTTGTGAAAAGGAAGAGGAAGCTTATGTAGGGATGAGGAAACAAGGTTCAGATGGCTCGATTGAGGGTTACAAGTTAGCAAGGAATGAGCTGAAAAAGGGGCTGAGGAGAGCTAGGAGGGGCATGAGAAGTCCTTGGCGGGTCGGATCAAGGAAAACCCCAAGGCTTTTTACTCTTATGTGAGGAATAAAAGAATGACCAGGGTGAGGTTAGGGCCGGTCAAGGACAGTGGTGGGAACTTGTGTATGGAATCAGAAGAGATAGGCGAGGTGATGAATGAATACTTTTCTTCAGTGTTCACCAAGGAGAGGGGCCATGTTTTTCAGGAAGAGAAGGTGTTACAGGCTAATAGGCTGGAGGAAATAGATGTTCGGAGGGAGGATGTATTGGCAGTTTTGAATAAACTGAAGGTCGATAAGTCCCCTGGGCCTGATGAAATGTATCCTAGGATTCTCTGGGAGGCGAGGGATCAGATTGCAGAGCCTTTGGCTTTGATCTTTGGGTCCTCGCTGTCCACGGGGATGGTGCCAGAGGACTGGAGAGTGGCAAATGTTGTTCCTCTGTTTAAGAAAGGGAAGAGAAATGACCCTGGTAATTATAGACCGGTTAGTCTGACTTCGGTGGTTGGTAAATTGATGGAAAAGGTCCTTAGGGATGGGATTTACGACCATTTAGAAAGATGCGGATTAGAACATAGAACATAGAACATAGAACATTACAGCGCAGAACAGGCCCTTCGGCCCACGATGTTGCACCGACCAGTTAAAAAAAAAAAAAAACTGTGACCCTCCAACCTAAACCAATTTCTTTTCGTCCATGAACCTATCTACGGATCTCTTAAACGCCCCCAAACTAGGCGCATTTACTACTGATGCTGGCAGGGCATTCCAATCCCTCACCACCCTCTGGGTAAAGAACCTACCCCTGACATCGGTTCTATAACTACCCCCCCTCAATTTAAAGCCATGCCCCCTCGTGCTGGATTTCTCCATCAGAGGAAAAAGGCTATCACTATCCACCCTATCTAAACCTCTAATCATCTTATATGTTTCAATAAGATCCCCTCTTAGCCGCCGCCTTTCCAGCGAAAACAATCCCAAATCCCTCAGCCTCTCCTCATAGGATCTCCCCTCCATACCAGGCAACATCCTGGTAAACCTCCTCTGCACCCTCTCCAAAGCCTCCACATCCTTCCTGTAATGTGGGGACCAGAACTGCACACAGTACTCCAAGTGCGGCCGCACCAGAGTTGTGTACAGTTGCAACATAACGCTACGACTCCTAAATTCAATCCCCCTACCAATAAACGCCAAGACACCATATGCCTTCTTAACAACCTTATCTACTTGATTCCCAACTTTCAGGGATCTATGCACACATACACCTAGATCCCTCTGCTCCTCCACACTATTCAAAGTCCTCCCGTTAGCCCTATACTCAACACATCTGTTATTCCTACCAAAGTGAATTACCTCACACTTCTCCGCATTAAACTCCATCCGCCACCTCTCGGCCCAACTTTGCAACCTGTCTAAGTCTTCCTGCAAACTACGACACCCTTCCTCACTGTCTACCACACCACCGACTTTGGTGTCATCAGCAAATTTGCTAATCCACCCAACTATACCCTCATCCAGATCATTAATAAATATTACAAACAGCAGTGGCCCCAAAACAGATCCCTGAGGTACACCACTTGTAACCGCACTCCATGATGAATATTTACTATCAACCACCACCCTCTGTTTCCTATCCGCTAGCCAATTCCTGATCCAATTTCCTAGATCACCCCCAATCCCATACATCTGCATTTTCTGCAGAAGCCTACCATGGTGAACCTTATCAAACGCCTTACTAAAATCCATATATACCACGTCCACCGCCTTGCCCCCATCCACCTCCTTGGTCACTTTCTCAAAAAACTCAATAAGGTTAGTAAGGCACGACCTACCTGCCACAAAACCATGCTGACTATCACCTATCAATTCATTACTCTCCAAATAACTATAAATCCTATCCCTTATAATTTATTCCAACATCTTGCCGACAACAGAAGTGAGACTCACCGGTCTATAATTCCCGGGATAGTCAGCACGGATTTGTGAAGGGCAAATCGTGCCTCACAAATTTCATAGAATTTTTTGAGGAGGTGACTAGGTGTGTTGATGAAGGTAGGGCGGTTGATGTCATATACATGGATTTTATTAAGGCGTTTGATAAGGTCCCCCATGGTCGGCTTATGATGAAAGTAAGGAGGTGTGGGATAGAGGGAAAGTTGGCCGATTGGATAGGTAACTGGCTATCTGATCGAAGACAGAGGGTGTTGGTGGATGGAAAATTTTCGGACTGGAGGCAGGTTGCTAGCGGAGTGCCGCAGGGATCGGTGCTTGGTCCTCTGCTCTTTGTGATTTTTATTAATGACTTAGAGGAGGGGGCTGAAGGGTGGATCAGTAAATTTGCTGATGACACCAAGATTGGTGGAGTAGTGGATGAGGTGGAGGGCTGTTGTAGGCTGCAAAGAGACATAGATAGGATGCAAAGCTGGGCTGAAAAATGGCAAATGGAGTTTAACCCCGATAAATGTGAGGTGATTCATTTGGGTAGGACAAATTTAAATGTGGATTACAGGGTCAAAGGTAGGGTTCTGAAGACTGTGGAGGAACAGAGAGATCTTGGGGTCCATATCCACAGATCTCGAAAGGTTGCCACTCAAGTGGATAGAGCTGTGAAGAAGGCATATAGTGTGTTAGCTTTTATTAACAGGGGGTTGGGGTTTAAGAGCCATGGGGTTATGCTGCAACTGTACAGGACCTTGGTGAGACCGCATTTGGAATTTTGCGTGCAGTTCTGGTTACCTCACTATAAGAAGGATGTGGAAGCGCTGGAAAGAGTGCAGAGGAGATTTACCAGGATGCTGCCTGGTTTGGAGTGTCGGTCTTATGAGGAAAGGTTGAGGGAGCTGGGGCTGTTCTCTCTGGAGCGGAGGAGATTGAGGGAAGACTTAATAGAGGTTTATAAAATGATGAAGGGGATGGATCGAGTGAACGTTCAAAGACTATTTCCTCGGGTGGATGGAGCTATTACAAGGGGGCATAACTATAGGGTTCATGGTGGGAGATATAGGAAGGATATCAGAGGTAGGTTCTTCACGCAGAGAGTGGTTGGGGTGTGGAATGGACTGCCTGCAGTGATAGTGGAGTCAGACACTTTTGGAACATTTAACCGGTTATTGGATAGGCACATGGAGCACACCAGGATGGTAGGGAGTGGGATAGCTTGATCTTGGTTTCAGATGAAGGTCGGCACAACATCGTGGACCGAAGGGCCTGTTCTGTGCTGTACTGTTCTATGTTCTATGTTATACATTCATTTTCCCAGCCTCGCACCCTCTCTAGATTCAGCCCATCCCACAAGCCGTACCTCTTTCTCGTGATCATCTCTCTCCTTTCACATATGAGCACGTTTCTGAACACTGTATCAGATGTGGGTCCAGTGTCATTTGGAGCCTGTGCATTGCTCGTCACAGTTAAATCTGTTATTTTACTGCTCTAAGAGGTGATGTGATTGAATCTGCTGCAGTGCCTGAATTTTCTGAGATGTCCCATTGTTTCCGAACATTCTCCCAGTTTGAGGAGCGGCATTCGATTTTGGGGTAAAAAACGAATTTCTTTGCAGACTAAATAGTTCCAAATTATTGATCAACAGAATTTTGCATTTTATGCAAAACTCCAACCCACTTAAATCACATCACAGGATGTCCACAGTTAAAGATCACAGGGAGAGACACGGTAACATTTGAAACTCAATTACTGAAATGTCAGAGTCCAGGAACAGATATCACTGAAACTATCTGAGATCTAGAGGTGGGACCGATCGTGTTTGAATGGACAGCATCTTTCCACTTGTTATTAGTTGATAAATACGATCAACAGATTCCAGTGTTTGGAAAGAAGTAAGTCAAGACTAAAAATAAATATTTTCCATCACTGAACTCAATGTCGTAATTTGTTTGTTCTTATATTTAAAAAAAGCTTCAAACCAGGTTTCTGCCACAATGTCCCTAAGGTAACTTTACAGTGTATAAATTAAAGGGCTTGGGAACATATCACCTAAGAGTTTAAGACAGGGAGACTGCCAGCAGCTCGATGAGGCACATCACCTCACACTGAAGATGCATTATCCAGTTGACAGCTTTCAGAAAATATTCTACCCAATCATTGCCATTATTGTTGTTCCTGGTGAGTGACTCGGACCATTGAGGTTGTGTAAATCTGTCTGTGAACGGCTCTCTGATTCAAAACTCTGAATGAAAATGCTCCATGCTGATCTCGTGGTCACTGTTCTAAAGAAACCAGGTCAACGATGTAATTTACTTAAATCAAATGGCTTGAAATATCTCTGTGTTTTTAATCCTTTTCATCAACTGACAATGAGCCTCTGTATGTTATTCACGGGCTCACTACTCAATGAAGTCAATGTATTGAGGAGTGAACTGCTCAATCTTATCTATTGTAAGATTGGACCTCAGTGAAGGTGATCTTTCTGAAATAATGTTTAGTGGGAGTAAGAATATAATGGAAATTTGAGTATGGGTCACTAACCAGAGTGGAATACCTGACACCAGTGAACAAGTATTTCAGGGTATATTTGTCAATGTAAAATTGTACTGATTGTGGTTCTTTCACCTGAGTGGAATATCTGATCGAAGTCTCCATTAATGTCTGGCACCATCTGTCCATGTGGAATAGTATTGTGTTTAGGAAAAGAATTGCATTGAAATAAGTTGGTTCAATTTTAAATATATCCTATTTTAATTTGGTGAGTGAGATTTCCATTCTGTGGAACTGCCTCAGTCTTTTATCTTTGGAGTATGTTGACAACAGGAAGAGTTTGGCGTTGTTTGGTGGTCAGTGGATGATGTGAAATTTCTCCATACCTCGGCTTTGTATTGAAAAGAAAGAGGTTTCAGCGAGTTCCTGATTTTTAAACAAACCAATTACAAACCGTGCAGTATTCAGTGCTTGTCAAACATTTTGTGATTTGTTCACAGTTCCATTAATCTATAAATGAACTTCAATGGGTTTTTTTCTGGGTTGTTGTGGTTCTGTCTAAACTGTGTTGCTTCTGAAAGCGATTTGTGAATCTGATCACCTGAAGCCCTGAACTCCTCGAAAACATTCAGATACTTGATTTCTACAGAGTGATTAGGAAAGATATTGTTCTGATCAGAATGAAGAACCTGACACTGAGCTGAGGTGAAGTTAATTTTCAATTCCATTACCCAAATTGCAAGTTTATAATTTATTATTAATGTGTTATTGTATTTAGGTGTATTCTTCCACTCTGATCATTCTCGTTCTGAGTTTGGATTGGTTTTTAAATTTTGAAATTATATTTTTTCTTCCCTATTCCATACTGTTGATGTAAGAGGTGAAGGAGAGTGATCCCAGCGCTGATCCTTGTGGAAAACCACTTCCCAACATCCAGCAATCAGAGAAAATCCCTTTAACTCCCACTCCCTGTGTTGTGTCTTTGTAACCAGCTCCGAGTCATTCTGCTGCTTGTCCTCTAACTCCACTTGCAATGAGGTTACTCATGAGTCTGTTCAGCCTTAACTTACTGAAGGCATCTAGAAACGCCATTTGTCGGTCATCGACCATATCATTCATGATAATTGCTCAAATTATTCAATGAAATCTGTCAAGAATGACCTTAATTTTGGAATATGTGCTGAATGCTCTTTATCACAGCCTGTGTTACTTGTCATTTTTTAAACTCATTTCAAGTTAGTTCATTTATTTTTTTATGTTGAGGTTGTGTCTGGACAACTGTTCTTTGAATTTTTTAAATTTAATTTCTGTACAAACTCAAGAAAAAACTTAAACCTTCTATTGTTTTCCATTCCAGTGGGTAACTTCTGATGATCAGCTGCTTAAGAAGGCAGACATGACATTTTTTTTATTAGCTGATGTATCGAAGATAGGAGCAGGGAGGTCATGATGGAGATGTATAAAACACCCATTAGTCTTCAGCTCGAGGACTGTGAGGAGTGCTGGTGGCCTCGCTAGACGGAGGATGTGATTGCTCTGGAAGGAACGCAAAGGAGATTCACGAGGATGTTGCTTGGGCAGCAGAGTTTCTGCAGTGAAGACAGGCTGGTTAGGCTGGGGTTGCTTTCCTTAGAACAGTGAACGCGGAGAATGGACGTCATTGAAGTGTACAAAATTATGATGGACATGGATAGGATAGTTAAGAAGAAACGTTTTCCCCTGAGCAGATGGGTCAATGTCCAAGGTGTGTAGATTAAGGTCAGCAGCCGGAGGGTTGGAGGGTTTCTGAGGAACATAAAATGAACCTGTGTAATTTCAGAAATGTTGCTGGTCATCCTGCACAGCAAGATCCCACAATCACACTGCAATGTAGCAGCAGCCAGATTTAAAACACAATTGTAGGTGTTAATTGGTGAAAAGCTAAAACACATCATCACAGATTAACCCTCAGTAACACAATCACTGTTTAACAATCCAGTCTCTTGGGAGGAGCAAGGGATTGATTAAGGAAATAAAAATAGAGTATGAAAGTAATCTACCGTGGAACATGACAACTGACTTCAAAAAATATCTATCGGTATGTAAAGAGAAACAGATTGACGAACTAGGAACTTTGCAGTCAGAAATGGGAGATCCCATAACGGGTGCAGAGAATATTCAGCATGACTTGGACAGTCTGAGGGTGTGGTGATACGCATGGCTGATGCAGTTTAATGTGGATCACTGTGAGGATATCGACTCTGGTAGGACTATAAGGAAGACAAGTTATTATTGAATGGGTGTAAATTGAAGGAGGTGGATTCTCATCAAAACCTTGGTCTCCCCGGACATCATTCACTGCAATGAACCAGGCAGGGACAGCAGGCAGCTGTGGAGCTAAATGGTCTGTAAGCGTTCAGAGCGAGATGATTCCTATATAGGGATGGGGATGATTTGCTGCAATTTATAGAGCATTGGAGAGGCCACACCTGGAGACGCTTGTACAGTTTTGGTGTCCTTATCTGAGGAAGGATGTCCCTGCTATAGAGGAAGTACAGTGACGGTTTACCAGGCTGATTCCTGGGATGGCATTTCTGTCATATGAGGAGAGATTAGATTGGTTCGGATTATATTCAATGGAAATTTGTAGAGTGAGAGTGGACCTCATAGAAATGTATTAAATTCTAACAGAACGAGGCAGGGTCGATTCAGAAAGAATGTTACCAATGGTGGGGGAGTCGAAAACTCGGGGTCATAGTTTGAGGATGAGGGACAAACCTTTTGGAGCTGAGGTGAGGAGAAATGTATTCAGTCAGAGGGTGGTGAATGTGTAGAATTCACTACCACCGAATGTTGTTCAGGCAAATGCATTCAGAATAGTGAGAAGCGATCGCATAGAAAATTATTAAATTCTAACAGGATTAGACAGGGTCGATTCAGAAAGAATGTTACCAATGGTGGGGGTGTCCACAACTAGCTGTCTTAGTTTGATGAGAAGGGAATACCTTTTTAGAACTGAGGGGAGGAGAAATTTCTTCAGTCAGAGGGTGGTGAATGTGTGGAATTCACAGTTCTGTGATTTCAAAAATAAATTAGATATAGCTCGAGGGGCTAAAGGGATAAAAGGATTTGGGGTCAGGGTGAATCAAGATATTACATTTGATGATCAGCCACAATAATAATGAATGGTGGCGCAGGCTCCTACTCATGATTCTAGTTTCTATGTTTCAATGACTGGGGGGCTCGCCTGGAATGAAACAGTGGAGGATCCCCGAAACACGCCCCCTCTCCCCCCGCCCACTCCCCCCCTTCCCGCCCTCCGCAACAATTTATCGTCTCACTTCTCCCTTCCTCTCGGGCTTCTCTCTCTCTCTTACACCCTCCTCTTTCTCTCTCTCTCTCTCCCTCACTGATAACAGAATTGACCGAGAACGTAGGGTGAGAGAGTTGGAAAACTGAGAATTGCATCGTCAGTGAAATGAATTGACTTGGCGGCTACAGTTTTATTGAACGAATGCTGTCATAAAATTAAACACAGTAACTATTCGGAATGAAGCGCATGGAAAAGGTATCCTGAGGGCCCTGAGAATTGCCCTTTCATTGAGGCCTAGTCCCAAAGGATAAAATAAACCTTGGGGACAAAGACCAGGATTATCCCCACAAGTGAAACAGAACTGTCCTTTCCAGCCCCAGAACATCCCACACAAGCATGGGAAGGGCGAGGGTGGAAAAGGGCACCTCTGTTCCCCACCATCTGTCCCGTCCACACACCCCACATCAACAAAAAACAGAATATCACAATGGGATTTTATTTTATATTAATTACAAGATGCAACATTGAAGCAAACGGACGGAGAGAGAGGGAAAGTGGTAGTGAGAGAGGCCGAGATATTGAACCCCCTTCCCTCACCACTCCACCCAAAAAATTTTAAATCCTCCAAATCGCACCACCCTGTCTAAAAACACAAACAGGACACAGGGATTGAGGACACGTCTTTCGCAAGACCACGGGTTTGATTTTCCTCTCATCCCCTCTCCCAAATTTGCCTTCAAAGTTGTGTAGTTACCATTTGCAGTTCTGTATATGCTGCAGGTCATAGGCAGCAATGTTTCCACACCGCCCAAACTAGCAGGATACATTTCAAACCAGACTGCCTCAGGACTGAAGTGTTTGAACATCTGGAAAGATGTCACAGGGAGATCAGCAGTGACTGCACACAGGAAAACCTCTGCCCCCAAATCCCGTGCCATTTTCTCTCCACCCCAACTCCACAATGTTCAGCTATCACTCCCCCTGTTCAATCTGATCCTCCCTTTTCTCTCTCAGTCCCTGTGAAACTAATCAAATGAGACACAGACATTCCTCTGCCTCCATCTGCACACCTGCTGAGAGCCCCTTCCCCCACCGCACCCAACTGAAGCCCCACACACCTACCACTCTGTGCCTGTACATCGTCCCAAGTCTGGAGAGTTCCCTTCACTTCCCTGGATAGATGAAACTCTCTCTTAACAGCGAGGCAACCTTTTAAGACAAGCTCTGCAGCAAGATCGCACAAGGTGCTGTTCGCAGTGTGGAGTGTGTTTTCCACTGTTTAATGGAATGTAACCGTGAAAAGTGTGAGCTTTGGAAGGAGTAATTTGACAAGGAAATACTCAATCAATGTTCGGACTCGAGGAATATCTATGGCAGAATGTGAGCTTGGCATATTTGAACAAACATCTTTGAAAGCAGAAGTGTGGTGAAAATGGCATTTGAGACACTTGCCTTTATCAATCGAGGCATAGATTACAAAAGCAGGGAAGTAATGTTGGAATTGTATCGAACTGGCGTGAGGCCACAGCTGGAGTACTGTGTGCAGTTCTGGTCACCACACTATAGGAAGGATGTGATTGCGCTGGATGGGGGTGCAGAGGAGATTCACCAAGATGCTGCTTTGGATAGAAGGTCTACGTTATGAAAAGAGGTTGCGTAGGCTTGGGTTATTAACGTTTTAGCAGAGAAGACAGAGGGGTGACCTGATCAAGGTGTACAAGATTATGAGGGCCATGGACTGAGTAGATCATAGATCATAGAAACCCTACAGTGCAGAATGAGGCCATTCGGCCCATCGAGTCTGCACCGACCACAATCCCACCCAGGCCGTACCCCCACATATTTTACCCGCTAATCCCTCTAACCTATGCATCCCAGGACTCTAAGGGTCAACTTTTTTTTTAAACCTGGCCAATCAACCTAACCCGCACATCTTTGGACTGTGGGAGGAAACCGGAGCACCCGGAGGAAACCCACGCAGACACGAGGAGAATGTGCAAACTCCACACAGACAGTGACCCGAGCCGGGAATCGAACCCTGGGCCCTGGAGCTGTGAAGCAGCAGTGCTAACCACTGTGCTACAGTTGAGGAGCAACTGTTTCCCATATCTGAAGGGTCAGTCATGAAGGGACATATGTTCACGGTGGGGGCAACAAGGTTTAGGGGGGATGTGAGAAAATATTTTTTTTTACCCAGTGGGTGGTGACGGTCTGGAATGCGCTACCTGGGAGGGTGGTGGAGGTGGGTTGCCTCACATCCTTTAAAAGGTTTCTGGATGAGCACTTACCACATCATAACATTCAGGGCGATGGGACAAGTGCTGACATATGGGGTTAGGTGGGGTTTCAAGTATTTCTCTTGTGTCAGTACAGATTCGATGGGTCTCTTCTGCATGATATGATTCTATTATTCTATACATCTCTCTCTTGGTTCTCATCATTCTCTCTCACTCTTTCCTTCCCTCCATTTCTTCCAATCAGACATAAATCTTGAAATGGAGAAAGAGTTCCACAGAGAGAATCTTCTAAAACTGAATTAAAGTGCCAGCCCTGCTCCATCCTGCCCACCCCCTGTCCCTTCTCAGTCTCTATAAGCCGCTCAACTCCCTCTTTCTGTTTGGGAAGCGGCTACTGATTCCTTCAGGACACTTTTTACATCCTCCCAGACTATCTGACTGGGTGTGAATAGAGCTGCAGCTAGTGACCACACACTGGAGATTCTCACATCCTGTCTCTCTTTCTCAAATGTTCTCCCTCCATCACCACCTCTGCCTTGACCTTCCAGTCCCCTCGGGCCTCCCTCTGTCTCTGTTTCACCCCTCCTTCTCTTTTCTCCTCCTGCCACTATCTCTCTCACTCATTGTAAAGATGGATGTGATTATCTAGGGTCAGGTCTTTACAACCACACTCACCACGTCTTACTCCATCCCTCCTTCTAACTTCCTTTTTCTGTCCATATCTCGGCTTCGTTCCCTTCTCTCATGTGCTCTCTGTTGAAAGGAGCGATGCAATATTTCTGAGCCACACTGCCAATAACCACAAATCATATTGCTGTGAGGGGGTGGGAAGAACCACCTTATCTGGGGGTCTCCAGTTAGGAGACAGTGCCCAGTTTCCTGTCTCTGGAGAATAGCCTCAGTCAGAGCCCTGAGATTCCTTATTTACAGAAATCAATCAATAGATCAATACATCAATGAATTGATTCATTAATAACTACTGGGTGGCTCATTTTAAACAGTATACCATGCGAATGGACACAGCTTGTTCCCAGTTTAAAGAGGGGAGCTTATCTCTTTCTGTCACTGAGGGGATATGGATCCAAACTCACATTTCACATGGCGCTGGGTGGAGGAATACACCAAGCCCAAGCCTGGGGGAACGAAATGTCTCCCCCCTCCCCCCCCCCCCCGACTTTGTCCTCTCTGGATATGGTCACAGTGCTGCCATGAGATCATGCTGTGCCTAAAAGCCCCCAAAGAAAGCTGGAAAGGGAGAGGGAGAGATTCTGGAGGGAGGTGAACAGAAATGAGGAGAAAGCGAGATGGAGAGAGCAATACTGGGGTGAGATAGAGAGATATGGGGAGAAACAGGAGGAGAGAGAGAACAATTGGAGAGCGATAGGGAAATATGGGGGTGAAGATATAGTGAGAATGAAGAATGGAAACGCACTGGATAAGAGAGAAATCAAGATAGAGGGGAATAAAGCTGGTCGGAGAGAAGAAGAGTTTAGGAAGAGATAGATAGGGAAGCAAAGGAGAAGGCATAGAGAGAGGGAGAGGAGAATGGAAAAAAAATGACGGACAGAGGATATCATCTGTAAATTAGAAGCAGAAAAGCTGTGGAGGAGAGTGAGAATGGGGAGGAAATTTGGAGAGGGTAAGTTAAATATAAAAATCCTGAATTGACTTCCAACTCCATCAGCTGTCCAGTCCAGAGACGTGTTCAATCCGGGGTGGGCTCTGATAATTGGATGCAGGAAGGGATTGCAGATTCTATCTCTGTCCACTTTGGGTCTAATTGGGAAACCCATCCAGTCTGAACTGATCCTGTAAAACAGATCAGATGAGAAATCCAATCTCTCTCAAATATTTTGATGATCAGAATTTGCAGATTTTCTCCATCAAAGTGAGAGATGTGTAATTCACAGCTTCCTGTCCCCCAATCCCTACTTCACCAGCGGTGTTACATTGGCTACTTTCCAATCTGCAATGTTAATCTCTAATACAACTCCTCCAACAACCCCGCCACCCCGGGAACCCCATTGGATTGATGCTGAAATCCTCTCCTTACTGTCGCTTCACACATGGAGAATGTTCACTCACTAATTTCCCGCCTCTTGTCCCTTTTTCACTGACAGTTAATTTACTGGGAATTGTGATCCTGAGTCGGGGAAAGTGTGGCCTCTCCACCTGCACCACTCGCTACCTGGTGGCCATGGCAGCGGCGGATCTACTGTTCATCATCCTTAACCCCATTCTAACCATGATAAATGGTTATTATTTCCCCCTGAATTTCCTGTCCCTCACCAATGTGTGTAGTGTTCACGGTGTCCTGCTGCCTGCAGCCAGAGACTGTTCTGTCTGGTTCACCGTCACTTTCTCCTTTGATCGATTTGTGGCCATTGGCTGCCAAAAACTGAAAACCAAATATTGCACTGGGAAAACTGCGGCTGTAGTTCTGGCAACAACCGGCATCCTACTCCCCGTGAAAAACATCCCCTTGTACTTTTCTTATGTACCTGCAATGATAATCGACAATGTCCAGTGGTATTGTCAGACAAAGGATAACTATTGGACTGATCCTGGGTGGGTTGGATTTTCCTGGTTTGATCGGATTTTAACCCCAATGCTCCCATTCGGTTTAATCCTGTTGATTAACGCTCTGACAGTCAGACACATTTTGGTGAGCAGTCGAGTCCGAAAGGGACTGAGGGCTCAGAGTAAGGGAGAGAATTGCAGAGACCCCGAGATGGAGAGCAGAAGGAAGTCAATGATTTTACTCTTCAGCTTATCCGGAACTTTCATTCTCCTCTGGGCCGTGTCTGTAATATATTTCATCTATTTGAAAGCGAAAGGATTACTTTCCGTCACTAATCCTGAATTTACATTACAACAAGTCGGACTGATGCTGCAGGATTTAAATTGCTGCACAAACACATTTATTTATGCGGTGGTTCAATCCAAGTTCAGGGAGCAGATCAAAATCGCGTTGAAATATCCGCTCACATCAATTATTCAATTAGTGAAGAAACAAAACTGACTGACAGCCAATCACAGAGCGGGATCACTAAATCATCGCCTCAGACAATCACAGAGCGGGATCACTAAATCACCACCTCAGCCAATCAGAAACTGGATTGCTAACTGACCGCCTCAGCCAATCAGATACAGGATTGCTAACTGACCGCCTCAGCCAATCAGAAACTGGATTGCTAACGTCCCGCCTCAGCCAATCAGAAACGGGATTGCTAACTGACCCCCGGCCACTCAGAGACTGGAGTGCGAACTGATCCTCACCCAATCAGAGACAAGATTGCTAACTGAGAACCTCAGCCAATCAAAGGCCAGACCGTTTGCATGAATCAGCCAATCAGATTTGCCGCTCGCTTCCTGACAGCCAAGTCGACCAATGACTGGTCTCCGCAGTTTGACAGCGGATTAGCCAATCAGAGGCTCGACCTTCTTACTGAAAGCCGTGTCAGCCAATCAGAACACCGTCAGATAACGGTCCGCCCCCAGAACAAATCCGGGAGATCCATTCGCTGAGCGACAGATGCATCAACCAATTAGGAAGCTGGTGTGTGTTTGTATCAGAGTCTGTGTGTGTGTCTGTCAGTGTCTATGTGTGTGTTTCTGTGTGTGTGTCTGTGTCTATGTGAGTCTGTCAGTGTGTGTGCCTGTCAGTGTCTGCGTGTGTGTCTGTCAGTGTCTGTGTCTGTCTGTCAGAGTCTGTGTGTGTGTGTCTGTCAGTGTCTGTATGTGTGTTTCAGTGTGCGTGTGTGTGTCTGTCAGTGTGTGTGTGTGTCTGTCAGAGTCTGTGTGTGTGTCTGTCAGAGTCTGTGTGTGTCTGTCAGTGTCTGTGTGTATGTCCGTCAGTGTCTGTGTATTTGTGTCTGTCAGTGTCTGTGTGTGTGTGTGTCTGTCAGTGTGTGTTTGTGTGTCTGTCAGACTCTACGTGTGTGTCTGTCAGTGTTTGTGTGTGCGTGTGTCTGTCAGTGTTTGTGTGTGTCTGTCAGTGTCTATGTGTGTGTGTCTGTGTGTGTGTCTCTATCTACGTGTGTCTGTCAGTGTCTCTGTGTTAGAGTCTGTGCGTGTGTGTCCTGTGTGTGACCTGTCAGTGTCTGCGTGTGTGTCTGTCAGTGTCTGTGTGTGTCTGTCACAGGCTGTTTGTGTGTGTCTGTCAGTGTATGTGTGTGTGTGTCAGTGTGTGTGTGTGTGTCTGTCAGTGTCTGTGTGTGTGTCCGTCAGTGTCTGTGTATGTGTGTCTGTCAGTGTGTGAGTGTGTGTGTCTCTGTCAGAATATACGTGTGTGTCTGTCAGTGTTTGTGTGTGTATCTGTCAGTGTCTGTGTGTCAGTATCTGTGTGTGTGTGTCTGTCAGTGTCTGTGTGTGTGTCTGTCAGTGTTTGTGTGTGTCTGTCAGTGTCTATGTGTGTGTGTCTGTGTGTGTGTCTCTATCTATGTGTGTCTGTCAGTGTCTCTGTGTTAGTGTCTGTGTGTGTCCTGTGTGTGCCTGTCAGTGCCTGCGTGTGTGTCTGTCAGTGTCTGTGTGTGTGTCTGTCAGTGTCTGTGTGTGTGTGTCTGTCAGAGTATATGTGTGTGTCTGTCAGTGTCCGTGTGTGTGTCTGTCAGAGTCTCTGTGTGTGTGTCTGTCAGAGTCAATGTGTGTGTGTCTGTCAGTTCTGTGTGTGTGTGTGTGTGTGTGTGTGTGTCAGTGTCTATGTGTTTGTGTCTGTCAGTCTCTGTGCGTGTGCGTCTGTCAGTGCCTGTGTGTGTGTGTGTCTGTCAATGTCTACGAGTGTGTGTCTGTCAGTGTATATGTGTGTGTCTGCCAGAGTCGGTGTGTGTTTGTCAGAGTCCGCGTGTGTAGGTCTGTCAGTGCCTGTGTGTGTGTTTCTCAGAGATTGTGTGTGTGTGTGTCACTGTCTGTCTGTGTGTGTGTCTTTCAGAGTCTGTGTGTGTGTTTGTCAGTGTCTATGTATGTGTGTCTGTCAGAGTCTGTGTGTGTGTGCCTGTCAGAGTCTCTGTGTGTTTCTGTCAATGTCTGTGTATATCTGTGTCGATGTGGAACTACACCATCTACATGCACACCAAGAACAGGAACCTTGAGAAACTCGGCATCACCACCAGCAGCACTCCACATCATGACTACAATATATCTGTTTGCCAGTATCTATGTCTGTGTGTGTGCGTCAGTGTCGATGTGTGTGTCAGTGTGCATCACTGTGTGTGTGTGTGTGAGTCAGTGTGTGTATCTGTGTCTGTATCAGTGTGTGTCTGTGCGTATCAGTGTGTATGTGTGTGTGTGTAGCAGTATGTGAGAGTGTCAATCTGTGTGTCTATCAGTGTGTATCTGTGTGTGCGTCTATCAGTGTGTATCTGTGTGTGTTAAAAAGTGTTTATCAGAGTTTCTGTGTCTATCAGTGTGTATCAGCCTGTGTGTCTATCAGTGCGTATCAGTGTCTGTGTGTCTATCAGTGTCTATCAGTGTGTATATCAGTGTTTCCCTCCGTGTGTGTGCATCAGTGATTATCTGTGTATGTATCAGTGTAGTGTGTATCTGTCTCTGTGTGTGCATCTTTGTGTATAATCTATCTGTGTGTGTGTGTGTGTGCATTGTCCCAAATCTGGAGATTTCCCTCCAGTCCTCTGAGGTGTTCAACTCCCTCTTGAAGCTGAGCCGAACCCTTTTCAAAACATGGCAGCATCTGTAAGGAGAGAAAAGGGGTGACGTTTCAAATCCAGATGACGCTTTGTCAAAGCTTTGAGCTTTGAGCTTCAACAAACGGCCATCTGAACTTAAAATGTCAGCTCTTTTCTCTCCTGCAGATGCTGCCAGACCTACTGAGATTTTCTAGCGTGTCCTCTTTTGATTTCAGATTCCAGCATCTGCAGACATTTGCTTTTATCCTTTTATAAACATAATCCATCACCGCATAGAGATAACACGGGCACTGATACACACAGAATGAGAGAGACAGAGAGAGAGAGAGGCAGATAGAGTGAGAGAGACACAGAGAGAGAGAGAGAGAGGCAGACAAAGAGAGGCAGACGAAGCGAGAGAGAGAGAGAGAGCGAGAGAGAGAGAGAGAGAGAGAGCAAGTGTCAGACCGAGTGAGAGTGAGTGAGAGCCAGAGCGAGAGAGAGAGAGAGCGAGAGAGAGAGAGAGAGAGAGAGAGCGAGAGAGAGAGAGAGAGAGAGCAAGTGTCAGACCGAGTGAGAGTGAGTGAGAGCCAGAGCGAGAGAGAGAGAGAGAGAGAGAGAGTGACAGAGAGAGCTAGAGGCGGCAGAAACAGTGAAATCCACCCCCACTCCCCCGAGCGATTAGCGTGACAAAATTCTGAAGTTCGAAAACTGAATTGTAAAGACCTCTGTGCATTCTATTTAATAATTAGGCTCATTGCTCTGTCTCACACTCCTGTTATTTTGGATATAAACAAACTGACAGACCGTTTCATTGTACAGAATTCATTTTATCTTTGTCACCCACCAAAGAGTTAACATATTTGTGACGAATTGCAAAGCTTAGCTATTTTAACCACAGGTCTTCAAACTCCAACCCCCACCTCGTTTGGGGCAATCAAGAGATAACAACACACGTGAGTGTGGCCTGTGGAACAGGCCTCAGTTCATCATCCTCCACTGGAGAAAAGCACTGGTCCAAGGTTCCCGAGTCATCAAAAGTTAAATTCCTGGGGAGAAGAAATAGAGAATAATAATTAATTAAATACAAGAAAACGTTTAAATTAAACACCCAGCTCATCAACAATGGGTGGAATCACACAGACCCAACTCATCACCAATGGGGGCATCACACAACACAGCTGATCGCCAATGGGGAAATTGCACAGACCCAGCTCATCACAGAAGGAGGGAATAACACAGACACAGCTCATCACCACTGGGAGGAATCACACAGAACAAGCCCATCACCAATGGGGGAATCAAACAGACCCAGCTCATCCCGAGTGGGGGGAATCACACAGACACAGCTCATCGCCAATGGGGGGAATCACACCGACCCCGCTCATCACCAATGGGGGGAAATCACACAGAGCCAGCTCGTCGCCAATGGGGGGAATCATACAGATCCGTCTCATCGGCAAGTGGGGGAATCACACAGACTCAGTCCATCGCCAATGGGGAAAACACCCAGACCCAGCTCATCGCCAATGGAGGGAATCACACAGATCCAGCTCATCGGCATTTCGGGAATCACACAGAGCTGGCTCATCACCAGTGGAGGGAAACACACAGACGCGGCTCATCGGTAATGGGCTGGCCAGCGATCAAGCTGTCTGGCAAACTGCTGGCTGACAGATCTGGGCCGCTGCACATGCACAGAGTTCAGAAACTGTCAGACTCCGGCCTCAATAGGCCCCAGCCCGCGATATTTTCATGATTTTCACAATTGTGGCCTCTGCGTTCCACAGACTGTGAGAAGTTCGAGTCTGAACTCCCACTGAAAATAAACAGCGTGATTTACACCAGTTTTCCAGCCAATTCAGCACTTAGAGTTTTGTTGTGAGAATCGCCCCCTGGGACTTTTATCAGCTCGATTGTCAACTTATTTTCCCAAAGGTAGGGGAGTCTAAAACTAGAGACATAGGTTTAAGGTTAGAGGGGAGAGATATAAAAGGATCCAGAGGGGAATTTTTTTTCACACAGAGGGTGATGAGTGTCTGGAACATGTTGCCAGAGGGAATAGCAGGGGTGGGCACAATTTTTTTTTCAAAAGCAATTAGACAGTTACATGGGTAAGATGGGTAAGATGGGTACAGAGGGATATGGGCAAAATGCGGGCAATTTGGATTAGCTGTTATAATTATGTTTATAATTCGATATTTTATTATTTTGAATCATGTAAATACAAAGAAGCAGAATTTTAAACAGAAGACCATTCTTTGTGAATGTTACAAGGAGAGGATGCAGAACATGGTGTTACAGTCATAGCTAGGGTGGAGAGAAAGATCAATTTAATATGAGGTAAGTCTGATGGCAGCAGGGAAGACATTGTTCTTGAGTCGGTTGGTGCGTGTTCTCAGACTGTTTATCTTTTTTCCAGCTGGAAAAAGGTGGAAGAGAGTATGCCCGGGGTACGTGGGGACCTTGATGCTGCTGGTTTCTTTTCCGAGGCAGTGGGAAGTGTAGACAGAGTCAATGGATGGATGGCTGGTTTGTGTGATGGAGTTGGCTACGTTCGTGAACGTTCATTCAGGGGAATTCAGGGTAAATATGTGGGGTCGCGGGGATAGGGCCTGGGTGGGGTTGCCGTTGGTGTAGGCTCGATGGACTGAACTGCCTCCTTCTGCACTTTAGGGATCTATGATCTATCTATAAAATGCCCAGACCGATAGTAATAAGGATGTGATGCCCTGAATAAATCAGCTATTGAGACAAATGATGATTTCCAAGTGATTATTTTCAAATAATTTTAAAGCAAATCTGTGTCATTCACAGCAGAAGGCACAGTATTGAATCGTGGCAAATATTTATTTTCTTGTCATAATCATCGATAGACGCAGAACAACTTGTTGATTCTTTTAGATCGAGGCTTCGGATCCAGTGGCGTGCAGTTCGAAATTAATGTTTGTAAATCTTTGTAACCCGACCCTGATTCACTGCTTGTGAATGAATCAGAGAAATATCCAGGAAAGGTTCAATTACACATCAGTTTAAAGTTTATTTATTTGTAACACAAGTAGCGTGTGCGGAACGGGAACACAGTGGTTAGCACTTCTGCCTCATAGTTCCAGGGACCCAGGTTCGATAACAGCCTCGGGCACCTCTCTGTGTGGAGTCTGTATGTTCTCACTGCGCCTGTGTGGGTTTTCTCTGGGTGCTCTGATTTCCTCCCACACTCCAAAGATGTGCGTGTTCGGTGGGTTGGCCAAGCTAAATTGCCCCTTAGTGTCCAAAGATATGCAGGTTAGGTGGATTGCCTATGTTCAATATCCCCTTAGTGTCCAGGGATGTGCAGGTTAGAAGGATTAACCCCGTTAAATTGCCCCTTAGTGTCCAAAGATGTGCAGGTTTGGTGGACGGCCTGTGCCAAATTGCCCCTTAGTGTCCAAAGATGTGCAGGTCAGCAGGATTAGTACTGTTAAAGTGCCCCTTGGTGTCCAAAGATGTGCGGAGTAGAAGGATTAGCCCTGTTAAATTGCGCCTTAGTGTCCAGGGATGTCCAGGTTCGAAGTACTGGCCATGCTAAACGAACCCTCAGTGTCAGGGATCCAGCAGGACAAATACGGGGGGATTTGGAGTTGGAGCCTGGATGGGATTGTTGTCGGTACAGGTTCAATGGGCTGAATGACCTCCTCATGCACTGCAGTGATTCTCTGATTATCTGATTAATTCAGCATTCAAATTAAAACTCCAGTACTTGGTATGGCTCGTGCTCTGCCACAGACCGCAAGAAACTACAAAGGATCATGAATGAAGCCCAGTCAATCGCACAAACCAGTCTTGCATCCATTGACTATCTCTAAACTTCCTGCTTCCTTGACAAAGCAGCCAGCAAAATCAAGGACCCCACACACCCCGGACATTCTTTCTTCATCCTTCTTATGTCGGAAAAAATATATAAAAGTCTGAATTCACGTACCAACCGACTCAAGAATAGAATCATTCAGGACATTTAAAGTGTTCAAGTTTATTTATTACTGCCACAAGGAGGCTGAAATTAACATTACAATGAAGTTACTGTGAAAATCCCCTAGTCGCCACACTCCGACGCCAGTTCGGGTACACTAAGGGAGAATTTAGCATGGCCAATGCACCCGAACCAGCACGTCTTTCGGACTGTGGGAGGAAAGTGAAATGCTGGACTTGGCTGAAGTTGCTGAAATCGAATCAATGATCAATATTCAAAAAAATATAAGAGGAAGTAACATAGAAGAGGGAATATATACAGGGTTCTGCGAAAGAGCAGGGGGAGAAGATTAATGAGATCGTTATTACAAAGAACGAGCATCAATAGATTGGTCGCATTGTCTGCCATTTCCAATGTCGTTCACACTCAAAAGATGTCACATGAACATAAATAAAAGGGTTCAGGTCTCCCGCGTCCTGACATTTCTTTCTTTCCAAGTGTTCGAGCAAAATGCTAAGTAACCTGAAATCAAACAATTTTGAATAGAAAGTTGCATGTGTTGTAAGGGATGCGCCCGTTTATGGATCATAAATTTAAAGAAGCTTTGTAAAATGCAATGAATGTTATTTAATTCCACCTGGACAGATAACATGAACACAAGTGTATTTGTTCACAGGTTATGCGTATGGATATGGTAATAGCTTTGAATTATATTCCCTTCATTGTATGTGCTCGTTTTACCAAACGGAATAAAGACAAAAATATTATTAATGTACAAATACAAATTCCCTTGCTGTACCTTTCTTGATTTAAAGTTTAAGGTCAATTTATTAGTGTTACAGTAGGCTTACATTAACACTGCAATGAAGTTACTGTGAAAATACCCTTATCGTCACACTCTGGCACATGTCCGGTGACACTGAGGGAGAATTTAGCTTAGTCGAAGCATCTAACCAGCAAGTCATTCGGACATTGATTTGATTTATTTTTGTCACATGTATTAGTATAATTTGAAAATTATTGTTTCTCGCACACTTTTCACCAAAGCATATCGTTCATATTGGGATAAAGGGGGAGGTGGCTAGATGGGTGGAGAACTGGCTTATTCACAGAAGACAGAGGGTGGTAGTGGAAGGGTCTTTTTCCGGCCGAATGCCTGTGACTTGTGTTGTTCTGCAGGGCTCTGTATTGGGACCTCTGCTGTTCTTGATTTATAGAAACGATCTGGAAGAAGGTGGACCTGGGGTCATCAGTAATTTTGCGGACGACACGAAAGTGGCTGGTCTTGCAGATAGTGAGGAACATTGTCACAGGCTACAGAAGGATATAGATAGGCTGGAAATTTGGGCAAAGAAATGGCAGATGGAGTTCAATCCAGATGAATGCGAAGTGATGCATTTTGGTAGAACTAACGTTGGCGGGAGCTATGCGATAAATGGCAGAACCATAAGGGGTGTAGATACGCAGAGGGACCTGGGTGTGCAAGTCCACAGATCCTTGAAGGTGACGTCACAGGTGGAGAAGGTAGTGAATAAGGCATATGACATGCTTGCCTTTATAGGACGGTGCGTAGAGTATAAACGTTGGGGTCTGATGTTGCAGATGAATAGAACGTTGGTTCGGCCGCATTTGGAATACTGCGTCCAGTTCCGGTCGCCACACTACCGGAAGGGCGTGGAGGCTTTAGAGAGAGTGCAGAGGAGATTTACCAGGATGTTACCTGGTATGGAAGGGCTTAGCTATGAGGAGAAATTGGATAAACTGGGGTTGTTCTCACTGAAAGACGGAGGATGAGGGGTGACCTAATAGAGGTGTCTAAAATTATGAAAGGCATAGATAGGGTGAACGGTGGGAAGCTTTTTTCCAGATCAGTGGTGACGTTCACGAGGGGTCATATGTTCAAGGTGAGGGTGGCGGGGGGGGCGGGGGGGGGTTTAACACGGATATCACAAGGACGTATTTTACACAGAGGGTGGAGGGGGCCTGGAATGCGCTGCCGGGCAAGGTGGTGGAGGCAGACACACTGGGAACGTTTAAGACTTATCTCGATAGCCATATGAACGGAGTGGGAACAGAGGGATACAAAATAATGGTCGGGTGAGAGTCGTAGCAGACATGGCAAATTTCCTTAGCCTCCCGAGAAAGTGAAGGAGTTGGGTCTTTCTTAACTAAAGCGTCGGCATGGAGGGACCAGGGTAGGTTGTTGGTGATCTGGACAACTGGAAACGTGAAGCTTTTGACCATTTCCACTTCATTCCCATTGATGTAGACAGGGGCATGTCCTCCAATGCGCTTCCTGAAGTCGATGACTATCTCCTTCATTTGACTGACATTGAGGAAAATATTATTGTCATCGGACCATTTCACCAGATTCCTTGTCTCATTCCTGTCTCTGTCCCGTCATCAGCAAACCTGAAAATCCAGTTGGAGGTGAATTTGTCCACAAAGTCGTCAGTTAGAAGGGGTATAAGGGGCTGAGGACACAGCCGTGTGGGCACCGGTGCTGAGGATGATCGTGGAGGAGGTGTTGTTGCCTATCATTTCTGACTGGGGTCAGTGGGTGATGAAGTCTACGATCCAGTTGCAGAGGGAGGAGCCGAGCACCAGGTCATGGAGTTTGGTGATGAAGTATTATTCATGTATAAATACAAATCCCTTTAAGCTACCAGATCATCATTCATTGATTTTTACGTAGGTGTTATAATTGCAAGGTGGAGAATCAAAGTTGTCGATTAAATTAAATGCAGATTGTTTTGCGAATTTGATCTTAATTTGGGGAGCAAATATTTGAAAAACATTCATAGAATCATCATTCCACAGTGCAGAAGGAGACCATTGGGCCCATTGAGTTTGCACCGACCACAATCCCACCCAGGCCCTATCCCCATAACCCCATGCATTTACCCGAGCTAGTCACCTGACACTAAGGGGCAATTCAGCATGACCAATCTGCCTAACCTGCACATTTTGCAGTGTGGAAGGAAGCCAGAGCACCCGGAGGAAACCCACGCAGCCAAGGGGAGAAGATGCAGACTCCATACAGGCAGTGAACTGAAGCTACTCCCTGCCCATTGAGGAAAAGAGCTGGCCCACATGTATGAGGACGAGTCGTGTTGACCTCGCCGGTTTTCTGAAGGCCATTGTGGACACTGAGCAAGGTCGAGGGCAATGGTATGTTCCCCTTGGGTAATGCCCACCGGGCAGTACCAGTAGTGGGGCATGAGGTGGCAGGTTCTACAGGAGGAGGGCCTGAACGTAGCGAGGCCTACGGGCCATGGTGTGCAGGAGCGGGACCTGCAGGGGCTGGACCTGCAGGGGCGGGAGCTGAAGGGGCAGGAGCTGAAGGTAGGGAGGGGTGCCTCGCTGCCTCTCTGCAGGCACAGTGGGTTAGGTAGGCTGGTCTCGCTGCCTCTTTGCATTCACAGCGGGTTTGGGAGGGGGTTTCTCGCTGCCTCTCTGCATGCACAGTGGGGTAGGAGGGGGTATCAATCCCTCTCTGCATGCACAGTGGGGTAGGGAGGGGGTTTCGCTGCCTCTCTGCATTCACAGTGGGTTAGTGAAGGGGCGTCGTTGCCTCTCTTCTTGCAAGTGGTGTGGGGGAAGGGGGGGTGGGTGATAGGTCCAGGTGGCGGGTGTGGGATTATATCCGGTCGGGGTCTCCTTACAAAGAGCTGTGGCCCCCGGACTATCTGGGGGCAGCTGCTGTGTTGAAGCGAGCTGCAGCAGCAGAGAGCTGACAGATGTCTCTCTCAGACCAGGCAGCTCACTGCTGGCTTCAATTGTGCATTTACAACCCCATAGGTTTGGTACATGGTCGGTATCCCAGCCAGCGCTGTAAGAGCTGCAAGTGATGGCGCCATTGCTGAGGGTGGTCTAACAGCCATCGAGATTTTCTATTAAGAAACTCCTGGATGAGTACATTGGACTTAATAGGATGGAGGGTTATAGGTAGGCCCAAAAAGGTAGGGATATGTTCGGCACAACTTGTGGTGTCGAAGGGCCTGTTTTGTGCTGTAGTTTTCTATGTTTCTATGAGATTTAACAGCACAATATGAGGCCCTTCGGCTCCTTATGTCTGAACTGGTCATCAAACACCTATCCAATGAAATCCCATTTTCCAGCACTCGATCCACAGCCTTGTATGCTCTGGCGTTTGAATTGATGACCTAAATGCCTCTTGTGGTTGTTCCTGCTGCTACCACGCTTTCAGACCGTGAGCTGCAGATCCCAGCACCCTGTGGATGGAAACATCTTTCCTCAAATCGACACAAAAACCTGTCCTTTACCTTAAATCCTCGCCCCTCTGGTTATTGACACCTCTACTGAAGGGAAAATGTTTCTTCCTATCTGTGTGCAGCATAATTTTGTACATATCACTCAGATCCCCTCCCCCACCGCCCACATGAAACCAATCCCCACCACCACCCACTACACCCACTCCCCCTCCACCCCTCTAAGTTAAAAAAACAGCCTCTCTTCACTGCTGAAACTCTCCAGCCCAGGCAGCTTCTTGGTGAATCTCCTCTCCACCGTCTCCTTTGCAATTAAATCCGGCCTGTTGTGTGATGACCAGAGCTGCACACAGTTCTCTTGCTCTGGTCTGACCAGCATTTTATAAACTTCCATCGTAATCTCCGAGCTCTTATATTCTATGCTGCGACTGCTAAAGGCAAGTATCCTACACGTCGTCCTCACCACCTCATCTCCCTGTCTTGCCGGCTTCAGGATCTGCATATATGCACCCCAACTTCATTCTAGTCCTCTGCTCTTCCTCACACTCGACCGGACATTGTGCATTTCCTTGCCCTGATCGTCGTCCCAAAGGCATCGCCTCACATTTTTCAGTTTTAAATTTCATTTTCCCATTTGACCAGCCTGTCCGTTTCCTGGACACGGTGGCACAGTGGTTAGCGCTGCTGCTCTGCAGCGTCAAGGACGCGTGTTCGATTCCTGGCTTGGGTCACTGTCTGTGTGGAGTTTGCACATTTTCCCCGTGTCTGCATGGGTTTCCTCCGGGTGCTCCAGTTTCCTCCCACATTGAAAGACGTATGGGTTAGGTGGATTGGACAGGCTATATAGACCTTAGTGTCAGGGATATTCGCGAGGGTAAATTAATGGGGTTTTGGGAAAAGGGCCTGGGTGGGATTGTGGTCAGTGCCGACTCGATGGGCCGAATAGCCTCCTTCTGCACTGTAGGATTATATGATTCCTGTAATCTAAGGCTGTCCTCCTCAATATTTACCACACCACCAATTTTTGTATCATCTGTGAACTTACTGACCATACCTCACACATTCATGTCTGGACCATCAATGTACACTTCAATCAGCAAGGGACCCAGCATCGATCCCTGTGGATCTCCCACTCACCTGACGAAGGAGCAGCGCCCCGAAAGCTAGTGGCGTTTGCTACCAAATAAACCTGTTGGACTTTAACCTGGTGTTGTTAGACTCCTTACTGTGTTTACCCCAGTCCAACGCCGGCATCTCCACATCATGACATGTATTCGTATACAGTGAAAAGTATTGCTCAATGAATGCGATACAGACAAAGCATACCGTACATAAAGGAGGAGAGAGTGCTGATGTAATGTTGCAGTCATAGCTAGGGTGCAGAAAAAGAACATCTTAATGCGATGCAGGTCCAAACAAACGTATGTGCTACTGGTGGCTACTGGTGGCCACAATGCTATGGTCTCCTCTCCAGTGTGCAGTCCTGTGTAAGTATAATAGAGTCGGAACTGTTTAGGCATCAGGATCTCCCTCTGCCAACTGTTACTATTGGCCAGAAGAAAGGGTGAAACCAGCACTGTTTGGTACCAGCTCTGCTGCAGGGGTTGTCATTAAGCTGTCTGAGGGACAACAGATCACCACCTACAGGACTCCAGTCTGTATTTTCTGTCAGGGTTCACACCCTCTTCCTTCTTACCCTCCAAATCCCCCACAAGAAAGAGGGGCTATTTACCTGTAACTGAGTGAAGGTCAATGTTGTGGACTCCCCGGAAAATGCTCACTGAAGTGTAAACATTGTGTCGCTACCATGGAGCAGCACGGTGACACAATGGTTATCACTGCTGACTCACAGTAGCAGGGACCTGGGTTCAATTCCAAGCATGAGTAACTGTGTGGAGTTTGGACCTTCTTCCCGTGTCTCTGTGGCTTTCCTCCGGATGCCCCACTTTCCTCTCACACTGCAAAAGATGCGCCGGATTTTAAAAAAAAATAGATTTAATTCTTCTGTGTGTGTGTGTTAAAAATTTTAACCCATCCTCAGTCTAAATGGTAATTGCTTCATTTGAATCACATTTAATTTTAGTCTTTATTTCCCTTCCTGACAGTGAACATAATCACAATTGTAACACTGACGAGCAGACACTGTGGTCTGTCCAAATGTGTCACTCGTAACCTGGTGGCCATGGCAATTGGGGATTTGCTGTTCATTATCCTCTAACTGATATTGAGACACATTCCCATTGTTTATTGGAAACAGATTTATTTCCTGCGCTGGGTCCCCGTGTGTAAGATCCACGCCGTCCTGCTTTATGCAGCCACTGACTGTTCTGTCTGGTTCACCGTCACTTTCACCTTTGATCGATTTGTGGCCATTTGCTGCCCCAAGCGGAAAAGTAAATACTGCAGTGAGAAATCGGCGGCTGTGGTTCTGGGAACAGTGACGATGCTGAGCTGTTTAAATAACATTTTCTGGTATTTTGTGTTATCAAATACATATACACTGGGGAACTTCCCCTGGATTTGTGAATACATGTTCTGTTCTTGGCGGTCTGGACGACAATCGAGTGATTCCACCACATTCTAACCCCGTGTGTCCCATTCGTCCTGATTCTGCTACTCAATGCAGGAGACTCCGGACACACAGCAATGGGGAGAATCCCAGCGAACCAGAGATGGAGAGTCGCAGGAAATCCATAATTTTACTGTTTGTTATCTCAGCCAATTTCATCCTCTTATGGTCAACATTAATGGTATTTTCAATAAGGCTTTGGATGTCTAAATTGAGCTTTTCGGTACATTTAGATATTTTCGTTCTGGAATTGGGTCTCATGCTGCAACTCACAATTTGCTGTACAAACACTTCTATGTATGCTGTGACACAGAGTCACTTCAGACAGCAGCTGAAAAATCTGCTGAAATATCCCCTTATTGCAATTCTTCAACTCATTGTTGAATCAGATGGAGCTCTGGAGGGATATAGAGAGAGTAGGAAAAAACTCAAACGGGGAGTTAGAAGGGCAAAAAGAGGTCACGAAAGGTTCTTGGCAGACAGGATTAGCGAGAATCCTAAGGCATTTTATTCATATGTTAGGAACAAAAGAGTTGTTAGGGAAAAAGTCGGACCACTCAGGGACAAAGGAGGGGAAATATGCTGAGAACCCAAGGGAATAGGGGAGATCCTAAATTAATACTTTGCATCGGTATTCACAAAGGAGAGGGACTTGTTGACTGGGAGTGTCTCAGAGGGAGGTGTTGATCCGTTAGAGAGAATCCTCATTGCAAGGGAGGAAGTATTAGGTTTTTTAGGTAACATTAAAACTGACAAATCCCCAGGGCCTGGTGGCATCTATCCTAGACTGCTCAGGGAGACAAGAGACGTAATATTTGTCTCTTAATTGGACACAGGTGAGGTCCCTGAGGATTGGGGGATAGCGAATGTGGTACCGGTATTTAAGAAGTGTAGCAGGGATAACCCGGGTAATTATAGGTCAGTTAGCTTGACGTCCGTGGTAGGGAAGTTGTTGGAGGGGATTCTGAGATACAGGGTCTATGCACATTTAGAACGCAACAATCTCATTTGTGACAGACAGCATGGTTTTGTAAGAGGGAGGTCGTGCCTTACAAATTCGGTGAAGTTTTTTGAGGAAGTGACAAAAACGGTTGACAAAGGAAAGGCCGTGGATGTCGTCTGTATGGATTTCAGTAAGGCATTTGACAAAGTCCCTCATGGCAGGTTGGTTAAGAAGGTTAAGTCTCATGGGATTCAAGGAGAGATGGCTAGATGGGTAGAGAACTTGCTTGGCCGCAGGAGACAGAGGGTAGCAGTCAAAGGGTATTTTTCCGGCTGGAGGTCTGTGACCTGTGGTGTTCCGCAGGGCACTGTACTGGGACCTCTGCTATTTGTGATATATATAAATGATTTGGAAGAAGGCGTAACTGGTGTAATGAGCAAGTTTGCGGATGACACGAAGGTGGCTGGACTTGTGGATAGCGATGAACATTGTCGGACAATCCAGCAGGATATAGATCGGCTGGAGAATTGGGCGAAGAAATGGCAGGTAGAATTTAATCCAGTTAAGTGCGAAGTGATGCATTTTGGAAGAACTAATGTAGGGCGGAGTTATACAATAAATGGCAGAGCCATCAAGAGTACAGAAACACAGAGGGACCGAGGAATGCAAGTCCACAAATCCAATCCAAGAGGGACCTTGGTGTGCAAGTCCACAAAGGTGGCAGCACAGGTGGAGAAGGTGGTGAAGAAGGAATATGGTATGCTTGCCTTTATAGGACGGGGTATAGAGAACAAAAGCTGGAGTCTGATGTTGCAGTTGTATAGCACGCTGGTTAGGCCACATTTGGAGTACTGCGTCCAGTTCTGGTCGCCGTACTTTGCCGGAAGGACGTGGAGGCTTTTGAGAGAGTGCAGAAAAGGTTTACCAGGATGTTGCCTGGTATGGAGGGTCTTAGCTATGAGGAGGTTGGGGAAACTGGGCTATTCTCCCTGGAAAGACGGAGAATCAGGGGAGTCCTAATAGAGGTGTACCAAATTATGATGGGTATAGATAGGGTGAACAGTGGGAAGCTTTTTCCCAGGTCGGAGATGATGATCACGAAGAGTCACGGGCTCAAGTTGAGAGGGGTGAGTTTTAACTCAGATATCAGAGAGACGTTTTTTACACAGAGGGTGGTGGGTGCCTCTAATGTGCTGCCAAGTAGGGTGGCGGACACGCTGGCATAGTTTAAGACTTACCTGGATAGTTACATGAGCAGTCTGGGAATGGAGGGATACAAACGAATGGTCGAGTTTGACCAATGAGCAACAGAGGTTTGGAGTGCCGAAGGGCCTGTTTCCTGTGCTGTACTGTTCTTTGTTCTTTGTTCAATAAACCCTGCAACTACAAGATCCCTGATTCTTCCTATTCGACATTCAAACTGTAAATCACCAAACAGCCTCACAGAGGCAGAAAGCGTGACAGATAGAGAGAGAGAGGGCAGTGAGAGCAACAGTGAGAGTGACAGAGAGTCAAAGATTGACACAGAGAGGGAAGGGCATAAAGACATGGAGTGTCACAGATTTCGAAAGAGATTCTAACAGATACAGTGAAAGAAAAAGAGAGAGCGAGAGAGAGAGAGAGACAGAGACAGAGAGAAAGGACAGAGACAGATAGGGACTCTCACAGAGCGAGAAAAACAGGGATAGATTTTGGGGGAAATGGGGAGGGAGATGGACAGGGAATGAGAAAGGGAGACAGAGGGAGACAGATGGGAGAACGTAAAGAGAGAGGGAGACTCAGACGGAAATGGAGACAGAAAGGGAGGCAGAGAGAAACAGATACAGAGACAGAGAGCGTCAGTGAATTTGAAACAGTGAAACTGAATGAGTACAATGCACACAGCAAGAGCAAAATACAGAGCGAGGTAGAGAGAGAGAGAGAAAGAAAGAAAGAGAAAGAAGAAAAAGGGGACAGAGAAGGAGAGGGAGAAGGAGAGTAAGACTGAGAGGGGGGAGGAGACACAGAGGAAGAGTGTAGAGAGAAGGTGAATGAGGGAGATGCAGAGAGACAGTAAGAGAAACAGAGAATAAGGTGGGTGAGCTTGCAGCATGGGTTGGTACCTGGGACTTCAATGTTGTGGCCATCTCGGAGACATGGATAGAGCAGGGTCAGGAATGGTTGTTGCAGGTTCCGGGGTTTAGATGTTTCAGTAGAGCAGGGAAGGTGGCAAAATAAGTGGAGGTGTGGCATTGTTAGTCAAGGACAGTATCACGCTGGCGGGAAGGACATTTGATGAGAACTCATCTACTCAGGTACTATGGGCTGAGGTTAGAAACAGGAAAGGAGAGGTCACCCTGTTGTTATTTTTCTATAGGCCTCCTAAAAGTTCCAGAGATGGAGAGGAAAGGATTGCATGGATGATTCTCGACAGCAGTGAAAGTAACAGGGTAGTTGTTATGGGGGACTTTAGCTTTGCAAATATTGACTGGAAAAGCTATAGTTCGAGTACTTTAGAGGGGTCAGTTTTTGTCCAATGTGTGCAGAAAGGCCTCCTGACACAGTTTTGGAGGGAGGGGAGCACTTTGGTGATAGTGACCACAATTCGGTTACGTTTACTTTAGCGATGGAAAGGAATAGATGTATACCGAAGGGCAACAGTTATAGCTGGGGGAAAGGACATTATGATGCGATTAGGCGGGATTTCGGAGGCATAGGTTGGGGAAGGAAACTGCAGGGGATGGGCACAATTGAAATGCGGAGGTTGTTCAAGGAACAGCTACTCGGTGTCCTTGATATGTATGTACCTGTCAGGCAGGGAGTAAGTGGTCGAGTGAGGGAACCGTGGTTTACTGAAGAAGTTGAATCTCTTGTGAAGAGGAAGAAGGAGACTTATGTGAAGATGAGACGTGAAGGCTCAGGTAGGGCGCTTGAGGGTTACAAGTTTTTCCGGAAGGACCTAAAGATGGAATTAAGAAGACCCAGGAGGGAACATGAGAAGCCTTTGGCAGGTCGGATCAAAGAAAACCCTGAAGCTTTTGCTTCAGCACTGACACTCTAACAGTGTGGCACTCCCTCAGTACTGACACTTTGACAGTGCGGAACTCCTTCAGCACTGACCCTCTGACAGCACGGCACTCCCTCAGTATGGACCCGCTGACAGTGTAGCACTCCCTCAGCACTGACTCTCTGACAGTGCAGCACTCCCTCAGCACTGGCTTTCTGACAGTGCGGCACTCCCTCAGTACTGACCCTCTGACAGTGCAGCACTCCTTCAGCACTGACACTCTGACAGTGCGGCATTCCCACAGTACTGACCCTCTGACAGTGCAGCACTCCCTCAGTACTGACCCTCTGACAGTGCAGCACTCCCTCAGTACTGACCCTCTGACAGTGCAGCACTCCCTCAGCACTGACCCTCTGGCCGTGCCGCACTGCCGCAATCTGACCCTCTGACAGTGCAGCACTCCCTCAGCACTGACCCTCTGACAGTGCGGCACTCTCTCAATCTGACCCTCTGACAGCGCAGCACTCCCTCAGCACTGACTCTCTGACAGTGCAGCACTCCCTCAGCACTGGCTTTCTGACAGTGCGGCACTCCCTCAGTACTGACCATCTGACAGTGCAGCACTCCTTCAGCACTGACACTCTGACAGTGCGGCATTCCCACAGTACTGACCCTCTGACAGTGCAGCACTCCCTCAGTACTGACCCTCTGACAGTGCAGCACTCCCTCAGTACTGACCCTCTGACAGTGCAGCACTCCCTCAGTACCGACCCTCTGACAGTGCAGCACTCCCTCAGTACTGACACTCTGACAGTGCAGCACTCCTTCAGCACTGACCCTCTGACAGTGCAGCACTCCCTCAGTACGGACACTCTGACAGTGCGGCACTCCCTCAGCACTGATCCTCTGGCAGTGCAGCACTCCCTGAGTACTGCCCCTCTGACAGTGCAGCACTCCCTCAGCACTGACCCTCTGACAGTGCGGCACTCCCTCAGCACTGACCCTCTGGCAGTGCGGCACTCCCTCAATCTGACCCTCTGACAGTGCAGCACTCCCTCAGAACTGACCCTCTGACAGTGCAGCACTCCCTCAGCACTGACCCTCTGACAGTGCGGCACTCCCTCAGCACTGACCCTCTGGCAGTGCGGCCCTCCCTCAATCTGACCCTCTGACAGTGCAGCACTCCCTCAGTACTGACCCTCTGACAGTGCAGCACTCCCTCAGTACTGACCCTCTGACAGTGCAGCACTCCCTCAGCACTGACCCTCTGGCCGTGCCGCACTGCCGCAATCTGACCCTCTGACAGTGCAGCACTCCCTCAGCACTGACCCTCTGACAGTGCGGCACTCTCTCAATCTGACCCTCTGACAGTGCAGCACTCCCTCAGCACTGACTCTCTGACAATGCAGCACTCCCTCAGCACTGGCTTTCTGACAGTGCGGCACTCCCTCAGTACTGACCATCTGACAGTGCAGCACTCCTTCAGCACTGACCCGCTGACAGTGCGGAACACCTTCAGCACTGACCTTTTGACAGGGCAGCACTCCGTGAGCACTGACCCTCTGACAGTGCGGAACTCCTTCAGCCCTGACCCTCTGACACTGCAGCACTCGTTCAGTGCTGACCCTCTGACTGTGCAGCACTCCCTCAGTACTGACCCTCTGACAGTGCAGCACTCCCTCAGTACCGACCCTCTGACAGTGCAGCACTCCCTCAGTACTGACACTCTGACAGTGCAGCACTCCTTCAGCAATAACCCTCTGACAGTGCAGCACTCCCTCAGAACGGACACTCTGACAGTGCGGCACTCCCTCAGCACTGATCCTCTGGCAGTGCAGCACTCCCTGAGTACTGCCCCTCTGACAGTGCAGCACTCCCTCAGCACTGACCCTCTGACAGTGCGGCACTCCCTCAGCACTGACCCTCTGGCAGTGCGGCACTCCCTCAATCTGACCCTCTGACAGTGCAGCACTCCCTCAGTACTGACCCTCTGACAGTGCAGCACTCCCTCAGCACTGAACCTCTGACAGTGCGGCACTCCCTCAGCACTGACCCTCTGGCAGTGCGGCACTCCCTCAATCTGACCCTCTGACAGTGCAGCACTCCCTCAGTACTGACGCTCTGACAGTGCAGCACTCCCTCAGCACTGACCCGCTGACAGTGCGGAACACCTTCAGCACTGACCTTATGACAGAGCAGCACTCCGTGAGCACTGACCCTCTGACAGTGCGGAACTCCTTCAGCCCTGACCCTCTGACACTGCAGCACTCGTTCAGTGCTGACCCTCTGACTGTGCAGTAATTCCTCAGCACTGACCCTCTGACAGTGCGGCACTCCCTCAGTACTATCCTTCTGACAGTGCGGCGATCTCTCATTCCTAACCGTCTGACAGTGTGGCACTCCCTCAGTATTGACCCTTTGACAGTGCAGCACTCCCTCAGCACTGACCCTCTGACAGTGCAGCACTCCTTCAGCACTGACCCTCTGACAGTGCAGCACTCCCTCAGTACCGACCCTCTGACAGTGCGGCACTCCCTCAGTACTGACCCTCTGACAGTGCAGCAGTCCCTCAGTACTGACACTCTGACAGTGCAGCACTCCTTCAGCACTGACCCTCTGACAGTGCAGCACTCCCTCAGTACGGACACTCTGACAGTGCGGCACTCCCTCAGCACTGATCCTCTGGCAGTGCAGCACTCCCTGAGTACTGCCCCTCTGACAGTGCAGCACTCCCTCAGCACTGACCCTCTGGCAGTGCGGCACTCCCTCAATCTGACCCTCTGACAGTGCAGCACTCCCTCAATACTGACACTCTGACAGTGCAGCACTCCCTCAGCACTAACCCGCTGACAGTGCGGAACACCTTCAGCACTGACCTTATGACAGGGCAGCACTCCGTCAGCACTGACCCTCTGACAGTGCGGCACTCCTTCAGCCCTGACCCTCTGACACTGCAGCACTCGTTCAGTACTGACCCTCTGACTGTGCAGTACTTCCTCAGCACTGACCCTCTGACAGTGCGGCACTCCCTCAGTACTATCCTTCTGACAGTGCGGCGATCTCTCAGTCCTGACCGTCTGACAGTGTGGCACTCCCTCAGTATTGACCCTTTGACAGTGCAGCACTCCCTCAGTACTGATCCTCTGACAGTACAGCACTCTCTCAGTTCTGACCCTCTGACAGTGTGGCACTCCCTCAAAACTGATCCTCCGACCGTGCAGCAATCCCTCTGCCCTGACCCTCTGACAGTGTGGCCTCAGTAGTGCACCAGTGTTAGCCTCAAGTGTTCAGGTCACTGGAACATTCCCAGTGAATTATCACTGCGAAGCAGAGACAAAACACACTGTGAAAAGCAAGGGAAGAGACAGAGCCAGGAAAATGATTGAAAAGGTAACTTGCCGGTATTCAGGAACATTCAATACTAAAATTGGAACGATACAGAGAAGATTAGCATGGCCCCTGCGCAAGGATGACACGCAAATTCGTGAAGCGTTTCGGGCGGCACGGTAGCACAGTGGTTAGCACTGCTGCTTCACAGCTCCAGGGTCCCGGGTTCGATTCCCGGCTCAGGTCACTGTCTGTGTGGAGTTTGCACATTCTCCTCGTGTCTGCGTGGGTTTCCACCGGGTGCTCCGGTTTCCTCCCACATCCAAAGATGTGTAGGTTAGGTTGATTGGCCAGGTTAAAAATTGCCCCTTAGAATCCTGGGATGCGTAGGTTAGAGGGATTAGTGGGTAAATATGTGGGGTAAGGCCTGGGTGGGATTGTGGTCGGTGCAGACTCGATGGGCCGAATGGCCTCCTTCTGCATTGTAGGGTTTCTATGATTTCTATGAAGTGGTGTCTCGACTCCGTTGGTGAAGCAGTTGATGTAATCTAGGCCTGTGTTAACTCCAGTCAAGTGAGGTGCTCTCCCTGTCTCTTTCTGTAAGGGAGCACTGAGTTCCCTGTCACTGATCTGGACAATGGGCCAACGTCTCCCCACAGTAACAAAGTCAGAGGTTTGGAAAGAGAACCATTACCTTCGGGCCCGGCTAAAAAGTTATCCGGGTGATCTCGTGGTTTCTTCAACTCCTGGCAATCCTCCTTTGCACCTACCCCCATCGACCGCAGTCAGAGCAGATGTCTTTTCGGAGTCGGGACATTCCCCTCATCTCTCTCTCTCGCCTTCTGAACTCCATTCAGGATGAAGAAACTCCTGGTGTTCCCCTTAATAGCTTTCCAACAAAGTGATGGAGACTCAATTAAGGAAATTTGGCCTGTTAGCTACGAATCTGACCAACTTCAACAGATGCACAGTAGAAAGCACTCTTTCTGGTTGTATCACAGCTTGGTATGGCTGCTGCTCTGCCCAGGACCGCAATAAACTACAAATGGTCATGAACAAAAGCCAGTCCATCACTCAAAGCAGCCTCCCATTCATTGGCTCCGTCTACGCTTCCCGCTCCCTCGGGAAAAGCAGCCAGCATGATTAAGGACCCTATGCACGCCGGACATTCCCTCTTCCACCTTCTTCCGTCGGGAAAGAGATACAAAGGTCTGAGGTCACGTACCAACCGACTCAAGCACAGCGTCTTGCCTGCTGCTGTCAGACGTTTGAATGGACCTACTTGGCATTAAGTTGATCTTTATCTACACCCTAGCTATGACTATAACACTACATTATGCACTATCTCGTTTCCTTCTCCTCTATGTTCTCTGTGAACGGTATGCTTTTTCTGTATAGTGCGCAAGAAACAAGACTTTTCACTGTATCCCAATACATGTGTCAATAGTAAATCAAATCAAATAATCGTTTCACCATTCTCCAACCTTTGTAATCCCTTTTGAGTTCCTCAAGGTTCTCCGGGGTCAACAGTTTTACATTCGCCTTCAATGTACTTTCTGTGTTTTCTCTCGTTGACAGTCGTCCAGTAGGAGGCAGTGGTCAGAATAGAACGCCGGCTGGACATCGGTGGACCTTTCTTTGAACGCATGGGACAGGAGGCCTATCCTGGAGTGGACAGACCCATCTAGCAGCAACCATGCTTATCTATACTGCACTCCATCTGCAGGCTTGTTGAAGACATCGTATATCTATTCCTCTTTCTCTCAGGATTCTGATCGCAGTGCGCAGTTTGCTGTCAGCCCTGCCGTATCTTCGAGTCTCCATCTTGTGCTTAATCCTGCCTCGGCTGTGTGTTTTGCTGGGTTAACCCCACTCTCCAGTGATAGTTTAAAGAGGGCGTTTATTGTTAGAAATCGAAATGTTAAGCAGTCACTGTCTGTTTCTCTGCCACCATGTGTGTGTGTGTGTGTGTGTGTGTGTGTGTGTGTGTGTGTGTGTGTGTGTGTGTGTGTGTGTGTCCAAGTTTATGTGTGTGTGCTTCTGTGTTCGCAGTGCCAGTTTTCCAGAATGTCACTCCATGATGTAATTGGCCATGAATTCTCAACCTTCCTGTGGCCCATTGTAAATCCACAATCATTTTAAAATTGGCGAATCTTTCCCTGCGTCTCTCTGTGTGTCAATCTCCATTAGACACTTGGTCAATTTGTCCGTCTCTGTCTCTCTCACATTGCCACTCTCTCACATGCAGAGCTCCCGCTCTCTCACACACAGACAAAAATCACACTGGCACACACCGTCTCACAAACACATTCTCTCACACTATCACACACAGACAATTACACACTGTGTCCGTAAATCTTACTCACACTCTTACTCACAGACAGATACTCATACACACATACTGTCTCAAAAACATTCACACTTTCTCACACAGACAATCACACACTGATTCAGTAAGTCTTACACTCTCACTTTCTCACAGACACTCATACACACACACACACACCCTCTCACAAACACATTCCCTCACACTATCTCACACAGACAATCACACAGTGAGTCGTAAATCTTACACTCTCACTCTCACAGACAGATAAGCATTCATACAAACTCACGCATGCAGTCTCACATTAACAAACTCTGACACATAATCACACATTTCAACACAATTGGAGTTTAAAAGGGTGAGAGTAGATCTAATATGAATGATAAATTTCTAACAGTGTTCAACCTGGTAGATTCAGAAAGAATGTTCCCGATGGTGGGGGCGTTCAGAACTCGGGGTCGTAGTTTGAGGATCAGAGGTAAACCTTTTAGAACTGAGGTGAGAAGAAATTTCTTCACCCAGAGGGTGATGAATGTGTGGAATTCACTCCCACAGAATGTAGCTGAGGCCAAAACACTGTGTGATTTCAGCAATAAAGTAGATATAGCTCTTGGGGCTAAAGGGATCAAGGGATATGTGGGAAAGTCGGGGTCAGCGTATAGTATTTGATGATCAGCCTTGATCATAAAGTGTGGCGGGACATTCGAAAGGGCAGAATTTCCTCTTCTTGCTTTTAGTTTCTAAATTTCTATGTTAAAATCACCCGCACCAACTCCCTCACACATACCCTCACGGACAGGCTCACTCACACACAGTCACATACACAATCTCACTGAGAATCTCTCTCTCTCTCTCTCTCTCTCTCTCTCTCCCTCACACACACACACACACACACACACACACACACACACACACACATACACACACACACACACACACACACACACACACATACACACACACAAAAGGAAAGACACAAACATACACACAAGAGGGATAGTGTTGTCGAGGGAAGTACTGAGATGCAGGCTGTTGGACTGGACGGAATTGAGGTTCATAAGGTGGAGGTTTTAGGAATTCTGGAAAGGGTATAAATAGATAAGTCCACTGGGCCGGATAGGATTTATCGTAGGATTATCTGGGAGGCGAGAGAGGAGATTGCAGAGCCTTTGGCGTTGTTCTTTGTGTCGTCATTGTCTACAGGAACAGTGCCAGAAGACTGGAGGATAGCAAATGTTGTCCCCTTGTTCAAGAAGGGGAGTAGGGACAACCCTGGTAATTATAGACCGCTGAGCCTTACTTCTGTTGTGGGTAAAGTTTTGGAAAGGGTTATAAGAGATAGGAGTTATAATAATCCAGAAAGGAATAATTTGATTCGGGATAGTCAGCACGGTTTTGTGAAGGGTAGGTCGTGCCGCACAAGCCTCATTGAGTTCTTTGAGAAGGTGATCAAAGAGGTGGATGAGGGTAAAGCGGTTGATGTGGTGTATATGGATATCAGCAAAGCGTTTGATAAGGTTCCCCATGGTAAGATATTCCAGGAAATACAGATGCATGGGATTGCGGGTGCTTTAGTGGTTTGGATCAGGAATTGGCGTGCTGTAAGAAAACAGAGGGTGGTGGTTGATGGGAAATGTTCATCCTGGAGTTCAGTACCTAGTGGTGTACCGCAAGGATCTGTATTGGGGCCACTGCTGTTTGTCATTTTTATAAATTACCTGGACGAGGGCGTAGAAGGATGGATTAGTAAATTTGCGAATGACACTAAAGTCGGTGGAGTTGTAAACAGTGTGTAGGGAAGTGGTAGCTTACAGAGGGACATGGATATGCTGCAGAGCTGGGCTGAGAGGTGGCAAATGGAGTTTAATGCGGAAAAATGAGAGGTGATTCGCTTCGGGAGTAGTAACAGGAATACCGAGTACTGGCCTAATGGTAAGATAAGGTTAGTGTGGATGAGCAGAGGGATCTGGGTGTCCATGTACATAGATCCCGGAAAGTTGACACCCAGGCTTACGGTGTGTTAGTCTTAGCTTTTATTGGTAGAGGGATTGAGTTCCGGAGCCATGAGGTCATGCTGCAACTGTACAAAACTGTGGTGCGGCTTCACTTGTAGTATTGCATACAGTTCTGGTCGCCACATTATAGGAAAATGTGGAGGCATTGGAAAGGGTGCAGAGGAGATTTACCAGGATGTTGCCTGATTTGGTGGGAAAATCGTATGAGGAAAGGCTGAGGGACTTGATGTTCTTTTCGTTAGAGAGAAGAAGGCTAAGAGGTGACTTAATAGACGCATACAAGGGTGATCAGAAGATTAGAGGATTAGATAGGGTGGATAGTGAGAGCCTTTTTCCTCGGATGGTAATGGCCTACACGAGGGGACATACCATTAAATTGAGGGGTGCGAGATATAGGACAGATGTCAGTGGTAGGTTCTTTACTCAGAGAGTAGTAAGGGCGTGGAATGCCCTGCCTGCAGCAGTCGTGGACTCGTCAACATGAAGAGCATTGAAATGGTTATTGGATAAACATATGGATGATATTTGAGTAGTGTAGATTAGAGAGGTTTTACATTGGCTTCACTGGTCGGCGCAACATCGAAGGCCGAAGGGCCTGTACTGCGCTGTAATGTTCTCTGTTCTATCAACAAAGAACACTACACGCAGGAACAGGCCGGCCCTCCAAGCCTGCGCCGATCATGTTTACCTATCGAGACCAACCACTGATATCCCTCTATTCCCCGCTTGTTCATATGCCTATCAAGATAAGTCTTAAATGTGGCTGAAGTAACTGCCTCACTTGGCAGTGCGTTCAAGGCCCCCGCCATCCTCTGTGTAAAGAGCTTCACCTGCAGACCCGAAATGAACATTTCCCCCCTTATCTTGAACGTGTGCCCCCTTGCAATTGTCATTTATGTCCTGGGAAATAGCTTCCAACTGTTCACCTTATCTATACCCCTCATCATTTTATAAACTTCTAGTCGGTGGCCCCTCAGCCTGCGCCATTCAAGGGAGAACAATTCCAGTGTACTCAATCTCCCCTCATAGCAAATACCAGGCAACATCCTGCAAAACCTGTTCTGTGCCCTCTCCAAAGCCTCCACATCCTTCTGGTAGTGCGGTGACCAGAATTGGACACACCATTCAATATGTGGCCAAACCAATGTTTTATACAACTGTAACATAATTTGCCAAATTGTATACTCGTTGCCCTGTCTGCTGAAGGCAAGCATTCCATGTGCTTTCTTCACAACCTTTACCACCTGTGCTGCCACTTTTATAAATCTGTTCACCTGTACTCCCAGATCTCTCTGTGTGTCTTTGCTCCTGATGGTTCTGCCATTTTGTTTACAGCTCCCACCTGAATTTGATCGCCCAAAATGCATCACCTCGCATTTATCTGGATTAAGTTCCATCTGCCATTTCTCCGCCCAATTTTCCAGCTTATCAATATCTTGTTGTATTTTCTGACAACCTTCATCACATGTAAACACATTTGTGCACGTGTGTACATTCTCACACGAATATACATTCTCACATATTCGCTGACACACACACTAACTCATGAAACGCACACACATGATCTTTCACACATATGCTGACTGAAAAACAGAAAACCATGCACCCACATGCACACACTAACAGACACACAGAACATTTTGCACGTGCGCACGCACACACACACACGCATGCACGCGCACATGCACGCTTAGTGAACAGCCGGCCTGTGTAATACGATGCCCAGTGTTATGAATAAAATTCATGCCGGGAGTAAACAAAAAAACGTATGGACATAAGAACCGGGAGCAGGAGTAGGCCATCTGGCTCCTCGAGCCTGCTCCACCATTCAATCAGATTATGGCTGTTCTTCTCAGGGACCCGCCCGCGCATCATAACCCTTAATTTCTTTACTGTTCAAAAATCTATCTATCCTTGCCTTAAAAACATTCAATGACGGAGCCTCAACTGCTTCACTGGGCAGGGAATTCCAGAGATTCACAACCCTTTGGGTGAAGAGGTTCCTCCTCAGCTCATTCCTAACTCTGCTTCCCCTTATTTTTGGGACTTGCCGCCGACAACAACAGACCAAGTGTCAATTCCTAATTTTGGGAGTTAACACAATAACATGTTCAAATCCCCATTCTCTGTCCACTCCATAATGTCAGACACAGAAAAAACATTGTGCCTGTTTGATGACAGTTATCTGATTAAATACTATAAGCACTGCAGCATAAATGATCCAAACTGACTCAGTGTTTACTCAAATTACTCAATGACGACCGCATGGAACGGAGAAAATGAAAATGAAGAGATTAGCCGCTGTCAGGAGGATACAGGCAGTCTGGTGAAATGCAGCAACAATCTCACCCACTCTCTCAAAATCTCTCCCTCACACACTCTTCTTTCCCCTGTTGCTCATGTTTCAAAAGAAAAACATTTCAATAAAACCTGAGCACCACACAAGCCACTAATATACTTGCAGCAAGTCCCCAAAACACAGGGAGTGGAGAGAGAATGCGAAAGTGTTCCTGATCTCACTGGGGATTGCATACTGAATCTGTCTGTCTTCCACACTATCCTCAAGTATCTTAACACTTAATTACTTTCAATTCAATTAAAACTGACCTGCATATTCTCCCCGGTTGCATTCTTTTAACCTCTCCACGCCCTCCCCCGCGTTCAATAAACTCGGTGCAACTGTCAATCCCATGCCCCAATTTTCACTCCCACGCTGAGTTTCTCCATTCCTCACAACTCTTCATCCTCAGTCATCACCAAACATCCTACTTCACCCCGTCCCTCCATCCTTCACTCCACATCTCACTATCTCTCTCTCCTCACCCCGTTTGTCCCTCCCTCACCCCGTCCCTCGATCCTTCACCCCACATCTCACTATCTCACCCTTCCTCACCCCGTCTGTTCCACCTTCAAACCGTCCCTCCATCCTTCACTCCACATCTCACTATCTATCCCTCCCTCACCCCGTCTCCCCATCCTTCGCTCCACATCTCACTATCTCTCCCTCCCTCACCCCGTCTCTCCCTCCCTCACCGCGTTCCTCCATCCCTCACTCCACATCCCACTATCTCTTCCTCCCTCACCCCGTCTACCCATCCTTCACTCCACATCTCACTATCTCACCCTCCCTCACCCCGTCTGTCCCTCCCTCACCCCGTCCCTCCATCCTTCACTCCATATCTTACTATCTCTCCCTCCCTCACCCAGTCTGTCCCTCCCTCACCCCGTCCCTCCATCCTACACTCCACATCTCACTATCCCTCCCTCCCTCACCCCGTCTGTCCCTCCCACACCCCCGCATCCCCATCCTTCACTCCACATAAAAGAACAAAGAACAGTACAGCACAGGAAACAGGCCCTTCGGCCCTCCAAGTCTGTGCCGCTCCTTGGTCCAACGAGACCAATCGTTTGTATCCCTCCATTCCCAGACTGCTCATGTGACTATCCAGGTAAGTCTTAAACGATGTCAGCGTGCCTTCCTCCACCACCCTACTTGGCAGCGCTTTCCAGGCCCCCACCACCCTCTGTGTAAAAGACGTCCCTCTGATGTCTGAGTTATACTTCGCCGCTCTCAGCTTGACCCCGTGACCCCTCGTGATCGTCACCTCCGAAATGGGAAAAGGCTTCCCACTGTTCACCCTATCTATACCCTTCATAATCTTGTATACCTCTATTAGATCTCCCCTCATTCTCCGTCTTTCCAAGTAGAACAACCCCAGTCTACTCAATCTCTCCTCCTAGCTAAGACCCTCCATACCAGGCAACATCCTGGTAAACCTTCTCTGCACTCTCTCCAATGCCTCCACGTCCTTCTGGTAGTGCGGCGACCAGAACTGGACGCAGTACTCCAAATTTGGCCTAAACAGCGTTCTATACAGCTGCATCATCAGACTCCATCTTTTATACTCTATACCCCGTCCTATAAAGGCAAGCATACCATATGCCTTCTTCACCACCTTCTCCACCTGTGTTGCCACCTTCAAGGATTTGTGGACTTGCACACATAGGTCCCTCTGTGTTTCTATTCTCCTGATGACTCTGCCATTTATTGTATAACTCCTCCCTACATTATTTCTTCCAAAATGCATCACTTCGCATTTATCCGGAATAAACTCCATCTGCCACCTCTCCGCCCAATTTTCCAGACTATCTATATCCTGCTGTATTGCCCGACAATGCTCTTCGCTATCCGCAATTCCAGCCATCTTCGTGTCATCCGCAAACTTGCTGATTACACCAGTTACACATTCTTCCAAATCATTTATATATATCACAAATAGCAGAGGTCCCAGTACAGGCCCTTGCGGAACACCACTGGTCACAGACCTCCAGCCGGAAAAAGACCCTTCGACCACTACCCTCTGTCTCCTGTGGTCAAGCCAGTTCTCCACCCATCTAGCCACTTCTCCTTGTATCCCATGAGCCTTAACCTTCGTAACCAACCTGCCATGTGGGACTTTGTCAAATGCCTTACTGAAATCCATATAGACGACATCCACGGCCCTTCCTTCATCAACCGTTTTTGTCACTTCCTCAAAAAACTCCACCAAATTTGTAAGGCACGACCTCCCTCTTACAAAACCAGGCTGTCTGTCACGAATGAGATTGTTCCGTTCTAAATGCACATACATCCTGTCTCTAAGAATCCTCTCCAACAACTTCCCTACCACGGATGTCAAGCTCACCGGCCGATAATTTCCTGTGTTATCCCTGCTACCCTTCTTAAACAACGGGACCACATTCGCTATCCTCCAATCCTCAGGGACCTCACCCGTGTCCAAAGAAGCGCCAAAGATTTCCGTCAGAGGCCCAGCAATTTCACCTCTCGTCTCCCTGAGCAGTCGAGGATAGATCCCATGAGGCCCTGGGGCTTTGTCAGTTTTAATGTTCCCTAAAAAACCTAAAACTTCCTCTCTTGTAATGGAGATTTTCTCTAACGGGTCAACACCTCCCTCTGAGACACTCCCGGTTAACACGCCCCTCTCCTTCGTGAATACCGATGCAAAGTATTCATTTAGGATCTCCCCTATTCCCTTGGGTTCTAAGCATAATTCCCCTCCTTTGTCCCTGAATTGTCCGATTTTCTCCCTGACAACTCTTTTGTTCCTAACGTATGACTAGAATGCCATAGGGTTCTCCTGAATCCTGCCTGCCAAGAACATCTCGTGACCTCTTTTCGCCCTTCTCACTCCCCGTTTGAGATCTTTCCTACTCTCTCTGTATTCCTCCAGAGCTCCATCTGTTTTCAGTTGCCTGGACTTAACGTACGCCTCCCTTTTCATTTTAGTCAGATCCTCAATTTCCCTGGTTATCCACGGCTCTCGGATCCTACCGTTCCTATCTTTCCTTTTTATAGGTACATGCCGATCCTGCAGCCTCATCAATAGTTCCTTAAAAGACTCCCACATGCCAGACGCGGACTTACCCTCGAACATCCTCTCCCAATCAACATCCACCAATTCCTGCCTCATCCGGCTATAGTCAGCCTTCCCCCAATTTAGCACCCTGCCCGTAGGACAGCACTCATCCTTGTCCATTACTATCCTAAAGTTAACAGAGTTGTGGTCACTATTTGCCACATGTTCCCCTACCGAAACTTTGACGACCTGAACGGGCTCATTTCCCAGAACTAGGTCCAGTATAGCCCCCTCTCGAGTCGGGCTATCTACATACTGTTCCAAGGAACCTCCCAGTACGCATTTTACAAATTCCTCCCCGTCCGGACCCCCAGCTCGAAGCACTTTCCAGTCTGTGCCAAGGAAATTAAAGTCCCCCACTACAACAACCCTATCTTTTCTGCACCTATCCAGAATCTCCTGACATATCCTTTCCTCCACTTTTCGTGGGCTGTTCGGTGGTCTGTAGTACACCCCCAGCATAGTGACTGCACCCTTCCTGTTTCTGAGTTCCACCCACAGCGACTCAGTACATGACCCCTCGAAGATGTCTACCCTCTGCACCGCGGTAATATGCTCCATAACTAATATCGCTACTCCCCCACGTTTTTTAGCCCCTCCTCTGTCTCGCCTAAAACACTTATACCCCGGAATATTCAGCTGCCAGTCCTGTCCTTCTTTTAACCAAATTTCCTTCACCGCAACCACATCCAAATTCCGCATAAGCATTAAGGCTCTAAGTTCGTCTGTTTTACCCGTTACACTCCTCGCATTGAAGCAGATGCACTCCAGACCTCCAGGCCCAGTCAGGTCCTCCTCCTCCAGAGTGCTCCTCTTCTTAGCTAGCCTTGCCCTGGCCCCCAGCTCAACCCCAGCCTCAGTATTTACTGACCTCCTGTTTTGTTCCCCACCCCTCTGCCACACTAGTTTAAATCCTGCCGAAACACTCCAGCAAAACTCCCAGCCAGGATATTTGCTCCCTTCCAGTTAAGGTGTAACCCATCCTTTCTGTACAGTTGCCATCCTGACTTGAAGATTTCATAGGTATTCATGAATTTAAAACCATCCCGCTTGCACCAGTCCTTTAACCACACGTTCACCTGTAGAATCTCCCTGTTCCGAGCCTCACTTGCACTAGACACCGGGAGCAGTCCAGAGATTGCCACCCTGGAGGTCTTACTTTTTAGCCTAGGACCCAACACCCTGAATTTCTCTCGTATGACCCCCCCCCTGCTCTTCCTACCTACATCATTTCCACCAATGTGTACAATCACATCAGTTTGACTAGCTTCCTTTTTAAATCTGCTTCCTACACTCTTGGAGCCATCCAGTACCCCGGCACCAGGGAGGCAGACTACCATCCTGGATTCTCGTTCAGTCCCACAGAAGCGCCTGTCCGTGCCTCTCACCATTGCGTCCCCCACAACTATCACTCTCCTAAACCCCTTCTTTCCCTTCCGGACCCCTGAGCCTGTCTCCGTGGAGGCGATCTGGTCCTCGTGGCTTACCCCTGGAGGGTCATCCCCCTCCACAGAATCCAAAACAATATACCTATTTTGGAGGGGGACAAGCACAGGGGATCCCTCCACAGACTGCTCACTCGCTTCCCTTCTCCCATCTCACTATCTCTCCCGCCCTCACCCCGTCTGTCCCTCCTTCACCCCGTCCTTCCATTCTTCACTCCACATCTCACTATCTCTCCCTCCCTCACCCCGTCTGTCATTCCCTCAAACCGTCCCTCCATCCTTCACTCCACATCTCACTATCCCTTCCTCCCTCATCCGGTCTGTCCCTCCCTCACCCCCGTATCCCCATCCTTCACTCCACATCTCACTATCTCTCCCTCCCTCACCCCGTCTGTCCCTCCTTCACCCCGTCCCTCCATTCTTCACTCCACATCTCACTATCTCTCCCTCCCTCACCCCGTCTGTCCCTCCCTCACCCTGTCCCTCCATCCTTCACTCCACATCTCACTATATCTTGCTCCCTGACCCCATCTGTCCCTCCTTCCCTCTGTCCCTCCATCCTTCACTCCACATTTCACGATCTGCCCCTCCCTCATCTCTTCTTTCCGTCCTTCGCCCTGTCTTTCCCTCCCTCATCCTATCTCTCGTCCCTCCCCCTGTCCCTCTATCCCTCACCCTTTCATTCTCCACCTCACACTGTCTGTCCATCCCTGACCCAGTTTGTGAGTCCCTCACCTTGTCTCTCCCTTCCTCTACCGTTTCTCCCTCATTGAAACTTTTCGACCTCCCTCAGCCGCACCTTGTCTCCCTCATTCACTCTTTCTCTCCCTCCTTCATCCCATCTCTGCTGATGTCAAAGTCTCCTCCCACCGTTCATCAATCCCTCAGAACATCGTTCCCTCCCTCCACTACTCTCACTTCTTTAACCCGTCTTTCCTCCCTCCCTAGCACCATCTCTCCCTCCATCATATCGTCCCTCCCTCCTTCACCCCTGCTCCCTCTCCCTCACCCTGCTCCCCCTCCATTGCCCCTGCTCCCTCTCCCTCGCCCCTGCTCTCTCTCCCTCACCCCTGCTCTCACTCCATCATCCCTCCTCTCTCTCCATTGCCCCTGCTCTCCCTCCATCACCCATCATTGTTCCACCGTAGCAAGCGATTCATGTCAGTAGTGGCTGAGGGTAAGAGTGATTTTTTTTACCTTACTTTCGCGGAGTAAACAGGAAACCGGAAGTAGGCCGCGGGGAGGCCTGGGAAGGTTTTTTTTGACGGAATAAATTTGAACGCGGAGTTAACCCGAGACTCTACACGTGTAGATTTCCCCACCCTCCCCCCTCCTCTATCCAAAAAAGACTCGGTACGCTTCTTTTTTCTCTCTCTCGTTTCTCCGTAAAGGAAGTAGTAGGTATGTCAGTGCAGGCAGTGCAATGTTCCGCCTATGGGATGTTTGGGGGGCAGAATTAGCAGGGGTAAGCCACAAGGGCACAGAGGCTGCCTGTGTTGCTCAGAAGGGAAGGGGGGAGAGGAGTAGCGTATTAGTTATTGGGTACTCCATAGTTAGGGGGACAGATAGGAGATTATGTGGGAACGAGAGGGATTCGCTTTTGGTGAGTTGCCTCCCAGGTGCCGGGGTCCATGATGTCTCGGATCGTGTTTTCGGGTTCCTTAAGGGGGAGGGGGACCAGCCCCACGTCGTGGTCCACACAGACACCAAAGCCACAGGTAGGAAAAAGGATGGCGCTGTAAGGCAGAAATTCAGGGAGTTAGGATGGAAGCTTAGGCCTAGAAGAAACAGAGTTGTTTTCTCTGGTTTGTTACCCGTGCCACGTGCTAGCGAGGAGAGGAATAGGGAGAGAGAGCAGTTGAACACGTGACTACAGGGATGGTGCAGGAGGGAGGGATTCAGATACATTGACCATTGGGGCTCATTCTGGGGTAGGTGGGACATCTGCAAATGGGATGGTCTCAACCTGAACCAGAGCGGTACCAATAACCTGGGGAGGGGGGGGTGGGATTTGCTCATGCTCTTTGGGAGGGTTCAAACTAATTCAGCAGGGGGGTGGGAACCTAAATTGTAGATCCACTGTACAGGAGTTTGAGAGTAGTAACGTCGTGCATAAGGTTTCAGCGTCGCAGAGTGAACTGGCAGGCAGAAAGATGGTTTGAAGTGTGTATACTTCAATGCCAGGAGCATCCGCAATAAGGTGGGTGAACTTGCAGCATGTGTTGGTACCTGGGACTTCGATGCTGTGACCATCTCCGAGACATGGACAGAGCAGAGTCAGGAATGGTTGTTGCAGGTTCCGGGGTTTGGCTGTTTCAGTCAGAGCAGGGAAGGTGGTAAAAGAGGTGGAGGTGTGGCATTGTTAGTCAAGGACAGTATTACATTGGCAGAAAGGACATTCGATGAGGACTCGTCTGAGGTAGTTTGGGCTGAGGTGAGAAACAGGAATGGAGAGGTCACCCTGTTGGGAGTTTTTGATAGGCCACCGAAAATATCCAGAGATGTAGAGGAAAGGATTGCAAAGATGATTCTGGATCGGAGCGAAAGCCACAGGGTAGTTGTTATAGGGACTTTAACTTTGCAAATATTGACTGGAAAAGCTACACTTCGAGTACTTTAGATGGGTCAGTTTTTGTCCAATGTTCTATACTGCTGCAACATCATATGCCAACTTTTATATTCTATGCCCCGTCCAATAAAGGCAAACATGCCATACGACTTCTTCACCGCCCTCTCCACCTGTGCTGCCACCTTTAAGGACCTGGGTTCGATTCCTGGCTTGGATCTCTGCCTGTGTGGAGTTTGCACATTCTCATCGTTTCTGCGTGGGTTTCATCCGGGTACTCTGGTTGCCTCCCATAATCCAACGATGAGCGGGTTAGGTTGATTGGCCCTGCTAAAATTGCCCTTTTTGTCCTGAGATGCGTAGGTGAGAGGGATTAGCGGGTAAATATGGAGGGGTATGGGGCTAGGGCTTGGGTGCGTTTATGGTCAGTGCAGGCTCGATGGGCCGAATGGCCTCTTTCTGTGCTGTAGTGTTTTTATGATTCTTTGACCCTCCAAACCTGTGCCGATCATGATGCCCTATTTTAAAATAACACCTGCTGCGCTTATCCTGTCTCTATCCCTCTTACCTCCTATTAATGCATCAATCCAGATGCCTCTTAAACGTTGCTAATGTGCCTCATTCCACCACCTCCTCTGGCACGCATTCCAGGCACCGACACTGCTGTGTGAAAAACATCCCCCGCACATCTGCTTTAATATTTCCTCCTGCAATTGGAACCACTGCCCCCTTGTAAATAAACCTTCCACCCTTGGAAAAAAGCTTGTGACTATCCACCCTGTCTGTGCCTCTCACAATTTTGTAGACCTCTATCAGGTTTCCCCTCAGCCTTCTTCTTTCCAGTGAAAACAATCCTGGTTTATTCAACCTCTCCTCATAGCCAGCGGAGCTAACTTCTCTCTAAGCTAAGTTACTGTTATGAACACCATTCCTTTCACAATAACTGCTTCCCCATCATCACGCCCTCACTCCCGCCCCATCTATCATTCTATCTTCCTCTTTTTCACTTTCACTCGCTCAGAGTCTTCCTCTCTCATTCTTATCCATTCATTTTCCCAGCCTCGCACTCTTTCCAGATTCAGCCCATCCCACAAGTCATCCCTCTCTCTCCTGCTCTTCTCTCTCCTTCCACATCTGTGCACGTTTCTGAACACTGTATCAGATGTGGATCCAGTGTCATTTGGAACCTGTGCATTGCTCGTCACAGTTAAATCTGTTATTTTACTGCTCTAAGAGATGATGTGATTGTATCTGCTGCAGGGCCTCAACTTTCTGAGATATCCCATTGTTTCTGAATATTTTCTCACTTTGAGGAGCTGCAGTAGATTTCGGGATAAAAAAACAAATGTCTTTGCAGACGAAATAGTTTAAAATTATTGATCAACAGAATTTTGCAATTTATGCTCAACTCAAATCCACTTAAATCACATCGCAGAATGTCCACAGTTAAAGATCACACGGAGGGACACGGTAACAATTGAAACTGAATTACTGAAATGTCACAGTCTAGTAACAGATATCACTGAAACTATTTGAGATCTAGAGGTGGGACTGATGGTGTTTGAGTGAACAACATCTTTCCACTTGTTATTAGTTGATAAATGCGATCAACAGAATCCAGTGTTTGGAAAGAAGACAAGACTAAAAATTAATATTTTCCATCACTGAACTCAATGTCGAAATCTATTTGTTCATGTATTTTTTTTAAAAAACTTCAAACCAGGTTGCTGCCACAACGTCCCTCAGGTAACTTTAACAGTGTATAAATTAAAGGGTTTGGTAACATATCACCTCAGAGTTTAACACAGGGAGACTGCCAGCAACTCGATGAGGCACATCACCTCGCACTGAAGATGCATTATCCAATTGACAGCGTTCAGAAAATATTCTACCCAATCATTGCCATTATTGTTGTTCCTGGTGAGTGACTGGAACAATTGTGGTTGTGTAAATCTGTGTGTGAACGGCTCTCTAATTTTAAACTCTGACTGAAAATGCTCCATGCTGATCTCGTGGTCACTGTTATAAAGACACCAGGTCAACGATGTAATTTACTTAAATCAAATGGCTTGAAATATCTCTGTGGTTTTAATGCTTTTCATCAACTGACAATGAGCCTCCGTATGTTATTCACGGGCTCACTACTCAATGAAGTTAATATATTGAGGAGTGAACTACTCAATCATATCTATTGTAAGATTGGACCTCAGTGAAGGTGATCTTTCTGAAATAATGTTTCGTGGGAGTAAGAATATAATGGAAATTTGAATGCGGATCACTAACCAGAGTGGAATGGGAACAAGTATTGCAGGGTATATTTGTCAGTGTAAAATTGTACTGATTGTGGATCTTTCAACTGAGTGGAATATCTGATCGAAGTCTCCATTAATATCTGGCACTTTCTGTCCAATGTCGAATTGTATTGTGTTTCGGAAAAGAATTGGAATGAAGTAAGTTGTTTCAGTTTCAAATATATCCTATTTTAATTTGGTGAGTGAGATGTCCATTCTGTGGAGCTGCCTCAGTCTTTTATCGTTGGAATATGTTGAAAACAGGAAGAGTTTGGCTTTGTTTGGTGGTCAGTGGATGATGTGAAATTTCTCCATACCTCGGCTTTGTATTGAAAAGAAAGAGGTTTCAGCGACTTCATGATATTTAAACAAACCAATTACAAACCGTGCAGTATTCAGTGATTGTGAAACATTTTGTGAATTGTTCACATTTCCATTAATGTATAAATGAACTCCAATGGGTTTTTTTTCTGAGTTGTTGTGGTTCTGTCTAAACTGTGTTGCTTCTGAAAGCGATTTGTGAATCTGATCACCTGAAGCCCTGAACTCCTCGAGAACATTCAGATACTTGATTTCTACAGAGTGATTGGGAAACATATTGTTCTGATCAGAATGAAGAACATGACACTGAGCTGTGGTGAAATTAATTCCCAATTCCAATACCCAAATTTGCATGTTTATAATTTATTATCAATGTGTTATTGTATTTAGGTGTATTCTTCCACTCTTCTCATTCTCATTCTCAGTTTGGATTGGTTTGTAAATTTTGAAATGATAATTTTGTTTCCCTATACCATGTTGTTGATGTAAATGGTGAAGGAAAGTGATCCCAGCGCTGATCCTCGTGGAAAACCACTTCCCACCTTCCAGCAATCAGATAAAAATCCCTTTAACTTCCACTCCCTGCGTTGTGTCTTTGTAACCAACTTCTAGTCATTCTGCTGCTGGTCCTTTAACTCCACTTGCAATGAGGTTACTCATGTGTCTGTTCAGCCTTAACTTACTGAAGGCATCTAGAAACGCCATGTGTCGGACATCGACCATATCATTCCTGATAATTGCTAAAATTCTTCAATGAAATCTGTCAAGATGATCTTAATTTTGGAACATGTGCTGAATGCTCGTTATCACAGCCTGTGTTACTTGACATTTTTTTTACTCTTTTGAAGTTAGTTCATTTATTTTTTTATGTTGAGGTTGTGACTGGACAACTGCTCTTTGGATTTTTAAAAATTTAATTTCTGTTTAAACTCAGGAGAAAACATAAACCTTCTATTGTTTTCCATTCCAGTGGGTAATTTCTGATGATCAGCTGCTTACGAAGGCGGACATGACAATTTTCTTTACTAGCTGATGTATCGAAGATAGGAGCAGGGAGGTCATGATGGAGATGTATGAAACACTCATTTGTCATCAGCCCGAGGACTGTGAGGATTTCTGGGGGCCTCACTCGACGGAGGATGTGATTGCTCTGGAAGTAACGCAAAGGAGATTCACCAGAATGTTGCCTGGGCAGCAGTGTTTCTGCAGTGAAGACAGGCTGGTTAGGCTGGGGTTGCTTTCCACATAACAGTGAAGGCGGAGTGCGGACATCATTGAGGTGTTCAAAATTATGAGGGACAAAGATAGGATAGTTAAGAAGAAACTTCTTCCCCTGAGCAGAGGGCTCAATAACCAAGGTGTGTAGACTGTGGTCAGCAGCAGGAGGGTTAGAGGGTTTCTGAGGAAAATAACATGTTCCTGTGTCATTTCAGAAGTCCTGCTGGTCATCCTGCACAGCAAGATCCCACAATCACACTGCAATATGGGAGCAGCCAGATAGAAAACACAATTTTATGTGTGAATTGGTGAAAAGCTAAAACACATCATCACAGATTCACCCTCAGTAACACAATCACTTTTTTCAAATCCAACCTTTTGGGAGGAGCAAGGGATTGATTAAGGAAAGGAAAATAGAGTATGAAAGTAATCTACCGTGGAACATGACAACTGACTTCAAACAATGTCGATCGGTATGTAAAGAGAAACAGATTGACAAACTAGGACCTTTGCGGTCAGAAATGGGAGATCCCATCACGGGGACAAAATAATAGCTGAGGAATTAAATTGTACATTACTTCGATCTTCAGAAAGGAAGACATGAATAATATACAAAAGTTCTGAGAGGAACAAGTTTTAGAGAGAAGCTGAAGGAAATTTGAATTTGTAGAGAAATGGTTTTGGGGAAAATGATGGGATTGAAGGTGGATAAAACTCCAGGTTCGGATAATCTTCATCCCAGAGTACTTAAGTATGTCTTCCTGGGAATAGCAGATCCAATGGTGGTTATTTTCCAATTTTATTGGACTCTGGGCTGGTTCCTACAGATTGGAGGGTAGCGAATGCAAGGCCGGTATTCAGACAGGACTGGAGAGAGAAAACAGTGAACTATAGACCAGTGAGCCTAACGTCGGTGCTGGGGAAATTGCAAGAGTCAAATTTCAAGGATTTGATAACTCGGCATTTGGAAGGCAGTGCCATAATCAGACAAAGGCAGCATGGATTTACTAAAGGGATATCATGATTGGAATATGTTGGAATTGTTTGAGGGTGGAACTAGTAGAGTTGACCGAGGCGAACCAGTGGATGGGGTTTATTTAGTCTTCCAGAAGGGTTACTGAATGCATCCTCTCCAAATTTGCAGATGGTACAAAGCCGAGTGGGAGGGTGAGCTGTGAGGAGGGTGCAGAGAATATTCAGCGTGATTTGGACAGGCTGAGGGTGTGGTCATACGCATGGCAAATGCAGTTTAATGTGGATCACTGTGAGGATATCGACTCTGGTAGGAATATTAGGAAGACAAGTTGTTATTGAATGGGTGTAAATTGAGAGAGGTGGATTCTCATCAAAACCTTGGTCTCCTCGTGCATCATTCACTGCACGGAACCAGGCAGGTACAGCAGGCAGGAATGGAGCTAAATGGTCTGTAAGCTTTCATAGCGAGATGATTCCTATTTAGGGATAGGGATGATTTCGTGCAATTTATAAAGCATTGGAGAGGCCACATCTGGAGAGTTTTGTACTGTTTTGTTGTTCTGATCTGAGGAAGGATGTCCTTGCTGTAGAGGAAGTGCAGCGACGGTTTACGAGGCTGATTCCTGGGATGGAGAGATTAGATTTGTTAGGATTATCTTCAATTGCAATTTGTAGAGTGAGAGGGGACCTCATAGAAACGTATTAAATTCTAACAGAATGAGGCAGGGTCGATTCAGAAAGAATGTTACCAATGGTTGGGGAGTCGAGAACTCGGGGTCATAGGCTTAGGATTAGGGACAAATCTTTTGGAGCTGAGGTGAGGAGAGATTTATTCAGTCAGAGGATGGTGAATGTGTGGGATTCACTACCACCGAATGTTGTTCCGGCAAATGCATTCAGAATAGTGAGAGGAAATCTCATAGAAACTTATAAAATTCAAACAGGATTCGAACGGGTCGATTCGGAAAGAAAGTTACCAATGGTGGGGGAGTCCACAACTAGCTGTCTTAGCTTGATGAGAAGGGAAAACCTTTTTAGAAGTGAGGTGAGGAGAAATTTATTCAGTCAGAGGGTGGTGAATGTGTGGAATTCACAGGCATTCTGTGACTTCAAAAATAAATTAGATATAGCTCTCGGGGCGAAAGGGATCAAGGGATATGGGGTCAGGGTGAATCAAGATATTAAATTTGATGATCAGCCACAACAAAATTGAATGGCGGCCAGGCTCCAACTCATGCTTCTAGTTTATATGTTTCAATGACTGGGGGCTCGCCTGGAATGAAACAGTGGAGGACCCCCTAATCACGTCCTATCTCCGCCCACCCACCCTCCCTCATCCCCCACCAATCCCCCCGACAATTTATCTTCTCACCTCTCCCTTCTTCTCGGACTTCTCTCTCTCTCTCTCTCTCTTACACCTTCCTCTTTTTCTCTCTCCCTCACTGATAACACAATCTAATGAGAACGTTGGGTGAGAGAGTTTGAAAACCGACAATTGCATCCTGAGTGGAATGAATTGCCGCGGCTGCTGCAGTTTTATTTAACGATTGATCTCATAAAATTAAACTCAGTAACTGTATGGAATGAAGAGAATGGAAAAGGCATCCTGAGGGCCCTGAGATTAGGCCTTGAATTGAGGCCTAGTCCCACAGGATGCAATAAACCTTGGGGACAAATAACAGGATTCTCCCCACCCCAGTGAAACAGAACTGTCCTTTCCAGACCCAAAACATCCCACACACGGATGGAAGGGGCAAGAGGGAAAAGAGAACAACTGCTCCCCACCATCAGTCCCGTCCGCACACCCCTCATACACCCCACAACAATAAAACAAAACGCAAGGGGATTTTATTTCTCATTAATTACAGGGTGCAACTTTGAAGCAAATGGATGGGGAGAGAGAAGAAAAGTTGTGGTGACAGAGTCCTAGATATTGAACCCCCATCCCTCCCCACCCCCCTCAAAAAATAATAAATCCTCCAAATCTCACCACCCTGTCTAAAAACACAAACAGGACACAGGGATTGAGAACAAGGCTTTACCAAGGCCAAGGGTTTGATTTTTACACCCTTCATCCTCCCATGTGCTTTATCGTCACTGAGCTAATTTGCCTTTTAAGTTGTGTGGTTGCCATTTGCAGTTCTGTATATCATGCAGGTCATTGATACACAGCAGGATCCCATGGGTAGCAATGTTTCCACACCGCCCAGCCCAGGAGGCAAGTGGCTAAAACCTCAATCGGGAAGAAACTGTTCATTTCCTCAGAATACATTTCAAAACAGGCTGTCTCAGGATTTGAGTGTTTGAACATCACACCTTCAGGAAAGATGTGACAGGGACATCAGCAGTTACTGCTCACAGGAAACCCTCTACCCCCAAATCCTGTGCCATTTTCCCTCCATCCTAACTCCACAATGTTCAGCTATCTCTCCCACTCTTTAACCTGATCCGCCCTTTTCTCTCTCACTCCGTAACATCAGCCCTCCCTCAGCCTGTCTCCCCACTCTCTCACTTCCTGCCTCACAAGCCACACAATGGAGATACAGAGACACAGATAGAGAGACAGTGTCATGAGAAAAAGGTTGATGCCCTTTTAACAAGCCACACCGAATTCCTCAAAGAGGAATACCTTGATTTGTGATGTGTGAAAGGTGTGTGGGAAGGTGTGAACTGTTCTTCATTAACATTTAGTTGTTAACTAACAGCAATATCTGACACTCACTTTAAGTGAATAATTAACAATTTATGTATTTAACTAACAGGGAACTTTATTTAAAGAAGTAGCATTGTGATTAAAGTCAGATTCTACTGGAAAGCTGTTCAAATACACACAAGGACATTCATTAACAGAAAAAAAAGAACATAATTTAGTCACTCGCAAAAATGTATACAACTAGATTTTGTGGCTTTGGAAACGTTTTGGCGTTCGTCTTTCTATTCCGCTGCCTGCAAGTTATTTCTGATTCAGATCGATAGATGGAGAGGTCTATTAAGTCATATTCAAAGCTGGAGAGAGCTGCGCTTTCCCTCTCTAGGCTTTGAGAGGTGGCAACCCTTTAGTTGAACTGTAGGCAGGCAATTGATCTCCTGTTTTTTATAATTGTGATGACCTCTGAATTTTCCTGCACCAGGATTGATCTGATCTTGTCAACAACAATAAATTAACATTTGATAGCTTCCTGAGAGCTGAGTGTCTTCTTTGGACTGCTTGGCTAAACTCAGAATTCAATAACCTGCAAAGCCTGTTACCATGGCGACCTTGATGCTTGGTCTTTGCGACAAATGTTGCAGTCTGTGTACTCTGTCTGTACCTGCATTTGAAGCCTCCAAGCATTGAAACATGTCCAACTTTAAAGGGACACAAAACCAGCTTTTAAAGGGACCACACTTCACAAACTCAGCTTCCCAACACCAGACATAGAGCGAGAGCTCCGACAATCACCACCACAGCAAACTGTATTCAAATAAAACCCTGTGCATTTCATTTCACCCTCACATTTATCTCTCTGCCTCAGACACATTTTTATTCCACAATTACACCCGCTTCTAGTTAAAGAACTTTCATTCCAGGCCATCAAGAATTATTTACAGTGAAGAGATTAATTGTTAATCTGACCTCACTGCTGTTAATTTAGAGATTTCTGATTATAACTTGTGCACAGGAAGATCCAAAGCACAGAGGCAGTTTCAAATTCAGTTCAGAGTTTATGATAATTGTTTTCTGTGTGTGTGTGTTTCTTGTTTTAATGTACAAACTGAGGCTGGAATATTTGTCGCACAGTAAGATCCCACAGGCAGCAATGTAATGTTGGCTGAATGTCCCCTCAGTCCTCTGCAGAAAGTGTTCATGAACTCCCTCAGTCCCATTGTTCAAGTTGAAGCTTTTTTATATTCAAGGCCTTGGAGCCTTCTTTACAGTCAGTGAACTATTTTCAAAGAGGATGATCATTGTTTCAAGGCAGACAAAGGGCCCAGGACAGGTTGTGCACAGCAAGATCCCACAGCAGCTGCACTGTGAAACTAATCAATTGAGACACAGCCCTTCCCCTGCCTCCATCCTCACACCTGCTGTGAGTCCTTTACACCACGGCACCCAACAAAAAAGCCCCACACACCTACCACTCTGTGTGTGTGCATTGTCCCAAGTCTGGAGAATTCACTTCATTTCCCTGGAAAGATGAAACTCTCTCTCAACACTGAAACAACCTTTAAAGCAAGTTTTGCAGCAAGATCGCACAAGGTGCAGTTGGCAGCTTGGAGTGTGTTTTACACCGTGTAATGGAATGTAACCCTGAAAAGTGTGAGCTGGTACACTTTGGAAGGATTAATTTAACAAGGAAGTACTCAATGAATGTTCGGACTATAGGAAGATCTATGGTAGAATGTGACCTTGGCGTATTTGACCACAGATCTTTGAAAGCAGCAGGGCATGTTAGTAAGGTGGTGAAAATTGCATATGGGACACTTGCCTTTATCATTCGAGGCATCGATTACAAATGCAGGGGAGTAATGTTGGAATTGTCTCGATCTTTGGTGAGGCCCCGGCTGGAGTACTGTGTGCAGTTCTGATCGCCACATTATAGGAAGGATGTGTTTGCGCTGGATGAGGGGACAGTGGAGATTCACCAAGATGCTGCCTTGGATGGAAGATCTACGTTATGAAAATAGGTTGCGTGGGCTTGGGTTATTAACGTTTTAGCAGAAAAGACAGAGGGGCGACCTGATCGAGGTAGAAAAGATTATGAGGGCCATGGACAGAGTGGATAAGGAGCAACTTTTCCCATATCTGAAGGGTCAGTCACGAGGGGACAGGTTCACGGTGGGGGTAAGGAGGTTTGGGGGGGGGGAGGGCGGGGGGGGGCGTGTGAGGAAATATGTTTTTCCCCAGAGGGTGGTGAGGGTCTGTAGATCGATAAATTTATTCATAAATAACTACTGGGAGGCTCATTTTAAAAAGTCTACCAAAGGAATGGACACAGCTTTTTCCCAGTTTAAAGAGGGGAGTTTATTTCTTTCTGTCACTGAGTGGAAATGTATCCAAACTCAGAATTCACATGGAGCTGGGTGGAGGATTACACCAAGCGCGAAGCTGGGGGAATGACATGTCTGCCCCCCTCCCCCCCCCACTCCCCACCACCCACTTTTTCCTCTCTGGATATGGTAACAGTGCTGTCCATGGGATCATGCTGTGCTTAAAATCCCCACAAAGAAAGCTGGAAAGGGAGAGGGAGAGATTCTGGAGGGAGCTGAACAGGAATGGGGAGAAAGCGAGATGGAGAGGGCAATACTGGGGTGAGATAGAGAGATATCGGGAGAAACACGAGGAGCGAGAGAACAATTGGAGAGCGATAAGGAGATATGGGGTGAAGTTATAATGTGAATGAAGAATGGAAACGCACTGGATAAGAGAGAAATCCAGATAGAGGGGAATAAAGCTGGTCGGAGAGACGAAGAGATTAGGAAGAGATAGATAGGGAAGCAAAGGAGAAGGCAAAGAGAGAGGGAGAGAAGAAAGGAAAAAAGAGACAGACAGAGGATATAATCTGTTAATTAGAAGCAGAAAAGCTGCGGAGGAGAGTCAGAATGGGGAGGAAATTTGGAGAGGGGAAATTAAATAGAAAAATCCTGAATTGACACCATCAGCTGTCCAGTCCAGAGATGTGTTAAATCCGGGGTGGGCTCTGATAATTGGGTGCAGGAAGGGATTGCAGATTCTATCTCTGTCCACTTTGGGTCTAATTGGGAAACCCGTCCAGTCTGAATTAATCCTGGAAAACAGATCAGATGAGAAATGCAAACTCTGTGAATTATTTGAATGATGAGAATTTGCAGATTTGCTCCATCAAAGTGAGAGATGTGTAATTCACTGCTTCCTGTCCCCCAGTCCCTACTTAACCAGCGGTTTACATTGGCTACTTTCCAATCTGTAATGTTAATCTCTAACACAACTCCTCCAACAACACCGCGACCCCGGGAACCCCATTGGATTGATGCTGAAATCCTCTCCTTACTGTGGGTTCACACATGGGGAATGTTCACTCACTCATTTCCCGCCTCTTGTCCCTTTTTCACTGACAGTTAATTTACTGGGAATTGTGATCCTGAGTCGGGGCAAGTGTGGCCTCTCCACCTGCACCACTCGCTACCTGGTGGCCATGGCAGCGGCGGATCTGCTCTTCATCATCATTAACCCCATTCTCAGCAGGATAAAGGTTTATTTTTTCCCGCTGAGTTTCTTGTCCCTCACCCCTGTGTGTCGTGTTAGCACTGTTCTGCTGTCTGCAGCCACAGACTGTTCAGTCTGGTTCACCCTCACTTTCTCCTTTGATCGATTTGTGGCCATTTCGCTGCCAGAAACTGAAAACTAAATATTGCACCGGGAAAACTGCGGCTGTGGTTCTGGCAACAACCGGCCTCCTGCTCTCTGTGAGAAACATCCCCTGGTACTTTACACAGGAACCTCAGCGGATAATGGACAATGTCCAGTGGGGCTGTGGGACAAAGACAAGCTATCTCACTGATCCTGGCTTGGTTGGATTTTCCTGGTTTGATGCGGTTTTGACCCCATTGCTCCCATTCGGTTTAATCCTGGTGATTAACGCTCTGACTGTCAGACACATTTTGGTGACCAGTCGAGTCCGGAAGGGACTGAGGGCTCAGAGTCAGGGAGAGAATCGCAGAGACCCCGAGATGGAGAGCAGAAGAAAGTCAATGATTTTACTTTTCAGCATTTCGCAGCTTTCATTCTCCTCTGGGCTGTGTTTGTCATAAAATTTTTATATGTGAAAGTGAAAGGATTAATTTACCTCACTGATACTGAATACACATTTCAAAATGTCGGATTTATGCTGCGGGATTTAAATTCCTGCGCAAACACATTTATTTACGCGGTGACTCAATCCAAGTTCAGGGAGCAGATCAGGATCACGGTGAAATATCCACTCAGTTCAAATATTCAATTAATGAAGAAGCAAAACTGACTGACAGCTAATCAAAGAGCGGGATCACTAAATCGCCGTCTCAGCCAATCATAGAGCGGGGTCACTAAATCACCACCTCAGCCAATCACAGAGCAGGATCACTAAATCACCGCCTCAGCCAATCACAGAGCAGGATCACTAAATCACCGCCTCAGCCAATCACAGAGCGGGATCACTAAATCAACACCTCAGCCAATCAGAGAGTGGGATCACTAAATCACCGCCTCAGCCATCAGAGACTGGATTGCTAACACCGCCTCAGCCAATCAGAGCCCACATCGACGACTGCCCGAATCAGCCAATCAGAATTGCCGCTCACTTCCTGACAGCCAAGTCCACCAATGACTGGTCTCTGCACTTTGACTGACAGCGGATGAGCCAATCAGAGGCTGAGCTTTCTGACTGACAGCCGTGTCAGCCAATCAGAACAGCAGCAGCTAACGGCCCCGCCCCCAGAGCAAATCCGGGAGTGACAGACACTTCAACCAAACAGGAAGCTGGTGTCAGTGTGTGAGGGTCAGTGTCCATTTGTGTGTCACTGTGTGTGTGTCAGTGCCCATGTGTGTGTCAGTGTGCATCACTGTGTGTGTGTCAGTGTGTATCACTGTGTGTGTGTGTGTCAGTGTGTATCACTGAGTGTGTGTGGGTCAGTGTGTATCACTGTGTGTGTGTCTGTGTGTGTCACTGTGTGTGTGTGTATCAGTGCGTGAGGGTCAGTGTCCAAGTGTGTGTCAGTGTGCATCACTGTATGTGTGTGTCAGTGTGTATCACTGTGTGTGTGTCTGTGTGTGTCACTGTGTGTGTGTGTGTGTATCAGTGTGTGTGAGGGTCAGTGTCCATGTGTGTGGCAGTGTCCATCACTGTGTGCGTGTGTGTGTGTGTGTGTCAGTGTGTATCACTCTGTGTATGTCTGTGTGTTTCAATGTGTGCGTGTGTCTATCAGTGTGTGAGGGTCAGTGTCCATGTGTGTGTCAGTGTGCATCCCTGTGTGTGTGTGTGTGTGTGTGTGTGTGTGTGTGGGTCAGTGTGTTACACTGTGTGTGTCAGTGTCTATCACTGTGTGTTTGGGGGTCAGTGTGTATCACTGTGTGTGTGTCAGTGTGTATCACTGTGTGTGTATCAGTGTGTGAGAGTCAGTGTCCATGTGTGTGTCAGTGTGCATCACTGTGTGGGTGTGTGTGGGTCAGTGTGTACTTCTGTGTGTGTTACTGTGTGTGTCCGTCAGTGTGTGTCACTGTGTGTGTGACAGTGTGTGTCGCTGTGTGTCATTGTGTGTCACTGTGTGTGTGTCAGTGTGTGTCACTGTGTGTGTGTCAGTGTGCATCACTGTGTGTGTGGGTCAGTGTGTGTCACTGTGTGTGTGTGTGTGTGTGTGTGTCAGTGTGTATCACTGCATGTGTGTCCGTGTGTGTCACAGTGTGTGGATCAGTGTGTGTGAGGGTCAGTGCCCATTTCTGTGTCAGTGTGCATCACTGTGTGTGTGTGTGTGGGTCAGTGTGTATCACTGTGTTTGTGTGTGTGTGGGTCAGTGTGTGTTACTGTGTGTGTGTGTGTGTTATTGTGTGTGTGTGTCAGTGTGTGTGTGTCAGTGTGTCGCTGTGTGTATATGTGTGTCACTGTGTGTGTGTCAGTGTGTGTCACTGTGCCTCACTGTGTGTGTGTGTCAGTGTGCATCACTGAGTGTGTGTGGGTCAGTGTGTGTCACTGTGTGTGTGTGTGTCAGTGTGTATCACTGTGTGTGTGTCAGTGTGTATCACTGTGTGTGTGTCCGTGTGTGTCACAGTGTGTGTATCAGTATGTGTGAGCGTCAGTGCCCATTTGTGTGTCAGTGTGCATCACTGTGTGTGTGGGTGGGTCAGTGTGTATCACTGTGTATGGGAGGGTCAGTGTGTGTCATTGTGTGTGTGTGTGTGTGGGTCAGTGTGTATCACTGTTTGTGTGTGTATGTGTTACTGTGTGTGTGTGTCAGTGTGTGTCACTTTGTGTGTGTGTCAGTGGGTGTCGCTGTGTGTCTGTTTGAGTGTCAGTGTGTGTGTCAGTGTGTGTCACTGTGCGTCATTGTGTGTGTGTGTCAGTGTGTGTCACTGTGTGTGTGTCAGTGTGTGTCACTGTGTGCGTGTGTCAGTGTGCATCACTGTGTGTGTGTGTTTGTGTGTGTCAGTGTGTAACACTGTTTTTTCTCAGTGTGTGTCGCTGTGTGTCAGTGTGTGTCAATGTGTGCGTGTGTCAGTGTGTGTCGCTGTGTGTGTGTCAGTGTGTGTCATGGTGTGTCTCAGTGTGTGCCACTGTGTGTGTGTCACTGTGCGTCACTGTATGTGTGTGTCACTGTGTGTGTGAGTCAGTGTGTTGCACTGTGTGTGTGTGTGTCAGTGTGTCTCACTGTGTGCGTGTCAATGTGTATCACTGTGCGTATGTGCGCCAGTGTGTATCACTGAGTGTGTGTGTGTCAGTGTGTGTCACTGTGTGTGTGTGTGTGTGTGGGTCAGTGTGTATCACTGTGTTTGTGTGTTTATGGGTCAGTGTGTGTCACTGTGTGTGTGTGTGTTACTGTGTGTGTGTCAGTGTGTGTGTGTGTGTCAGTGTGTGTCGCTGTGTGTTTGTGTGTGTCACTGTGTGTGTGTCAGTGTGTGTCACTGTGCCTCACTGTGTGTGTGTCAGTGTGCATCACTGTGTGTGTGTGGGTCAGTGTGTATCAGTGTGTGTGTGTGTGTGTGTGTGTCAGTGTGTATCACTGTGTGTGTGTCTGTGTATATCACTGTGTGTGTGTCCGTGTGTGTCACAGTGTGTGTATCAGTGTGTGTGAGTGTCAGTGCCCATTTGTGTGTCAGTGTGCGTCATGGTGTGTCTCAGTGTGTGCCACTGTGTGTGTGTCACTGTGCGTCACTGTATGTGTGTGTCACTGTGTGTGTGAGTCAGTGTGTTGCACTGTGTGTGTGTGTGTGTGTCAGTGTGTCTCACTGTGTGTGTGTGTCAATGTGTATCACTGTGCGTATGTGCGCCAGTGTGTATCACTGAGTGAGTGTGTGTGTCACTGTGTGTGTGTGTATCAGTGTTTGTGAGGGTCAGTGTCCATGTGTGGGTCAGTGTGTTTCACTGTGTGTGTTTGTCAGTGTGTCTAACTGTGTGTGTGTGCGCGTCACTGTGTATCACTGTCTGTGTGTGTGTGTGTGTGCGCGTCAGTGTGTATCATTATGTGTGTGTGCCACTGTGTGTGTGTGTGTGTGTGTGTATCAGTGTGTGAGAGAGTCAGTGTCCATGTGTGTGTCAGTGTGTGTCAAAGTGTGTGAGTGTGTTGTCACTGTGCATCACTGTGTGTGTGTGTGTGTGTGTGTCATTGTGTATCAATGTGTGCGTGTGGGTCAATGTGTGTCACTGTGTGTATCATTGTGTATCACTGTGTGTGTGTCTCGGTGTGTATCACTGTCTGTGTGTCACTGTGTGTGTCAGTATGTTTCACTGTGTGTGTGTGTGTGTCAGTGTGTGTCACTGTGTGTTTGTGTGTCAGTGTGTATCACTGTTTGTGTGTGTGCGTGTCAGTGTTTATCACTGTGTGTGTGTGGGTCAGTGTGTATCACTGTGTGTGTCAGTGTGTGTCACTGTGTGTCTGTGGTGGTCAGTGTGTATCACTGTGTGTGTCAGTGTGTATCACTGTGTGTGTGTCAGTGTGTACCACTGTGTGTGTGTATCAGTGTGTGAGGGTCAGTGTCCATGTGTGTGTCAGTGTGCATCGCTGTGTGAGTGTGTGTGGGTCAGTGTGTATGTGTGTGTGTGTGTGTGGGTCAGCGTGTGTCACTGTGTATGTTACTGTGTGTGTCTGTCAGTGTGTGTCACTGTGTGTTTGTCAGTGTGTCTCGCTGTGCGTCAGTATGTGTCACTCTGTGTGTGTCAGTGTGTGTCAGTGTGCATCACTGTGTGTGTGTGGGTCAGTGGTTGTCAGTGTGTGTGTGTCAGTGTGTATCACTGTGTGTCTGTCAGTGTGTATCACTGTGTGTGTGTGTCCGTGTGTGTCACAGTGTGTGTATCAGTATGAGTGAGAGTCAGTGCACATTTGTGTATCAGTGTGCATTACTCTGTTTGTGTGTGGGTCAGTGTGTATCACTGTGTGGGTCAGTGTGTGTCACTGTGTGTGTGTGTGTGGGTCAGTGTATATCACTGTGTGTGCGTCAGTGTGTGTCACTGGGTGTGGCTGTTACTGTGTGTGTGTCAGTGTGTGTCACTGTGTGTGTGTCAGTGTGCATCACTGTGTGTGTGTTTGTGTGTGTCAGTGTATATTAATGTGTGTGTGTCAGTGTGTGTCGCTGTGTGTCAGTGTGTGTCACTGTGTGCGTGTGTCAGTGTATGTCGCTGTGTATGTCAGTGTCTGTCACTGTGTGTCTCAGCGTATGCCACTGTGTGTGTGTGTCACTGTGCGTCACTGTTTGTGTGTGTCTCTGTGTGTGTGTCAGTGTGGCTCACTGTGTGTGTGTCAGTGTGTGTGAGGGTCAGTGTCCATGTGTGGGTCAGTGTGTTTCACTGTGTGTGTTTGTCAGTGTGTCTAACTGTGTGTGTGTGCGCGTCACTGTGTATCACTGTCTGTGTGTGTGTGTGTGTGCACGTCAGTGTATATCATTATGTGTGTGTGCCACTGTGTGTGTGTGTGTGTGTGTGTGTGTGTGTGTGTATCAGTGTGTGTGAGAGTCAGTGTCCATGTGTGTGTCAGTGTGTGTCAAAGTGTGTGAGTGTGTTGTCAGTGTGCATCACTGTGTGTGTGTGTGTGTGTCATTGTGTATCAATGTGTGCGTGTGGGTCAATGTGTGTCACTATGTGTATCATTGTGTATCACTGTGTGTGTGTCTCGGTGTGTATCACTGTCTGTGTGTCACTGTGTGCGTCAGTATGTTTCACTGTGTGTGTGTGTGTGTCAGTGTGTGTCACTGTGTGTGTGTGTGTCAGTGTGTATCACTGTTTGTGTGTGTGCGTGTCAGTGTTTATCACTGTGTGTGTGTGGGTCAGTGTGTATCACTGTGTGTGTCAGTGTGTGTCACTGTGTGTCTGTGGTGGTCAGTGTGTATCACTGTGTGTGTCAGTGTGTATCACTATGTGTGTGTCAGTGTGTACCACTGTGTGTGTGTATCAGTGTGTGAGGGTCAGTGTCCATGTGTGTGTCAGTGTGCATCGCTGTGTGAGTGTGTGTGGGTCAGTGTGTATGTGTGTGTGTGTGTGTGTGTGGGTCAGCGTGTGTCACTGTGTATGTTACTGTGTGTGTCTGTCAGTGTGTGTCACTGTGTGTTTGTCAGTGTGTCTCGCTGTGCGTCAGTATGTGTCACTCTGTGTGTGTCAGTGTGTGTCACTGTGTGTGTGTCAGTGTGCATCACTGTGTGTGTGTGGGTCAGTGTTTGTCAGTGTGTGTGTGTCAGTGTGTATCACTGTGTGTCTGTCAGTGTGTATCACTGTGTGTGTGTGTCCGTGTGTGTCACAGTGTGTGTATCAGTATGAGTGAGAGTCAGTGCACATTTGTGTGTCAGTGTGCATTACTCTGTTTGTGTGTGGGTCAGTGTGTATCACTGTGTGGGTCAGTGTGTGTCACTGTGTGTGTGTGTGGGTCAGTGTGTATCACTGTGTGTGCGTCAGTGTGTGTCACTGGGTGTGGGTGTTACTGTGTGTGTGTCAGTGTGTGTCGCTGTGTGGCTGTGTGTGTCACTGTGTGTATGTCAGTGTGTGTCACTGTGTGTGTGTCAGTGTGCATCACTGTGTGTGTGTTTGTGTGTGTCAGTGTATATTAATGTGTGTGTGTCAGTGTGTGTCGCTGTGTGTCAGTGTGTGTCACTGTGTGCGTGTGTCAGTGTATGTCGCTGTGTATGTCAGTGTCTGTCACTGTGTGTCTCACCGTGTGCCACTGTGTGTGTGTGTCACTGTGCGTCACTGTTTGTGTGTGTCTCTGTGTGTGTGTCAGTGTGGCTCACTGTGTGTGTGTCAGTGTGTATTACTGTGTGTGTGTGCGTCAGTGTGTATCACTGAGTGTGTGTGTGTCACTGTGTGTGTGTGTATCAGTGTGTGTGACGGTCAGTCTCCTGTGTGTGTCAGTGTGTGTCGCTGTGTGTGTGAGTGTGTGTGTCAGTGTGCATCACTGAGTGTGTGTGTTGGTCAGTGTGTATCACTGTGTGTGTGTGTGTGTCAGTGTGTATCACTGTGTGTGTTTCAGTGTGTATCACTGTGTGTGTACGTTTCAGTATCACTGTGCGTGTGTCAGTTTGTGTCGCTGTGTGTGTCAGTGTGTGTCACTATGTGTGTGTGTCAGTGTGTGTCACTGTATGTGTGTGTCAGTTTGTGCCGTAGTATGTGACACAGTGTGTGTGTCACTGTGTGTGTGTCACTGTGTGTGTGTGTGTGTCAGTGTGTGTCACAGTGTGTGTGTCAGTGTGTATCACTGTATGTGTGTGTCAGTTTGTGTTGCCGTGTGTGTCAGTGTGTGTCACCTTGTGTGTGTCACCGTATGTGTGTTACTGTGTGTGTGTCAGTGTTTGTCACTGTGTGTGTGTCAGTGTGTTTCACTGTGTGTGTGTGTCAGTGTGTCTCACTGTGTGTGTGTTTGTCAGTGTGTATCACTGTCTGTGTATGTATGAGTGTGCGTCAGTGTGTATCACTGTGTGTGTATGTGTCACTGTGTGTGCGTGTGTATGTATCAGTGTGTGTGAGGGTCAGTGTCCATGTTTCTGTCAGTGTGTGTCAAAGTGTGTGAGTGTTTTGTCAGTGTGCATCACTGTGTGTGTGTGTGTGCGTGTGAGTGTGTCAGTGTGTATTAATGTGTGTGTGTGGGTCCGTGTGTGTCACTGTGTGTGTCAGTTTGTGTAACTGTGTGTGTGTGTCTCTGTGCGTGTGTGTCAGTGTGTGTCACTGTGTGTGTGTGTGTGTGTCAGTGTGTATCACGGTGTGTGTGTCAGTGTGTATGATTGTATGTGTGTCCGTGTGTGTCACAGTGTGTGGATCAGTGTGTGTGAGGGTCAGTGCCCATTTGTGTGTCAGTGTGCATCACTGTGTGTGTGTGTGTGTGTGGGTCAGTGTGTATCACTGTGTGTGTGTGGGTCAGTGTGTGTCACTGTGGGTGTGTGTGTGGGTCAGTGTGGGTCACTGTGTGTGTTTGTGTTACTGTGTGTGTGTGTCAGTGTATGTCGCTGTGTGTATGTGTGTGTGTCACTGTGTGTGTGTCAGTGTGTGTCACTGTGCCTCACTGTGTGTGTCAGTGTGCATCACTGTGTGTGTGTGGGTCAGTGTGTGTCTGTGTGTGTGTGTCAGTGTGTATCACTGTGTGTGTGTCAGTGTGTATCACTGTGTGTGTGTCCGTGTGTGTCACAGTATGTGTATCTGTGTGTGAGGGCCGGCGCCCATTTGTGTGTCAGTGTGCATCACTGTGTGTGTGTGTGTGGGTCAGTGTGTATCACTGTGTGTGTGTGGGTCAGTGTGGGTCATTGTGTATGTGTGTGTGGGTCACTGTGTATCACTGTGTGTGTGTGTGTGTGGGTCAGTGTATGTCACTGTGTGTGTGTGTTACTGTGTGTGTGTGTCAGCGTGTGTCACTGTGTGTGTCAGTGTGTGTCGCTGTGTGTCTGTGTGTGTCACTGTGTGCGTGTGTCAGTGTGAGTCACTGTGCGTCATTTTGTGTTTGTTTCAGTGTGTGTCACTGTGTGTGTGTGTCAGTGTGTGTCGCTGTGTATGTGTGTCAGTGTGCATCACTGTGTGTGTGTGTTTGTGTGTGTCAGTGTGTATCACTGTGTGTGTGTCGCTGTGTGTCAGTGTGTGTCACTGTGTGCGTGTGTCAGTGTGTGTCGCTGTGTGTGATAGTGTGTGTCACGGTGTGTCTCAGTGTGTGCCACTGTGTGTGTGAGTCAGTGTGTTGCACTGTGTGTGTATGTCAGTGTGTCTCACTGTGTGTGTGTCAGTGTGTATCACTGTGCCTATGTGCGTCAGTGTGTATCACTGAGTGTGTGTGTGTCAGTGTGTGTCACTGTGTGTGTGTGTGTCTGGGGGTCAGTGTGTATCACTGTGTTTGTGTGTGTATGGGTCAGTGTGTGTCACTGTGTGTGTGTGTGTTACTGTGTGTGTGTGTCATTGTGCGTGTGTGTGTCAGTGTGTGTCGCTGTGTGTGTGTGTGTCAGTGTATGTCACTGTGCCTCACTGTGTGTGTGTCAGTGTGCATCACTGTGTGTGTGTGGGTCAGTGTGTGTCACTGTGTGTGAGTGTGTCAGTGTGTATCACTGTGTGTGTGTCTGTGTATATCACTGTGTGTGTGTCCGTGTGTGTCACGGTGTGTGTATCAGTGTGTGTGAGGGTCAGTGCCCATTTGTGTGTCAGTGTGCATCACTGTGTGTGTGTGTGTGGGTCAGTGTGTATCACTATGTGTGTGTGGGTCAGTGTGTGTCATTGTATGTGTGTGTGTGGGTCAGTGTGTGTCGCTGTGCGTGTGTGTTACTGTGTGTGTGTGTCAGTGTGTGTCACTGTGTGTGTGTCAGTTTGTGTCGCTGTGTGTCTGTGTGTGTGTCACTATGTGTGTCAGTGTGTGTCACTGTGCCTCACTGTGTGTGTGTCAGTGTGCATCACTGTGTGTGTGTGTGGGTCAGTGTGTGTCACTGTGTGTGTATGTGTCAGTGTGTATCACTGTGTGTGTGTCTGTGTATATCACTGTGTGTGTGTCCGTGTGTGTCACGGTGTGTGTATCAGTGTGTGTGAGGGTCAGTGCCCATTTGTGTGTCAGTGTGCATCACTGTGTGTGTGTGTGTGGGTCAGTGTGTATCACTATGTGTGTGTGGGTCAGTGTGTGTCATTGTATGTGTGTGTGTGGGTCAGTGTGTGTCGCTGTGTGTGTGTGTTACTGTGTGTGTGTCAGTGTGTGTCACTGTGTGTGTGTCAGTTTGTGTCGCTGTGTGTCTGTGTGTGTGTCACTATGTGTGTCAGTGTGTGTCACTGTGCTTCATTGTGTGTGTGTGTCAGTGTGTGTCACTGTGTGTGTTTCAGTGTGTGTCACTGTGTGTGTGTCAGTATGTATCACTGTGTGTGTGTCAGTGTGTATCGCTGTGTGTCAGTGTGTGTCACTGCGTGCGTTTGTCAGTGTGTCCCGCTGTGTGTTTCATTGTGTGTCACGGTGTGTCTCAGTGTGTGCCACTGTGTGTGTGTGTCACTGTGCGTCACTGTATGTGTGTGTCACTGTGTGTGTGTAAGTGTGTGTCACTGTGTGTCTGAGTCAGTGTGTGGCACTGTGTGTGTCTCAATGTGTATCACTGCGTGTATGTGCGTCAGTGTGTATCACTGAGTGTGTGTGTGTGTCAGTGTGTGTCACTGTGTGTGTGCATCAGTGTGTGTGAGGGTCAGTGTCCATGTGTGTGTCAGTGTGTGACGCTGTGCGTGTGGCAGTGTGCATCACTGAGTGTGTGTGTGGGTCAGTGTGTATCACTGTGTATGTGTGGGTCAATGTGTGACACTGTGTGTGTCAGTGTGTATCACTGTGTGTGTCAGTGTGTATCACTGTGTGCGTTTCAGTGTGTGTCACTGTGTGTGTCTGTGTGTGTCAGTGTGTGTCTGTGTGTGTCCGTGTGTGTCACTGTGTGTGTCAGTGTGTATCAATCTGTGAGTGCGTGTGTCAGTATCACTGTGTGTGTGTCAGTGTGTGTCACTGTGTGTGTGTGTCAGTCTGTATCACTGTATTTGTGTGTCAGTTTGTGCCGCTGTGTGTGTCAGTGTGTCTTTATCACTGTGTGTGTGTCAGTGTGTGTCACTGTGTGTGTGTCACTGTGTGTGTGTGTCAGTGTGTTTCACTGTGTGTGTTTGTCAGTGTGCCTAACTGTGTGTGTGTGCGCGTCACTGTGTATCACTGTGTGTGTGTGTGTGCGTCAGTGTGTATCACTATGTGTGTGTGTCACTGTGTGTGTGTGTGTGTGTATCAGTGTGTGTGAGGGTCAGTGTCCATGTGGGTGTCAGTGTGTGTCAAAGTGTGTGAGTGTGTTGTCAGTGTGCATCACTGTGTGTCTGTGTGTGTGTGTGTGTGTGTGTGTGACATTGTGTATCACTGTGTGCGTGTGGGTCAGTGTGTGTCACTGTGTGTGTCAGTGTGTATCGCTGTGTGTGTGTGTGTGTCGGTGTGTATCACTGTTTGTGTGTCACTGTGTGTTTCATTGTGTGTCACTGTGTGTGTGTCAGTGTGTGTCACTGTGTGTGTGTCACTGTGTGTGTGTCACTGTGCGTCACTGTGAGCGTGTGTGTCACTGTGCGTCACTGTGTGCGTGTGTGTCAATGTGTGTCACTGTCTGTGTGTAACTGTGTGTCACGGTGTGTGTGTGTGTGTATCAGTGTGCATCACTGTGTGTGTGAGGGTCAGTGTGTGTCAAAGTGTGTGTCAGTGTGTATCACTGTGCGGCTGTCAGTGTGTATCACTGTGTGTGTGTCCATGTGTGTCACAGTGTGTGCATCAGTATGTCTGAGAGTCAGTGCCATTTGTGGGTCAGTGTGCATCACTCTGTGTGTGTGTGGGTCAGTGTGTATCACTGTGTTGTGTGGGTCAGTGTGTGTCACTGTGTGTGTGTGTGGGTCAGTGTGTATCACTGCGTGTGTGTGTGGGTCAGTGTGAGTCACTGTATGTGTGTGTCACTGTGTGTGTGTAAGTGTGTGTCGCTGTGTGTCTGTGTGTGTCACTGTGTGTGTGTCACTGTGTGTGTTTCAGTGTGTGTCACTGTGCGTCACTGTATGCGTGTCAGTGTGCGTCACTGTGTGTGTGTCAGTGTGTGTCACTGTGTGTGTGTGTCAGTGTGCATCACTGTGTGTGTGTTTGTGTGTGTCAGTGTATATCACTGTGTGTTTGTCAGTGTGTGTCGCTGTGCGTCAGTGTGGGTCGCTGTGTGCGTGAGTGTGTGTGTGAGTGAGTGTGCATCACTGAGTGTGTGTGTGGGTCAGTGTGTATCACTGTGTATGTGTGGGTCAATGTGTGACACCGTGTGTGTTAGTGTGTCAAAGTGTGTGTCAGTGTGTATCACTGTGTGTGTTTCAGTGTGTGTCACTGTGTGTGTCTGTGTGTGTCAGTGTGTGTCTGTGTGTGTCCGTGTGTGTCACTGTGTGTGTCAGTGTGTATCACTCTGTGTGTGCTTGTGTCAGTATCACTGTGTGTGTGTCAGTGTGTGTCGCTGTGTGTGTCAGTGTGTGTCACTGTGTATGTGTCACTGTGTGTGTGTCACTGTGTGTGTGTGTCAGTGTGTTTCACTGTGTGTGTTTCTCAGTGTGTCTAACTGTGTGTGTGCGCGCGTCACTGTGTATCACTGTGTGTGTGTGTGCGTCAGTGTGTATCACTATGTGTGTGTGTCACTGTCTGTGTGTGTGTGTATCAGTGTGTGTGAGGGTCAGTGTCCATGTGGGTGTCAGTGTGTGTCAAAGTGTGTGAGTGTGTTGTCAGTGTGCATCACTGTGTGTCTGTGTGTGTGTGTGTGTGTGTGTGACATTGTGTATCACTGTGTGCGTGTGGGTCAGTGTGTGTCACTGTGTGCGTCAGTGTGTATGACTGTGTGTGTGTGTGTCGGTGTGTATCACTGTTTGTGTGTCACTGTGTGTGTCATTGTGTGTCACTGTGTGTGTGTGTCAGTGTGTGTCACTGTGTGTGTGTCACTGTGTCTGTGTCACGGTGCGTCACTGTATGCGTGTGTGTCAGTGTGTGTCACTGTGTGTGTAACTGTGTGTCACGGTGTGTATGGGTGTGTATCAGTGTGCATCACCGTGTGTGTGTGGGTCAGTGTGTGTCACTGTGTGCGTCAGTGTGTATCACTGTGCGGCTGTCAGTGTATATCACTGTGTTTGTGTCCGTGTGTGTCACAGTGTGTGTATCAGTATGTCTGAGAGTCAGTGCCCATTTGTGGGTCAGTGTGCATCACTCTGTGTGTGTGTGGGTCAGTGTGTATCACTGTGTGTGTGTGGGTCAGTGTGTGTCACTGTGTGTGTGTGCGTGTGTCAGTGTGCATCACTGTGTGTGTGTGTGTGTGTCAGTGTATATCACTGTGTGTTTGTCAGTGTGTATCGCTGTGCGTCATTGTGCGTCACTGAGTGTGTGTGTGTGTCAGTGTGTGTCACTGTGTGTGTGTGTATCAGTGTGTGTGACGGTCAGTCTCCTGTGTGTGTCAGTGTGGGTCGCTGTGTGTGTGAGTGTGCATCACTGAGTGTGTGTGTGGGTCAGTGTGTATCACTGTGTATGTGTGGGTCAATGTGTGACACTGTGTGTGTTAGTGTTTATCACTGTGTGTGTTTCAGTGTGTGTCACTGTGTGTGTCTGTGTGTGTCAGTGTGTGTCTGTGTGTGTCCGTGTGTGTCACTGTGTGTGTCAGTGTGTAACTCTCTTTGTGTGCTTTTGTCAGTATCACTGTGTGTGTGTCAGTGTGTGTCGCTGTGTGTGTCAGTGTGTGTCACTGTATGTGTGTGTCAGTGTGTATCACTGTATGTGTGTGTCCGTGTGTGTCACTGTGTGTGTCAGTGTGTGTCACTGTGTGTGTATCACTGTGTGTGTGTCAGTGTGTGTCACTGTGTGTGTGTCACTGTGTGTGTGTGTCAGTGTGTTTCACTGTGTGTGTTTGTCAGTGTGTCTAACTGTGTGTGTGTGCGCGTCACTGTGTATCACTGTGTGTGTGTGTGTGCGTCAGTGTGTATCACTATGTGTGTGTGTCACTGTGTGTGTGTGTGTGTGTGTATCAGTGTGTGTGAGGGTCAGTGTCCATGTGGGTGTCAGTGTGTGTCAAAGTGTGTGAGTGTGTTGTCAGTGTGCATCACTGTGTGTCTGTGTGTGTGTGTGTGTGTGTGAGACATTGTGTATCACTGTGTGTGTGTGTGTGACATTGTGTATCACTGTTTGTGTGTCACTGTGTGTGTCATTGTGTGTCACTGTGTGTGTGTCAGTGTGTGTCACTGTGTGTGTGTCACTGTGTGTGTGTCACGGTGCGTCACTGTGTGCGTGTGTGTCAGTGTGTGTCACTGTGTGTGTGTAACTGTGTGTGACGGTGTGTGTGGGTGTGTATCAGTGTGCATCACTGTGTGTGTGTGGGTCAGTGTGTGTCACTGTGTGTGTCAGTGTGTATCACTGTGCGGCTGTCAGTGTATATCACTGTGTGTGTGTCCGTGTGTGTCACAGTGTGTGTATCAGTATGTCTGAGAGTCAGTGCCCATTTGTGGGTCAGTGTGCATCACTCTGTGTGTGTGTGGGCTAGTGTGTATCACTGTGTGTGTGTGGGTCAGTGTGTGTCATTGTGTGTGTGTGTGGGTCAGTGTGTATCACTGCGTGTGTGTGTGGGTCAGTGTGTGTCACTGTATGTGTGTTTCACTGTGTGTGTGTAAGTGTGTGTCGCTGTGTATCTGTGTGTGTCACTGTGTGTGTGTCAGTGTGTGTCACTGTGCGTCACTGTATGTGTGTCAGTGTGCGTCACTGTGTGTGTGTCAGTGTGTGTCACTGTGTGTGTGTGTCAGTGTGCATCACTGTGTGTGTGTTTGTGTGTGTCAGTGTATATCACTGTGTGTTTGTCAGTGTGTGTCGCTGTGTGAAAGTGTGTGTCACTGAGTGTGTGTGTGTCAGTGTGTGTCACTGTGTGTGTGTGTATCAGTGTGTGTGACGGTCAGTCTCCTGTGTGTGTCAGTGTGGGTCGCTGTGTGTGTGAGCGTGTGTGTGAGTGTGCATCACTGAGTGTGTGCGGGTCAGTGTGTATCACTGTGTATGTGTGGGTCAATGTGTGACACTTTGTGTGTCAGTGTGTGTCACTGTGTGTGTGTGTGTCTGTGTGTATCACTGTTTGTTTTTCAGTGTGTGTCACTGTGTGTGTCAGTGTGTATCACTGTGTGTGTACGTTTCAGTATCACTATGTGTGAGTGTCAGTTTGTGTCGCTGTGTGTGTCAGTGTGTGTCACTGTGTGTGTGTGTCAGTTTGTGCCGTAGTTTGTGACACAGTGTGTGTGTCACTGTGTGTGTGTCACTGTGTGTGTTTGTGAGTGTGTGTCACAGTGTGTGTGTCAGTGTGTATCACTGTATGTGTGTGTCAGTTTGTGTTGCTGTGTGTGTCAGTGTGTGTCACCTTGTGTGTGTCCCCGTGTGTGTGTTACTGTGTGTGTGTCAGTGTTTGTCACTGTGTGTGTGTGTCAGTGTGTTTCACTGTGTGTGTGTGTCAGTGTGTCTCACTGTGTGTGTGTGTTATTCAGTGTGTATCACTGTCTGTGTGTGTGTGAGTGTGCGTCAGTGTGTATCACTGTGTGTGTGTCACTGTGTGTGCGCGTGTGTGTATCAGTGTGTGTGAGGGTCAGTGTCCATGTGTGTGTCAGTGTGTGTCAAAGTGTGTGAGTGTTTTGTCAGTGTGCATCACTGTGTGTGTGTGTGTGTGTGTGTGTGTGTGTGTGTGTGTGTGTGGGTCACTGTGTAGTACTGTGTGTGTGTGTGTCCGTGTGTAGTACTGTGTGTGTGTGTGGGTCCGTGTGTGTCACTGTGTGTATCAGAGTGTATCAATGTGTGTGTGTGTATCAATGTGTATGACTGGGAGTGTGTCACTGTGTGTGTCAGTGTGTGCACTGTGTGTGTGTCAGTGTGTGTCACTGTGTGTGTGTGTGTCTCTGTGCGTGTGTGCCAGTGTGTGTCACTGTCTGTGTGTGTGTCAGTGTGTTTCACTGTGTGTGTGTGTCAGTGTGTCTCACTGTGTGTGTGTGTTATTCAGTGTGTATCACTGTCTGTGTGTGTGTGAGTGTGCGTCAGTGTGTATCACTGTGTGTGTGTCACTGTGTGTGCGCGTGTGTGTATCAGTGTGTGTGAGGGTCAGTGTCCATGTGTGTGTCAGTGTGTGTCAAAGTGTGTGAGTGTTTTGTCAGTGTGCATCACTGTGTGTGTGTGTGTGTGTGTGTGTGTGTGTGTGTGTGGGTCACTGTGTAGTACTGTGTGTGTGTGTGTCCGTGTGTAGTACTGTGTGTGTGTGTGGGTCCGTGTGTGTCACTGTGTGTATCAGAGTGTATCAATGTGTGTGTGTGTGTATCAATGTGTATGACTGGGAGTGTGTCACTGTGTGTGTCAGTGTGTGCACTGTGTGTGTGTCAGTGTGTGTCACTGTGTGTGTGTGTGTCTCTGTGCGTGTGTGCCAGTTTGTGTCACTGTCTGTGTGTGTGTCAGTGTGTATCACGGTGTGTGTGTCAGTGTGTATCACTGTATGTGTGTCCGTGTGTGTCACACTGTGTGTATCAGTATGTCTGAGAGTCAGTGCCCATTTGTGGGTCAGTGTGCATCACCCTGTGTGTGTGGGTCAATGTGTATTACTGTGTGTGTGTGTGGTTCAGTGTGTGTCACTGTGTGTGTGTGTGTGGGTCAGTGTGTATCACTGTGTGTGTGTGTGTGGGTCAGTGTGTGTCACTGTGTGTGTGTGTGTCACTGTGTGTGTAAGTGTGTGTCGCTGTGTGTCTGTTTGTGTCACTGTGTGTCAGTGTGTGTCACTGTGCGTCACTGTATGTGTGTCAGTGTGCGACACTGTGTGTGTGTCAGTGTGTGTCACTGTGTGTGTGTGTCAGTGTGCATCACTGTGTGTGTGTTTGTGTGTGTCAGTGTATATCACTGTGTGTGTGTCAGTGTGTGTCGCTGTGTGTCAGTGTGTGTCACTGAGTGTGTGTGTGTCAGTGTGTGTCACTGTGTGTGTGTGTATCAGTGTGTGTGACGGTCAGTCTCCTGTGTGTGTCAGTGTGTGTCGCTGTGTGTGAGAGTGTGTGTGTCAGTGTGCATTACTGAGTGTGTGTGTGGGTCAGTGTGTATCACTGTGTATGTGTGGGTCAATGTGTGACACTGTGTGTGTCAGTGTGTATCACTGTGTGTGTGCGTGTGTCAGTGTGTATCACAGTGTGTTTTTCAGTGTGTGTCAAAGTGTGTGTCAGTGTGTATCACTGAGTGTGTACGTTTCAGTATCACTGTGTGTGTGTGTGTCAGTTTGTGTCGCTGTGTGTGTCAGTGTGTGTCACTGTGTGTGTGTCAGTGTGTGTCACTGTATGTGTGTGTCAATTTGTGCCGTAGTGTGTGACACAGTGTGTGTGTCACTGTGTGTGTGCCACTGTGTGTGTGTGTGTCAGTGTGTGTCACAGAGTGTGTGTCAGTGTGTATCACTGTATGTGTGTGTCAGTTTGTGTTGCTGTGTGTGTCAGTGTGTGTCACCTTGTGTGTGTCACCGTATGTGTGTTACTGTGTGTGTGTCAGTGGTTGTCACTGTGTGTGTGTGTCAGTGTGTTTCACTGTGTGTGTGTGTCAGTGTGTCTCACTGTGTGTGTGTGTTTGTCAGTGTGTATCACTGTCTGTGTGTGTGAGTGTCAGTGTGTGTGCGTGTCTGTTTATCAGTGTGTGTGAGGGTCAGTGTCCATGTGTGTGTCAGTGTGTGTCAAAGTGTGTGAGTGTTTTGTCAGTGTGCATCACTGTGTGTGTGTGTGTGTGTGTGTCACTGTGTAGTACTGTGTGTGTCTGGGTCCGTGTGTGTCACTGTGTGTCTCAGAGTGTATCAATGTGTGTGTGTGTCTGTCAATGTGTATGACTGGGAGTGTGTCACTGTGTGTGTCAGTGTGTATCACGGTGTGTGTGTCAGTGTGTATCACTGTATGTGTGTCCGTGTGTGTCACAGTGTGTGTATCAGTGTGTGTGAGGGTCAGTGCCCATGTGTGCGTCAGTGTGCATCACTGTGTGTGTTTGTGTGTGTGGGTCAGTGTGTATCACTGTGTGTGTGTGGGTCAGTGTGTGTCACTGTGCGTGTGTGTGTGGGTCAGTGTGTGTCACTGTGTGTGTGTGTGTTACTGTGTGTGTGTCAGTGTGTGTCGCTGTGTGTATGTGTGTGTGTCACTGTGTGTGTGTCAGTGTGCATCACTGTGTGTGTGTGGGTCAGTGTGTGTCTGTGTGTGTGTGTGTGTCACTGTGTATCACTGTGTGTGTGTCTGTGTGTATCACTGTGTGTGTGTCCGTGTGTGTCACAGTGTGTGTATCTGTGTGTGAGGGTCAGCGCCCATTTGTGTGTCAGTGTGCATCACTGTGTGTGTGTGTGTGGGTCAGTGTGTATCACTGTGTGTGTGTGGGTCAGTGTGTGTCATTGTGTGTGTGTGTGGGTCAGTGTGTATCACTGTGTGTGTGTGTGTGTGGGTCAGTGTGTGTCACTGTGTGTGTGTGTTACTGTGTGTGTGTGTCAGTGTGTGTCACTGTGTGTGTCAGTGTTTGTCGCTGTGTGTCTGTGTGTGTGTCACTGTGTGTGTCAGTGTGAGTCAATGTGCGTCATTTTGTGTTTGTGCCAGTGTGTGTCACTGTGTGTGTGTCAGTGTGTGTCACTGTGTGTGTGTGTCAGTGTGCATCTGTGTGTGTGTGTGTTTGTGTGTGTCAGTGTGTATCACTGTGTGTGTGTGTCAGTGTGTGTCGCTGTGTGTCAGTGTGTGTCGCTGTGTGTGTGGGTCAGTGTGTGTCACTGTGTGTGAGTGTGTCAGTGTGTATCACTGTGTGTGTGTCTGTGTATATCACTGTGTGTGTGTCCGTGTGTGTCACGGTGTGTGTATCAGTGTGTGTGAGGGTCAGTGCCCATTTGTGTGTCAGTGTGCATCACTGTGTGTGTGTGTGTGTGGGTCAGTGTGTATCACTATGTGTGTGTGGGTCAGTGTGTGTCATTGTATGTGTGTGTGGGTCAGTGTGTGTCGCTGTGCGTGTGTGTTACTGTGTGTGTGTGTCAGTGTGTGTCACTGTGTGTGTGTCAGTTTGTGTCGCTGTGTGTCTGTGTGTGTGTCACTATGTGTGTCAGTGTGTGTCACTGTGCCTCACTGTGTGTGTGTCAGTGTGCATCACTGTGTGTGTGTGTGGGTCAGTGTGTGTCACTGTGTGTGTATGTGTCAGTGTGTATCACTGTGTGTGTGTCTGTGTATATCACTGTGTGTGTGTCCGTGTGTGTCACGGTGTGTGTATCAGTGTGTGTGAGGGTCAGTGCCCATTTGTGTGTCAGTGTGCATCACTGTGTGTGTGTGTGTGGGTCAGTGTGTATCACTATGTGTGTGTGGGTCAGTGTGTGTCATTGTATGTGTGTGTGTGGGTCAGTGTGTGTCGCTGTGTGTGTGTGTTACTGTGTGTGTGTCAGTGTGTGTCACTGTGTGTGTGTCAGTTTGTGTCGCTGTGTGTCTGTGTGTGTGTCACTATGTGTGTCAGTGTGTGTCACTGTGCTTCATTGTGTGTGTGTGTCAGTGTGTGTCACTGTGTGTGTTTCAGTGTGTGTCACTGTGTGTGTGTCAGTATGTATCACTGTGTGTGTGTCAGTGTGTATCGCTGTGTGTCAGTGTGTGTCACTGCGTGCGTTTGTCAGTGTGTCCCGCTGTGTGTTTCATTGTGTGTCACGGTGTGTCTCAGTGTGTGCCACTGTGTGTGTGTGTCACTGTGCGTCACTGTATGTGTGTGTCACTGTGTGTGTGTAAGTGTGTGTCACTGTGTGTCTGAGTCAGTGTGTGGCACTGTGTGTGTCTCAATGTGTATCACTGCGTGTATGTGCGTCAGTGTGTATCACTGAGTGTGTGTGTGTGTCAGTGTGTGTCACTGTGTGTGTGCATCAGTGTGTGTGAGGGTCAGTGTCCATGTGTGTGTCAGTGTGTGACGCTGTGCGTGTGGCAGTGTGCATCACTGAGTGTGTGTGTGGGTCAGTGTGTGACACTGTGTGTGTCAGTGTGTATCACTGTGTGTGTCAGTGTGTATCACTGTGTGCGTTTCAGTGTGTGTCACTGTGTGTGTCTGTGTGTGTCAGTGTGTGTCTGTGTGTGTCCGTGTGTGTCACTGTGTGTGTGTGTCAGTCTGTATCACTGTATTTGTGTGTCAGTTTGTGCCGCTGTGTGTGTCAGTGTGTCTTTATCACTGTGTGTGTGTCAGTGTGTGTCACTGTGTGTGTGTCACTGTGTGTGTGTGTCAGTGTGTTTCACTGTGTGTGTTTGTCAGTGTGCCTAACTGTGTGTGTGTGCGCGTCACTGTGTATCACTGTGTGTGTGTGTGTGCGTCAGTGTGTATCACTATGTGTGTGTGTCACTGTGTGTGTGTGTGTGTGTGTGTGTATCAGTGTGTGTGAGGGTCAGTGTCCATGTGGGTGTCAGTGTGTGTCAAAGTGTGTGAGTGTGTTGTCAGTGTGCATCACTGTGTGTCTGTGTGTGTGTGTGTGTGTGTGACATTGTGTATCACTGTGTGCGTGTGGGTCAGTGTGTGTCACTGTGTGTGTCAGTGTGTATCGCTGTGTGTGTGTGTGTGTCGGTGTGTATCACTGTTTGTGTGTCACTGTGTGTTTCATTGTGTGTCACTGTGTGTGTGTCAGTGTGTGTCACTGTGTGTGTGTCACTGTGTGTGTGTCACTGTGCGTCACTGTGAGCGTGTGTGTCACTGTGCGTCACTGTGTGCGTGTGTGTCAATGTGTGTCACTGTCTGTGTGTAACTGTGTGTCACGGTGTGTGTGTGTGTGTATCAGTGTGCATCACTGTGTGTGTGAGGGTCAGTGTGTGTCAAAGTGTGTGTCAGTGTGTATCACTGTGCGGCTGTCAGTGTGTATCACTGTGTGTGTGTCCATGTGTGTCACAGTGTGTGTATCAGTATGTCTGAGAGTCAGTGCCATTTGTGGGTCAGTGTGCATCACTCTGTGTGTGTGTGGGTCAGTGTGTATCACTGTGTTGTGTGGGTCAGTGTGTGTCACTGTGTGTGTGTGTGGGTCAGTGTGTATCACTGCGTGTGTGTGTGGGTCAGTGTGAGTCACTGTATGTGTGTGTCACTGTGTGTGTGTAAGTGTGTGTCGCTGTGTGTCTGTGTGTGTCACTGTGTGTGTGTCACTGTGTGTGTGTCAGTGTGTGTCACTGTGCGTCACTGTATGCGTGTCAGTGTGCGTCACTGTGTGTGTGTCAGTGTGTGTCACTGTGTGTGTGTGTCAGTGTGCATCACTGTGTGTGTGTTTGTGTGTGTCAGTGTATATCACTGTGTGTTTGTCAGTGTGTGTCGCTGTGCGTCAGTGTGGGTCGCTGTGTGTGTGAGTGTGTGTGTGAGTGAGTGTGCATCACTGAGTGTGTGTGTGGGTCAGTGTGTATCACTGTGTATGTGTGGGTCAATGTGTGACACTGTGTGTGTTAGTGTGTCAAAGTGTGTGTCAGTGTGTATCACTGTGTGTGTTTCAGTGTGTGTCACTGTGTGTGTCTGTGTGTGTCAGTGTGTGTCTGTGTGTGTCCGTGTGTGTCACTGTGTGTGTCAGTGTGTATCACTCTGTGTGTGCTTGTGTCAGTATCACTGTGTGTGTGTCAGTGTGTGTCGCTGTGTGTGTCAGTGTGTGTCACTGTGTATGTGTCACTGTGTGTGTGTCACTGTGTGTGTGTGTCAGTGTGTTTCACTGTGTGTGTTTGTCAGTGTGTCTAACTGTGTGTGTGCGCGCGTCACTGTGTATCACTGTGTGTGTGTGTGCGTCAGTGTGTATCACTATGTGTGTGTGTCACTGTCTGTGTGTGTGTGTATCAGTGTGTGTGAGGGTCAGTGTCCATGTGGGTGTCAGTGTGTGTCAAAGTGTGTGAGTGTGTTGTCAGTGTGCATCACTGTGTGTCTGTGTGTGTGTGTGTGTGTGTGTGACATTGTGTATCACTGTGTGCGTGTGGGTCAGTGTGTGTCACTGTGTGCGTCAGTGTGTATGACTGTGTGTGTGTGTGTCGGTGTGTATCACTGTTTGTGTGTCACTGTGTGTGTCATTGTGTGTCACTGTGTGTGTGTCAGTGTGTGTCACTGTGTGTGTGTCACTGTGTCTGTGTCACGGTGCGTCACTGTATGCGTGTGTGTCAGTGTGTGTCACTGTGTGTGTAACTGTGTGTCACGGTGTGTATGGGTGTGTATCAGTGTGCATCACCGTGTGTGTGTGGGTCAGTGTGTGTCACTGTGTGCGTCAGTGTGTATCACTGTGCGGCTGTCAGTGTATATCACTGTGTTTGTGTCCGTGTGTGTCACAGTGTGTGTATCAGTATGTCTGAGAGTCAGTGCCCATTTGTGGGTCAGTGTGCATCACTCTGTGTGTGTGTGGGTCAGTGTGTATCACTGTGTGTGTGTGGGTCAGTGTGTGTCACTGTGTGTGTGTGCGTGTGTCAGTGTGCATCACTGTGTGTGTGTGTGTGTGTCAGTGTATATCACTGTGTGTTTGTCAGTGTGTATCGCTGTGCGTCATTGTGCGTCACTGAGTGTGTGTGTGTGTCAGTGTGTGTCACTGTGTGTGTGTGTATCAGTGTGTGTGACGGTCAGTCTCCTGTGTGTGTCAGTGTGGGTCGCTGTGTGTGTGAGTGTGCATCACTGAGTGTGTGTGTGGGTCAGTGTGTATCACTGTGTATGTGTGGGTCAATGTGTGACACTGTGTGTGTTAGTGTTTATCACTGTGTGTGTTTCAGTGTGTGTCACTGTGTGTGTCTGTGTGTGTCAGTGTGTGTCTGTGTGTGTCCGTGTGTGTCACTGTGTGTGTCAGTGTGTAACTCTCTTTGTGTGCTTTTGTCAGTATCACTGTGTGTGTGTCAGTGTGTGTCGCTGTGTGTGTCAGTGTGTGTCACTGTATGTGTGTGTCAGTGTGTATCACTGTATGTGTGTGTCCGTGTGTGTCACTGTGTGTGTCAGTGTGTGTCACTGTGTGTGTATCACTGTGTGTGTGTCAGTGTGTGTCACTGTGTGTGTGTCACTGTGTGTGTGTGTCAGTGTGTTTCACTGTGTGTGTTTGTCAGTGTGTCTAACTGTGTGTGTGTGCGCGTCACTGTGTATCACTGTGTGTGTGTGTGTGCGTCAGTGTGTATCACTATGTGTGTGTGTCACTGTGTGTGTGTGTGTGTGTGTATCAGTGTGTGTGAGGGTCAGTGTCCATGTGGGTGTCAGTGTGTGTCAAAGTGTGTGAGTGTGTTGTCAGTGTGCATCACTGTGTGTCTGTGTGTGTGTGTGTGTGTGTGTGAGACATTGTGTATCACTGTGTGTGTGTGTGTGTGTGTGACATTGTGTATCACTGTTTGTGTGTCACTGTGTGTGTCATTGTGTGTCACTGTGTGTGTGTCAGTGTGTGTCACTGTGTGTGTGTCACTGTGTGTGTGTCACGGTGCGTCACTGTGTGCGTGTGTGTCAGTGTGTGTCACTGTGTGTGTGTAACTGTGTGTCACGGTGTGTGTGGGTGTGTATCAGTGTGCATCACTGTGTGTGTGTGGGTCAGTGTGTGTCACAGTGTGTGTATCAGTATGTCTGAGAGTCAGTGCCCATTTGTGGGTCAGTGTGCATCACTCTGTGTGTGTGTGGGCTAGTGTGTATCACTGTGTGTGTGTGGGTCAGTGTGTGTCATTGTGTGTGTGTGTGGGTCAGTGTGTATCACTGCGTGTGTGTGTGGGTCAGTGTGTGTCACTGTATGTGTGTTTCACTGTGTGTGTGTAAGTGTGTGTCGCTGTGTATCTGTGTGTGTCACTGTGTGTGTGTCAGTGTGTGTCACTGTGCGTCACTGTATGTGTGTCAGTGTGCGTCACTGTGTGTGTGTCAGTGTGTGTCACTGTGTGTGTGTGTCAGTGTGCATCACTGTGTGTGTGTTTGTGTGTGTCAGTGTATATCACTGTGTGTTTGTCAGTGTGTGTCGCTGTGTGAAAGTGTGTGTCACTGAGTGTGTGTGTGTCAGTGTGTGTCACTGTGTGTGTGTGTATCAGTGTGTGTGACGGTCAGTCTCCTGTGTGTGTCAGTGTGGGTCGCTGTGTGTGTGAGCGTGTGTGTGAGTGTGCATCACTGAGTGTGTGCGGGTCAGTGTGTATCACTGTGTATGTGTGGGTCAATGTGTGACACTTTGTGTGTCAGTGTGTGTCACTGTGTGTGTGTGTGTCTGTGTGTATCACTGTTTGTTTTTCAGTGTGTGTCACTGTGTGTGTCAGTGTGTATCACTGTGTGTGTACGTTTCAGTATCACTATGTGTGAGTGTCAGTTTGTGTCGCTGTGTGTGTCAGTGTGTGTCACTGTGTGTGTGTGTCAGTTTGTGCCGTAGTTTGTGACACAGTGTGTGTGTCACTGTGTGTGTGTCACTGTGTGTGTTTGTGAGTGTGTGTCACAGTGTGTGTGTCAGTGTGTATCACTGTATGTGTGTGTCAGTTTGTGTTGCTGTGTGTGTCAGTGTGTGTCACCTTGTGTGTGTCCCCGTGTGTGTGTTACTGTGTGTGTGTCAGTGTTTGTCACTGTGTGTGTGTGTCAGTGTGTTTCACTGTGTGTGTGTGTCAGTGTGTCTCACTGTGTGTGTGTGTTATTCAGTGTGTATCACTGTCTGTGTGTGTGTGAGTGTGCGTCAGTGTGTATCACTGTGTGTGTGTCACTGTGTGTGCGCGTGTGTGTATCAGTGTGTGTGAGGGTCAGTGTCCATGTGTGTGTCAGTGTGTGTCAAAGTGTGTGAGTGTTTTGTCAGTGTGCATCACTGTGTGTGTGTGTGTGTGTGTGTGTGTGTGTGTGTGTGTGTGTGTGTGTGGGTCACTGTGTAGTACTGTGTGTGTGTGTGTCCGTGTGTAGTACTGTGTGTGTGTGTGGGTCCGTGTGTGTCACTGTGTGTATCAGAGTGTATCAATGTGTGTGTGTGTATCAATGTGTATGACTGGGAGTGTGTCACTGTGTGTGTCAGTGTGTGCACTGTGTGTGTGTCAGTGTGTGTCACTGTGTGTGTGTGTGTCTCTGTGCGTGTGTGCCAGTGTGTGTCACTGTCTGTGTGTGTGTCAGTGTGTTTCACTGTGTGTGTGTGTCAGTGTGTCTCACTGTGTGTGTGTGTTATTCAGTGTGTATCACTGTCTGTGTGTGTGTGAGTGTGCGTCAGTGTGTATCACTGTGTGTGTGTCACTGTGTGTGCGCGTGTGTGTATCAGTGTGTGTGAGGGTCAGTGTCCATGTGTGTGTCAGTGTGTGTCAAAGTGTGTGAGTGTTTTGTCAGTGTGCATCACTGTGTGTGTGTGTGTGTGTGTGTGTGTGTGTGTGTGTGGGTCACTGTGTAGTACTGTGTGTGTGTGTGTCCGTGTGTAGTACTGTGTGTGTGTGTGGGTCCGTGTGTGTCACTGTGTGTATCAGAGTGTATCAATGTGTGTGTGTGTGTATCAATGTGTATGACTGGGAGTGTGTCACTGTGTGTGTCAGTGTGTGCACTGTGTGTGTGTCAGTGTGTGTCACTGTGTGTGTGTGTGTCTCTGTGCGTGTGTGCCAGTGTGTGTCACTGTCTGTGTGTGTGTCAGTGTGTATCACGGTGTGTGTGTCAGTGTGTATCACTGTATGTGTGTCCGTGTGTGTCACACTGTGTGTATCAGTATGTCTGAGAGTCAGTGCCCATTTGTGGGTCAGTGTGCATCACCCTGTGTGTGTGGGTCAATGTGTATTACTGTGTGTGTGTGTGGTTCAGTGTGTGTCACTGTGTGTGTGTGTGTGGGTCAGTGTGTATCACTGTGTGTGTGTGTGTGGGTCAGTGTGTGTCACTGTGTGTGTGTGTCACTGTGTGTGTAAGTGTGTGTCGCTGTGTGTCTGTTTGTGTCACTGTGTGCCAGTGTGTGTCACTGTGCGTCACTGTATGTGTGTCAGTGTGCGACACTGTGTGTGTGTCAGTGTGTGTCACTGTGTGTGTGTGTCAGTGTGCATCACTGTGTGTGTGTTTGTGTGTGTCAGTGTATATCACTGTGTGTGTGTCAGTGTGTGTCGCTGTGTGTCAGTGTGTGTCACTGAGTGTGTGTGTGTCAGTGTGTGTCACTGTGTGTGTGTGTATTAGTGTGTGTGACGGTCAGTCTCCTGTGTGTGTCAGTGTGTGTCGCTGTGTGTGAGAGTGTGTGTGTCAGTGTGCATTACTGAGTGTGTGTGTGGGTCAGTGTGTATCACTGTGTATGTGTGGGTCAATGTGTGACACTCTGTGTGTCAGTGTGTATCACTGTGTGTGTGCGTGTGTCAGTGTGTATCACAGTGTGTTTTTCAGTGTGTGTCAAAGTGTGTGTCAGTGTGTATCACTGAGTGTGTACGTTTCAGTATCACTGTGTGTGTGTGTGTCAGTTTGTGTCGCTGTGTGTGTCAGTGTGTGTCACTGTGTGTGTGTCAGTGTGTGTCACTGTATGTGTGTGTCAATTTGTGCCGTAGTGTGTGACACAGTGTGTGTGTCACTGTGTGTGTGCCACTGTGTGTGTGTGTGTCAGTGTGTGTCACAGAGTGTGTGTCAGTGTGTATCACTGTATGTGTGTGTCAGTTTGTGTTGCTGTGTGTGTCAGTGTGTGTCACCTTGTGTGTGTCACCGTATGTGTGTTACTGTGTGTGTGTCAGTGGTTGTCACTGTGTGTGTGTGTCAGTGTGTTTCACTGTGTGTGTGTGTCAGTGTGTCTCACTGTGCGTGTGTGTTTGTCAGTGTGTATCACTGTCTGTGTGTGTGAGTGTCAGTGTGTGTGCGTGTCTGTTTATCAGTGTGTGTGAGGGTCAGTGTCCATGTGTGTGTCAGTGTGTGTCAAAGTGTGTGAGTGTTTTGTCAGTGTGCATCACTGTGTGTGTGTGTGTGTGTGTGTCACTGTGTAGTACTGTGTGTGTCTGGGTCCGTGTGTGTCACTGTGTGTCTCAGAGTGTATCAATGTGTGTGTGTGTCTGTCAATGTGTATGACTGGGAGTGTGTCACTGTGTGTGTCAGTGTGTATCACGGTGTGTGTGTCAGTGTGTATCACTGTATGTGTGTCCGTGTGTGTCACAGTGTGTGTATCAGTGTGTGTGAGGGTCAGTGCCCATGTGTGTGTCAGTGTGCATCACTGTGTGTGTTTGTGTGTGTGGGTCAGTGTGTATCACTGTGTGTGTGTGGGTCAGTGTGTGTCACTGTGCGTGTGTGTGTGGGTCAGTGTGTGTCACTGTGTGTGTGTGTGTTACTGTGTGTGTGTCAGTGTGTGTCGCTGTGTGTATGTGTGTGTGTCACTGTGTGTGTGTCAGTGTGCATCACTGTGTGTGTGTGGGTCAGTGTGTGTCTGTGTGTGTGTGTGTGTCACTGTGTATCACTGTGTGTGTGTCTGTGTGTATCACTGTGTGTGTGTCCGTGTGTGTCACAGTGTGTGTATCTGTGTGTGAGGGTCAGCGCCCATTTGTGTGTCAGTGTGCATCACTGTGTGTGTGTGTGTGGGTCAGTGTGTATCACTGTGTGTGTGTGGGTCAGTGTGTGTCATTGTGTGTGTGTGTGGGTCAGTGTGTATCACTGTGTGTGTGTGTGTGTGTGGGTCAGTGTGTGTCACTGTGTGTGTGTGTTACTGTGTGTGTGTGTCAGTGTGTGTCACTGTGTGTGTCAGTGTTTGTCGCTGTGTGTCTGTGTGTGTGTCACTGTGTGTGTCAGTGTGAGTCACTGTGCGTCATTTTGTGTTTGTGCCAGTGTGTGTCACTGTGTGTGTGTCAGTGTGTGTCACTGTGTGTGTGTGTGTCAGTGTGCATCTGTGTGTGTGTGTGTTTGTGTGTGTCAGTGTGTATCACTGTGTGTGTGTGTCAGTGTGTGTCGCTGTGTGTCAGTGTGTGTCGCTGTGTGTGTGGGTCAGTGTGTGTCACTGTGTGTGAGTGTGTCAGTGTGTATCACTGTGTGTGTGTCTGTGTATATCACTGTGTGTGTGTCCGTGTGTGTCACGGTGTGTGTATCAGTGTGTGTGAGGGTCAGTGCCCATTTGTGTGTCAGTGTGCATCACTGTGTGTGTGTGTGTGTGGGTCAGTGTGTATCACTATGTGTGTGTGGGTCAGTGTGTGTCATTGTATGTGTGTGTGGGTCAGTGTGTGTCGCTGTGCGTGTGTGTTACTGTGTGTGTGTGTCAGTGTGTGTCACTGTGTGTGTGTCAGTTTGTGTCGCTGTGTGTCTGTGTGTGTGTCACTATGTGTGTCAGTGTGTGTCACTGTGCCTCACTGTGTGTGTGTCAGTGTGCATCACTGTGTGTGTGTGTGGGTCAGTGTGTGTCACTGTGTGTGTATGTGTCAGTGTGTATCACTGTGTGTGTGTCTGTGTATATCACTGTGTGTGTGTCCGTGTGTGTCACGGTGTGTGTATCAGTGTGTGTGAGGGTCAGTGCCCATTTGTGTGTCAGTGTGCATCACTGTGTGTGTGTGTGTGTGGGTCAGTGTGTATCACTATGTGTGTGTGGGTCAGTGTGTGTCATTGTATGTGTGTGTGTGGGTCAGTGTGTGTCGCTGTGTGTGTGTGTTACTGTGTGTGTGTCAGTGTGTGTCACTGTGTGTGTGTCAGTTTGTGTCGCTGTGTGTCTGTGTGTGTGTCACTATGTGTGTCAGTGTGTGTCACTGTGCTTCATTGTGTGTGTGTGTCAGTGTGTGTCACTGTGTGTGTTTCAGTGTGTGTCACTGTGTGTGTGTCAGTATGTATCACTGTGTGTGTGTCAGTGTGTATCGCTGTGTGTCAGTGTGTGTCACTGCGTGCGTTTGTCAGTGTGTCCCGCTGTGTGTTTCATTGTGTGTCACGGTGTGTCTCAGTGTGTGCCACTGTGTGTGTGTGTCACTGTGCGTCACTGTATGTGTGTGTCACTGTGTGTGTGTAAGTGTGTGTCACTGTGTGTCTGAGTCAGTGTGTGGCACTGTGTGTGTCTCAATGTGTATCACTGCGTGTATGTGCGTCAGTGTGTGTCACTGTGTGTCTGAGTCAGTGTGTGTCACTGTGTGTGTGCATCAGTGTGTGTGAGGGTCAGTGTCCATGTGTGTGTCAGTGTGTGACGCTGTGCGTGTGGCAGTGTGCATCACTGAGTGTGTGTGTGGGTCAGTGTGTGACACTGTGTGTGTCAGTGTGTATCACTGTGTGTGTCAGTGTGTATCACTGTGTGCGTTTCAGTGTGTGTCACTGTGTGTGTCTGTGTGTGTCAGTGTGTGTCTGTGTGTGTCCGTGTGTGTCACTGTGTGTGTGTGTCAGTCTGTATCACTGTATTTGTGTGTCAGTTTGTGCCGCTGTGTGTGTCAGTGTGTCTTTATCACTGTGTGTGTGTCAGTGTGTGTCACTGTGTGTGTGTCACTGTGTGTGTGTGTCAGTGTGTTTCACTGTGTGTGTTTGTCAGTGTGCCTAACTGTGTGTGTGTGCGCGTCACTGTGTATCACTGTGTGTGTGTGTGTGCGTCAGTGTGTATCACTATGTGTGTGTGTCACTGTGTGTGTGTGTGTGTGTATCAGTGTGTGTGAGGGTCAGTGTCCATGTGGGTGTCAGTGTGTGTCAAAGTGTGTGAGTGTGTTGTCAGTGTGCATCACTGTGTGTCTGTGTGTGTGTGTGTGTGTGTGTGTGTGTGACATTGTGTATCACTGTGTGCGTGTGGGTCAGTGTGTGTCACTGTGTGTGTCAGTGTGTATCGCTGTGTGTGTGTGTGTGTCGGTGTGTATCACTGTTTGTGTGTCACTGTGTGTTTCATTGTGTGTCACTGTGTGTGTGTCAGTGTGTGTCACTGTGTGTGTGTCACTGTGTGTGTGTCACTGTGCGTCACTGTGAGCGTGTGTGTCACTGTGCGTCACTGTGTGCGTGTGTGTCAATGTGTGTCACTGTCTGTGTGTAACTGTGTGTCACGGTGTGTGTGTGTGTGTATCAGTGTGCATCACTGTGTGTGTGAGGGTCAGTGTGTGTCAAAGTGTGTGTCAGTGTGTATCACTGTGCGGCTGTCAGTGTGTATCACTGTGTGTGTGTCCATGTGTGTCACAGTGTGTGTATCAGTATGTCTGAGAGTCAGTGCCATTTGTGGGTCAGTGTGCATCACTCTGTGTGTGTGTGGGTCAGTGTGTATCACTGTGTTGTGTGGGTCAGTGTGTGTCACTGTGTGTGTGTGTGGGTCAGTGTGTATCACTGCGTGTGTGTGTGGGTCAGTGTGAGTCACTGTATGTGTGTGTCACTGTGTGTGTGTAAGTGTGTGTCGCTGTGTGTCTGTGTGTGTCACTGTGTGTGTGTCACTGTGTGTGTGTCAGTGTGTGTCACTGTGCGTCACTGTATGCGTGTCAGTGTGCGTCACTGTGTGTGTGTCAGTGTGTGTCACTGTGTGTGTGTGTCAGTGTGCATCACTGTGTGTGTGTTTGTGTGTGTCAGTGTATATCACTGTGTGTTTGTCAGTGTGTGTCGCTGTGCGTCAGTGTGGGTCGCTGTGTGTGTGAGTGTGTGTGTGAGTGAGTGTGCATCACTGAGTGTGTGTGTGGGTCAGTGTGTATCACTGTGTATGTGTAGGTCAATGTGTGACACTGTGTGTGTTAGTGTGTCAAAGTGTGTGTCAGTGTGTATCACTGTGTGTGTTTCAGTGTGTGTCACTGTGTGTGTCTGTGTGTGTCAGTGTGTGTCTGTGTGTGTCCGTGTGTGTCACTGTGTGTGTCAGTGTGTATCACTCTGTGTGTGCTTGTGTCAGTATCACTGTGTGTGTGTCAGTGTGTGTCGCTGTGTGTGTCAGTGTGTGTCACTGTGTATGTGTCACTGTGTGTGTGTCACTGTGTGTGTGTGTCAGTGTGTTTCACTGTGTGTGTTTGTCAGTGTGTCTAACTGTGTGTGTGCGCGCGTCACTGTGTATCACTGTGTGTGTGTGTGCGTCAGTGTGTATCACTATGTGTGTGTGTCACTGTCTGTGTGTGTGTGTATCAGTGTGTGTGAGGGTCAGTGTCCATGTGGGTGTCAGTGTGTGTCAAAGTGTGTGAGTGTGTTGTCAGTGTGCATCACTGTGTGTCTGTGTGTGTGTGTGTGTGTGACATTGTGTATCACTGTGTGCGTGTGGGTCAGTGTGTGTCACTGTGTGCGTCAGTGTGTATGACTGTGTGTGTGTGTGTCGGTGTGTATCACTGTTTGTGTGTCACTGTGTGTGTCATTGTGTGTCACTGTGTGTGTGTCAGTGTGTGTCACTGTGTGTGTGTCACTGTGTCTGTGTCACGGTGCGTCACTGTATGCGTGTGTGTCAGTGTGTGTCACTGTGTGTGTAACTGTGTGTCACGGTGTGTATGGGTGTGTATCAGTGTGCATCACCGTGTGTGTGTGGGTCAGTGTGTGTCACTGTGTGCGTCAGTGTGTATCACTGTGCGGCTGTCAGTGTATATCACTGTGTTTGTGTCCGTGTGTGTCACAGTGTGTGTATCAGTATGTCTGAGAGTCAGTGCCCATTTGTGGGTCAGTGTGCATCACTCTGTGTGTGTGTGGGTCAGTGTGTATCACTGTGTGTGTGTGGGTCAGTGTGTGTCACTGTGTGTGTGTGCGTGTGTCAGTGTGCATCACTGTGTGTGTGTGTGTGTGTCAGTGTATATCACTGTGTGTTTGTCAGTGTGTATCGCTGTGCGTCATTGTGCGTCACTGAGTGTGTGTGTGTGTCAGTGTGTGTCACTGTGTGTGTGTGTATCAGTGTGTGTGACGGTCAGTCTCCTGTGTGTGTCAGTGTGGGTCGCTGTGTGTGTGAGTGTGCATCACTGAGTGTGTGTGTGGGTCAGTGTGTATCACTGTGTATGTGTGGGTCAATGTGTGACACTGTGTGTGTTAGTGTTTATCACTGTGTGTGTTTCAGTGTGTGTCACTGTGTGTGTCTGTGTGTGTCAGTGTGTGTCTGTGTGTGTCCGTGTGTGTCACTGTGTGTGTCAGTGTGTAACTCTCTTTGTGTGCTTTTGTCAGTATCACTGTGTGTGTCAGTGTGTGTCGCTGTGTGTGTCAGTGTGTGTCACTGTATGTGTGTGTCAGTGTGTATCACTGTATGTGTGTGTCCGTGTGTGTCACTGTGTGTGTCAGTGTGTGTCACTGTGTGTGTATCACTGTGTGTGTGTCAGTGTGTGTCACTGTGTGTGTGTCACTGTGTGTGTGTGTCAGTGTGTTTCACTGTGTGTGTTTGTCAGTGTGTCTAACTGTGTGTGTGTGCGCGTCACTGTGTATCACTGTGTGTGTGTGTGTGCGTCAGTGTGTATCACTATGTGTGTGTGTCACTGTGTGTGTGTGTGTGTGTGTATCAGTGTGTGTGAGGGTCAGTGTCCATGTGGGTGTCAGTGTGTGTCAAAGTGTGTGAGTGTGTTGTCAGTGTGCATCACTGTGTGTCTGTGTGTGTGTGTGTGTGTGTGTGAGACATTGTGTATCACTGTGTGTGTGTGTGTGTGTGACATTGTGTATCACTGTTTGTGTGTCACTGTGTGTGTCATTGTGTGTCACTGTGTGTGTGTCAGTGTGTGTCACTGTGTGTGTGTCACTGTGTGTGTGTCACGGTGAGTCACTGTGTGCGTGTGTGTCAGTGTGTGTCACTGTGTGTGTGTAACTGTGTGTCACGGTGTGTGTGGGTGTGTATCAGTGTGCATCACTGTGTGTGTGTGGGTCAGTGTGTGTCACAGTGTGTGTATCAGTATGTCTGAGAGTCAGTGCCCATTTGTGGGTCAGTGTGCATCACTCTGTGTGTGTGTGGGCTAGTGTGTATCACTGTGTGTGTGTGGGTCAGTGTGTGTCATTGTGTGTGTGTGTGGGTCAGTGTGTATCACTGCGTGTGTGTGTGGGTCAGTGTGTGTCACTGTATGTGTGTTTCACTGTGTGTGTGTAAGTGTGTGTCGCTGTGTATCTGTGTGTGTCACTGTGTGTGTGTCAGTGTGTGTCACTGTGCGTCACTGTATGTGTGTCAGTGTGCGTCACTGTGTGTGTGTCAGTGTGTGTCACTGTGTGTGTGTGTCAGTGTGCATCACTGTGTGTGTGTTTGTGTGTGTCAGTGTATATCACTGTGTGTTTGTCAGTGTGTGTCGCTGTGTGAAAGTGTGTGTCACTGAGTGTGTGTGTGTCAGTGTGTGTCACTGTGTGTGTGTGTATCAGTGTGTGTGACGGTCAGTCTCCTGTGTGTGTCAGTGTGGGTCGCTGTGTGTGTGAGCGTGTGTGTGAGTGTGCATCACTGAGTGTGTGCGGGTCAGTGTGTATCACTGTGTATGTGTGGGTCAATGTGTGACACTTTGTGTGTTAGTGTGTGTCACTGTGTGTGTGTGTGTCTGTGTGTATCACTGTTTGTTTTTCAGTGTGTGTCACTGTGTGTGTCAGTGTGTATCACTGTGTGTGTACGTTTCAGTATCACTATGTGTGAGTGTCAGTTTGTGTCGCTGTGTGTGTCAGTGTGTGTCACTGTGTGTGTGTGTCAGTTTGTGCCGTAGTTTGTGACACAGTGTGTGTGTCACTGTGTGTGTGTCACTGTGTGTGTTTGTGAGTGTGTGTCACAGTGTGTGTGTCAGTGTGTATCACTGTATGTGTGTGTCAGTTTGTGTTGCTGTGTGTGTCAGTGTGTGTCACCTTGTGTGTGTCCCCGTGTGTGTGTTACTGTGTGTGTGTCAGTGTTTGTCACTGTGTGTGTGTGTCAGTGTGTTTCACTGTGTGTGTGTGTCAGTGTGTCTCACTGTGTGTGTGTGTTATTCAGTGTGTATCACTGTCTGTGTGTGTGTGAGTGTGCGTCAGTGTGTATCACTGTGTGTGTGTCACTGTGTGTGCGCGTGTGTGTATCAGTGTGTGTGAGGGTCAGTGTCCATGTGTGTGTCAGTGTGTGTCAAAGTGTGTGAGTGTTTTGTCAGTGTGCATCACTGTGTGTGTGTGTGTGTGTGTGTGTGTGTGTGTGGGTCACTGTGTAGTACTGTGTGTGTGTGTGTCCGTGTGTAGTACTGTGTGTGTGTGTGGGTCCGTGTGTGTCACTGTGTGTATCAGAGTGTATCAATGTGTGTGTGTGTATCAATGTGTATGACTGGGAGTGTGTCACTGTGTGTGTCAGTGTGTGCACTGTGTGTGTGTCAGTGTGTGTCACTGTGTGTGTGTGTGTCTCTGTGCGTGTGTGCCAGTGTGTGTCACTGTCTGTGTGTGTGTCAGTGTGTATCACGGTGTGTGTGTCAGTGTGTATCACTGTATGTGTGTCCGTGTGTGTCACACTGTGTGTATCAGTATGTCTGAGAGTCAGTGCCCATTTGTGGGTCAGTGTGCATCACCCTGTGTGTGTGGGTCAATGTGTATTACTGTGTGTGTGTGTGGTTCAGTGTGTGTCACTGTGTGTGTGTGTGTGGGTCAGTGTGTATCACTGTATGTGTGTGTGTGGGTCAGTGTGTGTCACTGTGTGTGTGTGTGTCACTGTGTGTGTAAGTGTGTGTCGCTGTGTGTCTGTTTGTGTCACTGTGTGTCAGTGTGTGTCACTGTGCGTCACTGTATGTGTGTCAGTGTGCGACACTGTGTGTGTGTCAGTGTGTGTCACTGTGTGTGTGTGTCAGTGTGCATCACTGTGTGTGTGTTTGTGTGTGTCAGTGTATATCACTGTGTGTGTGTCAGTGTGTGTCGCTGTGTGTCAGTGTGTGTCACTGAGTGTGTGTGTGTCAGTGTGTGTCACTGTGTGTGTGTGTATCAGTGTGTGTGACGGTCAGTCTCCTGTGTGTGTCAGTGTGTGTCGCTGTGTGTGAGAGTGTGTGTGTCAGTGTGCATTACTGAGTGTGTGTGTGGGTCAGTGTGTATCACTGTGTATGTGTGGGTCAATGTGTGACACTGTGTGTGTCAGTGTGTATCACTGTGTGTGTGCGTGTGTCAGTGTGTATCACAGTGTGTTTTTCAGTGTGTGTCAAAGTGTGTGTCAGTGTGTATCACTGAGTGTGTACGTTTCAGTATCACTGTGTGTGTGTGTGTCAGTTTGTGTCGCTGTGTGTGTCAGTGTGTGTCACTGTGTGTGTGTCAGTGTGTGTCACTGTATGTGTGTGTCAATTTGTGCCGTAGTGTGTGACACAGTGTGTGTGTCACTGTGTGTGTGCCACTGTGTGTGTGTGTGTCAGTGTGTGTCACAGAGTGTGTGTCAGTGTGTATCACTGTATGTGTGTGTCAGTTTGTGTTGCTGTGTGTGTCAGTGTGTGTCACCTTGTGTGTGTCACCGTATGTGTGTTACTGTGTGTGTGTCAGTGGTTGTCACTGTGTGTGTGTGTCAGTGTGTTTCACTGTGTGTGTGTGTCAGTGTGTCTCACTGTGTGTGTGTGTTTGTCAGTGTGTATCACTGTCTGTGTGTGTGAGTGTCAGTGTGTGTGCGTGTCTGTTTATCAGTGTGTGTGAGGGTCAGTGTCCATGTGTGTGTCAGTGTGTGTCAAAGTGTGTGAGTGTTTTGTCAGTGTGCATCACTGTGTGTGTGTGTGTGTGTGTGTCACTGTGTAGTACTGTGTGTGTCTGGGTCCGTGTGTGTCACTGTGTGTCTCAGAGTGTATCAATGTGTGTGTGTGTCTGTCAATGTGTATGACTGGGAGTGTGTCACTGTGTGTGTCAGTGTGTATCACGGTGTGTGTGTCAGTGTGTATCACTGTATGTGTGTCCGTGTGTGTCACAGTGTGTGTATCAGTGTGTGTGAGGGTCAGTGCCCATGTGTGTGTCAGTGTGCATCACTGTGTGTGTTTGTGTGTGTGGGTCAGTGTGTATCACTGTGTGTGTGTGGGTCAGTGTGTGTCACTGTGCGTGTGTGTGTGGGTCAGTGTGTGTCACTGTGTGTGTGTGTGTTACTGTGTGTGTGTCAGTGTGTGTCGCTGTGTGTATGTGTGTGTGTCACTGTGTGTGTGTCAGTGTGCATCACTGTGTGTGTGTGGGTCAGTGTGTGTCTGTGTGTGTGTGTCACTGTGTATCACTGTGTGTGTGTCTGTGTGTATCACTGTGTGTGTGTCCGTGTGTGTCACAGTGTGTGTATCTGTGTGTGAGGGTCAGCGCCCATTTGTGTGTCAGTGTGCATCACTGTGTGTGTGTGTGTGTGGGTCAGTGTGTATCACTGTGTGTGTGTGGGTCAGTGTGTGTCATTGTGTGTGTGTGTGGGTCAGTGTGTATCACTGTGTGTGTGTGTGTGTGGGTCAGTGTGTGTCACTGTGTGTGTGTGTTACTGTGTGTGTGTGTCAGTGTGTGTCACTGTGTGTGTCAGTGTTTGTCGCTGTGTGTCTGTGTGTGTGTCACTGTGTGTGTCAGTGTGAGTCACTGTGCGTCATTTTGTGTTTGTGCCAGTGTGTGTCACTGTGTGTGTGTCAGTGTGTGTCACTGTGTGTGTGTGTCAGTGTGCATCTGTGTGTGTGTGTGTTTGTGTGTGTCAGTGTGTATCACTGTGTGTGTGTGTCAGTGTGTGTCGCTGTGTGTCAGTGTGTGTCGCTGTGTGGGTGTGTCAGTGTGTGTCGCTGTGTGTGTCATTGTGTGTCACGGTGTGTCTCAGTGAGTGCCAATGTGTGTGTGAGTCAGTGTGTTGCACTGTGTGTGTATGTCAGTGTGTCTCACTGTGTGTGTGTGTAGGTGTGTATCACTGTGCGTATTTGCGTCAGTGTGTATCACTGAGTGTGTGTGTGTCAGTGTATGTCACTGTGTGTGTGTGTGTGTGGGTCAGTGTGTATCACTGTGTTTGTGTGTTTATGGATCAGTGTGTGTCACTGTGTGTGTGTGTGTTACTGTGTGTGTGTGTCAGTGTGTGTCGCTGTGTGTTTGTGTGTGTCACTGTGTGTGTGTCAGTGTGCCTCACTGTGTGTGTGTCAGTGTGCATCACTGTGTGTGTGTGGGTCAGAGTGCGTCACTGCGTGTGTGTGTGTGTGTCAGTGTGTATAACTGTGTGTGTGCCTGTGTATATCACTGTGTGTTTTTCCGTGTGTGTCACAGTGTGTACATCAGTGTGTGTGAGGGTCAGTGCCCATTTGTGTGTCAGTGTGCATCACTGTGTGTGTGTGGGTCAGTGTGTATCAATGTGTGTGTGTGGGTCAGTGTGTGTCATTGTATGTGTGTGTGTGGGTCAGTGTGTGTCGCTGTGTGTGTGTGTTACTGTGTGTGTGTCAGTGTGTGTCACTGTGTGTGTGTCAGTGTGTGTCGCTGTGTGTCTGTGTGTGTGTCACTATGTGTGTCAGTGTGTGTCACTGTGCGTCATTTTGTGTGTGTGTCAGTGTGTGTCACTGTGTGTGTGTCAGTGTGTGTCACTGTGTGTGTGTCATGTGCATCACTGTGTGTGTGTCAGTGTGTGTCGCTGTGTGTCAGTGTGTGTCACTGCGTGCGTTTGTCAGTGTGTGTCGCTGTGTGTGTCATTGTGTGTCACGGTGTGTCTCAGTGTGTGCCACTGTGTGTGTGTCACTGTGCGTCACTGTATGTGTGTCTGAGTCAGTGTGTTGCACTGTGTGCGTCTCAATGTGTATCACTGTGTGTATGTGCGTCAGTGTGTATCACTGAGTGTGTGTGTCAGTGTGTGTCACTGTGTGTGTGTGTATCAGTGTGTGTGAGGGTCAGTGTCCATGTGTGTGTCAGTGTGTGACGCTGTGTGTGTGGCAGTGTGCATCACTGAGTGTGTGTGTGGGTCAGTGTGTATCACTGTGTATGTGTGGGTCAATGTGTGACACTGTGTGTGTCAGTGTGTATCACAGTGTGTGTGTGTGTGTCAGTGTGTATCACTGTGTGTGTTTCAGTGTGTGTCACTGTGTGTGTCTGCGTGTGTCAGTGTGTGTCTGTGTGTGTCCGTGTGTGTCACTGTGTGTGTCAGTGTGTATCACTCTGTGTGTGTGTCAGTGTGTGTCGCTGTGTGTGTCAGTGTGTGTCACTGTGTGTGTGTCAGTGTGTGTCACTCTGTGTGTGTGTCAGTGTGCATCACTGTGTGTTTGTGTGTGTCAGTGTGTATCACTGTGTGTGTGTCAGTGTGTGTCGCTGTGTGTCAGTGTGTGTCACTTTGTGCGTGTGTCAGTGTGTGTCGCTGTGTGAGTCAGTGTGTGTCACGGTGTGTCTCAGTGTGTGCCACTGCGTGTGTGAGTCAGTGTGTTGCACTGTGTGTGTATGTCAGTGTGTCTCAATGTGTGTGTGTCAGTGTGTATCACTGTGCGTATGTGCGTCAGTGTGTATCACTGAGTGTGTGTGTGTCAGTGTGTGTCACTGTGTGTGTGTGTGTGGGTCAGTGTGTATCACTGTGTTTATTTGTGTATGGGTCAGTGTGTGTCACTGTGTGTGTGTGTGTGTGTATGTTACTGTGTGTGTGTGTCATTGTGTCTGTGTGTGTGACAGTGTGTGTCGCTGTGTGTGTGTGTGTGTCACTGTGTGTGTGTCAGTGTGTGTCACTGTGCCTCACTGTGTGTGTGTGGGACAGTGTGCATCACTGTGTGTGTGTGGGTCAGTGTGTGTCACTGTGTGTGTGTGTCAGTGTGTATCACTGTGTGTGTGTCTGTGTATATCACTGTGTGTGTGTCCGTGTGTGTCACTGTGTGTGTATCAGTGTGTGTGAGGGTCAGTGCCCATTTGTGTGTCAGTGTGCATCACTGTGTGTGTGTGGGTCAGTGTGTGTCATTGTATGTGTGTGTGTGGGTCAGTGTGTGTCGCTGTGTGTGTGTGTTACTGTGTGTGTGTGTCAGTGTGTGTCACTGTGTGGGTGTAAGTGTGTGTCGCTGTGTGTCTGTGTGTGTGTCACAATGTGTGTCAGTGTATGTCAGTGTGCGTCATTGTGTGTGTGTGTCAGTGTGTGTCACTGTGTGTGTGTCAGTGTGTGTCACTGTGTGCGTGTGTCAGTGTGCATCACTGTGTGTGTGTCAGTGTGTGTCGCTGTGTGTCAGTGTGTGTCACTGCGTGCGTTTGTCAGTGTGTGTCGCTGTGTGTGTCATTGTGTGTCACGGTGTGTCTCAGTGTGTGCCACTGTGTGTGTGTCACTGTGCGTCACTGTATGTGTGTCTGAGTCAGTGTGTTGCACTGTGTGTGTCTCAATGTGTATCACTGTGTGTATGTTCGTCAGTGTGTATCACTGAGTGTGTGTGTGTCAGTGTGAGTCACTGTGTGTGCGTGTATCAGTGTGTGTGAGGGTCAGTGTCCATGCGTATGTCAGTGTGTGACGCTGTGTGTGTGGCAGTGTGCATCACTGAGTGTGTGTGTGGGTCAGTGTGTATCACTGTGTATGTGTGGGTCAATGTGTGACACTGTGTGTGTCAGTGTGTATCACTGTGTGTGTGTCAGTGTGTATCACTGTGTGTGTTTCAGTGTGTGTCACTGTGTGTGTCTGTGTGTGTCAGTGTGTGTCTGTGTGTGTCCGTGTGTGTCACTGTGTGTGCCAGTGTGTATCACTCTGTGTGTGCGTGTGTCTGTATCACTGTGTGTGTGTCAGTGTGTGCCGCTGTGTGTGTCAGTGTGTGTCACTGTGTGTGTGTCAGTGTGTATCACTATATGTGTGTGTCGGTTTGTGTCGCTGTGTGTGTCAGTGTGTGTCACTGTGTGTGTGTCACTGTGTGTGTATCACTGTGTGAGTGTCAGTGTGTGTCACTGTGTGTGTGTCACTGTGTGTGTCACTGTGTGTGTGTGTCACTGTGTGTGTGTGTCAGTGTGTTTCACTGTGTGTGTGTCACTGTGTGTGTGTGTCAGTGTGTGTCACTGTGTGTGTGTGTCAGTGTGTGTCACTGTGTGTGTGTGTCAGTGTGTTTCACTGTGTGTGTGTGTCACTGTGTGTGTGTGTCAGTGTGTTTCACTGTGTGTGTGTCACTGTGTGTGTGTGTCAGTGTGTGTCACTGTGTGTGTGTGTCAGTGTGTTTCACTGTGTGTGTTTGTCAGTGTGTCTAACTGTGTGTGTGTGCGCGTCACTGTGTATGTGTGTGCGTCAGTGTGTATCACTATGTGTGTGTGTCACTGTGTGTGTGTGTGTGTGTGTGTGTGTGTGTGCGTGTGTGTATTAGTGTGTGTGAGGGTCAGTGTCCATGTGGGTGTCAGTGTGGTCAAAGTGTGTGAGTGTGTTGTCAGTGTGCATCACTGTGTGTCTGTGTGTGTGTATGTGTGTGTGTGTGTCAGTGTGTGTCACTGTGTGTGTGTCACTGTGCGTCACTGTGTGCGTGTGTGTCAGGGCGTGTCACTGTGTGTGTGTAACTGTGTGTCACGGTGTGTGTGTGTGTGTGTGTATCAGTGTGCATCACTGTGTGTGTGTGGGTCAGTGTGTGTCACTGTGTGTGTGTCCGTGTGTGTCACAGTGTGTGTATCAGTATGTCTGAGAGTCAGTGCCCATTTGTGGGTCTGTGTGCATCACTCTGTGTGTGTGTGGGTCAGTGTGTATCACTGTGTGTGTGTGGGTCAGTGTGTGTCACTGTGTGTGTGTGTGTGGGTCAGTGTGTATCACTGCGTGTGTGTGTGGGTCAGTGTGTGTCACTGTATGTGTGTGTCACTGTGTGTGTGTAAGTGTGTGTCGCTGTGTGTCTGTGTGTCACTGTGTGTGTGTCAGTGTGTGTCACTGTGCGTCACTGTATGTGTGTCAGTGTGTGTCACTGTGTGTGTGTGTCAGTGTGCATCACTGTGTGTGTGTTTGTGTGTGTCAGTGTATAAAACTGTGTGTTTGTCAGTGTGTGTCGCTGTGTGTCAGTGTGTGTCACTGAGTGTGTGTGTGTCAGTGTGTGTCACTGTGTGTGTCTCTGTGTGTCAGTGTGTGTCTGTGTGTGTCAGTGTGTATCGCTCTGTCTGTGCGTGTGTCAGTATCACTGTGTGTGTGTCAGTGTGTGTCGCTGTGTGTGTCAGTGTGTGTCACTGTGTGTGTGGCACTGTGTGTGTATCACTGTGTGTGTCAGTGTGTATCACTGTATGTGTGTGTCAGTTCGTGTCGCTGTGTGTGTCAGTGTGTGTCACTGTGTGTGTGTCACTGTGTGTGTATCACTGTGTGTGTCAGTTTGTGTCACTGTGTGTGTGTCAGTGTGTGTGTGCGTCAGTGTGTTGCACTGTGTGTGTTTGTCAGTGTGTCTAACTGTGTGTGTGTGCGCGTCACTGTGTATCACTGTGTATGTGTGTGTGCGTCAGTGTGTATCACTATGTGTGTGTGTCACTGTGTGTGTGTGTGTGTGTGTGTGTATCAGGGTGTGTGAGGGTCAGTGTCCATGTGGGTGTCAGTGTGTGTCAAAGTGTGTGAGTGTGTTGTCAGTGTGCATCACTGTGTGTCTGTGTGTGTGTGTGTGTGTGACATTGTGTATCACTGTGTGCGTGTGGGTCAGTGTGTGTCACTGTGTGTGTCAGTGTGTATCACTGTGTGTGTGTGTGTCGGTGTGTATCACTGTTTGTGTGTCACTGTGTGTTTCATTGTGTGTCACTGTGTGTGTGTCAGTGTGTGTCACTGTGTGTGTGTCACTGTGTGTGTGTCACTGTGCGTCACTGTGTGCGTGTGTGTCAGTGTGTGTCACTGTGTGTGTGTAACTGTGTGTCACGGTGTGTGTGTGTGTATCAGTGTGCATCACTGTGTGTGTGTGGGTCAGTGTGTGTCACTGTGTGTGTCAGTGTGTATCACTGTGCGGCTGTCAGTGTGTATCACTGTGTGTGTGTCCGTGTGTGTCACAGTGTGTGTATCAGTATGTCCGAGAGTCAGTGCCCATTTGTGGGTCAGTGTGCATCACTCTGTGTGTGTGTGTGAGTCAGTGTGTATCACTGTGTGTGTGTGGGTCAGTGTGTGTCACTGTGTGTGTGTGTGGGTCAGTGTGTATCACTGCGTGTGTGTGTGGGGCAGTGTGTGTCACTGTATGTGTGTGTCACTGTGTGTGTGTAAGTGTGTGTCGCTGTGTGTCTGTGTGTGTCACTGTGTGTGTGTCATTGTGTGTCACTGTGCGTCACTGTATGTGTGTCATTGTGTGTCACTGTGTGTGTGTCAGTGTGTGTCACTGTGTGTGTGTGTCAGTGTGCATCACTGTGTGTGTGTTTGTGTGTGTCAGTGTATATCACTGTGTGTGTGTCAGTGTGTGTCGCTGTGTGTCAGTGTGTGTCACTGAGTGTGTGTGTGTCACTGTGTGTCACTGTGTGTCACTGTGTGTGTGTGTGTATCAGTGTGTGTGACGGTCAGTCTCCTTTGTGTGTCAGTGTGAGTCGCTCTGTGTGTGAGTGTGTGTGTGAGTGTGCATCACTGAGTGTGTGTGCGGGTCAGTGTGTATCACTGTGTATGTGTGGGTCAATGTGTGACACTGTTTGTGTCAGTGTGTATCACTGTGTTAGTGTGTGTGTCAGTGTGTATCACTGTGTGTTTTTCAGTGTGTGTCACTGTGTGTGTCTGTGTGTATCACTGTGTGTGAACGTTTCAGTATCACTGTGTGTGTGTGTCAGTTTGTGTCGCTGTGTGTGTCAGTGTGTGTCACTGTGTGTGTGTGTCAGTTTGTGCCGTAGTGTGTGACACAGTGTGTGTGTCACTGTGTGTGTGTCACTGTGTGTGTGTAACTGTATGTCACGGTGTGTCTGTGTGTGTATCAGTGTGCATCACTGTGTGTGTGTGTGTGGGTCAGTGTGTGTCACTGTGTGTGCCAGTGTGTATCACTGTGCGGCTGTCAGTGTGTATCACTGTGTGTGTCCGTGTGTGTCACAGTGTGTGTATCAGTATGTCTGAGAGTCAGTGCCCATTTGTGGGTCAGTGTGCATCACTCTGTGTGTGTCTGGGTCAGTGTGTATCACTGTGTGTGTGAGGGTCAGCGTGTGTCACTGTGTGTGTGTGTGGGTCAGTGTGTATCACTGCGTGTGTGTGGGTCAGTGTGTGTCACTGTATGTGTGCGTCACTGTGTGTGTGTAAGTGTGTGTCGCTGTGTGTCAGTGTGTGTCACTGTGTGTGTGTCAGTGTGTGTCACTGTGCGTCACTGTATGTGTTTCAGTGTGCGTCACTGTGTGTGTGTGTCAGTGTGTGTCACTGTGTGTGTGTTTGTGTGTGTCAGTGTGTTTCACTGTGTGTGTCAGTGTGTATCACTGTGTGTGTTTCAGTGTGTGTCACTGTGTGTGTCTCTGTGTGTCAGTGTGTGTCTGTGTGTGTCCGTGTGTGTCACTGTGTGTGTCAGTGTGTATCACTCTGTGTGTGCGTGTGTCAGTATCACTGTGTGTGTGTCAGTGTGTGTCGCTGTGTGTGTCAGTGTGTGTCACTGTGTGTGTCACTGTGTGTGTATCACTGTGTGTTTGTCACTGTGTGTGTGTCACTGTGTGTGTGTGTGTCAGTGTGTTTCACTGTGTGTGTTTGTCAGTGTGTCTGTGTGTGTGTGTGTACGCGTCACTGTGTATCACTGTGTGTGTGTGTGTGTGTGCGTCAGTGTGTATCACTATGTCTGTGTGTCACTGTGTGTGTGTGTGTGTCAGTGTGTGTGAGGGTCAGTGTCCATGTGGGTGTCAGTGTGTGTCAAAGTGTGTGAGTGTGTTGTCAGTGTGCATCACTGTGTGTGTGTGTGTGTGTGTGTGTGTATGTATGTGTGTGTGTATGTGTGTCATTGTGTATCACATTGTGCGTGTGGGTCAGTGTGTGTCACTGTTTCTGTCAGTGTGTATCACTGTTTGTGCGTAACTGTGTGTGTCAGTGTGTGTCACTGTGTGTGTGTGTCAGTGTGTGTCACTGTGTGTGTGTCACTGTGCGTCACTGTGTGTGTGTGTCATTGTGTGTCACTGTGTGTGTGTAACTGTGTGTCACGGTGTGTGTGTGTCAGTGTGCAACACTGAGTGTGTGTGGGTCAGTGTGTGTCACTGTGTGTGTCAGTGTGTATCACTGTGCGGCTGTCAGTGTGTATCACTGTGTGTGTGTCCGTGTGTGTCACCGTGTGTGTATCTGTCTGGGAGGGCCGGCGCCCATTTGTGTGTCAGTGTGCATCACTGTGTGTTTGTGTGGGTCAGTGTGTATCACTGTGTGTGTGTGGGTCAGCGTGTGTCACAGTGTGTGTGTGTTACTGTGTGTGTGTGTCAGTGTGTGTCACTGTGTGTGTCAGTGTATGTTGCTGTGTGTCTGTGTGTGTGTCACTGTGTGTCAGTGTGAGTCACTGTGCGTCATTTTGTGTTTGTGTCAGTGTGTGTCACAGTGTGTGTGTCAGTGTGTGTCACTGTGTGTGTGTGTCAGTGTGCATCACTGGGTGTGTGTGTGTTTGTGTGTGTCAGTGTGTATCACTGTGTGTGTGTCAGTGTGTGTCGCTGTGTGTCAGTGTGTGCCACTGTGTGCGTGTGTCAGTGAGTGTCGCTGTGTGTGTCAGTGTGTGTCACGGTGTGTCTCAGTGTGTGCCACTGCGTGTGTGAGTCAGTGTGTTGCACTGTGTGTGTATGTCAGTGTGTGTCACTGTGTGTGTGTCAGTGTGTATCACTGTGCGTATGTGCGTCAGTGTGTATCACTGAGTGTGTGTGTGTCAGTGTGTGTCACTGTGTGTGTGTGTGTGTGTCTGGGTCAGTGTGTATCACTGTGTTTGTGTGTGTATTTCAGTGTGTGTCACAGTGTGTGTGTGTGTGTGTGTGTGTGTTACTGTGTGTGTGTGTCATTGTGTGTGTGTGTGTCAGTGTGTGTCGCTGTGTGTGTGTGTGTGTGTGTGTGTGTCACTGTGTGTGTGTCAGTGTGTGTCACTGTGCCTCACTGTGTTTGTGTCAGTGTGCATCACTGTGTGTGTGTGGGTCAGCGTGTGTCACTGTGTGTGTGTGTCAGTGTGTATCACTGTGTGTGTGTGTATATCACTGTGTGTGTGTCCGTGTGTGTCACAGTGTGTGTATCAATGTGTGTGAGGGTCAGTGCCCATTTGTGTGTCAGTGTGCATCACTGTGTGTGTGTGTGTGGGTCAGTGTGTATCACTGTGTGTGTGTGGGTCAGTGTGTGTCATTGTATGTGTGTGTGTGGGTCAGTGTGTGTCGCTGTGTGTGTGTTACTGTGTGTGTGTGTCAGTGTGTGTCACTGTGTGTGTGTAAGTGTGTGTCGCTGTGTGTCTGTGTGTGTGTCACTATGTGTGTCAGTGTGTGTCACTGTGCGTCATTGTGTGTGTGTGTCAGTGTGTGTCACTGTGTGTGTGTCAGTGTGTGTCACTGTGTGTGTGTGTCAGTGTGCATCACTGTGTGTGTGTCAGTGTGTGTCGCTGTGTGTCAGTGTGTGTCACTGCGTGCGTTTGTCAGCGTGTGTCGCTGTGTGTGTCATTGTGTGTCACGGTGTGTCTCAGTGTGTGCCACTGTGTGTGTGTCACTGTGCGTCACTGTATGTGTGTGTCACTGTGTGTGTGTAAGTGTGTGTCACTGTGTGTCTGAGTCAGTGTGTTGCACTGTGTGTGTCTCAATGTGTATCACTGTGTGTATGTTCGTCAGTGTGTATCACTGAGTGTATGTGTGTCAGTGTGTGTCACTGTGTGTGTGTGTATCAGTGTGTGTGAGGGTCAGTGTCCATGTGTGTGTCAGTGTGTGACGCTGTGTGTGTGGCAGTGTGCATCACTGAGTGTGTGTGTGGGTCAGTGTGTATCACTGTGTATGTGTGGGTCAATGTGTGTCACTGTGTGTGTCAGTGTGTATCACTGTATGTGTGTGTCAGTTTGTGTCGCTGTGTGTGTCAGTGTGTGTCACTGTGTGTGTGTCACTGTGTGTGTATCACTGTGTGTGTGTCAGTGTGTGTCACTGTGTGTGTGTCACTGTGTGTGTGTGTCAGTGTGTTTCACTGTGTGTGGTTGTCAGTGTGTCTAACTGTGTGTGTGCGCGTCACTGTGTATCACTGTGTGTGTGTGTGTGCGTCAGTGTGTATCACTATGTGTGTGTGTCACTGTGTGTGTGTGTGTGTGTGTGTATCAGTGTGTGTGAGGGTCAGTGTCCATGTGGGTGTCAGTGTGTGTCAAAGTGTGTGAGTGTGTTGTCAGTGTGCATCACTGTGTGTCTGTGTGTGTGTGTGTATGTGTGTATGTGTGTGTGTGTGACATTGTGTATCACTGTGTGCGTGTGTGTCAGTGTGTATCACTGTGTGTGTGTGTCGGTGTATATCACTGTTTGTGTGTCACTGTGTGTGCCATTGTGTGTCACTGTGTGTGTGTGTCAGTGTGTGTCACTGTGTGTATGTCACTGTGCGTCACTGTGTGCGTGTGTGTCAGTGTGTGTCACTGTGTGTGTGTAACTGTGTGTCACGGTGTGTGTGTGTGTGTCAGTGTGCATCACTGTGTGTGTGTGGGTCAGTGTGTGTCACTGTGTGTGTCAGTGTGTATCACTGTGCGGCTGTCAGTGTGCATCACTGTGTGTGTCCGTCTGTGTCACAGTGTGTATCAGTATGTCTGAGAGTCAGTGCCCATTTGTGGGTCAGTGTGCATCACTCTGTGTGTGTGTGGGTCAGTGTGTATCACTGTGTGTGTGTGGGTCAGTGTGTGTAACTGTGTGTGTGTGTGGGACAGTGTGTATCATTGCGTGTGTGTGTGGGTCAGTATGTGTCACTGTATGTGTGTTTCACTGTGTGTGTGTAAGTGTGTGTCGCTGTGTGTCTGTGTGTGTCACTGTGTGTGTGTCAGTGTGTGTCACTGTGCGTCACTGTATGTGTGTCAGTGTGCGTCACTGTGTGTGTGTCAGTGTGTGTCACTGTGTGTGTGTCAGTGTGCATCACTGTGTGTGTGTTTGTGTGTGTCAGTGTATATCACTGTGTGTTTGTCAGTGTGTGTCACTGAGTGTCTGTGTGTCAGTGTGTGTCACTGTGTGTGTGTGTGTATCAGTGCGTGTGACGGTCAGTCTCCTGTGTGTGTCAGTGTGAGTCGCTGTGTGTGTGAGTGTGTGTGTGAGTGTGCATCACTGAGTGTGTGTGTGGGTCAGTGTGTATCACTGTGTATGTGTGGGTCAATGTGTGACGCTGTGTGTGTCAGTGTGTATCACTGTGTGTGTCAGTGTGTATCACTGTGTGTGTTTCAGTGTGTGTCACTGTGTGTGTCTCTGTGTGTCAGTGTGTGTCTGTGTGTGTCCGTGTGTGTCACTGTGTGTGTCAGTGTGTATCACTCTGTGTGTGCGTATGTCAGTATCACTGTGTGTGCGTCAGTGTGTGTCGCTGTGTGTGTCCGTGTGTGTCACTGTGTGTGTGTGTCAGTGTGTATCACTGTATGAGTGTGTCAGTTTGTGTCGCTTTGTGTGTCAGTGTGTGTCACTGTGTGTGTGTCACTGTGTGTGTATCACTGTGTGTGTGTCAGTGTGTGTCACTGTGTGTGTGTCACTGAGTGTGTTTGTCAGTGTGTCTAACTGTGTGTGTGCGCGTCACTGTGTATCACTGTGTGTGTGTGTGTGCGTCAGTGTGTATCACTATGTGTGTGTGTCACTGTGTGTGTGTGTGTGTGTGTATCAGTGTGTGTATTTGTGTGTGTGTGTGTGTGTGTGACATTGTGTGTCACTGTGTGCGTGTGGGTCAGTATGTGTCACTGTGTGTGTCAGTGTGTATCACTGTGTGTGTGTGTGTGTGTCGGTGTGTATCACTGTTTGTGTGTCACTGTGTGTGTCATTGTGTGTCACTGTGTGTGTGTCAGTGTGTGTCAGTGTGTGTCACTGTGTGTGTGTCACTGTGTGTGTGTCGCTGTGCGTCACTGTGTGCGTGTGTGTCAGTGTGTGTCAATCTGTGTGTGTAACTGTGTGTCACGGTGTGTGTGTGTGTGTGTATCAGTGTGCATCACTGTGTGTGTGTGGGTCAGTGTGTGTCACTGTGTGTGTCAGTGTGTATCACTGTGCGGCTGTCAGTGTGTATCACTGTGTGTGTGTCCGTGTGTGTCACAGTGTGTGTATCAGTATGTCTGAGAGTCAGTGCCCATTTGTGGGTCAGTGTGCATCACTCTGTGTGTGTGTGGGTCAGTGTGTATCACTGTGTGTGTGTGGGTCTGTGTGTGTCACTGTGTGTGTGTCTGGGTCAGTGTGTATCACTGCGTGTCTGTGTGGGTCAGTGTGTGTCACTGTATGTGTGTGTCACTGTGTGTGTGTGGAAGTGTGTGTCGCTGTGTGTCTGTGTGTGTCACTGTGTGTGTGTCAGTGTGTGTCACTGTGCGTCACTGTATGTATGTCAGTGTGCGTCACTGTGTGTGTGTCAGTGTGTGTCACTGTGTGTGTCAGCGTGCATCACTGTGTGTGTGTTAGTGTGTGTCAGTGTATATCACTGTGTGTTTGTCAGTGTGTGCCGCTGTGTGTCAGTGTGTGTCACTGAGTGTGTGTGTGTCAGTGTGTGTCACTGTGTGTGTGTGTATCAGTGTGTGTGACGGTCAGTCTCCAGTGTGTCAGTGTGTGTCGCTGTGTGTGTGAGTGTGTGTGTCAGTGTGCATTACTGAGTGTGTGTGTGGGTCAGTGTGTATCACTGTTTATGTGTGTGTCAGTGTGTATCACTGTGTGTTTTTCAGTGTGTGTCAAAGTGTGTGGCAGTGTGTATCACTGTGTGTGTACGTTTCAGTATCACTGTGTGTGTGTGTCAGTTTGTGTCGCTGTGTGTGTCAGTGTGTGTCATTGTGTGTGTCTGTCAGTGTGTGTCACTGTATGTGTGTGTCAGTTTGTGCCGTAGTGTGTGACACAGTGTGTGTGTCAATGTGTGTGTGTCACTGTGTGTGTGTGTCAGTGTGTGTCACAGTGGGTGTGTCAGTGTGTATCACTGTATGTGTGTGTCAGTTTGTGTTGCTGTGTGTGTCAGTGTGTGTCACCTTGTGTGTGTCACCGTATGTGTGTTACTGTGTGTGTGTCAGTGTTTGTCACTGTGTGTGTGTGTCAGTGTGTATCACTGTGTGTATGTGCGTGTGTCAGTGTGTCTCACTGTGTGTGTGTTTGTCAGTGTGTATCACTGTCTGTGTGTGTGTGAGTGTGCGTCAGTGTGTATCACTGTGCGTGTGTGTGTCACTGTGTGTGCGTGTGTTTTTATCAGTGTGTGTGACGGTCAGTGTCCATATGTGTGTCAGTGTGTGTCAAAGTGTGTGAGTGTTTTGTCAGTGTGCATCACTGTGTGTGTTTGTGTGTGTGTGTGTGTGTGGGTCACTGTGTAGTACTGTGTGTGTGTGGGTCCGTGTGTGTCACTGTGTATCTCAGAGTGTATCAATGTGTGTGTGTGTGTCAATGTCTATGACTGGGAGTGTGTCACTGGGTGTTTCAGTGTGTGCACTGTGTGTGTGTCAGTGTGTGTCACTGTGTGTGTGTGTCTCTGTGCGTGTGTGTCAGTGTGTGTCACTGTGTGTGTGTGTCAGTGTGTATCACGGTGTCTGTGTCAGTGTGTATCACTGTATGTGTGTCCGTGTGTGTCACAGTGTGTGTATCAGTATGTCTGAGAGTCAGTGCCCATTTGTGGGTCAGTGTGCATCACTCTGTGTGTGTGTGGGTCAGTGTGTATCACTGTGTGTGTGTGTGGTTCATTGTGTGTCACTGTGTGTGTGTGTGTGTGTGTATCACTGTGTGTGTGTGTGGGTCAGTGTGTGTCGCTGTGTGTTTGTGTGTGTCAATGTGTGTGTGTCAGTGTGTGTCACTGTTCGTCACTGGATGTGTGTCAGTGTGCGTCACTGTGTGTGTGTCAGTGTGTGTCACTGTGTGTGTGTGTCAGTGTGCATCACTGTGTGTGTGTGTTTGTGTGTGTCAGTGTATATCACTGTGTGTTTGTCAGTGTGTGTCGCTGTGTGTCAGTGTGTGTCACTGAATGTGTGTGTGTCAGTGTGTGTGTATCAGTGTGTGTGACGGTCAGTCTCCAGTGTGTCAGTGTGTGTCGCTGTGTGTGTGAGTGTGTGTGTCAGTGTGCATTACTGAGTGTGTGTGTGGGTCAGTGTGTATCACTGTGTATGTGTGTGTCAGTGTGTATCACTGTGTGTTTTTCAGTGTGTGTCAAAGTGTGTGTCAGTGTGTATCACTGTGTGTGTACGTTTCAGTATCACTGTGTGTGTGTGTGTCAGTTTGTGTCGCTGTGTGTGTCAGTGTGTGTCATTGTGTGTGTGTCAGTGTGTGTCACATTATGTGTGTGTCAGTTTGTGCCGTAGTGTGTGACACAGTGTGTGTGTCACTGTGTGTGTGTCACTGTGTGTGTGTGTGTCAGTGTGTCACAGTGTGTGTGTCAGTGTGTATCACTGTATGGGTGTGTCAGTTTGTGTTGCTGTGTGTGTCAGTGTGTCAGTGTGTGTCACCTTGTGTATGTCACCGTATGTGTGTTACTGTGTGTGTGTCAGTGTTTGTCACTGTGTGTGTGTCAGTGTGTTTCACTGTGTGTGTGTGTCAGTGTGTCTCACTGTGTGTGTGTGTTTGTCAGTGTGTATCACTGTCTGTGTTTGTGTGAGTGTGCGTCAGTGTGTATCACTGTGCGTGTTTTTGTCACTGTGTGTGCGTGTGTTTTTATCAGTGTGTGTGACGGTCAGTGTCCATGTGTGTGTCAGTGTGTGTCAAAGTGTGTGCGTGTTTTTTCAGTGTGCATCACCGTGTGTGTGTGTGGGGGGGGGGGGGTCACTGTGTAGTACTGTGTGTGTGTGGGTCCGTGTGTGTCGCTGTGTGTCTCAGAGTGTATCAATGTGTGTGTGTCAATGTGTATGACTGGGAGTGTGTCACTGTGTGTGTCAGTGTGTGCACTGTGTGTATGTCAGTGTGTGTCACTGTGTGTGTGCGTGTCTCTGTGCGTGTGTGTCAGTGTGTGTCACTGTGTGTGTGTGTGTGTCAGTGTCTATCACCGTGTGTGTGTCAGTGTGTATCACTGTATGTGTGTCCGTGTGTGTCACAGTGTGTGTATCAGTGTGTGTGAGGGTCAGTGCCCATCTGTGTGTCAGTGTGCATCACTGTGTGTGTCTGTGTGAGGGTCACTGTGTATCACTGTGTCTGCGTGTCAGTGTGTGTCACTGTGGGTGTGTGTGTTGGTCAGTGTGTGTCACTGTGTGTGTGTGTGTTACTGTGTGTGTGTGTGTGTCAGAGTGTGTCGCTGTGTGTATGTGTGTGTGTCACTGTGTGTGTGTCAGTGTGTGTCACTGTGCCTCACTGTGTGTGTGTCAGTGTGCATCACTGTGTGTGTGTGGGTCAGTGTGTGTCTCTGTGGGTGTGTGTGTCAGTGTGTATCACTGTGTGTGTGTCAGTGTGTATCACTGTGTGTGTGTCCGTGTGTGTCACAGTGTGTGTATCTGTGTCTGAGGGTCAGCGCCCACTTGTGTGTCAGTGTGCATCACTGTGTGTGTGTGTGGGTCAGTGTGTATCACTGTGTGTGTGTGGGTCAGTGTGTGTCATTGTGTGTGTATGTGTGGGTCAGTGCGTATCACTGTGTGTGTGTGTGGGTCAGTGTGTGTCACTCTGTGTGTGTGTTACTGTGTGTGTGTGTCAGTGTGTGTCACTGTGTGTGTCAGTGTTTGTCGCTGTGTGTCTGTGTGTGTGTCACTGTGTGTGTGTCAGTGTGCATCACTGTGTCTGTGTGTGTTTGTGTGTGTCAGTGTGTATCACTCTGTGTGTGTCAGTGTGTGTCACTGTGTGTGTGTCACTGTGTGTGTGTCAGTGTGCATCACTGTGTCTGTGTGTGTTTGTGTGTGTCAGTGTGTATCACTCTGTGTGTGTCAGTGTGTGTCACTGTGTGTGTGTCTGTGTGCATCACTGTGTCTGTGTGTGTTTGCGTGTGTCAGTTTGTATCACTGTGTGTGTGTCAGTGTGTGTCACTGTGTGTGTGTGTGCGTGGGTCAGTGTGTATCACTGTGTTTGTGTGTTTATGGGTCAGTGTATGTCACTGTGTGTGTGTGTTACTGTGTGTGTGTGTCAGTGTGTGTGTCAGTGTGTGTGTGTGTGTCAGTGTGTGTCGCTGTGTGTTTGTGTGTGTCACTGTGCGTGTGTCAGTGTGTGTCACTGTGCCTCACTGTGTGTGTGTCAGTGTGCATCACTGTGTGTGTGTGGGTCAGTGTGTGTCACTGTGTGTGTGTGTCAGTGTGTATCACTGTGTGTGTGTCTGTGTATATCACTGTGTGTGTGTCCGTGTGTGTCACAGTGTGTGCATCAGTGTGTGTGAGGGTCAGTGCCCATTTGTGTGTCAGTGTGCATCACTGTGTGTGTGTGTGGGTCAGTGTGTATCACTGTGTGTGTGTGGGTCAGTGTGTGTCATTGTATGTGTGTGTGTGGGTCAGTGTGTGTCGCTGTGTGTGTGTGTTACTGTGTGTGTGTCAGTGTGTGTCACTGTGTGTGTGTCAGTGTGTGTCGCTGTGTGTCTGTGTGTGTGTCACTATGTGTGTCAGTGTGTGTCACTGTGCGTCATTTTGTGTGTGTGTCAGTGTGTATCACTGTGTGTGTGTCAGTGTGTGTCACTGTGTGTGTATGTCATTGTGTGTCACTGTGTGTGTGTCAGTGTGTGTCAGTGTGTGTCACTGTGTGTGTGTGTCATTGTGCATCACTGTGTGTGTGTCAGTGTGTGTCGCTGTGTGTCAGTGTGTGTCACTGCGTGCGTTTGTCAGTGTGTGTCGCTGTGTGTGTCATTGTGTGTCACGGTGTCTCTCAGTATGTGCCAATGTGTGTGTGTCAGTGTGCGTCACTGTATGTGTGTGTCACTGGGTGTGTGTGTAAGTGTGTTGCACTGTGTGTGTCTCAATGTGTATCACTGTGTGCATGTGCGTCAGTGTGTATCACTGAGTGTGTGTGTGTCAGTGTGTGTCACTGTGTGTGTGTGTATCAGTGGGTGTGAGGGTCAGTGTCCATGTGAGTGTCAGTGTGTGACGCTGTGTGTGTGGCAGTGTGCATCACTGAGTGTGTGTGTGGGTCAGTGTGTATCACTGTGTATGTGTGGGTCAATGTGTGACACTGTGTGCGTCAGTGTGTATCACAGTGTGCGTGTGTGTGTCAGTGTGTATCACTGTCTGTGTTTCAGTGTGTGTCACTGTGTGTGTCTGCGTGTGTCAGCGTGTGTCTGTGTGTGTCCGTGTGTGTCACTGTGTCTGTCAGTGTGTATCACTCTGTGTGTGCGTGTGTCAGTATCACTGTGTGTGTGTCAGTGTGTGTCGCTGTGTGTGTCAGTGTGTGTCACTGTGTGTGTGTGTCAGTGTGTGTCACTGTGTGTGTGTCAGTGTGTGTCACTGTGTGTGTGTCAGTGTGTATCACTGTATGTGTGTGTCAGTTTGTGTTGCTGTGTGTGTCAGTGTGTGTCATTGTGTGTGTGTCACTGTGTGTGTATCACAGTGTGTGTGTCAGGGTGTGTCACTGTGTGTGTGTCACTGTGTGTGTGTCACTGTGTGTGTATCACAGTGTGTGTGTCAGTGTGTGTCACTGTGTGTGTGTCACTGTGTGTGTGTGTCAGTGTGTGTCACTGTGTGTGTGTCACTGTGTGTGTGTGTCAGTGTGTTTCACTGTGTGTGTTTGTCAGTGTGTCTAACTGTGTGTGTGTGCGCGTCACTCTGTATCACTGTCTGTGTGTGTGTGCGTCAGTTTGTATCACTATGTGTGTGTGTCACTGTGTGTGTGTGTGTGTCTGTGTGTGTGTGTGTGTGTGTCAGTGTGTGTGAGGGTCAGTGTCCATGTGGGTGTCAGTGTGTGTCAAAGTGTGTGAGTGCGTTGTCAGTGTGCATCACTGTGTGTGTATGTGTGTGTGTGTATGTATGTGTGTGTGTGTCATTGTGCATCACTGTGTGCGTGTGGGTCAGTGTGTTTCACTGTGTGTGTCAGTGTTTATCACTGTGTGTGTGTGTGTGTCCGTGTGTATCACTGTTTGTGCGTCACTGTGTGTGTCAGTGTGTGTCACTGTGTGTGTGTCAGTGTGTGTCACTGTGTGTGTGTCACTGTGCGTCACTGTGTGTGTGTGTCAGTGTGTGTCACTGTGTGTGTGTAACTGTGAGTCACGGCGTGTGTGTGTGTGTGTCAGTGTGCATCACTGTGTGTGTGGGGGTCAGTGTGTGTCACTGTGTGTGTCAGTGTGTATCACTGTGCGGCTGCCAGTGTGTATCACTGTGTGTGTGTCCGTGTGTGTCACTGTGTGTGTGTCACTGTGTGTGTGTGTCAGTGTGTGTCACTGTGTGTGTGTCACTGTGTGTGTGTGTCAGTGTGTTTCACTGTGTGTGTTTGTCAGTGTGTCTAACTGTGTGTGTGTGCGCGTCACTCTGTATCACTGTCTGTGTGTGTGTGCGTCAGTTTGTATCACTATGTGTGTGTGTCACTGTGTGTGTGTGTGTGTCTGTGTGTGTGTGTGTGTCAGTGTGTGTGAGGGTCAGTGTCCATGTGGGTGTCAGTGTGTGTCAAAGTGTGTGAGTGCGTTGTCAGTGTGCATCACTGTGTGTGTATGTGTGTGTGTGTATGTATGTGTGTGTGTGTCATTGTGCATCACTGTGTGCGTGTGGGTCAGTGTGTTTCACTGTGTGTGTCAGTGTTTATCACTGTGTGTGTGTGTGTGTCCGTGTGTATCACTGTTTGTGCGTCACTGTGTGTGTCAGTGTGTGTCACTGTGTGTGTGTCAGTGTGTGTCACTGTGTGTGTGTCACTGTGCGTCACTGTGTGTGTGTGTCAGTGTGTGTCACTGTGTGTGTGTAACTGTGAGTCACGGCGTGTGTGTGTGTGTGTCAGTGTGCATCACTGTGTGTGTGGGGGTCAGTGTGTGTCACTGTGTGCGTCAGTGTGTATCACTGTGCGGCTGCCAGTGTGTATCACTGTGTGTGTGTCCGTGTGTGTCACAGTGTGTGTATCAGTATGTCTGAGAGTCAGTGCCCATTTGTGGGTCAGTGTGCATCACTCTCTGTTTGTGTGTGTCAGTGTGTATCACTGTGTGTGTGTGTTTCAGTGTGTGTCACTGTGTGTGTGTGTGTGTGGGTCAGTGTGTATCACTGCGTGTGTGTGTGGGTCAGTGTGTGTCACTGTGTGTGTGTGTCACTGTGTGTGTGTACGTGTGTGTCGCTGTGTGTCTGTGTGTGTCACTGTGTGTGTGTCAGTGTGTGTCACTGTGCGTCACTGTGTGTGTGTCAGTGTCCGTCACTGTGTGTGTGTCAGTGTATGTCACTGTGTGTGTGTGTCAGTGTGCATCACTGTGTGTGTGTTTGTGTGTGTCAGTGTATATCACTGTGTGTTTGTCAATGTGTGTCGCTGTCTGTCAGTGTGTGTCACTGTTTGCGTTTCTCAGTATGTGTCACTGTGTGTGTCACTGTGCGTCACTGTATGTGTGTGTCACAGTGTGTGTGTCAGTGTGCCTCACTGTGTGTGTGTCAGTGTGTATTACTGTGTGTGTGTGCGTCAGTGTGTATCACTGAGTGTGGGTGTGTCAGTGTGTGTCACTGTGTGTGTGTCACTGAGTGTGTGTGACGGTCAGTTTTCTGTGTGTGTCATTGTGTGTCGCTGTGTGTGTGAGTGTGTGTGTCAGTATGCATAACTGAGTGTGTGTGTGGGGGTGTGTGTTTAACTGTGTATGTGTGGGTCAATGTGTGACACTGTGTGTGTCAGTCTTTATCACTGTGTGTGTGTGTGTCAGTGTGACTCACTTTGTGTGTTTCAGTGTGTCACTGTGTGTGTCAGTGTGTATCACTGTGTGTTTGTGTTTCAGTATCACTGTGTGTGTGTAAGTTTGTGTCGCTGTGTGTGTCAGTGTGTGTCACTGTGTTTGTGTGTCAGTGTGTGTCACTGTATGTGTGTGTCAATTTGTGCCGTAGTGTGTGACACAGTGTGTGGGTCAGTGTGCATTACTGTGTGTCTGTGTGTGTCAGTGTGTATGTGTGTGTGTGTCTGTGTGTGGGTCAGTGTGTATCACTGTGTGTGTGTGCGTGTCAGTGAGTATCACTGTGTGTGTTTGTGTCACTGTGTGTCTGTATGTGTGTCAGTGTGTATCACTGTGTGTGGGGGAGTCAGTGTGTATCACTGTTTCTCTTTGTCAGTGTGCATCACTGTTTTTCTTTGTCAGTGTGTATCACTGTGTGTGTGTGTGTGTGTGTGTGTGTGTGTGTGTGTGCGCGCGTGTGATAGTGTATCACTGTGTGTCAGTGTGCATCACTCTGTGTGTGTCAGTTTGTATCACTGTGCGTGGGGGGGTCAGTGTGTATCACTGTGTGTGTGTGGGTCAGAGTGTATCACTGTGTGTGTGTCATTGTGTGTCAATGCGTGTTTGTGTGTGACAGTGTGTTTCACTGTGTGCGTGTCAGTGTTTATCACTGTCTGAGTGTGTGTCAGTGAGTATCACTGTGTATGTGTGGGTCAGTGTGCATCACTGTGTGTGTGTGTGTGGGTCAGTGTGTATCACTGTGTGTGTGTGGGTCAGTGTGTATTACTGTGTGTGTTTGTGTGTGTGGGTCAGTGTGCTTCACTGTGTGTTTGTGTGGGTCAGTGTGCATCACTGTGTGTCTGTGTGTGTGTGTGTGTGTGTGTCAGTGAGTATCACAGTGTGTGTGTGTGTCAGTGTGTATCACTGTGTATGTGTGTCACTGTGTGTGTATGTGTGTGTGTCAGTGTGTATCACTGTATGTGTGTGTCAGTTTGTGTTGCTGTGTGTGTCAGTGTGTGTCACTGTGTGTATGTCACTGTGTGTGTATCACAGTGTGTGTGTCAGTGTGTGTCACTGTGTGTGTGTCACTGTGTGTGTGTGTCAGTGTGTTTCACTGTGTGTGTTTGTCAGTGTGTCTAACTGTGTGTGTGTGCGCGTCACTCTGTATCACTGTGTGTGTGTGTGTGTGCGTCAGTTTGTATCACTATGTGTGTGTGTCACTGTGTGTGTGTGTGTGTCAGTGTGTGTGAGGGTCAGTATCCATGTGGGTGTCAGTGTGTGACAAAGTGTGTGAGTGTGTTGTCAGTGTGCATCACTGTGTGTGTGTGTGTGTGTATGTATGTGTGTGTGTCATTGTGTATCACTGTGTGCGTGTGGGTCAGTGTGTGTCACTGTGTGTGTCAGTGTGTATCACTGTGTGTGTGTGTGTCCGTGTGTATCACTGTTTGTGCGTCACTGTGTGTGTCAGTGTGTGTCACTGTGTGTGTGTCAGTGTGTGTCACTGTGTGTGTGTCACTGTGCGTCACTGTGTGTGTGTGTCAGTGTGTGTCACTGTGTGTGTGTAACTGTGTGTCACGGTGTGTGTGTGTGTGTGTGTCAGTGTGCATCACTGTGTGTGTGGGGGTCAGTGTGTGTCACTGTGTGTGTCAGTGTGTATCACTGTGCGGCTGCCAGTGTGTATCACTGTGTGTGTGTGTCCCTGTGTGTCACAGTGTGTGTATCAGTATGTCTGAGAGTCAGTGCCCATTTGTGGGTCAGTGTGCATCACTCTCTGTTTGTGTGTGTCAGTGTGTATCACTGTGTGTGTGTGGGTCAGTGTGTGCCACTGTGTGTGTGTGTGTGGGTCAGTGTGTATCACTGCGTGTGTGTGTGGGTCAGTGTGTGTCACTGTGTGTGTGTGTCACTGTGTGTGTGTGTAAGTGTGTGTCGCTGTGTGTCTGTGTGTATCACTGTGTGTGTGTCAGTGTGTGTCACTGTGCGTCACTGTGTGTGTGTCAGTGTCCGTCACTGTCTGTGTGTCAGTGTATGTCACTGTGTGTGAGTGTCAGTGTGCATCACTGTGTGTGTGTTTGTGTGTGTCAGTGTATATCACTGTGTGTTTGTCAATGTGTGTCGCTGTGTGTCAGTGTGTGTCACTGTTTGCGTTTCTCAGTGTGTGTCGCTGTGTGTTTGTGTGTGTCACTGTGTGTGTGTCAGTGTGTGTCACTGTGCCTCACTGTGTGTGTGTCAGTGTGCATCACTGTGTGTGTGTGGGTCAGTGTGTGTCACTGTGTGCGTGTGTGTGTGTCAGTGTGTATCACTGTGTGTGTGTCTGTGTATATCACTGTGTGTGTGTCCGTGTGTGTCACAGTGTGTGTATCAGTGTGTGTGAGGGTCAGTGCCCATTTGTGTGTCAGTGTGCATCACTGTGTGTGTGTGTGGGTCAGTGTGTATCACTGTGTGTGTGTGGGTCAGTATGTGTCATTGTATGTGTGTGTGTGGGTCAGTGTGTGTCGCTGTGTGTGTGTGTTACTGTGTGTGTGTGTCAGTGTGTGTCACTGCGTGTGTGTCAGTGTGTGTCGCTGTGTGTCTGTGTGTGTGTCACTATGTGTGTCAGTGTGTGTCACTGTGCGTCATTTTGTGTGTGTGTCAGTGTGTATCACTGTGTGTGTGTCAGTGTGTATCACTGTGTGTGTGTCTGTGTATATCACTGTGTGTGTGTCCGTGTGTGTCACAGTGTGTGTATCAGTGTGTGTGAAGGTCAGTGCCCATTTGTGTGTCAGTGTGCATCACTGTGTGTGTTTGTGGGTCAGTGTGTATCACTGTGTGTGTGTGGGTCAGTGTGTATCATTGTATGTGTGTGTGTGGGTCAGTGTGTGTCGCTGTGTGTGTGTGTTACTGTGTGTGTGTGTCAGTGTGTGTCACTGCGCGTGTGTCAGTGTGTGTCGCTGTGTGTCTGTATGTGTGTCACTATGTGTGTCAGTGTGTGTCACTCTGCGTCGTTTTGTGTGTGTGTCAGTGTGTATCACTGTGTGTGTGTCAGTGTGTGTCACTGTGTGTGTGTGTCATTGTGCATCACTGTGTGTGTGTCAGTGTGTGTCGCTGTGTGTCAGTGTGTGTCACTGCGTGCGTTTGTCAGTGTGTGTCGCTGTGTGTGTCATTGTGTGTCACGGTGTCTCTCAGTATGTGCCACTGTGTGTGTGTCAGTGTGCGTCACTGTATGTGTGTGTCACTGGGTGTGTGTGTAAGTGTGTGTCACTGTGTGTCTGAGTCAGTGTGTTGCACTGTGTGTGTCTCAATGTGTATCACTGTGTGTATGTGCGTCAGTGTGTATCACTGAGTGTGTGTGTGTCAGTGTGAGTCACTGTGTGTGTCTGTATCAGTGTGTGTGAGGGTCAGTGTCCATGTGTGTGTCAGTGTGTGACGCTGTGTGTGTGGCAGTGTGCATCACTGAGTGTGTGTGTGGGTCAGTGTGTATCACTGTGTATGTGTGGGTCAATGTGTGACACTGTGTGCGTCAGTGTGTATCACAGTGTGTGTGTGTGTGTGTCAGTGTGTATGACTGTGTGTGTTTCAGTGTGTGTCACTGTGTGTGTCTGCGTGTGTCAGTGTGTGTCTGTGTGTGTCCGTGTGTGTCACTGTGTGTGTCAGTGTGTATCACTCTGTGTGTGCGTGTGTCAGTATCACTGTGTGTGTGTCAGTGTGTGTCGCTGTGTGTGTCAGTGTGTGTCACTGTGTGTGTGTGTCAGTGTGTGTCACTGTGTGTGTGTCAGTGTGTGTCACTGTGTGTGTGTCAGTGTGTATCACTGTATGTGTGTGTCAGTTTGTGTTGCTGTGTGTGTCATTGTGTGTCATTGTGTGTGTGTCACTGTGTGTGTATCACAGTGTGTGTGTCAGTGTGTGTCACTGTGTGTGTGTCACTGTGTGTGTGTGTCAGTGTGTTTCACTGTGTGTGTTTGTCAGTGTGTCTAACTGTGTGTGTGTGCGCGTCACTCTGTATCACTGTCTGTGTGTGTGTGCGTCAGTTTGTATCACTATGTGTGTGTGTCACTGTGTGTGTGTGTGTCTGTGTGTGTGTGTGTGTCAGTGTGTGTGAGGGTCAGTGTCCATGTGGGTGTCAGTGTGTGTCAAAGTGTGTGAGTGCGTTGTCAGTGTGCATCACTGTGTGTGTATGTGTGTATGTATGTGTGTGTGTGTGTCATTGTGCATCACTGTGTGTGTGTTTGTGTGTGTCAGTGTATATCACTGTGTGTTTGTGTTTCAGTATCACTGTGTGTGTGTCAGTTTGTGTCGCTGTGTGTGTCAGTGTGTGTCACTGTGTGTGTGTGTCAGTGTGTGTCACTGTATGTGTGTGTCAATTTGTGCCGTAGTGTGTGACACAGTGTGTGGGTCAGTGTGCATCACTGTGTGTCTGTGTGTGTCAGTGTGTATGTGTGTGTGTGTGTGGGTCAGTGTGTATCACTGTGTGTGTGTGCGTGTCAGTGAGTATCACTGTGTGTGTTTGTGTCACTGTGTGTCTGTATGTGTGTCAGTGTGTATCACTGTGTGTGGGGGAGTCAGTGTGTATCACTGTTTCTCTTTGTCAGTGTGCATCACTGTTTTTCTTTGTCAGTGTGTATCACTGTGTGTGTGTGTGTGTGTGTGTGTGTGTGTGTGTGCGCGCGCGTGTGATAGTGTATCACTGTGTGTCAGTGTGCATCACTCTGTGTGTGTCAGTGTGTATTACTGTGTGTGGGGGGGTCAGTGTGTATCACTGTGTGTGTGTGGGTCAGAGTGTATCACTGTGTGTGTGTCATTGTGTGTCAATGCGTGTTTGTGTGTGACAGTGTGTTTCACTGTGTGCGTGTCAGTGTTTATCACTGTCTGAGTGTGTGTCAGTGAGTATCACTGTGTATGTGTGGGTCAGTGTGCATCACTGTGTGTGTGTGTGTGGGTCAGTGTGTATCACTGTGTGTGTGGGTCAGTGTGTATTACTGTGTGTGTTTGTGTGTGTGGGTCAGTGTGCATCACTGTGTGTTTGTGTGGGTCAGTGTGCATCACTGTGTGTCTGTGTGGGTGTGTGTGTCAGTGAGTATCACAGTGTGTGTGTGTGTGTCAGTGTGTATCACTGTGTATGTGTGTCACTGTGTGTGTATGTGTGTGTGTCAGTGTGCATCACTGTATGTGTGTGTCAGTTTGTGTTGCTGTGTGTGTCAGTGTGTGTCACTGTGTGTGTGTCACTGTGTGTGTATCACAGTGTGTGTGTCAGTGTGTGTCACTGTGTGTGTGTCACTGTGTGTGTGTGTCAGTGTGTTTCACTGTGTGTGTTTGTCAGTGTGTCTAACTGTGTGTGTGCGCGTCACTCTGTATCACTGTCTGTGTGTGTGTGCGTCAGTTTGTATCACTATGTGTGTGTGTCACTGTGTGTGTGTGTGTGTGTGTGTGTGTGTCTGTGCGTGTGTGTGTGTGTGTGCGTGTGTGTGTCAGTGTGTGTGAGGTTCAGTGTCCATGTGGGTGTCAGTGTGTGTCAAAGTGTGTGAGTGTGTTGTCAGTGTGCATCACTGTGTGTGTGTGTATGTATGTGTGTGTGTGTCATTGTGCATCACTGTGTGCGTGTGGGTCAGTGTGTGTCACTGTGTGTGTCAGTGTGTATCACTGTGTGTGTGTGTGTGTGTGTGTCCGTGTGTATCACTGTTTGTGCGTCACTGTGTGTGTCAGTGTGTGTCACTGTGTGTGTGTCAGTGTGTGTCACTGTGTGTGTGTCACTGTGCGTCACTGTGTGTGTGTGTCAGTGTGTGACACTGTGTGTGTGTAACTGTGTGTCACGGTGTGTGTGTGTGTGTGTCAGTGTGTCAGTGTGCATCACTGTCTGTGGGGGGGTCAGTGTGTGTCACTGTGTGTGTCAGTGTGTATCACTGTGCGGCTGCCAGTGTGTATCACTGTGTGTGTGTCCGTGTGTGTCACAGTGTGTGCATCAGTATGTCTGAGAGTCTGTGCCCAATTGTGGGTCAGTGTGCATCACTCTCTGTTTGTGTGTGTCAGTGTGTATCACTGTGTGTGTGTGTGTCAGTTTGTGTCACTGTGTGTGTGTGTGTGTGTGGGTCAGTGTGTATCACTGCGTGTGTGTGTGGGTCAGTGTGTGTCACTGCGTGTGTGTGTCACTGTGTGTGTGTAAGTGTGTGTCGCTGTGTGTCTGTGTGTGTCACTGTGTGTGTGTCAGTGTGTGTCACTGTGCGTCACTGTGTGTGTGTCAGTGTCCGTCACTGTGTGTGTGTCAGTGTATGTCACAGTGTGTGTGTGTCAGTGTGCATCACTGTGTGTGTGTTTGTGTGTGTCAGTGTATATCACTGTGTGTTTGTCAATGTGTGTCGCTGTGTGTCAGTGTGTGTCACTGTTTGCGTTTCTCAGTGTGTGTCACTGTGTGTGTGTCACTGTGCGTCACTGTATGTGTGTGTCACTGTCTGTGTGTCAGTGTGGCTCACTGTGTGTGTGTCAGTGTGTATTACTGTGTGTGTGTGCGTCAGTGTGTATCACTGAGTGTGGGTGTGTCAGTGTGTGTCACTGTGTGTGTGTCACTGAGTGTGTGTGACGGTCAGTTTCCTGTGTGTGTCAGTGTGTGTCGCTGTGTGTGTGAGTGTGTGTGTCAGTATGCATAACTGAGTGTGTGTGTGGGGGTGTGTGTTTAACTGTGTATGTGTGGGTCAATGTGTGACACTGTGTGTGTCAGTCTCTATCACTGTGTGTGTGTGTGTCAGTGTGTCTCACTTTGTGTGTTTCAGTGTGTCACTGTGTGTGTCAGTGTGTATCATTGTGTGTTTGTGTTTCAGTATCACTGTGTGTGTGTCAGTTTGTGTCGCTGTGTGTTTCAGTGTGTGTCACTGTGTGTGTGTGTCAGTGTGTGTCACTGTATGTGTGTGTCAATTTGTGCCGTAGTGTGTGACACAGTGTGTGGGTCAGTGTGCATCACTGTGTGTCTGTGTGTGTCAGTGTGTGTGTATGTGTGTGTGTGTGTGGGTCAGTGTGTATCACTGTGTGTGTGCGTGTCAGTGAGTATCACTGTGTGTGTTTGTGTCACTGTGTGTCTGTATGTGTGTCGGTGTGTATCACTGTGTGTGGGGGAGTCAGTGTGTATCACTGTTTTTCTTTGTCAGTGTGCATCACTGTTTTTCTTTGTCAGTGTGTATCACTGTGTGTGTGTGTGTGTGTGTGTGTGTGTGTGTGTGCGCGCGCGCGTGTGATAGTGTATCACTGTGTGTCAGTGTGCATCACTCTGTGTGTGTCAGTGTGTATCACTGTGTGTGGGGGGGTCAGTGTGTATCACTGTGTGTGTGTGGGTCAGAGTGTATCACTGTGTGTGTGTCATTGTGTGTCAATGCGTGTTTGTGTGTGACAGTGTGTTTCACTGTGTGCGTGTCAGTTTTTATCACTGTCTGAGTGTGTGTCAGTGAGTATCACTGTGTATGTGTGGGTCAGTGTGCATCACTGTGTGTGTGTGTGTGGGTCAGTGTGTATCACTGTGTGTGTGTGTGGGTCAGTGTGTATTACTGTGTGTGTTTGTGTGTGTGGGTCAGTGTGCATCACTGTGTGTTTGTGTGGGTCAGTGTGCATCACTGTGTGTCTGTGTGTGTGTGTGTGTGTCAGTGAGTATCACAGTGTGTGTGTGTGTGTCAGTGTGTATCACTGTGTACGTGTGTCACTGTGTGTGTATGTGTGTGTGTCAGTGTGTGCCACTGTGTGTGTGTGTGTCAGTGTGTATCACTGTGTGTGTGTGTGGGTCAGTGTGTATTACTGTGTGTGTTTGTGTGTGTGGGTCAGTGTGTGCATCACTGTGTGTTTGTGTGGGTCAGTGTGCATCACTGTGTGTCTATGTGTGTGTGTGTGTGTGTGTCAGTGAGTCTCACTGTGTGTGTGTGTCAGTGTGTATCACTGTCTGTGTGTGTGTGTGTTTGCGTCAGTGTGTATCAATGTGTGAGTGTGTCAGTGTGTGTCACGGTGTGTGGGTGTGTGTGTGTGTATCAGCGTGTGTGAGGGTCAGTGTCCATGTGTGTGTCAGTGTGTGTCACTGTGTGTGAGTGTGTTGTCACTGTGCATCACAGTGTGTGTGTGTGGGGGTCAGTGTGTATCACTGTGTGTGTGCATTGGGTATCACTGTTTGTGTGTGTGTGTGTGTGCGCGCCAGTGCGTATCACTGTGTGTGCGTGTCAGTGTGTGTCACTGTGTGTGTGTGTGTCAATGTGTATAACTGGTTGTGTGTGTGTCAGTGTGTTTCACTGTGTGTGTGTGTCAGTACGTATCACTGTGTGTGTCAGTGTGTAACACTGCGTGTGTTTGTCTGTGTCAGTGTGTGTCACTTTGAGTTTGTGTGTCAGTGTGTGTCACTGTGTGTGTATGTGTCAGTGTGTATCACTGTGTGTGTCACTGTGTGTGTGTGTGCCAGTGTGTATCACTGTGTGTGTGTCAGTGTGTATCACTATGTGTGAGTGTGTCAGTGTGAATCACTGTTTGTGTGTGTTTGTGTGTCAGCGTGTACCACATTGTGTGTGTGTGTGGGTCAGTGCATGTCACTGTGTGTGTATGTGTCAGTGTGTATCACTTTGTGTGTGTGTTTGTGTGTATCGCTGCGTGTGTGTGTGTCAGTGTGTATCACTGTGTGTGTGTGTGTTACTGTGTGTGTGTGTCAGTGTGTTTCACTGTGCGTGTTTGTCAGTGTTTATCACTGTGTGTGTCAGTGTGTATCACTGTGTGTGTGTGTGTGTGTCAGTGAGTATCTGTGTGTGTGCATGTGTCCGTGCGTATCACTGTGTGTGTGTCACTGTGTGTCAGTGTGTGTGTGTGGGTCAGTGTGTGTAACTGTGTGTGTGTGCGTCAGTGTGCATCACTGTGTGTGTGTGTTTGTCAGTGTGTATCACTGTGTGTGTATGAGTCAGTGTCTATCACTGTGTGTGTATGTGTCAGTGTGTATCACTGTGTGTGTGTTTGTGTGTGTCAGTGTGTATCACTGTGTACGTGTCAGTGTGTGTCAATGTGTGTGTGTGTCAGTGTGTTTCAATGGGTGTGTGTCAGTGTGCATCACTGTGTGTGTGTGTCAGTGTGTATCACTGTGTGTGTGTCAGTGTGTGTCAATGTGTCTGTGTGGGTCAGTTTGTGTCAGTGTTTGTGTGGGTCAATGTGCATCACTGTGTGTGTGAGTCAGTGTGTGTCACTGTGTGTGGGGATCAGTGTGTATCACAGTGTGTGTGTGTCAGTGTGTATCACTGTGTGTGCGTCAGTGTGTGTCAATGTGTGTGTGTGGGTCGGTGTGTGTCAGTGTTTGTATGGGTCAGTGTGCATCACTGTGTGTGTGTGTGGACGAGTGTACCAGTGTGTGTGTGTGTGGGTCAGTGTGTATCACAGTGTGTGTGTGTGTCAGTGTGTGTCAATGTGTGTGTGTGTGTCAGTGTGTTTCAATGGGTGTGTGTGTCAGTGTGTATCACTTTGTGTGTGTCAGTGAGTATCACTGTGTGTGTGTGTCAGTGTGCATTACTGTGTGTGTGTCAGTAAGTATCACTGTGTGTGTGTGTGTCAGTGTGTCTTACTGTGTATGTGTGTCACTGTGTGTGTGTGTGTGTGTGTCAGTGTGTGCCACTGTGTGGGTGTGTCAGTGTGTATCACTGTGTGTGTGGGTCAGTGTGTATCACTGTGTGTTTGTCAGTGTGTGTCAATGTGTGTGTGTGTCAGTGTGTTTCAATGTTTGTATGTGTGTGTATCAGTTTCTGAGGGTCAGTGTCCATGTGTGTGTAAGTGTGCATCACTGTGTGTGTCAGTGTGTATCACTGTGTATGTGTGTCAGTGTGTATCACTGTGTGTGTGTCTGTGTGTGTATCAGTGTGTGAGGGTCAGTGTCCATGTGTGTGTCAGTGTGCATCACTGTGTGTGTGTGTGGGTCAGTTTGTATCCCTGTGTGTTTGTGTGTCAGTGTGTGTCACTGTGTGTGTTTATGTGTCAGTTTGTATCACTGTGTATGTGTGTGTGTCAGTGTGTGTCACTTTGTGTGTCAGTGTGTGTCACTGTGTGTGTCACTGTGCGTCAGCGTGTGTGTGTCAGTGTGTCTCACTGTGTGTGTGTCAGTGTGTTTCACTGTGTGTGTGTGTCAGTGTGTCTCACTGTTTGTGTGTGTCTGTGTGTATCACTGTGTGTGTGGGTCAGTGTGTATCACTGTTTCTGTATCAGTGTGTGTCAATGTGTGTGTGTGTCAGTGTGTTTCAATGGGTGTGTGCGCCAGTGTGCATCACTGTGTGTGTGTTTGGTCTGTGTGTGTGTGTCTGTGTCAGTGTGTCTGTGTGTGTGTGTATAGATATATATATATTATACATGTATAATCTATATCAGTGTGCATGTGTTTGTGTGTGCGCATGTTGTCCCAAATCTGGAGATTTCCCAGTCTTCTGAGGGGTTGAACTCCCTCTTGAAGCTGAGCGAAACCCTTTTTAAAACATGGCAGTATCTGTAAGGAGCTTTGAGCTTCAACAAAGGGTCACCTGGACTCGAAACGTCAGCTCTTTCCTCTCCTTGCAGATGCTGCCAGACATGCTGAGATTTCCCAGCGTTTCCTCTTTTGGTTTCAGATTCCAGCAGCCGCAGTAATTTGCTTTTATCCTTTTTAAAAACATAATCCATCAGCGCATAGAGACATCACGGATACTGATTCACACAAAGTGAGAGAGACAGAGAGAGAGAGAGACAGAGAGAGATACAGAGTGAGAGAGGCAGAAATTCACCACCACCCCCTCCTAGGAATTAGAGTGACAAAAGGCTGAACTTCTAAAACTGAATTGTAAAGGCGTCTGCGCATTCTATTTAATAATTAGCTTCATTGCTCTGTCTCACACTCCTGTTATTTTGGATACAGAACAAACTAATAGACCATTTCATATGACAGAAATAATTTTATGTTTGTCATCCAGCAAAGGGTCAACATATTTGTGACGAATTGCAAAGCTTGGCTATTTCAATCTCAGGTCTTCAAACTCCAGCCCCCACCGGGTTCGGGGTAATACAGAGACAACAACACACGAGTGTGGCCTGTGGAACAGGCCTCAGTTCATCATCCCCCTCTGGAGAAAATCTCTGGTCCAAGGGTTCCGAGTCACATTTCAGTCTTCAAAATTCAAATTCCTGGGGAGAAGAAATAGAGAAAAATAATTAATTAAATACAAGAAAACGTTTAAATTAAACACCCAGCTCATCACCAATGGGTGAATCATACAGACGCAGCCCATCGCCAACGGGGGTAATCGCACAGACCCAGCTCATCGCCAATGGGGGGAATCACACAGATCCAGTCCATCACCAATGGGGGGAAACACACAGACTCAGCCCATCACCAATGGGGGGAATCACACAGACCCAGCTCATCGGCAATGGGGGAATCACACAGACTCAGCTCATCACCAATGGAGGGAATCACACAGACTCAGCCCATCGCCAATGGGTGGAATCACACAGACGCTGGTCATTGGCAATGGGCTGGCCAGCGATCGAGCTGTCTGGCAAACTGCAGGCTGACAGATCAGGGCCACTGCACATGCGCAGAGTTCAGGAACTGTCAGACTCCGGCCTGAATAGGCCCCGCCCCCTATCTTTTAATAATATTCACTATTGTGGCCTCTGCGTTGCACATATTGTGGGAGATTCGAGTCTGAACTCCCACGGAAAAAAAACGAGCGTGATTTACAGCAGTTTTCCAGCCAATTCAGCACTTAGAATTTTGTTGGGAGAATCGCCTTCGGGGTCTTGTATCGGCGAGATAGTCAACATCTTTTCCCAAAGGTAGGAGAGTCTAAAACTAGAGGTACAGGTTTAAGGTGAGAGGGGAGAGATACAGAAGGATCCAGAGGGGGGCAAATTTTTCACACAGAGGGTACTGAGTGTCTGGAACAAGTTGCCAGAGGCAATAGCAGAGGTGGGTACAATTTTGTCTGATACAAAGCATTTAGACAGTTACATGGGTAAGATGGGTACAGAGGGATATGGGCCAAATGCGGACAATTGGGACTAGCTTAGTGGTTAAAAAAAGAGCGGTAAGTTGGGTCGAAGGGCCTGTTTCCATGCTGTAAACCTCGATGGCTCTGTGACTAATTTTCGTAGGTACGCGATCTGAAATGTCTCAGGACTGAGCAGTACAGCTCCCACTGTGTACAAATCGTGCTATTTATATGTAATTTATCAAAGAATATTTATAACTTAACTCCATGTCTTTACAGCACCTTCTCCAGACCCTCACCACAAAGGGAATGTTTATAATTTGATATTTTATTATTTTGAATCATGTAAATGCAAAGGAGCAGAATTTTAAACAGAAGACCATTCTTTGTGAATGTCTGCAATAGGTCACTTTGTCACAGGTCAAACAATGAAGTGGATTGATTTGATTTATTATTGTCACATGTATTAGTGTTCAGTGAAAAATATTGTTTCTTGCGGGTTATACAGACAAAGCGTCCGGTTCAGAGGGAAGGAAAGGAGAAGATGCAGAATGTAGTGTTACAGTCATAGGTCGGGTGGAGAGAAAGATCAATTTAATATGAGGTAGGTCCATTCAAAAGTCTGATGGCAGCAGGGAAGAAGCTGTTCTTGAGTTGGTTGGTGCGAGTCCTCAGACTTTGTCCTTTTCCCGATGGAAGCAAGTGAAAGAGAAAATGTCCGGGGTGTGTGTCGTCCTTAATTATCCTGGCTGCTTTGCCGAAGTAGCGGGCAGTGTAGACAGAGTCAATGGATGGGAGGCTGGTTTGTGTGATGGATTGGGCTTTGTTCATGACCCTTCATTCCGGGGAATTAGCGGGGTAAATATGTGGGGTTGCGGGGATAGGGCCAGGGTGGGGTTGGCGTTGGTGTAGGTTCGATGGACTTAACGTCCTCCTTCTGCACGATGGGGATCCTATGAGTCGATGATTGTATGATTTTGAATGAATGGATCAACACTGGGTAATAATTATGAATCATGAATGCATTCTTGCTGAAAGAAATGCCCAGATTGACGGTAATAATGATGCGAGTGCCCTGAATAAATCAACTATTGAGACAAATGATGATTTCAAAGTGATTATTTTCAAATAATATTAAAGCAAATCTGTGTCATTCACAGCAGAAAGCTCGCAATTGAATTATGACAAATATTTATTTTTTTGGCATAAACATCCAAGGACCCAGAACAACTTGTTGATTCTTTTAGATCGAGGCTTCAGATCCAGTGCCGTGCAGTTAGAAAATAATCTTTGTCATCCTCCCCTGATTCACTGCTTGTGAATGAATAAGAGAAATATCCAAGAAAGGTTCAATTACGCATCAGTTTAAAGTTTGTTCATTAATGTCACAAGTAGCGTGGGCGGCACGGTGACACAGTGGTTAGCACTGCTGCCTCACAGCTCCAGGGACCCGGGTTCAATTCCAGCCTCGGGTCACTGTCTGTGGGAGTTTGTACGTTCTCCCCGTGTCGGCGTGGGTTCCGTCGGGTGCTCCGGTTTACTCCCACACTCCAAAGATGTGCATGTTAGAAAGTTTGGCCAAGCGTAATGGCCCCTTCGTGTCAGGGGTCCAGCAGGAGGACTACAAGGGTTCCAGAGATCAAGTCTGAGTGGGAGTGTTGTCAGTACAGGCTCAATGGGCTGAATGGCCTCCTCCTGCACTGCAGGGATTTTATGAATCTGTGATTAATTCAGCACTCAAATTAAAACTCCAGTGCTTGAGAGAAGAGTCATTAAGGACATTTAAATCAAATTAAAGTGTATTTATTAGTGTCAAAAGGAGGCTGATATTAACACTGCAATGAAATTTCTGTGAAAAATCCCTCGTCTCCACACTCCGATGCCTGTTCGGGTTACACTGAGGGAGAATTTAGCAGGGCCAATGCACCCTAGCCAGCACGTCTTTCGGACTGTGGGAGGAAACTGAAGCGCTGTGGAAGGGGGCGTGCGGGGGAGGGGGCGTGCGGGGGAGGGGGTGTGCGGTTTATTAGATTTTATTAAATTGTCAATTAATCACGGCCAATCAACCTAACCCGCACTTTCAGACTGTGGGTGGGAACCGGAGCACCCGGAGAAAACCCATGCAGACACGGGGAGAATGTACAAACTTTGCACAGGCAGTGAGCCAAGCCGGGAATTGAAGCTGGCTCTCACCTTCCCACTTTAGAACGCTGTGCACGTGATTAGAGACATCCCTGACCTTGGCACCCGGGAGGCAACAAACCATGCGGGAGTCTCTGTCCCGACCACAGAACCTCCGGTCTGTACCTCTGACCATTGAGTCCCCGATCACTACTGCTCTCCTCTTCTTCCTCCCACCCTTTTGCGCTGCAGAACCAGACTCAGTATCAGAGTTCCGGCTGTCGCAGCTTGTCCCAGGTAAAGCATCTCCCACAACAGTATCCAATTCAGTATACCTGTTGTGGAGGGGTATGGCCACAGGGGAACCCTGCTCTGTCTGTCCTTTCACATTGCCATTTCCTCTCCTTACAGTAACCCAATTTCCTGTGCTCTGCTGCTTAGGTGTAACTACCTCCCTAAAGCTACGGTCCATAAACTCCTCATTCTCCCGAATTAGATGGAGGTCATCAAGCTCCTGCTCCAGTTCTCTAATACGCTTTGCTAGCAGTTGCAGCTGGATCCATCTTTTGCAGTTGTTGTTGTCAGGGACATTGGAGGTCTCCCTGATCTCCCACATCCGGCAAGAGGAGCATTCCAACATCTTGCCTGGCATTTTTTTTTACTCTGGGTAAAAACAAGAATAAACTTTCTGGGGGAAAAAAAACATCTCGATTTTGCCTGTTCTGGCCGAAGCCCGTTAAGCCAAAGCCCTTCAGCTCTCACTCTGCCCCCTGCTCACTCCGCTGCCTGCTACAACGCTGCCCGCTGAATAGTGCTGTTTGCTACGACTCCCACAATTTTTACAGATGCACCAAGAAAGCATTCTTTCTGGTTGTATCACAGTTTGGTCTGTCTCCTGCTCTGTCCAAGACTGCAAGAAACTACAAAGGGTCGTGAACAAAGCTCAGTCCATCATGCAAACCAGCCTCCCATCCATTGACTCTGTCTGCACTTCCTGCTGCCTCGGAAAAGCAGCCAGCATAATCAAGGACCCCACACACCCCGCACATTCTCTCTTCCACATTGTTTGTACCTTTTGATTCTTTATTCAGAATCAAACAAAAGTATTGAGTCCAATCAGAGTCCCCAAACGAGGGACAAACCAGATTCAAGCTGGCAAGACAAGAATCTCCATACCATCTTGGCTTGATCAAACAAGATGGACGCTGACAGGATGAGGCATTGCAACACCTCCCGGGCTTGATCTGGGCTTCATCCTGGCCAAAAGGCCAAGATGGCTGTGAATGATTGCATCAAGTAAGGCCTCAAATTAATCTGATTGGTTAACCTGATCGCTTTCTCTCCCAGAGCAGAGGCAAATCATTCTCGCAGGCATCAGCACATTCCAAGGGCAATGGGTGAGCCACATCCCCTGTCTGATCATTGTTTCACTCCTGCCACCTTCTTCCATTAGGGTAAAGATATAGAAGTCTGAAATGATGCACCAACCGTCTCAAGAACAGCTTCTTCCCGGCTGCCATGAATGGACCTACCTAACTTTCAGTTGATTTTTCTCTACACCCTAACTATGACTGTAACACTACATTCTGCACCGTCCCCTTTCCTTCTCTATGAACGGTATGCTTTGTCTGTATAACCCGCAGTAAACAATACTTTACACTGTATACTAATACATGTGACAATAATAAATCAAATCAAATTGCCTCCCCTCCCCCATTGGCCCCTCCCATCCCCTCCCGCATTGGCCCCTCCCCCCTCCCCCATTGGCCCCTTCACTCCGCTCCATCGTTGGCCCCTCCCCTCCCCCATTGGCCCCTCCCTTTGGCGACCACTGTCCCCTCCCCTCCACTCAACTCCCACTCAGCACCTCCCCTTGCCCCCTCCTCTCCCCTCTTGCCCCTCCCTTTCCTGTGTCCCCTCCCTCCACAGCCAACCCCCCACTTTCACCTCCCCCTCTCCCCCTCATCCCCTACACCTCTCCCCGTCGTTCGCACCCCACCTCCCTCTTCTCCCTTCCCCTTCCCCAACCCCCAATGTCCCCTCCCCATCCCCTACCGACTTGTCCCCACTCCCTCGTCCCCAACCCCTCCCCCGCCCCCGCATCTCCAGCCCCTCTCCCCTCCCCCCTTGTCCTCACATCCTCCCCCACCCTCGTCCGCCTCCCCATTTCCCTGCTCTCTCCCACCTCCCCCTCACAGCTCCTACCCCCTCCTCCCTCCCCCCTCCTCCCTTCCTCCTCCCCTCCCCTCCCCTCCTTCACAATCCTCCTCACTCCTCCCTCGTCCGCCGAGCTCCCTCCCACAGTCTCCCCCGTCCCACCCCACTCCCACTCCCCCTCCGTTACCCCTCCTCCCTCCCCCCTCCTCCCCTCCTCCTCCGCTCCCCTCCTCCCCCTCCTCCCTCCCCCACCCTCCTCCATCGCCCCAGTCTCCCCGTCCCATCCCATTCCCTCTCCCCCTCCCTACCCCCTCCCCCTCTCCCACTCTATCCCTCCCCTCCCCCTCACCCCCTCTCCACCCTCCATCCCTCCCCCTCCCTCCTATCCTCCCTCTCCACCCTCCCCCATTCCTTCCCCTCCCCTCCCTCCCCCTCCCTCCTACCCCACCCCCTCTCCCCGCCCCTCGCTCCCCCTCCCTCCCCCCTCCCCATCCACCCTCTCCCTCCCCCCTCCCCTACTCCTCGACCACCCCTCCTCCCCCACCCCCACCCCCTCTTCCCCCTCCCCCTCACTCTCCCTTCCTCCCCCCTCCCCCACCACCCCTCCCACCCCTGACTACCCCCCTTTCTCCTCCCTCCCCCCCCCTCTCCCTCCTCCATCCTACCCTCCCCTTCCCCCCTCCCCCTCCTCTCCACCCCCGGCACATCCCCCTCCCTTCCCCCCGCCCCTCCCTCCTCCCCTAGCCCCCCTTCACCCCCTCCCCGCCATTCCCCCTCACCCTCCCTCCTCCCCATGCCACTACCCTCCCCTCCCCTCCCTACTCCCTTCCTCCCCCCTCCTCCTCTCTCTCCCCTTCCCCTCCCCCTCTCCGTTCCTCTGCCCTGCTTCCCCTCCAACCCGCCGCCCCCGTTCCTCCACCCCTCCCACCCCTTACTGCCCCCTCCTCCCCCTCGCACTCCACCTCTCCTCCCTATCCACCCACGCTCCCCCTTCCTCCCCTACCCCCCTTACCCCCCACTTCCTCCCCCCTCCCCCCTTCCTCCCCCCTCCCTCTTCCCTCCCCCTCGCACCCCTCCCCTCCCCTCCCTCCCCTCTCTCCCCCCTACCCCCTAACTCTTCCCCACCCTCCCACCTTCCTCCCCCTCCCCCTTCCAGCCCCCTCCCCCCTCCCCTTCCCCTGCCACCCTCCCTCCCCTCCTCCCCTCCCTATCCCTCTCCCCTCCTCCCTTCCCCTCCCCCCTTCCCCCTCCCCCTTCCCCCTCCCTCTGCCCCTCTCCCTCCCCCTCCCCCACTCCCCCCTCCTCCCCACTCCCCCTACAACCCTCCCCCCTTCCTCCCCCTTCCTCCCCCCTCCCCCTCCCCCCTCTCCCCCATCTCCTCCCCTCCCCTATCCCCCCTCCCCTCCCCTACCCCGTCATCCCTACCCACTCCCCCTCCCTCCTCCCTCCTCCCCCCTCCCCCCTCCCTCCTCCCCCTCCCTTATCCTCCCCCCTCCGTCTCGCCTCCCCTCCCTCTCGCCTCCTCCTCCCTCCTCCCCCTCCCCTTCTCCCCCTTCCCGTCCAACCTTGCCACCTCCCCTTCCACCCCCCTCCCCGCTTCCCCCCACCCCCGTCCCTCCCCCTCCACTCCCCCCCTTCCCCCTCTCCTTCCCCTCCCCCTCCCCTTCCCCTCTCCCCTTCCCCTCCCCCTTCCCCTCCCCCCTTCCCCTCCCCCTTGCCCTCCCCCCTTCCCCTCCCCCTTCCCTTCCCCCCTCCCCTTCCCCTCCCCAGCTTCCCTCCCCCTTCCCCTCCCCCCTTTTCCTCCCCCGTTCTCCCCCCTTCCACTGCCCCGTCCTCCCCCCTTTCTCCCCACCTCCCTCCCCACCGCCTATCAGAGGGACGGATTTTACACAGAGGGTCGTGTGGGGGCCTGGAATGCGCTGCCAAGTAGGGTGGTGGAGGCAGGCCCGCTGACATCGTTTAAGACTTACCTGGATAGTCACATGAGCAGCCTGGGAATGGAGGGATACAAACGATTGGTCTAGTTGGACCAAGGAGCGGCACAGGCTTGGAGGGCCGAAGGGCCTGTTTCCTGTGCTGTACTGTTCTTTGTTCTTTGTTCCTCCCCCAGTCCTCTTCCCTCCTCCCTCTCCCCCCTCTTTCTCGCCCCCTCCACCTCCCCACCTCCCCACTCCTCCTCCACCGTCCCCCTCCCCCTCCCATCAAGTTACCCCCATCCCTTACCCCTCTCCCCTCTTCCTACACCCTCCCCTTCCCCTCCTCCTCCTCCTACGTCCTCCTCCCCCCATCCCTCCCCTTCCCCTTCCCCCCTCCCCACCCCTCCCCCCATCCCCCTCCCCCTCCCACACCCGTCCCTTCCCCCCCTCCACAAGCCTCCCCCCTTCCTGTCCCTCGCCCCTCCCCCTTCCCCCCCTCTTCCCCCTCCCTCCTCCTCATGCCCCCCTCCCTTTCCTCCCCTCTCCTTCCCCCCAATCCTCCTCCCCCTCCCCTTCTTCCCCCTTCCTCTCCTCCACCCTTCCACCTCCCTTCCCCTCCACCGTCCCCTCCCCACTTCCCCTCCTCTCGTCCCCTCCCCTTCCCCCGTCAGACCCTTCCACCCCTCCCGTTCCCAACTCCCCCCTCCCCCTTCCCCGCTCCCCCTTCCTCCCTCCATCCCATCCCCCCTCCTCTTCCCCCCTCCCCACCCTCTCTCCCCCCATTCGCCTTCCCCCTTCCCCCTCCCCCTACGCTCCCCCCTCCCCCTCCACTTCCCCCCTTACTCCCCCCTCCCACACCCCCTTCCGCAACCCCCTCCCCCTTCCCCCCTCTTCCCCCTTCCCCCCTCTCCCCACTTCCCCCCCTTCGCCTCCTCCGTATCCCTCATGCCCCTCCCCTTCCCCCTCTCCTTCCCGCCCCCCACCTCCCCCTTCTTCCCCCTCTCCCCTCCCCCATCCCTCCCCTCTCCCCGTCTCCTCCCCTCCCCCCGTCCCCTCCCCCGCCCCCTCCCATTCCCTCGTCCCCTCCCGCGTCCCCTCCCCTTACCCCCTCCGCCTTCCCCCCTTCCCCCTCCCCTTCTCCCTCCCACCCTCCCTCCCCCATTCCCCTTCCCCCCTCCCCCTCCCTTCCCATCCCCCTCCCCCTCCCTCCCCTTCCCCACCTCCCCCACTCGCTTCCCCCATTCCCCTTCCTCCCTCCCCCACCCTCGCTCCTCCCCTTCCCCCTCCCCTTCCTCACCCGCCTCCCCCTTCCTCCTCTTACCCCCTTCCTCCCCCCTCCCCCCTACCCCCTTTCGCCAACCCCCCCACCTTCCCCCCTCTTCCCCCTCACTCCTCCTCATGCCCCCGTCCGCTTCCCCCTCTCCTACCCCGTCCCCACCTCCCCCTCCCCTTCATCCCCCTCCAACCCCACCCCCTCCCCCTCTCACTCCCCTCCCCCATCCACGCCGTCCCCCTCCCACTCCCATCCCCCTCCCCCTTTCAGTCCCCTCCCCTTCACCCCTCCCGCACCCCTCACCCTCCCCCTTCCACTACCCTCCCCCTCCCCCCTCCCACTCCCCTCCCTCACCCCTCCTCCTTTCCCTCCCCCCACACCCCCCTCCCCTCCCCTCTCCTTCCTCCCCCCGGTCCCTCCCCCTTCACTGTTGCCGAGTAAAGGTCCAGTGGGCGGGGCTGGCGAGCCCCCCCCAGTCCCTTCCCACCCTTCTCCCCCTCCCACCCTCCCCTAACATCCTCCCTCCAACCCCTTCCCCCACCCCCCTCCGCCTCCCCTCCCCCCCCTCCTTTCCTCCCCGCCTCCCCTCCTCTTCTCCCCCTCCGCTCCGCCCCTACCCCCTCCTCTCCCCCTCCCCGTCCCTCCCTCCTCTCCCCTCCCCCTCCCCTCCCCCTCCCCCTCCCCTCCCCTCCCCCCCACCTCCCCCGTCCCCTCCCCATTCCCTCCCCCTCCCCTCCTCTCCTCCCCCTCTCCTCCCCCCTCCAACTCCCTCTAACCCCTCCCCTCCCCCCTCCACCCCCCTCCCCCCCTCCACTCTCCCCCTCCACCCCCTACCCCCCCCCACGGTTGTCTCGTAACGGTCCGGTGGGCGGGGCTGGCCAGCCTCCCCCGTCCCGTCCCCCCCTCCTCCCCCCTCCCCTCTACTCCCCCCTCCCCCCTCCTCCCCCCTCCCCTCACCACTCCCCCTCCCCCTCTCTCCTCCACCCCCTCCCCTTTCCTCTCCCCTCCACCCCTCCCCTCTCCTCCCACTCCCCCACCCCTCCTCCCCCACCCCCCTCTCCCTCTCCTCCCTTCCCGCCTTCCCCCCTCCCCTCCCCTCCACTTCCTCCCTTCTGTGAGATTACTTCTCACAGAAGTTGGTGAATTTGTGGAACTCGATGCCCCATAGCGCGGTGGAGTTTGAATCATTAAATGGTTTCAAGAAGGAAATAGGTATATTTCTGATTTAAAGAAAGAGCAGGTTAAAGAGATAAGGGGGACAGGAGGGGAGATGTGTTGGAGACCAGGGAGAGATCAGCCATGATCTGGTTGAATGGTGGATCAGGTTCGAAGGACTGAATTGCCTACTTCTCCTCATTCCTCTCTGCCTATGTAACATCTATACCCAAACAAACATCGCTCAATGTTTCGGATCCCAGTAGCGTTTGGGTCACTGCAAATTTGGGAGGTGTAACAACTCCTAAGTCTTTTATTCTGGGTACGATTACTTGCCAGTCAGCTGGTTGTTGCCCCTTCTTTTGCATTGTAGAAGTGACTCAGTTCTTATATTTCCCAATTCCCAGTGGAGATTTGACCCAACGTGTTCTGCTGGGCGAGATTAGAAGCAGTGAAATAATCAGAGTATGTGTCTGAATCCAAATTTACCATTCCATCTCTGTGCTGGTTGGCAGTGTGAAAGGGTGAAATGTTTAGTGGTTTTTGAGAGGGAGGGGAGGTGGTAGACTGGCCAAGTTCTCTGTGACCAAAACCAATCATCTCCGCTGCGTTTTATACCCTGGTGATGGAACAGAAAATTTATCTTGCACAATGTTGTTCAGAAGATGGCTCGCTTACCTTGTCATTCTTATCGAGAGATCGTGCTGCAATGGATTATTAAGGATTTTCTTGCCTCTGGATTCAGGATCCTGATTCAAAAGTGGAAGTAACAATTTTGTGGTTATAATCAGTGCACCTACTTAGGAAGACAGAAGCAAATATAAGACTCTAAAATGGCCTCTAATTGGAAAATGAATTTCAATTAAAATGCGTGTTACATTTTTCTATGAAGAATAAAGAAGTCTCATGCATCTCGGATCAATGTGCAGAGGGTTCATCATTATACGTCATGATGCAGATTAATAAAACCATTGTAAAACAGTAAACTAAGCACTCAGGTTCATTCCTAGGTGTATAGAATTGAAAACTGGGGAAGTAATGTTTTATAAATCCTGCATGTTGGGATGCAGCAGTAGGCCCTGACTTTGCCGTCTAAACTGTCATCTTAACCCCTGCCATGAGGAGCAGATGGACTTCTGCATCTAGGATTAAGGCTATCCAAGCCAAACTTTGCTCACGGTTCCTCCCACACACTTGCTTTGAATTTGCATCTCCTTTCTTAACACCCTTTGCACCCTATTATTATCCATTCCTACTGAACTGTTGACCACCCCATTTCTTGGTCCCCATGTTAACTGATATTGTCAATGGGTTCCCTTTCCTTTGCTACTGTCCCATTCCCCTTAAAATCTGACACCATCACCAACTTCTAAAAAAAAAACCCTCTTCCTCTGTCCTTGCCAATTTCCTCATCTCTAACCTTCCCTTTCTCTCAAATCCCTTTCCAACTTTCCTACAGTTTGATGTTTGACTTGTTCAAACAAATTTCTGTCATGTCTCAGTACTGAAATTCTCAGCATCAGATAAATGGTGTCCTGTGTAACTGTGAGCATGGTAAACTATCCTTGATGTGTCTGCGGCCTTTTACACATTCCAGCATCCGATCACCTTCACCGGTAGGTTGGATGAGACTGTCCTCGTCTAGTTTGATTCTTACCTGTCCATCCATAAACTGAGACTGAACAACAATATTTGTAACCTTTTGGCCCTGAGGTGACATTTTGACTAAATATCAGCTCCATCACCAAAATATCCCATTTACATTTTTGTAGCATTGCCCTGCTCCCACCCTGATTCAGCTGATCTGCTGCTGAAACCTTCGTTCGCATCTCAACTATTCCAGTGCTGTGGCTGGCCTCCTGTTTGCCAACCTCCATAAACTTTGTTCAAAACCCTCTGAATCCTAACTTGAATCAAGTCTGTTCAACCATCACCTCCAGTCTAGCAACGCCTTAGTTTTCATGTCATCCTTGTTCTCAAATCCATCTACTGCCTTACCCCTTCCTGTCTCTTGCAGTCCCACAGATCGTTGTGCTCCTCCATTTCTGGCAACTTGCACGTCCCTGCTTTTGACGCGTGATCATGATGCACAGTGGTTAGCACTGCTGCCTCACAGCGCCAGGGACCCGGGTTTGATTCCCGACTTGGGTCACTCACTGTCTGTGTGGACTTTGCACATTTTCCCCCTGTCTGCGTGGTTTTCTTCTGGCTGCTCCAGTTTCCTCCCACAGTCCAAAAGACATGCTGGTTAGGGGCATTGGTCGTGCTAAATTCTCCCTCAGTGACGACGAGGTGATTTTCAAAGTAACTTCATTGCAGTGTTAATGTAAGCCTACTTGTGACGTTGATAAATTGCCTTTAGCTGCCTAAGCCCTACGTTTGGAATACTCTTCCTAAACCTCTCCCCCCTTTAAAACGTACCAGTTTGACCACATCTATACTAATATAACTTGTGGCTCAGTGTAAAATATTTTTAGGCCAGTCCCGTGGAGTACTTTGGAGATTTTTCCTATGTTAAAGATGGTTAAACCACACATTGATGTACTCTGCGCAGTTCTGGCTTCCAAATTATAAAAAGGATACAAATATGTGAAAAAGAAGATTGACAAGGGTGATAGTGCAACTGAAAGGCTATCCTGTATCAGGAAAGACTGGACTTATTTTCTCTAGAAAAGGAAAGACTGATGGATGGACGGCCTGGTAAGTTCGCACAGGCCAATTGGACTGAATGTCTTGTTTCTTGTCACCTGTAATGACAAAATAATGTTGGACCTGATTAGCTATAGCGGAAGTTTGCTGGGGAGATTAGATGAACCATTATGAAATGCCTATTGTAAGTTCATGTTTCTCATTAGGCGCAATGTAGTTGGCAGCATTCTCACCTCTGAGTCAGGTGGTTATGGGTTCAAATACCACTCCAGTGACTTCAGACTAGACATCCAGATTGACACTACAACAAAATGCTATACTGTCAAAGGTGCCGCCTTTCGGATGAGACACAACCCATTCTTCCCTCTTGTTCCGGTATAAACGTTCCCAGGGCAGCATTTTGAAGTGTCCTGTGTCCTGTCTCGTATTTATCAGAGTAAGAAGTCTCACAACACCAGGTTGGAATGCGAGTGGAGAGAGGGTTCAGCACGGATGCTTAACCTGTGCTTAACCCCCTCTCCACTGACACTGTCTGTACCTTTAAGAATTGATTACCTGGAAAGACTCACATTCCAACCATTATTTTGTAAATTGAGTTTGTGTCTTTATATGCCCTTTTTGTGAACAGAACTCCCACTCACCTGGTGAAGGAGCAACGCTCTAAATGTCTGTGGCTTGTGCTACCAAATAAACCTGTTGGCCTTTAACCCCTGGTGTTGAGACTTCTTATTGTGCTTACCCCAGTCCAACGCCGGCATCTCCAAATCGTATTTATCACTCAGTTAATATCATAAAAACAGAGTATTGAGATCATGAAAGGTACTATAGAAATATAGTTCTTTGCTTTTTTTTATCTCTACCCTTTGGGATTAGAGATTTGGCAAAATAGGGTTTTGAATCAAGATTCATTCTCAAGACAAAAGCTGGTTTTATTGTCTTAGGCATTTTCTTAGGCAAACCTGTCATCTACTTTGCCCAATTTAAAGGGAGAGAGAACATTCCCTCGGTACCAAATGGCATTGGCCCTGTGTGGAACGTGTATTGTTCTGCTTGGAAGTCCATCTGATAAATGAAAAATCAGCGGGTGTAATATTTATAATGCAGCGTCATTTGGATGAATAAATTTTCCACTCTGCAAGTTTCTGTTTGTTATAGACCTGTTTATTGACCGTTCATCTAATGTTTTCTGTGCTAGATGGACAGTGGGTGATGCAGCATTTATATTCAAAGTGCCTAAACCAGAGCAGAAAGAGGAGGATGCGGCCTATGAAGAAACAATGTTATAATCAGTAAAGGAAGCATTTGTTGAAATTATTTTCATTTGTACATAGGATTGCAATTCATTGATACATGGAAAGTCTCCTTGCTTTACATTCATTTTAATTTGGATCAAATAGTTAACAAATTAGAATTGATTAGGTTATCATCTTGGGGGAACCAGCTCTGCGTCACTGCCACCACCCAGAGAAAGTACAGCTTTGCTCGAGGGTGCTGGTCTTGTTTTAACATTTTCAGCTTTACCGCTCCATCCTCTAGAGCAGGAGCCCATTTAATCCTCGTCCATCAGTGCTGATTCGCAATACTTTCAGCCTGAATTTCCTTCGGAGGAATTTCAGTATCCTGACTTCACAGGGTGGTTCGTCCCATTTTTGAAAGCTGGTCCTGGCAATTGCAATCTTTCATTCGCTGAATGATGCACATCATTCAAAATTAGATAACTTAGAATATGGCCAACTTGCAGCAGGATCAAACTATTGTTAGATCAGCAATGATAACGTCCTAAGAAGACTATGATAATGTGGTAACCATAACTGATAGGTGAGAGACATGCTTCTTCAGGAAGTAGTGGCCTTTTAAAGTTGATTGATATTTCCCCGTTCCTTGTGTTTTGATGCTTTAAACTAAGCAGAGGTTTTGTGTTCTATTGGTGTTGTGGCAGCGAGGTGAATGGCCATCCATGACATTGAGGGAATATTTGACTAAGTGTGGCATCAAGAAGACCGAGCAAAATTGGACTCAGTGGGAATCAGGGAAGCTGTCCACTGGTTGGAGTCATACCTCACACAAAAGAAGATGGTTGTAAATGTTGGAGGCCAATCATCTCAGCCCTAAGACATGATTGTAGGAGTTCCTCAGGGTGGTGCCGAGGCCCAAACTTTTTCAGCTGCTTCATCATAAGGTCGGAAGTAAGGGTGTTTACAGATGAGAATTGCACTACGTTTTGTACAGTTTGCAGCTCCTCAGATACCGAAGCGGCCTGTTCTTGCACGCAGCAAGACCTGGTTAATGTTCAGGCTTGGACTGACAAGTGGCAAATCACTTGTGTACCACCCGAGTGCCAGGCAATGATCATCTCCAACAAACGAGACTCGAGCCATTTTCCCACTTAATAATCAGCCGCTTTCCCATTATTGCATCTTCCGCCATCAACATTCTGGGGGTTACCATTGACCAGAAACTGAACTGAGCAGATAATTACTGCGAGCTACAAGAGTAGCTCAGAGGCTGGGAATTCTATGGCGAATGACCCACCACTGAAATCCCCAAAACCTACCCATAATCCGTTGGCAGGAGTCAGAAGTGTGAAGGAATATCCTTCATTTGCCGGGATGAGTGCAGTCCCAACAACATTCAAGAAACTCAGCAGCTTCCGAGGCAAAGCAGCCACTTGATTGTCACTCCATTCACTACCCATAAATTGGCAGCAGTGTGAACCATACGCAAGATGCACGACAGTATATTTTCAAGGCTCCTTTGACAGCACCATCCAAATCCATGACCTCTAACACCGAGAACAACATTGACAGCAGATGGAAGACAACACTAGGAGGGGCAAGAGTAGACCACATGGCTCTTCGAACCTGCTCTGCCATTCAGTTTGATCATTGCTGATCTTGGGCTTCAACTCCATTTCCCCGTCCATTGTTGGTGTACGTACCACACAGACTGCAGTTGTTCAAGAAGGCTGCTCACCACCACCCCCACCTTGAGGGTAATGGATGCCGGTCTAGCGAGTGATGCCCACGTCTCATGACGCTCCTTTTTGTGGGCTGCGATAAGTGGAGTTGTGGCCTTTTCAAATTAGCGATTAGTTGTCTTTTTGCATTGTTCAACTGTATAAATATAAACTGTATAAATATTCCCCAGTGGTTCATGGATGGAACTAATCATATTTTTAATCTCTCAAAATTGAGCAGGCTTTGACTTTCTAACCTTCGACACTCTTGCTTTGGTTTTGCAATATCCTCTGAGCAAATGGAGCAATTCAAGCATCAGGGTAGTGCCAGCAAACCATTGGAAATGCTATAGAATAGAGGTTATTAACTACTAAGCTATTTCAGAAATATTGTGGTAGAGAAATTGCTGCTTTTACCATCAGATTTAAACCACCAAGCTTCCTCCTCTTGCCCACACAAACATTCTACTGAATTGTGCTTTTAACACTTTTTTTTATCGAGAGTTGGATTAACATCAGTAGAGATACAGTCAGTAACACAGGGTGCTGGGGGAGAGGGGTTACTGAGTGACAGTGTGAGGGAGCTGGATTAACACCAGTAGAGATACATTCAGTAACACAGGGTGCTGGGGGATAGGGATTACTGAGTGACAGTGTGAGGGAGCTGGATTAACATCAGTAGAGATACAGTCAGTAACACAGGGTGCTGGGGGAGAGGGGGTACTGAGTGACAGTGTGAAGGAACTGGATTAACATCAGTACAGATACAGTCAGTAACACAGGGCGCTGGGGGAGAGGGGTTCCTGAGTGACAGTGTGAGTGAGCTGCATTAATATCAGTAGAGCTACTGTCAGTACCACCTCTTTCCACATCCTTCCTCATTACAGGAAGGATGTGGAAAAGATTGAACGGGTGCAGAGGAGATTTACAAGGATGTTGCCTGGGTTGAATGGCATGCCTTATGAGGATAGGCTGAGGGAGCTTGGTCTTTTCTCCTTGGAGAGACGTAGGATGAGAGGAGATCTAATAGAGGTATATAAGATGATGAGAGGCATAGATCGGGTGGACTCTCAGAGGCTTTTTCCCAGGGTGGAAATGGTTGCTACAAGAGGACAGAGGTTTAAGGTGCTGGGGGGTAGGTACAGGGGAAATGTTAGGGGGAGGTTTTTCACACAGAGGGTGGTGGGCGAGTGCAATCGGCTGCCGTCAGTGGTGATGGAGGCAAACTCAATCGGGTATTTTTATAGACTCCTGGATGCGTACATGGGACTGAATAGGATGGAGGGTTATAAGTCGGCCGAGATGGTCGGGATATGCTCAGCACAACTTGTGGGGCCGAACGGCTTGTTTTGTGCTGTAGCTTTTCTATGTTTCTATGTTTCTAAACATGAACAGTGCTAAATTTGAGGCTGTCACGTACAGTACTATACCCATTTGTGTACTATCCTGTGATGCACGATAAATCACACGGGAGGCTGGATGTACCGGGAAATAAAGGCTTTTATTACCAACAATAACGGAGCTACTATATACAATCCCAGACCAAAGGGTCACCAGGCAGAGCAGTGACCTTTATACCTCTCCCAGGAGGTGGAGCCAACTGGGGTGTACCATAGGACTATATTAACAGGTAGAACAGCCCAAAACTAACCCCGACAGTAACATTCTACTGACTCATAGTGCTGGCCAAACCATGGCTCAGCACTCCTGGTGGTAACCAACAATGGTTCACCACATTCACCCCTCCTTTAAAAACAAAGGCCGGCGGGGTACAAAACACAGAACAACTGTTCATCTGTCTATAAGTTCAAACGGTTTGGGGGACCGCACCGTCTCTGCGACCTCCTCAACACTGGCGATGACGCCAGTTCAGGCAATCGCGGTGACCTTCTCTCCAAGGCGGTGTCCAGTAGCTCCTCCAGTTCCGCACGGGCCGGTAGACCACGAGGTGGTGACAATCCGCTGGACTCGAGCACGCCTCAAGGTGGCGACAATCTCCTTGACTCAGGCAAGCTGTACACGGGAGTAGAAGTGTTAACTGGTGGTCCCGATCCTGCCCGCGCCGTGTCAGGAGAAGAGATAATGGTCGGGGGGTCCCTAACTGGGGGTGTGGGAGCGACTCGGGTTTCCAAGCCCCCTGCAGGCGCCAGATCTCGAATCGAGACCGTGTCCTCTCGCCCGTCAGGATATGCCACATCGGCATATTGAGGGTTGGAGTGGAGGAGATGGACCTGTTCAACCAAAGGGTTGGACTTGCGGGTCCTAACATGCCGCCGCAGGAGGACAGGTCCTGAGTACGTCAACCAAGACGGTAATGAGGTCCCAGAGGAAGACTTCCTAGGGAATGAAAACATTCTCTCATGAGGAGTAGCGTTGGTTGCCGTACACAGGAGAGAGCGGATGGAATGGAGCGCATCAGGGAGTACCTCTTGCCAACGGGATACTGGAAGACCTTTAGACCTCAACGCCAGTAAGACAGCCTTCCAGACTGTAGCATTCTCTCGTTCAAACTGCCCGTTACCCCTAGGATTGTAGCTCGTGGTTCTACTAGAGGCTATCCCATTTAAGAGCAGGTATTGCCTCAAGTCGTCGCTCATGAACGACGAGCCCCTATCACTGTGGATATAACAGGGGTAACCGAACAGAGTGAAAAGATCCCGTAATGCTTTGATAACCGTGGCAGCGGTCATATCAGAACAGGGAATGACAAAAGGGAATCGTGAGTACTCGTCAATCACATTGAGAAAGTACACGTTCCGATCTGTCGAGGGAAGGGGGCCCTTGAAGTCCACCCTCAGTCTTTCAAAAGGACGAGTGGCCTTAATGAGGTGTGCCCTGTCAGGTCGGTAGAAGTACGCTTTGCATTCAGCACATACCTGGCAGCTTCGAGATATGGACCTGACATCCTCCACCGAGTAGGGTAGATTCTGGGCCTTTATGAAATGGAAGAGCCAAGTGACCCCCGGATGGAAGAGGTCATTGTGGAGAGCCTGTAATCGATTCTCCTGCACACTAGCGCATGTTCCATGCGACAGGGCGTCCGAGGGCTCGTTGAGCTTCCCTGGACGGTACATGATATCATAATTGTAGGTGGAGAGTTCGATTCTCCACCTCAAGATTTTATCATTCTTGATCTTACCCCGTAACGTGTTGTTGAACATGAACGCCACGGACCGCTGGTCCGTGAGCAGAGTGAACCGTTTTCCCGCCAAGTAATGGCGCCAATGCCGAACGGCCTCCACAATGGCCTGGGCCTCTTTTTCCACCGCAGAATGCCGAATTTCAGGGCCTTGGAGTGTGCGAGAAAAAAAGGTGACGGGCCTGCCCGCCTGTTTAAGTGTGGCGGCCATGGGCGAAATCAGATGCATCACTCTATACCTGGAAGGGGATGGACTCATCAATAGCGTGCATCGTGGCTTTCGCGATGTCGGCTTTTATTCCTGCAAAGGCTAAGCGAGCCTCTGTTGTTAGGGGAAAGGAGGTAGACTTGATGAGCGGACGTGCTTTGTCCGCGTAACTGGGAACCCACTGTGCATAGTATGAGAAGAAGCCTAAGCATCTTCTCAGTGCTTTTATGCTAGTGGGCAGGGGAAGTTCGAGGAGGGAACGCATACGGTCTGGATCAGGGCCGAGGACCCCGTTTTCCACCACGTATCCGAGGATAGCGAGGCGTCGCTTGCGAAACACATACTTCTCCCTGTTGTAGGTCAGATTCAGGCAAGATGCAGTGCATAAGAATCTAAGAAGGTTGGGATCGTGGTCCTGCTGGTCGTGGCCGCAGATGGTGATATTATCCAGGTACGGGAAGGGAGCCCGCAGCCCGTTCTGGTCCACCATTCGGTCTATAGCACGCTGGAAGACCGAGACCCCATTCGTGACACCAAAGGGAACCCTTACAAAATGGTACAGACGACCATCCGCCTCAAAGTCCGTGTATTTTCGGTCCTCTGGGCGAATGGGGAGCAGGTGGTAAGCAGACTTCAAGTCAATGGTGGAGAACACCCTGTACTGCGCAATCTGATTGATCATGTCAGATATGCGCGGAAGGGGATACGCATCCCGCTGCGTATATCTGTTAATGGTCTGACTATAGTCTATGACCATCCGAGGTTTGTTCCCATTCTTAACCACCACTACTTGCGCTCTCCATGGACTAGCGCTAGGTTGGATGATCCCCTCCTTGAGGAGCCGCTGAACTTCAGATCGAATGAAGATCTGATCCTCAGCGCTGTAACGCCTGCTCTTTGTTGCGATGGGCTTGCAGCCTGGCACGGGAGTCTGGAATAGGGAGGGTGGGGTAATCCTGAGCGTCGAGAGGCTACATGTGGAGCGCTTTGGGCAATTTAGAGGCTGCAGTGCTCCCACTGAAAGCGGAGGGAGTGGCCCATCGTACAGCAGGGTTACACTCTTCAGGTGGGCCATAAAATCTAGTCCTAGGAGTATCGGCGCGCAAAGGTGCGGTAACACACGGAGCCTGAAGCTCTCGTAAACCGTGCCCTGCACCGTCAGGTTGACCACGCAGCTCCCTAGCACGGTGACAGACCGGGACCTTGACGCCCTCGAAATTGTCTGCTTGACAGTCCGAATCCGGAGACCGCACCGCTTCACGGTGTCAGGGTGAATGAAGCTCTCCGTACTCCCACTGTCAAACAAACAATAAATCTGGAGTCCGTTTACCTGTATGTCCATCATGGACTTGTCGAGTCTGTGAGGCTTGTCCTGGTCCAGGATGATTGACGCCACCGTTGGATCGTGGGTGCAACTGCAGGCAGCTGAGCTGGTCCATTACGGCCCCTGCTGGTCATTTACGGTCGGTGCCGACCAAAATGGCTGCCCCCATAGGTCGCACGTGGTCGATGGTGCCAAAAATGGCGGCCCCTGCAGGTCGCACGTGTCTTGCGACTCCGTCATTAGGAGTGGCGACGCTCTGGAATCGCACGTGATGGAAGACCTCGAAGACGCAGAAGACAAGGAGACCGGCTCCGGGGAATCACACTCCGTGCTGCTATGTTTGGAGGGTGGTTTGATCCTGCAGACTTTGGAATAATGCCCCTTCTTGCCACAGGCGGAGCACAATACTGCTTTAGCTGGACATCGCTGCCGAGGGTGTTTCACCCCCCACAGAAGTAACACCGCAGGCCTCCTGGAGCTGCTGCCGTCGTCAGGCCCGAGGCTGGAAACGCAATCGCGCCGTTTTTCGAAACCGCTGAATAAAGTGGAGTCTGCGGCTGCACCTGCCACAATGTCCCCACGCGGTCGTCGGGGTACATCTCCAGACTTTTGGAGGCCGTTTCTAGAGCGCCAGCTAATTCTACGGTTTTAGTGAGGTCGAGGTTACCTTGCTCTAGCAGCCGAACGCGAATGTACGACGAGCCGATTCCCGCCACGAACACATCTCGAACTTGGTCGCTCATATACTGGGCTGCCGACACTGGCTTGCAGTTGCAGGCTCTGGCTAGCTGCTGAAGTTCACACAGGTACTGTTCCGTCGTTTCACCCGGCTGCCGCCGTCGAGTGGCGAGAAGGCGTCGAGCATGGATCTCATTCGGCGGTTTGTTGTATCGCTTTTTGAGAAGCTCGATGGCCCCTTTGTGGTCTTGGGCCTCACGGATCGCTAAGTATACAGTGTCGCTTACCCTCGCGTGGAGGACCCGCAGTCTGTCGGCGTCATTTTGAACCGCTGTGGAGGCGCCGAGGTAATCTTGGAAACACTTCAACCAATGGTCGAAAGTGTTCGACTCTCCCACCGCACGTGGATCCAACGTAAGCCGCTCGGGTTTCAGCATTTGCTCCATGGTTTTCTTTTGTTTTTGTCAAAAAAAATTTGGTTGGTAATAAAATTGATGCGCGATAAATCACACGGGAGGCTGGATGTACCCGGGAAATAAAGGCTTTTATTACCAACAATAACGGAGCTACTATATACAATATACAATCCCAGACTAAAGGGTCAACAGGCAGAGCAGTGACATTTATACCTCTCCCGGAAGGCGGAGCCAACTGGAGTGTACCATAGGACTATATTAACAGGTAGAACAGCCCAACCCTAACCCCAACAGTAACATATCTACAGACTCATAGTGCTGGCCAAACCATGGCTCGGCACTCCTGGTGGGAACCAACAATGGTTCACCACATCCTGTATGTACAAATATAGGTTGTGCTGGAAGAGCATTTTTGAATTTACTAGCACAAAGTGAAATCTCAATTACAGTGGGAATGATTGAATAGCACCTCAGCAGAGAGGGTTGTCTTTATTCTTCTTTCCCCACCTCACCCAAATGTTACTCAGTGGCCCAATTTACAAAGTAATAACAGGTGAAAGGCTGTTTTCCAAAGACACGTACTATTACGCCTCAATAAAAAAAAATCTGCAGCCCCCACAAGGAGAACTGTAGATTGACTGTACATTCAATGAGATGTGTTTGCACACTCTTGTGACGTTAATTCTCAATGCTTTATTTTCTTATGAACATTTATTTTTCTTGTTCGACAGATTTGATTATCTGCTGCAACAGACCGAGTTTTTTGCCCACTTTATCCAACCTGCTGCACAGAAAACACCAACGTCTCCTTTAAAGATGAAACCCGGGCGCCGTCGATTAAAGAAAGATGAGAAACAACGCTTCTGTCGGTTGGAAAGTAAGATATATTCCAGGCAAAGTGTTTTTGGATTCATGATGCAAATTCTGAGAGATTTCAACTTGGAAAGTGTTCCTGGCGTTTGAAGGCCAAAGAGGCCTTAATGTTGGGGTCAAAGTAGAATGGTGGATGTAAAGCTTTCATTCCTCCTTGAGGTTTTGGGGCCTCAGCTTTCAGTGATTTGGATATAACTCTTTACTGCTTCATCCATATTTGCAGACTAGGTTAGGAGCAACCACAAATTGGGATCATATGATGGAGTTGCAAAGAGGGCACAGCCCAGTGAGTGGGCAAAGCTGTGGCAAATGTAGTTCAGTGTGGAGAAGTATGAGGCCACCCACTTTGGAACTGAGAAAGGCAAATCTAAGTGTTTTCGACAAGAGAGATTAGTTGTGGAGGAGCAAAAGAGATTTGAGTTTCCATATATACAAATAACACGATGTCACTGCGCTGTTACAAAAGTTAATGGATTATGCTAAGAGGAAGATGGCATTTATCTCAAAATAGATTGGGATGAAAAAATGAGGAAGCTTTACAGAGCCTTGGTCAAACCTCAGCTGGAGAACTGCTTTTGGTTCTGGGCAACGAACCTCAGGAAAGTAATATTAGTCTGGCACCGGAATGCTATCTGTTCTTAGTGTCAGGTTATGAGGACATAACATGTTCCAAAATTTGGCTTTCATTCCGTTGAGTTTAGAGTAATAAAGAGTGACCAAATTGAGTTGTTTAAAATGATTGGGGGATTTGATAGGGTAGATACAGAGACTAATTTCTTTTGAGGGAAATCTGGTTCAAGGGGGCACATCTTAATATTAGAACGAGGTTAGTTAGGATTGAAAGTGAGGGCTATTTCGTTCCACTTGGTGGAAAGGTCTGCCCCACATGGCGATGGGTGTTAAATTTTCTGAATGGATATTTTTTCTTTGTTGGCTGCACTATCAAGTGATATGAAGCAACAGCAGGCATGATTTAATTGAATAAACAGATGTCTGAGGTTGCATGGCCTACACCTTTTCTCTGCCTTTTTAATGTTGAAACAGCATCTTAGACACCAAGTGTTCAAATATCCTGCATCCGTATAACAGGCGTGGAATTCCTGTCAACCTTGCATTAAAAACACTGATGTTCTTAAATGTGTCACATGTATGAATGAAGAGTATGTTGACAACTATTGGCACAAAAGATTATACATGTGTAATTACCTAATTAAATTAAAAAGTACTAATATGCTGTGTAATCTACCAGGGTCTTGGGAGAGTATTGACATAACAGTAGATTTCAAAGTTTATGTTTCGAATCAACTTTAAATTAAAATAATGGCCACCTGCATGAATTGCAATTTTGAATCTTAGTTCAATAACATGCTGTACATGGGGCATGGTGGCACAGTAGTTAGAGCGGCAGTGTGGCAGTGGTTAGCACTGCTGCCCCACAGCGCCAGGGACCCAGGTTCGATTCCCGGCATGGGTCACTGTCTGTATTGAGGTTGCATATTCTCCCCGTGTCTGCGTGGGTTTCCTCCGGGTGCTCCGGTTTCATCCCGCAGTCCAAAGATTAGGGTTAGGTGAATTGGCCATGCTAAATTGCCCCTTAGTGTCAGGGGAACTAGCGAGGGTACATGCATGGCATTATGGGGATAGGGTCTGGGTGGGATTGAGGCCGGTGCAGACTCCATGGGCCAAATGGCCTCTTTCTGCACTTTAGGATTCTATGTACTAATCTTCACCACAAAAGTGATGCACAATCTCCAAAATAATTTGTACGGTGCTGTTTATTCTGAAGTGATTGTGGATTTGAAATTGACTGCAGTAACAGCTCTTTTAAATTGGTTTGGAAAGTAATAGTAACCCCTCGCACAAAACAATTCACTTTTAATTCTTAGCTATCGGCATCGTCGTACGGAACAGGAAGAGGATGAAGAGCTACTGTCAGAAAACAGCAAGACAACCAATGTCTGCACAAGGTTTGAAGAATCCCCATCATGTGTGTAAAGCCATTTTATTCATTATTTCATACATGAGTTAATGTAGCTCAGTTTTCACTATCTTTTCCCAATTCCTTTCACATTTTCAGTCACCATTCATCGATGTGCAGTATTCAATTTTGTCAAAATTAGACTTGTGGGAACATTTGAGACTGTTGTAATTAAATTTCCAAAAACAGCACCTCCCGTTCTCCTGGTTTAATTGGCTGTGTTTATTGGCATAAGGGGTCTTTTCAATGGAACAATCTACTAATGCTGACAGACACCACGGACTCACTACAGCCTAACTTGTAATCTGACATAATATTTTCTGACTGGATATTGTCGATATTGAGTATTTTGAGGTCAGATTCAGCATGAATAAAATGCAGGGTAAAGCTGAAAGATCTCCCTCATGCCAGTATGACATGTGTTTCATATATCAGCCTTTCACCTTGTTCTTTGCTTTGTTCAGCTTTGCCCTCTCAACCAGTGCCCCCAAGGGACTGAGTTGAAACTGCTGCAACTTATTTTTCTTGGGGTCCTAGCAGCCATTTTAACATGTTAGTGTGCGCCACATGTAAAGGAACCATCTGTTTTCATGAGGAATAATTGGATTATCATACAGATTGCGTACATGTAACATGCTGTCCTTTTGGTGTTGAGAATCATGTATAATCAGTTCCTTACCCTAAGAAATGGTGAGCTGAATGATCTGTTCTTCCAAATGGCATTTCCCCAATCAAAGAACAAAGAAAAGTACAGCACAAGACAGGCCCTCCAGCCCTCCCAGCCTGTGCCAATCATGATGCCCTCACTAAAATAAAGAAAAACCCTTCTGTCCTGATTTGGGTCTGTATCCCTCTATTCCCTCCCTATTCATTTACCCATTGAGATGCCTCTTAAATGTTGCTAATGTGCCTGCTTCCATCAACTCCCCTGGTAGTGCATTCCAGGCACCCACCACTCTGTGAGAAACTTCTCCCACACATCTCCCTTAAATTTTATCCCTCTCACCTTGAACCTGCGCCCCCTTGTAATTAACACTTCCACCCTTGGAAAAAAGCTTCTGGCTATCCACCCTGCCTATGCCTCTCATCATTGTGTCCACCTCTATCAGATCTGTCCTCAGCCTCTGTCTTTCCAATGAAAACAATCCTAGTTTATGCAACCTCTCCTCATGGCCAACACCCTTGACACCAGGCAACATCCTGGTGAACCTTCTTTGCACTCTCCCCAAAGCTTCCACGTCCTTCTGGTAGTGTGATGACCAGAACTGCACGCAATGCTCCAAATACTCATAACATATTCAAAATCGCAGCAATGTCCATGCAATGATTTCTCACAAAGCAGTCAAAGCCCAGTAAACTGGTTCCTCACCATCATTCCTTCTCTCTGCCCTCCCAATCTTGTTCATACTTGCCTTAGTGAAGTTTAGGTGCTCTGTTTAACAGTTTACGTTTCTGTATATACTTTGGCCTTGTTGTATTGTTCAGTTTAGCCGCTATAGAATGGTAGTAGTCGTGGTGAAAAGCACCACCTTTGTTTGGGAGCCTGCGTCTGAACGCTGACATTCTTTATGCAAACATTGAGACCCTAATACCAAATGGATTGTACCGCTTGCTTTTTGTTGTCTCAAGCTATCATGGTGCTTTCAGTTCAATGGTTCCTGAAACAGTAATACTTTTCCTTTTGGTCATCGCACTGATTTCATTTCCCCTTGAGCTGTATTCTGTGCAGACTCTTGCAACGGTTGAAGGCTCTAAATGTTTGGGGTCTCTTCCACAGATGTAAAAGGAGGGAAACTCCGCGACTATCAGATCCGTGGACTGAATTGGCTGATTCTTTATCTGAGAATGGCATTAATGGTATCCTGGCAGATGAAACGGTATGAATACACATTGATTGTAGACATAACAATTGTTTGGTGTCGGCATGTGAGATGTTTAGTTTAAAAGATTTAAAAAGATAAATGTCTCTGTAGTGTACTGGTTATCACGTTCGCCTAACGTGAAAGGTTCCCGGTTCAAAACGGGGTGAAGCATTCATTATATGTATTCAAGGGGCGGCTCGGTAAAGCAGTTGGGGTGAATGGGAGCAAAGGTTATTGGGGGCGGGGGGGAAGCAGGATGAGGCTATTGATTTGGATGATCCGCCATGATCGTAATGAATGGCGGAGCAGGCTCGAAGGGCCAAATGGCCTCCTCCTGCTCCTATCTTCGATGTTTCTAAATAGGGAACAAGTATCTTCTCCTGGATGTTCGAGGGTGTACCATTCAAAGATTAGAGGAAACCTGGAACGTTTGTTTTCTCCTACTTCCTGCCAAAACCTAGCTTTTTATTTTATAAAAAACTTGAGGCATGGTTAGTCTGGACATGTCAAAACTGAGACGAAGGTTTTTGTTAGATTAGTGTGAAGGGAAATGGAACCAAGGCAGATAAATGGAGTTACGATGTAGATAAGCTATGATCTAATTAAATTGCAGAACAAACTTGGTGAGCCGAATGCTTTCTTCCAGTACATTTCAGAAATGCTTCAGGACAACACTGATGAAAAAAGTCTTTGATTCTAAGAGAATTAATTGTTTTACTTTGTTTAACAGGGTCTCGGGAAGACTTTGCAAACTATTGCTCTTCTTGGGTACATGAAACATGATAGAAACATTCCTGGAACTCACATGGTTCTAGTCCCCAAGTCTACACTGCACAACTGGATGCTTGAGTTCAAAGGATGGATACCGACTCTTCGAGCTATTTGTTTAATAGGTGACAAGGATCAAAGGGTAAGAACTGCGTTTTATGTTCCCAAAAATACTGTTGGAAAATACAGCTGATGCATGGAGTTTAATTTGAAAATGCATTGCACGTTGTGGAAGTAATCCGTGCAGTGCTTGTTGGATCTCCTGCCACATGTTGGCCGACCCCAGTGGGAAAGTACAACTACCCTTGCTGCCCCAGCATCGGAACAAGAAAAAAACAGCCAGGATTCCTAAAGCTGGTTGCTATCTCGACATCTGTCATTTATCAAATAGGAATTCAGTAATCCGCAAGCACTTGCTGTCAAAACTTGTGTGTGAAAAAGCTGCAAGGGTGAGGTACCAAAAGACAGACAGCATCTGTTGGGCAAGTCGCGAGAGAGTCAGTTCATTCACGGGGGAGCAAGATTCTTTTTACCACTAAACACTGACCCATAAACCACAAAGGTAAATTTTGGAATACCTCCCAAAGGTAGGGGAGTCAAACTAGAGGGCATAGGTTTAAGCTGAGAGGGAAGTGATAGGAAAGGGTCCAGAGGGACAACTTTTTCAATGAGGGTGGTGTGTGTCTGGAACAAGTTGCCAGAGGTAGTAATAGAGGCGGGTACAATTTTGTTTTTTTGAAAAGCATTTAGACAGTTAGATGGGTATGGAGGGATATGGGCCAAACGCGGGCAATTGGGACAAGCGAAGTGGTTTAAAAAAAGAGCAGCATGGACAAGTTGGGCTGAAGGGGCTTTTTCAATGCTGTAAACCTCGATGACATTGTTTAAATTACTGAATAAATAACCACGAGCATTGCAGTTGTGTGAACAAGCACGTTGTGTAAGAAAAGTACAATAAGTCAAGGACTCATCAAACCTGGGATACAATTTTAATAAATTTGGACTTATCAAATTGAAATGTTGTATTTGGCCATTATTCAATCCTTAATATTAATCCTGCCTTTCACTGAATTGAATTTACTTTTGTCGACTCTCTCAAAAACATGTTTTCAACATGCATGCGGAGAATGGATCTGTCGCCAGTGTTAACGGCATCCCTCAAGGTTCCTTGAGACTGGCTTTGGAGATCAGCTTTTCTTTGCTCAGCGTAACTAAAATCCGAGATTTGCCACGCAGACAACGTTTGAGTGTTAATTTGCAAATATGTTCAATTATATAGTAATTTATTGCTCTCTCCTTGCTTTGCAACACTCTGGGCGGGATTTTCCAGCCCCATCAGTGGCAGGGAAAATCGTGTGCTGGGCTGGAACATCTTGACGTGGTGGCACAGTGGTTAGCACTGCTGCCTCACAACAAGAGGTTTAACAACAGCAGGTTAAAGTCCAACAGGTTTATTTGGTAGCAAATGCCTTTCGCTTTCGGAGCGCTGCTCCTTCGTCAGAAGTCTCACAGTCCAAAGAAGTGCAGGTTAGGTTGATTAGCCATGCTAAATTAACCCTAGTGTCAGGGGGGGTTAACAGGATAAATATGTGGAGTTACGGGAATAGGGCCTGGGTGGGATAGTGGTCAGTGCAGACTCGATGGGCCGAATGGCCTCCTTCTGCACTGCAGGGATTCTATTCTATTCTATTCTAACTAATACAGTCCCATAGATCCTGTAGTTAAAATTCTGCACCTATAAGCCACAAGATTCCGATGGACTCTGTCCGCTCCAGGAATAGGAGATTTCATCTTCTGGACTACAGAGAGGGAGAGCTGGAGAAAGATCGAGGAGGCCATGAAATAGAAAGAAAGGGAGAGAGGGGGTGAGAGACAGACAGAGCGAGCTCCAGACAGAGAGGGATTCTATGGTTTGGAGAATAGGGCCCGGGTGGGATTGTGGTCGGTGCAGACTCAATGGGCCGAATGGCCTCTTCCTGCACTGTAGGGATTCTATGGTTTGGAGATTTGCCAAGAGCCAATTGCCCTTTGGCCGCTCTCCACCTTTTCCCGTCCTGCCCTTGACTCTGCTCACTGCTGGCGGGGCTGGAAAACCCCAACGTCAGTGTTTTATTCAGCTAAATTTGTCTGATTAATGCCTGTGATCAGATCTGTTTCTGCTGCATCCCAATTGTCTTCTAGAAAACTAAATTTCTGGTGTTTGGAAAACTGAAATGTAACCCACTTCTTACTTTTTCAGGCAGCTATCATCGCAGATGTCCTCCTTCCTGGAGAGTCGGATGTCTGTGTGACGTCGTATGAAATGCTCATCAGGGAGAAATCTGTTTTCAAAATATTTAATTGGCGATATCTGGTTATAGATGAAGCCGACAGGATCAAAAATGGAAATCCAAGGTAAGTGTGTTTTCCCTTCATTTTCTCTGCTCTCTTCCCCATCCCGTCCATTACCACCAGAGTTAATGGCTACCATTGTAGTGAACGCTACATTTTCTGCCTCATCTTCAGGTGAATTGGGGAGAAACGCAGGCTTGATTTGTAGCATGGGGGCATGAGCAGGGGGCGACATGGTAGCTCGGTGGTTCGCACTGCTGCCTCACAGCGCCAGCGACCCAGCTTCGATTCCCAGCTTGGGTCATCGTCTGTGTGGAGTTTACACGTTCTCCCCATGTCTGCGTGGGTTTCCTCCGGGTGCTCCGGTTTCCGACCACAGTCCAAAAAAATTGCTGGTTCGGTGCTCTGGCAGTGCTAAATTCTCAGTGGACCGAAGTGTGGCGACTTGGGGATTTGAAGGGTAACATCATTGCAGTGTTAATGTAAGCCCACTTGTGCCACTAATAAATAAACTTTAAAACTTTGTAAACCATGTGTCACATTCTCGGTTATATATCATGGAGTGAGGTTATTTTTGAGCAAGGTGCAGTTATGTGTGGGACCAGACAGAAAATGAGGCACAGAGGTTTGCTGCACACTGTTCCCCTGGAGAGGGGAATGCAAAGACGGGGTAAGACGGAGTGGCAAAGAACAGTAAAAAAGAATTCAGTGTGGATGGAAGTGACTGTTCTCTGGTGAATGAGATAACGAAGGACAGGAAGGTTGGAACAAAAGGTTGGAGGGAAATCCAGGAATAGAGATTTTGAAATGAAGGGAAATGATACATTTTGAGTACTAATGGTTCATATAATTGTTATTTGCTGCTTTCCCTGATCCTTCGCACTTCCATCAAAGCTTTAAGAGCTAAATTAAAAGGGTTATTTATTGTCACAGATGGAATGCGAATCTTGAGGAAATTAGCGCTTTAATCTCACAATCCAATGCAGACAAATCTTTTTTTAAGTTAAAGTTTATCAGTGTCACAAGTCGGGTTACATTAACACTGTAATGAAGCTACTGTGAAAATCCCCTGGTCGCCACACTCTGGCGCCTGTTCGGGTAACACTGAGGGGGAATTTAGCACAGCCAATGCACCCTAACCAGCATGTCTTTCGGACTGTGGGAGGAAACCGGAGCACCCGGAGGAAACCCACACAGACACGGGGAGAACATGTAGACTCCACACAGTTACCCAAGCCGGAAATCAAACACTGGTCCCTGTTGCTGTGAGGCAGAAGTGCGAACCGCTGTGCCATATTCAACCAAATTACTCCAGGGGTTCAGAAACTTCTGGAAAAGTTATTGCACCATCAATTATTGAGGCTCGATAGTTAATCTCTGGGTTTTAACACTAGTGGAAGAGTGGAGTGGAAATATTTGAATTGAAAATCAAAGATCAGATCTGCTTATTCAGACCGTAGTGTGCTCTTGATTTAAAAGCTTTTTAACCAGCTGTCCCTTCCACAACCATTGCTTTTTAACCAGCTGCTCCTTCCACAACCATTGCTTTTTAACCAGCTGCCCCTTCAACAACCATTGCTTTTTAACCAGCTGCTCCTTGCACAACCATTGCTTCGATTTGAAGGAAATGCCATTCAATTGTGGACGGCTGTGGAAGTTTCCATATTCCCGTCTTGCAAGTTATAGATAACCGTTTGTAATCTTGATGCACTATTACTACACTTGCTTTTTGCTTCCTAATGCAAAGCATTTGGTGCCACTATATCTGAATTCATTGGATGAATAACAGACACGGATAAACACCTAAAAGATCAGCGAACTTTTAAATGCAGTCTGAATCTACAGTTGGGCCAGTAGTATGATTCGAACTTGTACCCAGTTTGTACAGTCATGTTTTTAAATTTGCTAAATTTACAACTCTCTGAAATAGTGAGAGAATTCAAAACAACAAATGGATTATTGCTCACGGATTCACCACTTCAGAACAACCTGCACGAACTCTGGGCTCTGCTCAACTTCCTCCTCCTGGATGTCTTCAATTCGTCTGCAGTAAGTAATGAGAAAAGCAGCTTGACAGTGACTGCACCGTTTGTCTCAGGTTCAATTACAGTGTTTCAATCTATTTCTTTTTGGAAGGCATGAGAGAATGCTGCAAAGTTGTGTCTTTTTCATTTTTGAAGCTAGTGTCCGGGGAAGCCGTCCAACTTGCTGGAGGGTGTTGTGTGACACCATTGTTCCTTGCATTGGGAGCAGCCAGGTAGCTAAATGGCCGCAGTCTGTGTATTAATTTGTCCACCTGCCCACATTTTCTGAGCACTAAATTCACCAGATGTGTGCCGATGCAGAGTCCAATTGGTGATGTCTGCTCCTCTAACCCTTCAAACTGCTATTGACCATTCCTGATGCTCGGTGTCACATCTGCCTTACACTGCGAAGCGTATTTAACATGCTTGATGTTTCCTTGAGCAAAACTGTCACCTTGTGTCACAATTCTAAACTTACATTAAAAGCAGGCTGGCGTGAGAGCTCACTTTATCCATATCTATCTCAATCCACAAATTAGCTGTCAGAAGTATTTTAGTATTTATTTATTTTTGTTAAAGTAAGAAAAGCTATGTTTCTAACTGAGTGCCTAACTGACCATTCTTCCTGTGTGGGTGTCCTGTAGCTTGTTACAGAGATGGGAGTAGGTGGTCCAAGGGAAAAAATGATTTTTTTCCATGTTCAATTGCTCACAAGCCGACCAGCTGAAACTGATTTGCAATTGTTATGAGCAGCTGTGCATCTGTTTTATGATTTCATTTGTGAACGATCTAATTTGGATGCTACCTTTTTAAATTGCCATTCTTGCTCTTCTAGTGATAAACAATGTAATAATTGAAACCATTGGATGTGGCGTTGATGGAAGTAACACAATATGCTAAAACGTTTGGGGTTGGCATGACTAGAGCCGCTTGTTGTTCTTTGCAGGACTTTGATTCTTGGTTTGACACAAACAAATGCTTCGGGGACCAGAAGCTTGTTGAGCGATTGCACATGATAAGCTTCTTATCTTATCTGTATTCTGATGCTGATACGTCATGAAAATGCAAAGTTATTTCTGGGCCATCGCCCTCAGAAATATTATTCCAAAAGTTGTATATTTGTGTGATGAAGTGATGTGCCTTGAGAGTGTTTGGGGCTAATTTGAAGACACAGCAAGGTTTCTTTTCTTCATTTACGGGGTGTGGATGTCGTTGACTAGACCAGCATTTGTTGGACATCCCAAGTTGCCCTTCAGAAGGTGGTGGTGAGCTGCCTTCTTGAACCACTGCAGTCCCTGAAGTTCTAGGTACATCCACAGTGCTGTTAGGGAAGGAGTTCCAGGTTTTTTGACCCAATGACGGTGAACAAGCAGCGATATGTTTCCAAAGCCAGGATGATGAGTGACTTGGAGGGAAACCTCCAGGTGGTGGTGTCCCCAGGTACCTGTGGCTCTTGCCATTCTAGGTGGCAGTGGCTGAGAGTTTGGAAGGTGCAGCCTAAGGAACCCTGGTGAATTCCTGCAGTGCATCTTGTAGATGGTACACACGGCTGTCACTGTTCATCGGTGGTGGAGGGAGTGAATGTTTGTGGATGGGGTAGCAATCAAGTGGGCTGCTTTGTCCTGGATGGTGTTGAACTTCATGACTGTTGTTGGAGCTGCACTCATCCAGGCAAATGAAGAGCATTCCATCACACCCCTGACTTATGCTTTGTATCTGGTGGAGAAGCTTTGGGGAGTAAGGAGGCGAGTTACTCACCGCAGGATTCCTGCCTTTGACTTGCCCTGGTAGATTTAGAACTGTTAATGTATTGATTACAAATGTGATGGCAAAAACTGAGGATCTATATTCTACTAACTGTTTATCCGAGCAGTGTTAAATGTTGAGTTACTGCGTTTGAATTACAAATTAATTTGACTTTTATGAAGTGATAAATAACATGACAACATCAGAAATAGGAGGAGGAGTAGGCCATCTAGCCCCTCGAGCCTGCCCCGTCATTCAATAAGATCAAGGCTGATCTGAAGTGGATCAGTTCCACGTACCCGCCTGATCCCTACAACCCCTACTACCCTTACCGATCAGGAATCCATCTATCTGTGATTTAAACATATTCAACGAGGTAGCCTCGACCACTTCAGTGGGCAGAGAATTCCAGAGATTCACCACCCTCTGAGAGAAGAAGTTCTTCCTCAACTCTGTCCTAAACAGACACCCCCCCTTTATTTTGAGGCTGTGCTCTCTAGTTCGAGTTCATTTCTAAGTGGAAAGAATCTCTCCACCTCTACCCTATCCAGCCCCTTCATTTTCTTATAGGTCTCTATAAGATCCCCCCTCAGCCTTCGAAATTCCAACGAGTACAAACCCAATATGCTCTGTCGCTCCTCATAATCAACACCCCTCATCTCTGGTATCAACCTGGTGAACCTTCTCTGCACTCCCTCCAAGGCCCATATATCCTTCCGCAAATAAGGGGACCAATACTGCACACAGTATTCCAGCTGCGGCCTCACCAATGCCCTGTACAGATGCAGAAGACATCTCTGCTTTGATATTCTATCCCCCTTGCGATATAGGCCAACATTCCATTTGCCTTCTTGATCACCTGTTGCACCTGCAGACTGGGTTTTTGCGTCTCATGCACAAGGACCCCCAGGTCCCTTTGCACAGTAGCATGTTGTAATTTTTTTCCGTTTAGATAATAATCCGATTTGCTATTATTTCCTCCAAAGTGAATAACCTCGCACTTGTCAACGTTATACTGCATCTGCCAGATCCTCGCCCAATCACTCAGCCTGCCCAAATCTCTCTGATGACCTTCTACGCCCTCCACACGACACACTTTCCTAATTATCTTTGTGTCATCAGCAAACTTTGTTACCCTGCACTCAGTCCCCTCCTCCAGATCGTCTATATAAATGGTAAATAGTTGAGGCCCCAGTACCGATCCCTGCGGCACGCCAATAGTTACCATCCTCCAACCAGAAAAGCACCCATTTATTCCGACTCTCTGCTTCCTGTCGGATAGCCAATCCCCAATCCACGCTAACACCCTCCCCCCAACTCCGTGTGACCCAATCTTCTTCAGCAACCTTTTGTGAGGCACCTTACCAAACACCTTTTGGAAATCCAAAAACACCGCATCCACCGGTTCCCCTCCATCAACCGCACTAGTCACATCTTCATAAAAATCCAACAAGTTCGTCAAGCACAACTTTCCCCTCATGAATCCATGCTGCGTCTGCTTAATCGAACCATTCTTATCCAGATGGCCTGCTATTTCTTCTTTAATGATGAATTCCAGCATTTTCTCGTTGCCACCACTTCTTGCAGACATGAGTTACCTGCGATCCACTGGAATTAAGTGTTGGCTCTATTCGTGTAACGAGAGTGGTTTCTGCCCAGTCCAACTGCATCCCACTTAGAATGGATTAAAAATGGTAAAGGGCACAAAGCTAAATGAACATTTACCAGGTGTTCTTGCATTCAGTAAATAGTGCTTGAAGTAAACATGGCATTTAAGGTGCTGTAATAGGCAACTTGGAAGTTGATGACACGAATAGATAATTATTGCCTTTCACTCGATGTAGGCAACTACCACAGGCGTTTTTAATTAGGGTGGACATTTTACCCAGATCTGAATAATTTGAATCACTTCAGATATTACGTAATATGGTGAAGGGGGAGAGATTTCTTTCGCTTCATTTACTCTCAATTATTTTTTCTGTCGCCATATATTGAACTCCTCAGTTGGCCTTGGTAACAAGGCCCATTAAGCATCCCCACGGGCTGTTCCAATTGCTGATCCCGACCTTGATAAGAGCATTTCAATTGATGCTGGATCTCCAGTAGAACTGCTTCCTGATCAGGAAGACTTGCTAAATTAAAGTGTTTTTATCTCATTTTGGGAGGTGCAGGCTAAGGGAAATAGAATAATTTTTATTTGCTGAAATGTCTATCCACTATTTGAGAAGCTGTAATGTGTTGGGGGAGAGGGAGAATGGTAGGTTACAATTACTCGGATTTATCTCCTCTTCTGTTCACACTACAAGCTCCATTTCCTAACCATTCACTCCAAACCTCTGTCTGGTTACTGTCTGTCTGAGGCTTCACCAAACTCTTTGCAATTATGATATCCTACTTGAGCCTGAACTACATTTCCAACCCCATATTCTCAATATTACCAATACCACCACCATAATATCACCCGCCCTTGTTCAAAACCTTAATTAGCACGAGGTTTTCCTAAACAGCATCCCACCTTGCACCACGTGGAAGATTAAATTCATCAGAACTGCTGCTGACATGAACCAAGTTCTGTCCACTGCTCCATTTGTGCATCGCTGATGGTCAACATTCAGCTGTTTAGCCGAAAGCACTGGAATTATTTCCCTCAATCTCTCTGCCTCTCGAGCTCATCCTTATTTAAGACACCTCTCAATCGTTTTTTTGGTAGCTCGGTGTCCCATTTGTCTGGTAATTGCCCCTGTGATGATCCTGTAGACATCTTATCATCATAGAATCCCTACAGTGCAGACGGAGGCCATTTGGCCCATCACGTCTGCACCAACCCCGCATATTTACCCCGCCAATCGCACTAACACCAAATGTTTATTTAGCACAGCCAATCAACCTAACCCGCACATCTTTGGAATGTGGGAGGAAACCGGAGCAGACACGGGGAGAATGCACAAACTCCACACAGAGAGTGACCCGAGGATAGAATTGAACCTGTCTCCCTGGCGCTGTGAGACAGGAGTGCCAACCACTGTGCCATCATGCCACCTATGTTAAAGGTGTGGTAGAAATGTACATTGTTGAGGAATGAGGAAAGTGAATTTAAGGTTACTATCCCCTTAATCCCACTTAGTTACCCCACTAACCTACACATCTTGGGATACCAATGGGGCAATTTAGCATGGCCAATCCACCTAACCTGCACATCAGACTGAGAGGGGAATCTGGAGCACACAAAGGAAACCCACGCAGACACGGGGAGAACATGTAAATTCCCCAAAAACAGTCACCCAAGGCCAGAATTGAAGCCGGGTCCCTGGTCTGTGAAGCAGTAGTGCTAACCATAGCCACCATACAGCCCTGATCTTGTATTGTGCAATGAGGCAGGGTTAATTGGTAATCTCATCGTAAAAGCTCAACAGGCAAATATTCATATCACAATTGAGTTCCATATGAATGTCTGCAAGTGGCATATTTCCACAATCATAAACAAGAATCTTGTCCCTATCGAATTGGCTTTAAGTTTGAGAGCAGAGCCTGCGAAGGTTGATAGTGAACATTGAAAATGTTGAATTCTTTCTTTAAATGTTTATCAATGAAATTGGGAAATAAATGATCTGCAAGAAACATTCATCTGTGGCTTATTGAGAGCATTAACGATTGTGTTAGATTAAGGGAAGAGGCTTATCATATGACAAGGAATAGTAACAAGCTGGAGGATTGGGAGTGTTTTAGAAACCAGCAAAAGGCCACAGAAGATTGTTTAAAAATGGAATATGAGGGAATATGAGCTTTTATGAGTATATACAAAACGAGGTCACCTAGTTACTGGAAGGATGTAAATAAGATTGAAAGAGTGCAGAGAAGGTTCACAAGGATGTTGCCGGGACTTGAGAAGCTGAGTTACAGAGAGAGATTGAATAGGTTGGGAATTTATTCCCTGGAGCGTAGAAGAATGAGGGGAGATTTGATAGAGGTGTATAAGATTTTGACGGGCATAGATAGAGTGAATGCAAGCACGCTTTATCCACTGAGGCTCGGGGAGAAAAAAACCAGAGGGCATGGGTTAAGGGTGAAAGGAGAAAAGTTTAAAGGGAATATTAGGGGGGGCTTCTTCATGCAGAGAGTGGTGGGAGTGTGAAATGAGCTGCCGGATAAAGTGGTAAAAATTTAAGAAAAACTTGTACGGGTTCATGGATGAGAGGGATGTGGAGGGATATGTTCCAAGTGCAGGTCAGTGGGACTCGGCAAAAAATGGTTCGGCACAGACAAGAGGGGCCAAAAGGCCTGTTTCTGAGCTGTAATTTTCTATTGTTATATGGTGACTGTGTTTTCTCATAAAGGGTTGGATTCCAAGGTCTGATCTGTTCTGTTGCAGAATAAAGCTGTTGACAATCTATTCTGAAGTTGTAGGTGTTTTCATCAAGTCAACATTCTGCCCACACCTGTAGATGTGCTTCAACCCATGGCTTGTTCAGCTGTTTTTATTTAACCTGTGCTTCAGTCCACAGAACTGTTCAGTGCAGCTTTTGTAAAATTGCATTATTTTGCTTGACCTTCTTGGGCATCATCAGTGTGTAAAAAGCATGTATTCTCACCTGAATTAGGTATTGAGATCCTTCCTCCTCCGACATTTTAAAGCTGAGGTAGAAAAGAGCCTGCCGCCAAAAAAGGAAGTCAAAATGTCTGTCGGCCTCAGCAAAATGCAACGGGAATGTTGAGTCCACAACTTGTGAATCATAATATGTTGCATTGTGAAGTATGGCATCATCTCGCAAGAACTCATTGAAATTGTGCTGCACTTCAATCAACAATTAAAGCATTTGTAGAACGAAGGGAATAGATGCACCAAAGTAAGCGAGTGTGATTTTACCCAATGCACCAATAATAGGCTGACTTCCTACTATTGACCATCTTGCTTCCGTCTGATCTGTAAAATTTTTGTGTTTGGAATTCTAACTTCCCTCAATCATTTCCATTATTTTTTGCCCGAAACAGAAGATCATCATTGAATTCAGGCAAAGAAGAAGAGCGCTCTGGGGGAGGATGACCTCACTGGGCCTGGAGTTCTGGAGTGCTGTTACTTCAATGCAAGGAGCGTAGCAGGTAAGACAGACGAACTTAGGGCCTTAATGCTCACGAGGAATTTGGATGTGGTTGCGGTGACAGAGAATTGGTTGAAAGAGGGACAGGACTGGCAGCTGAATATTCCGGGGTACAAGTGTTTTAGGTGAGACAGGGGAGGGGCCAAAAGAGGTGGGGGAACAGCAGTATTAGTTATAGAGCATATTAGAGCGGTGCAGAGGGAGGACAATTCAGAGGGGCCGTGTAACGAGTCACTCTGGGTGGAGCTTAGAAACAGGAAGGGCGCAGTCACTATGTTGGGGGTATACTACAGGCCCCCCAACAGCCCACGGGAAGTGGAAGAACGGATATACCAGGGGATAATGGATAGGTGCAGGAAAAATAGGGTTGTTGTAGTGGGAGACTTTAATTTCCCTGGTATAGACTGGAAATCGCTGAGAGCTGGGACTCTGAATGCGGAGGAATTTGTAAAATGCAGACAGGAGGGTTCTTTGGAACAATATGGAGATAGCCCGACTAGAGAGGAGGCTACACTGGACCTAATACTGGGGAATGAGCCCGGTCAGGTCTTCAAAGTTTCGGTCGGGGAACATGTGGCAAATAGTGACCACAATTCTGTTAGCTTTAGGATAGTGATGGAAAAGGATGAGTGGTGTCTCAAGGGTAAGGTGTTGGATTGGGCAGATTGGGATTAGGCAGAAATTGGCAGCTGTTGATTGGGAGAGGCTATTTGAGGGTAAATCCACATCTGGCATGTGGGAGTCTTTTAAGGAACAATTGTTAGGGCTACAGGACAGGCATGTGCCTGTAAAAAAGAAGGATAGGAAGGGCAGGATTCGAGAACCGTGGATAACCAGGGAAATTGAGGGACTGGTAAAAAAGAAAAGAGAGGCGTATGTTAGGTCCAGGCAGCTAAAAACGGACGGAGCTCTGGAGGAGTACAAAGAAAGTAGGAAAGAAATCAAACGGGGAATTAGAAGGGCAAAAAGGGGTCACGAAATGTCCTTGGCCGACAGGATTAAGAGAATCCTAAGGCATTTCATTCATACATTAGGAACAAAAGGGTTGTCAGGGAAAAACTCGGACCTCTCAGGGACAAAAGTGGGGAATTATGCTTGGAGCACAAAGAAGGAGGGGAGATCCTTGGCCGTTCGGATCAAGGAAAACCCCAAGGCTTTTTACTCTTACGTGAGGAATAAAAGAATGACCAGGGTGTGGTTAGGGCCGGTCAAGGACAGTACTGGGAACTTGTGTATGGAGTCAGTAGAGATAGGCGAGGTGATGAATGAATACTTTTCTTCAGTGTTCACCAAGGAGAGGGGCCATGTTTTTGAGGAAGAGAAGGTGTTACAGGCTAATAGGCTGAAGGAAATAGATGTTCGGAGGGAAGATGTCCTGGCAGTTTTGAATAAACTGAAGGTCAATAAGTCCCCTGGGCCTGATGAAATGTATCCTAGGATTCTTTGGGAGGCAAGGGATGAGATTGCAGAGCCTTTGGCTTTGATCTTTGGGTCCTCACTGTCCACGGGGATGGTGCCAGAAGACTGGAGAATGGCGAATGTTGTTCCTCTGTTTAAGAAAGGGAATAGAAATGACCCTGGTAATTATTGACCGGTTAGTCTTACTTCGGTGGTTGGTAAATTGATGGAAAATGTCCTTAGAGATGGGATTTACGACCATTTAGAAAGATGCGGATTAACCCGGGATAGTCAGCACGGATTCGTGAAGGGCAAGTCGTGAAGGGCCTCACAAATTTGGTAGAATTTTTTGAGGAGGTAACTAAGTGTGTTGATGAAGGTAGGGCAGTTGATGTCAGATACATGGATTTTAGTAAGGCGTTTGATAAGGTCCCCCATGGTCTGCTTATGATGAAACTGAGGAGGGTGGGATAGAGGAACAGTTGGCCGATTGGATAGGTAACTGGCTGTCTGATCGAAGACAGAGGGTGGTGGTCGATGGAAAATTTTCGGATTGGAGGCAGGTTGCTAGCGGAGTGCCGCAGGGATCAGTGCTTGGTCCTCTGCTCTTTGTGATTTTTATTAATGACTTAGAGGAGGGGGCTGAAGGATGGATAAGTAAATTTGCTGATGACACCAAGATTGGTGGAGTAGTGGATGAAGTGGAGGGCTGTTGTAGGCTGCAAAGAGAAATAGATAGGATGCAAAGCTGGGCTGAAAAATGGCAAATGGAGTTTAACCCTCATGAATGCGCGGTGATTCATTTTGTTAGGACTAATTTAAATGTGGATTACAGGGTCAAAGGTAGGGTTCTGAAGACTGTGGAGGAACAGAGCGGTCTTGGGGTTCATATCCACAGATCTCTAAAGGTTGCCACTCAATTGGATAGAGCTGTGAAGAAGGCCTATAGTGTGTTCGCTTTTATTAACAGGGGGTTGGAGTTTAAGAGCCGTGGGGTTATGCTGCAACTGTACAGGAGCTTGGTGAGACCACATTTGGAATATTGTGTGCAGTTGTGGTCACCTCACTATAAGAAAGATGTGGAAGCGCTGGAAAGAGTGCAGAGGAGATTTACCAGGATGCTGCCTGGTTTGGAGGAGAGGTCTTATAGGAAAGGTTGAGGGAGCCAGGGCTGTTCTCTCTGGAGCGGAGGAGGCTGAGGGGAGACTTAATAGAGGTTTATAAAATGATGAAGGGGGTAGATAGAGTGAACGTTGAAAGACTATTTCCTCGGGTGGATGGAGCTATTACAAGGGGGCATAAAACAGGGTTCGTGGTGGGAGGTACAGGAAGGATATCAGAGGTAGGTTCTTTATGCAGAGAGTGGTTGGGGTGTGGAATGGACTGCCTGCAGTGATAGTCGAGTCAGAAACTTTTGGAATATTTCAGCGGTTATTGGATCGGCACATGGAACACACCAGGAAGATAGGGAGTGGGATAGCTTGATCTTGGTTTCAGATAAAGCTCGGCACAACATCTGTGCTGTACTGTTCTATGTTCTATGTTCTAATACTTTGCGTCGATATTCACAAAGGAGAGGGATGTGTTGACTGGGAGTGTCTCGGAGGGGAGTGGTGAACCGTTGGAAAAAATCTCCAGTACAAGGGAGGAAGTGTTAGGTTTGTTAGTGAATATAAAGACTCACAAATCCCCAGGGCCTGATGGAATCTATCCAAGGCGGCTCAGGGAGACGAGAGATGAAATCGCTGGGCCTCTGACGCAAATTTTTGTCGCGTCACTGGACGCAGGTGATGTCCCAGAGGATTGGACGATTGGTAATGTCGTACCGTTATTTAAGAAGGGTAGGAAGGATAATCCGGGTAATTATAGGTTAGTGAGCTTGACGTCCGTGGTGGGAAAGTTGTTGGAGAAGATCGTTAGAGATAGGATGTATGCGCATTTAGAAGGGAATAAACTCAATATCGATAGTCAGCATGGTTTTGTGAGAGGGAGGTCATGCCTCACTAACCTGGTGGAGTTTTTGAAGAAGTGACCAGAATGGTTGATGAGGGAAGGGCCGTGGATATCGTCTATATGGACTTTAGTAAAGCGTTTGACCAAGTCCCTCATGGGAGGCTGGTGAAAAAGGTTGGATCTCATGGGAGAAAGGGGGAGGTGGCTCGTTGGGTGGAGAACTGGCTTGGTCACAGAAGACAGAGGGTGGGATTGGAAGGGTCTTTTTCTGGCTGGAGGCATGCGACTAGTGGTGTTCCGCAGGGCTCTGTATTGGGACCTCTGCTGTTTGTGATTTATAGAAACGATCTGGAAGAAGGTGTAACTGGGGTGATCAGGAAGTTTGCGGACGACACAAATTTGGCAGGACTTGCAGATAGTGAGGAGCATTGTCAGAAGCTACAGAAGGATATAGATAGGCTGGAAACTTTGGCAAAGAAATGGCAGATGGAGTTCAATCCTGATGAATGCGAAGTGATGCGTTTTGGTTAGAAATAATGTCGGGAGGAGCTGTACGATAAATGGCAGAACCATAAAGGGTGTAGATACGCAGAGGCACCTGGGTGTGCAAGTCCACAGATCCTTGAAGGTGACTGCACAGGTGGAGAAGGTGGTGAAGAAGGCATATGGCATGCTTCCCTTTATAGGACGGGGCATCGAGTATAAAAGTGGGGGGTCTGATGTTGCAGATGTGTAGAACGTTGGTTCGGCCTCATTTGGAATACTGCGTCCATTTCTGGTCCGCACACTACCAGAAGGACGTGGAGGCTTTGGAGTGAGTACAGAGGAGTTTTACCAGGATGTTGCCTGTTATGGAGGGGCTTAGTGATGAGGAGAGATTCGGAAAACTGGGGTTGTTCTCCCTGGAAAGACGAAGGATGAGGGGAGACTTAATAGAAGTGTATTACATTTTGAATGGCATAGATCGGGTGAACGGTGGGAAGCTTTTTCCCAGGTCGGTGGTGACGTTCACGAGGGGTCATAGGTTCAAGGTGAAGCGGGGGGAAGTTTAACACAGATATCAGAAGGGCATATTTTACACAGAGGGAGGTGGGGGCCTGGAATGCGCTGCCAGGCAAGGTGGTGGAGGCGGAGACACTGGGAACATTTAAGACTGATCTAGATAGCCATATGAACGGAAGTGGGAATGGAGGGATGTAAAAGAATGGTCGATTTGGACCAGGGAGCGGCACGGACCTGGAGGGCCGAAGGGCCTGTTCCTGTGCTGTATTGTTCTTTGTTCTTCTTTGTTCAGACTGGACGATTGCCATTCAAGTGTGATTATTACAGTGCTTCAAACTACTTTGCTCTCAGCTTTGGGCTTTCTTCTTTCAAACCCCAATGAAGCCCATTATTGATACCCACCTGATCAGGTACGAGTGAGGTGTCCCCTCCAAACTTATTAACCATGTCTATCTAGTTGGTCAAGGAGAACGCTGCAAAGCTCTTCAAAATGAGACTGCACCCGATGTAACACAATGTCATTGCCTCACGGAGATGCCAGGATCGCTGCCATAAATATAAAATAGTCACTCATGAATCAAACAGGAATTTAGAAGAAAATTCAAAAAAGAAAGTGGCAGAGTGGTTAGTGTGGAACTCACTACCACAAGGAGAGGCATGACATTGATGCATTTTAGGGAAGTTTGTTAAACATTGAATGGAAAAAGAAATCGAAGGTGTGAGGAGACTCTTATCATGAACACTGATCTGGAATTGTTGATCTAAGTGGCCTGTTTCTGCGTTACAAATTCTTAATCCCAGAGTACTTCATATTGCTCGCATCCAAATGACATGAAAAGGAATATTCCCGTCCCTTCAAACCCTGGCCACCTGGAATGAATTGTACTTTATATCAAAGAACAAAATGTCGAGTGTGTATTAGTCGTAAGATATGGGTTTCTATATCTGTGAGGCTTAGATGGAGCACCCTGTTCCCTGGTAGGTGAGAGGGGTTGGAATGTGGATCCCCGACTTTGTCCGAGGCACCGATAGAACAAAGCATTCATTTGAGGTTGTAATTGCTTTCTGTTGAGCTTCATTTAAAAAATGTATTTATCTCCAAGTTGGTCTGATGAGTTTTAATTCTGGCCTTGCTGACAGGTACACCAGGATATTAATGAAGGATATTGACATCCTGAACTCCTCAGGGAAAATGGACAAAATGCGTCTATTGAATAGACTGATGCAACTGCGCAAGTGCTGCAACCACCCCTATCTGTTTGACGGAGCTGAACCTGTCCCACCTTACACCACTGACACTCACCTGGTAGTTAACAGTGGCAAAATGGTGGTACTGGACAAACTGTTGCGGAAAGTGAAGGAGCAAGGTCAGCCGCAGGCCTGGTCAAGGCTTTTGTTTCCCTTTCTGTCTTTCAATCTTTCTATTGGAAGGAGACATGGAGTGATTTGATAGTTTCGTGGATACTTGAGTAGCTCGGACGGGGTGGGGAGTAGCCAACATAAGACATAAGGCCCAAATTAACGATTGCCAGGCCGTAAAGGGAAATTAATTGAAAATATTCCAAAATGTGTTATAAATTAATATGCAATAAACACTGGAATCAGCAATGGGTTTAGTTATAGTAGGACAGGCAAAGAAGCTTCCTGAGATATCCTTGAGGAGATAACCAAACTAAAACACAATGCAAATTAGGTTTTTAGAATATGTTCAACACATCTGTCATTAGAGAGTAAATATAGTAATAAAGTTCACGCTTTGTGAAATAGATGACATTGTCTCAATGGATTAAGAATTAGCTTAATGTTAAAGTTCCTATTTTGGGAGGATGTAGGTTTGGATTCAGATTCGATTGGAAATCCAAAGAGCATGCCAGTCACTCGAACTCGAATCCATGACCAAATTAGTTGAGACTCTGGAGACCAGGAGGAATTGAACAAAAACAACTGTGTAGTCCGATCCATGTATAAGGAAATCCGGTAGAGTGGGAAATCAAACATCCTGGTGTATAGATTGGCTGTAAACAACCGCCTGCATGGTTATTTGTGCATTTCCGAGTCCGATGTCAGACTTTGTCATGCTCTGGAGCAGTACTGTACCTGTGCTGCAGACTGATCAAAAATAGAACAGGATTTTTAATAAATGAAAGGGGTTTGTGATGTTTATCCTTCGTAAGCATGCAAGGATTTCCACGACGATGTCTGCAAAAGAATTTGAAAATGATCACTGATGACACCATGACAGCATTTGACCTGTGCAGCAAGGTACATCAGATTGCATGCTGTGATGTTTTGGGTTACAAATCAGCATATGTTTTAATGAGTTAAAAACTGCTGAAAATACTCAACTAATCTGGTAGCATCAGCGAAGGGTCAACTATGACTCTTCAGAACTCCCCTCTCCACAGATGCTGCCTGACCTGCTGAGTATTTCCAGAACTTTGCTTTCATCTATTTAGCTTTCATTTCACAAGTTTTAGTGACTGTTTAAAACAATAGTGTGTCTTGATCTGAAATCGCATCCTGTTTTAGTCATTCTGGCCTGCCACACGCCATCCACTGGGGCTGGGGGCTCCCAAAAACTGGCCGATTTAGCATCAAATATTCTTCATGAGGAGAGTTGGATCACAGGCCTCTGCAATGCTTGATGGGCCCCAACCTCCTTCCGGGGGAATAGTTACAGGAGCCAAATATTCTGAAAATTGGGGGCTAACGTGTTGGGAGAAGGTGAATGGGATAATTATATGGTTTGGGATTGAAGTTTTTTTTTGATTAGGGTTTAATTTTTGCTGCCCAAACTGCAGCACCGTCTAGAATCCACCTGGAATATAAACCCTTTGAAATCATTCCCATCAATCAAGGCAGCTGGGTCACATGGACAGTTCACATTGTATGAATTATAAAATTGGTGTTGGTTGTGTGTGTTCATTTATGCCTCCTGTACTATAACAAGTTTACTAGATTACTCTGCATCCTGCATGTGACCACTGAAATTTGGTTTCCATTATCCACATCAGCAGATGTAGGTTTTTGAAGCATTTGTGTATCTGCACTGTGTTCTTGGCTACCGATCACCTTGATGAATGATCTCCTTTTCCACAGGTTCTCGGGTGTTGATCTTCAGCCAAATGACCAGGGTGCTGGATATCTTGGAAGATTATTGTATGTGGAGAAACTACGAGGATTGTAGACTGGATGGACAGACACCGCATGAGGAGAGACAAGTATGTTTCTTGCCCTGTGCTTTCAAAACTGAGTTTGTTTGAGGAAAGTTCTCTCCTCTTAAATTGATCTGAGGCTCTATTATCTAAGTAAGAATTCGAGACTTATGGTTACAAAACTGACTCAAGGTTTTCAAACAAGAAATATGAATATTCAATTTGAATCGAGCATCTATTTGTATTTTTAAAAATGAAACTTTCCAACAATTAGTAAAAAGATCGGTCCCAATCGTTTGTTCAATTCTGGCTTAACTTTTCTCTCTCATCCCTCCAGGATACTATTTCTGCTTTCAATAGTCCTGGGAGCTCAAAGTTTATCTTCATATTAAGCACACGCGCTGGGGGTCTTGGTCTAAATCTAGCCACGGCAGATGTAGTAATCCCATACGACTCAGACTGGAACCATCAGGTAGACCTCCAAGCTATGGTAAGTTACTGAGCGATTCGGTATTTGTGTTCTGAAACCCACGTACTGTTGAATATATAACTATTGTAGCTGGTTTTAACATCCAAGTGCACTGATCAAGCGACATTTGTTATTTTACTGCCACTGATACCCTCTCAAATCTTCCGTGTGTTGCTCCCATGGTTTTTTAAAAACTCCACTCGACTGAACTGGTGGAAATATTTCAGCAAAGGCATTCAGTTTGCTTCTCTTTATTTGAATGGAGCGTGCGGTTGTTTTCAGAATTGGCGTGGTATGATTTCAGTTGACTGGGCATCTTGTTTCTCCTCACCAATTAACTTCCAAATCCAATTGAGAGTTTGGAAATGAATTCCATTTTAAGTTTCAGGAATGCTGAGGTGTCACTGTCAGGAACTGCCTTCCGTGATTCAGTTTCACACAAAACAACTGATGCACTGATTTTAATCAGTGCTTCATGATTGCCTCGTGTACCAAGGGCTTATTAATTCAAATCTCACTCATTTGTGAAGTTTGAATTAAAGTTTATAGTGAGCAGCAAAAGGGAGCAGGGCTCCCCAATTGTTCAGCTGGTTCACTAGTATGCTTCAGGGAAGAGCATCTGTCAGTACTTGCCTCCAATCCACAAACACAGTGGATATTCTAATTCCCCTCCTGTGTGAAGTGGCAAGTTTCTCAATTGCTTCATTGATCCACCAGCCAGTTACTGGATTGCAATCAATGCATCTGAGAAATAATTAAATAGGTCCAGGCGCTTTCATTGTTTTGTGAGATTCACCACCCTCTGAGAGAAGAAGTTCCTCCTCAACTCTGTCCTAAACTGACCCCCCTTTATTTTGAGGCTGTGCTCTCCAGTTCTAGCTTCCTTTCCAAGTGGAAAGAATCTCTCCACCTCTAACCTATCCAGCCCCTTCATTATCTTATAGGTCTCTATCACATCCCCCCTCAGCCTGCTAAATTCCAACGAGTACAAACCCAATCTGCTCAGTCTCTCCTCATAATCAACACCCCTCATCTTTGGTATCAACTTGGTGAACCTTCTCTGCACTCCCTCCAAAGCCAATATATCCTTCCACAATTAAGGGGACCAATACTGCACACAGTATTCCATCTGCGGCCTCACCAATGCCCTGTACAGATGCAGCAAGACATCTCTGCTTTTATATTCTATCCCCCTTGCGATAAAGGCCAACACCCCATTTGCCTTCTTGATCACCTGTTGCACCTGCAGACTGGGTTTTTTCGTCACATGCACAAGGACCCCCAGGTCCCTTTGCACAGTATCATGTTGCAATCTTTTTCCATTTGGATAATAATCCAATTTGCTATTATTTCCTCCAAAGTGAATAACCTTGCATTTGTCCACCTTCAGTCCCGTTAGTCTACCAAGCACTGCCTCCCTGGTAATATTAATTGTATTGAGTACCTCTCCTCCTACCAACCCTCTATCGTTACTATTCGGTAAACTATTTGTGTCTTCCACCGTGAAGACCGACAAAAAAAACTCATTTAAAGTTTCAGCCATTTCCTCATTTCCCACTATTAAATCCCCCCTCTCGTCCTCCAAGGGTCCAACATTCACTCGAGCCACTCTATTCCTTTTTATATATTTGTAAATGCTTTTACAATCATTTTTTATATTTAGAGCTAGCCTAGCTTCATAACCTATCTTTCCTTTCTTTATTGCTTTCTTAGTTGTTCTTTGTTGTTTCTTAAAGTTTTCCCAGTATATTTCCTCAGTCTGTTTCGGTGCTTTGAGGTGTTAACTTTAAATGGCATCGGTGAAACTTTGGGTTACCATGAGAAGTGTCAATCATTCCCAGCCTTCACTCCAGAATTTTATCTTGCATTCTTTTCTCCGACTGAGTTATGGCACGGATGTTAAAACTTTGTGTTGGGGATTGTGAATGCATTGGATATTACCTCAGTAACCTGTTCTTTTTCAAATACCGCAGAACATTTTAAAATTAAACTTCAATATTTTCACAGCTAACTTCACTAATCGTCAATGATTTTAAAATGAATCATCATTACAATAGATTAGAAGATACCACCTGCAACTGTGCAATCTGGCATATGTGTTCCTGACTTTTGGTGAAATTGTCTTAAAAATGCAAAACTGAACATGAAACCCTCTGCAATCTTCCACAGAGTGTGAACAGCCAGTTAAAGTATGCTGTGCAACAAAGTGGGCTCAATAGTTTCCACTATCGCCCTTGTGTGTCTATTTATTAACATGTGAACCCGTCTCTTGCATTACTACAAGTTTAATGCCCTCCATACCAGGATGTTGCCTGGTATGGAGGGCATTAGCTATGAGGAGAGGTTGGAGAAACTTGGTTTGTTCTCACTGGAATGATGGAGGTTGGGGGGCGACCTGATAGAAGTCTACAAGATTATGAGGGGCATGGACAGAGGGGATAGTCAGAAGCTTTTTCCCAGGGTGGAAGAATCAATTACTCGGGGGCACAGGTTTAAGGTGTGAGGGGCAAGGTTCAAAGGAGATGTATGAGGCAAATGTTTTACACAGAGGGTGGTGGGTGACTGGAACTCGCTGCCAGGGGAGCTAGTGGAAGCAGATATGGTCGTGAGTTTCAAGGGGCGTCTAGATAAATACATGACTAGGATGGGAATAGAGGGATATGGTCCCCGGAAGAGTAGGGGGTTTTAGTTCAGTCGGGGCAGCATGGTCAGTGCAGGCTTGGAGGGGCCGAAGGGCCTGTTCCTGTGCTGTAATTTTCTTTGTTCTTTACAATTTCTTAACATCGAAACTGAATTCTTTCAGGAAGGTTAGTCGATCAGAATCTCATTAAGCTGGGGAAAGATGAAATGCTGCAGATGATTCGTCACGGTGCTCCCCACGTATTTGCTTCTAAAGAGAGCGACATTACAGACGAAAATATTGATGCTATATTAGAGAGGGGTGAAAGAAAGGTAAAACTAACATCAGGAACGGGAGTGCCCCTTGCTCTGCGATTCCAATCCTGCAACTTCATGGCTCACCTGTTCAATACTCTTCTTACAATGCTGCTGCAATATTTTCATCGGCACAATAAGTCTCACTTAATCTGCATCTCATAAAGTTCTGCAAACTGAGTATCAGAAGCTAATTGCATTAAATGCATTGTACTGTGATGGTTTTGTTCAGTCTCTTTTACTCCATACCATTGTCATTGTGACAAGAGGAGATGATTAAACAATTGGATTCAACCCTTAATTTCAGCTTTGGAATTGTTTGTGTTTACAGCAAAATGTTTTTTTTTTAAAGCCTATATTGTGGGTTTTGACAAAACGATTCAAATGAGTTCATCTGTCTTGGTGAAGTTAGGGCCATTGAATCAATCTTGCTATGCTAATGTAAAGTGTTTAGCTGGCAGCTAATACCCAAGTACAAATGCATATTCTGAAATGGTTGTCATCGGCTTCACACATCAATATCTTTGGCGCTAAACAAATAATTTTGGTGTTTATATCCATTGCATCACTGGAACTAGTTTTCTATGTAATAGAAATTACACTATCTAAAAGCTAAACTAAAGTACCATTATTTGAAATCTCCTTGGTTTTAAATACGATGCTATTGCAACTTCTGAAGGCCTGTGGTATATGAACAAATACTTAGAGTCATAGAGGTTTACAGCATGTCAACAGGCCGTTCGGCTCAACTTGTCCATACTGTCCTTTTCTTTAAAACCCCAAAGCTAATCCCAATTGCCCGCATTTGGCCCACAATCCCTCGAAACCCATCGTACCCATGGAACTATCTAGTCCTTGTGTGGAACACCAGTCGAGACAAAACTTTGTCATAGAAGCATGGAAGGTAAGACAGGAGGAGTCAATTTGGCCCTTCGAGCCTGCTCCGCCATTCATTGTGATCATGGCTGATTGTCCAACTCCATAGCCGAATCCTGCTTTCTCCCCATAACGTTTCTATCCCATTCGTCCCAAGTGCTAGATCTAGTCACCTCTTGCATGCATTCAAGGTTTTGGCATCAACTACTTCCCGCGGTAATGAATTCCACAGGGCTCACCATGCTTTGGGTGAAGAAATGTCTCCTGGTGTCGTCCTAAATGGTCTACCCCGAATCCTCAGACTGTGACCCCTAGTTCTGGACACTCCCACCATCAGGAACATCCTCCCTGCATCCGCCCTGTCTAGTCGTGTTAGAATTTTATAAGTCTCTATGAGATTCCCCCCTCATTCATCTGACCTCCAGTGAAAACAATCCTAACCTGGTCAATCTCTCCTCATACATCAGTCCATTTTACCCACTGCACTAAGCTTTGATCTCAGTGAGAAGTCCCACAACACCAGGTTAAAGTCCAACAGGTTTATTTGGTATCACGAGCTTTCGGAGCGCTGCTCCTTCCTCAGGTGAGTCACCTGATTAAGGAGCATGATAGCCATGATGTGGAGATGCCGGCGTTGGACGGGGGCGGGTCTGGTAAGAAGTCTCACAACGCCAGGCTAATGTTAATCAGGTGATGAAGGAGCAGTGCTCCGAAAGCTCATGATTCCAAATAAACCTGTTGGACTTTAACCTGGTGTTGTGAGACTTCTTACTGGATAGTATAGTGTCACCTCTTAAAGAAATCAGTTGCCGTTTTAGTTGAATTTTGAAGTTGTCAAAGTGGCACAAGGTGTGTGGCCCCAGAAAGTTCAGTTCTAAAATATAACCAGCCACCGCACGGTGGCACTGTGTTTAGCACTGCTGCCTCACAGCGCCAGGGACCCAGGTTCGATTCCCGGCTTGGGTTACTGTCTGTACGGAGTCTCCCTGTGTCTGTGTGAGTTTCCTCCGGGTGCTCCGGTTTCCTCCCACAGTCTGAAAGATGTGCTGGTTAGGGTGCATTGGCCATGCTAAATTCTCCCTCAGTGTACTCGAACAGGCGCCGGAGTGTGGCGACTAGGGGATTTTCACAGTAACTTCATTGCAGTGTTAATGTGAGCCTACTGATGATACTAATAAATAAACTTTAAAACTTGACAAAAAGCGAACGCTAACATTTTGCTCAAACTCTGATTAACTATTTTTTAAAACTGCTGATTAATTTTATTTCTTTCGAATGGGAGATCATGGCCAACTCTGAGCAATGCATTTTCTTCCAGTCAGCTGCAACATTCTTGCCTCGAGGTTCGATGATTATCATAGAATCTCCACAGTGCAGAAGGAGGCCATTCAGCCCATTGAGTCTGCACTGACAACAATCCCACCCCAGGCCCTATTCCCACAACCCCACACATTTACCCCGCGAATCCCTCCAACCTACACATCCCTGGACACTTTGGGGAATTTAGCGTGGCCCATCAACCTGACCCCCAAATCTTTGGACTGTGGGAGGAAAGCGGAGCACCCGGAGGAAACCCATGCAGACACGGGGAGAACGTGCAAATTCCAAACAGACGGCCACCCAAGCCGGGAATCAAACCCGGATCACTGGAGCTGTGAGGCAGCAGTGTTAACCACTGTGCCACCGTGCTGCTCCTATAGATTCAATTCCAAAGTCATACAAAAGGATAATATATAAGCAAGTTTTATTTTCTTTTAAACTTCTATGGACAAGAGGAGGGATGTTAGTACTTGGGAAATAAGCTGGGCAGTTGTTGCTGTGTCCAGAACTTCCTATTCAACAGTACAATAAGGCATATGTACAGCAGAGCTCTCTCCAATCTGCCTTAAATTAATATCATCCTTCCATTCTTATCCCATGTTCAAGTGGTGTGATTAGTTTCCACGTTCAAAACATCTATTATTGTGGACTTCCCAAATAAGATTACCATTTGATGAATGTATTTCGAGACAGTATTCTTGGTGTCGTGCCCATTGAAAATTGATTCGAAACTCAATCAGTTAATTTAGGATTCTCAACGCCCATCAACTGTGATAGATTTTCATCCCATAATCTGGGCTTCAGAAATTAAAGGTCAATGTATTAACAAATGGGACCGCACAATCTCCTTTCCTCTCTAACTTCATCCATTCCCAAACCAGAGCAGTATCTGATGAGATAATGAAACCTTGAGCTGAAATATCAAAGAGCATTTTCAACAACTTACTTCTGGATGATGAAAACTTGAAGGTATAAGTTCAGGACCATGAATATGAGTTCGAGGCTCTCCGATAACAAATTATATACCAGGACCATAACTCACAGCGCAGGGAGAGGCCATTCGTCCAATTGTAGCCATGCTAGCTCTTTGCTAAAGCTAATTCCACTTCCCCTGCATACTCCATTAAGCCTGCACCTTCCTCTGCTTCAAATATATATCTCATTTTCGCAGCGATCTCTACCTGAACGGTTCTGTGCATCAAAACATTCCAAAAACCTTGAGCATCACGGTGGCGCAGTGGTTAGCGCTGCTGCCTTAAAGCGCAAGGGACCTGGGTTCAATTCCGGCCTCGGGTCACTGTCTGTGTGGAGTTTGCACATTCTCCCCGTGTCTGTATGGGTTTCCTTCGGGCACTTGTCCAAAGATGTGTGGGTTGGGTTGATTGGCTGTGCTAAGTTGTCCCTCAGTGTCAGGGGGATTAGGACTGTAAATACATGTGGTTACGGGGATGGGCCCTGGGTGGGATTGTTATCGGTGCAGGTTCAATGGGCCAAATGGCCTCCTTCTGCACTGTAGATTCATTGGGCGGAATTTTATCTGCACAGCGTTCGTCCGATCCTGCCCGAGGCCAACAGAGAATGCCGTTCTCCAGTTGCGCCCACCGCCGAATTGGGACGGGCGTGCCGGTGAAACTCCGGCCAATGGATCTGAGTAAAGATATTTTTTCTAACCACCGCCCCCTCTCTCTTTTCACTATAATGCAAACTTTCAATTGAAGACCTCCTTATCAGTCACTCCTCAATCAGAGGAAACAGATCATGCCTACATCAAACATCAGAATAAAAACAATGACTGAAGCAAACATTATTATCCTAACTTCCTTCCTCCTATCACCTGAGCCATTGTCTTTGATCCCATTGACACTGAGGCCTAATAAGAGTCACATTGCTGCATCTCTTCGTGTTTTCTGTTTTCACTTTCTCTACATCATCATCACCGTTCAGACCAATTGGAAAATTATCTACAGTATTATTTGTTATTTATCTCTATACAAAATACAAACAACCTTCTTTGTTCTCTTTGAAGTGGAAGAGCAAGCCAGTGACAGAGCTCCCCCAACATTATTCCCAAACAAATTCACTAATAATTGGAACTGAGTAAAGAAAATAACCCAACAAAGATTAGAATCAACTGTTTAAAAGATTAAATTATCAGATAAATAAAGCAAATTGAGATGAAGAGAAAACTACTGTCAACATCACTTCCATTTTGTGGGATATATTTTCATAGACTTCACATTGGTGATACCAGCAGAACAAATTGCAACCTTGGATAGATTTGCTTGCCATCAACTTCAGGTAAACAAGTAGGCGAGGTGACGAATTTAAAGTTTATTAATTAGTGTCACAACTAAGCTTACATTAACACTGCAATGAAGTTACTGTGAAAATCCCCGAGTGGCCACACTCCAGCGCCTGATCTGGTACAGTGAGGGAGAATTTAGCATGACCGATGCAGCGAACCAGCGTGTCTTTCAGACTGTGGGAAGAAACTGGAAGGAAACCCACGCAGATATTGGGAGAACGCGCAGACTCCGCACAGACAGTCACCCAAGCCGGGAATCAAATCCCAGTCCTTGGCGCTGTGAGGCAGCAGTGCGAACCACTTTGTCACACCGTGCCACCCTAAAGTTATTGGACAGGGTGCATTAATGACGATATACTGATAACACCTTTTCTTTGCCAGGGATGTGGGTAGCAGTGACAGGGCAGAATTTATGCCTCAGCATTGCGTGTCCCGAGCATTAGGTGTCAACTCCAACGCTTTGGATTCGGGACTGTGTAAGGGCATTGCTTCCTTTCTCTGAAGGGCATTAGGTTGGGTTTTTACAGCAAAGTGACAACTTTTCATGGTCATTATCTGATGCCAGCACCACACCTGATCGGATTATGCAGAAAATGTCATCGCCACTGACCTCGAGGAGGGCTGCCCGTCGCTCACTGTGGCGTGGATCGGCTCACTGTGGCAGTGCTCCGAAAGCTGGTGATTCCAAATAAACCTGTTGGACTTTAACCTGGTGTTGTGAGACTTCTTACCGAGCAAAGGTATTGGACCTGGATGCAACAGGAGCCATACATACATCAACACTTTGGCCCACATGGGGATCGAAACTGCGACCTTGGTGTTATTCGTGCCACCCTCTAACCACCTGAGTTAACCGGCCAGAAAGGAGCCAAACGTTTTTAGCTGTTTAGCAGCTAAAGTGTTTGACGACCATTTCACACCTCATTAGATCGTACTCGGTGCAGTGTCTGCAGTTGTTAATGTCAATGAATGAGCAATTGATGAGGCAATTTAGCAACATTGGATAGAGCTGGGATTTTGACACCTTGTTAAATTTACTGCTCCATGGAGGAGTTGACTGTTTTCCAGTGTTACACCTGGTTATTGGTACTTCCATTCGACCTTAAAAAGAAATCAACTCGAGTATCTGTCTCTGCCCCCACGACTTGCCTCGGTTTGCAAAATCTCACTACTGTCCCAGCTGGAGAAAATTCACACCTCTTTAACCTTTGCTTAACCTTCTCTCCACTCACATTGTCTGTACCTGTGAAGACTTGATTACCTGTTAAGACTCGCATTCCAAACATTATCTTGTAACTGAGTTTGTGTCGATATGTGCCCTGTTTGTGAAACAAATCCTGCACTCACCTGATGAAGGGGCATTGCTCAGAAAGCTCGTGCTACCAAATAAACCTGTTCGACATTAACCTGGTGTTGTGAGACAACTTACTGTGCCCACCCCAGTCCAACGCCGGCAACTCAACATCATCTCTGCCCCTTTTCACATTCAGTGTTACTTTCAGTCCTGTAGCTACGAAGTGCCAGGCCCAATGTGCATGGAGTGCCTGTCAAATGGGAATTCCATTAGGTACCAGTCCCAACATCCATCCCATAGGTGGCACCATATTTCAAATTGGTTTCCAACCTTTTGGCCAAATTTCTCTGGCTGTTCACGTCCCGCTCCCACTGCCAGTGAGAATGGAGAATTTGACACTCAGCCAAATTCTCCATGCACAGCCGCAGGACTGGAGAATCCGAGCCACGGTGGAGATTGGAGAATCCAGACCTTTGGCTTTTGCCACATTCTCCGCACAGCCCACCATCAAACCTGCCACAGGCGGCTTGGGAGAATTCCACCCTTGGTTTCAGAAATGGAGAATTCTGCCCCAGGTCCTCGCACTGACCCTTGAGGTGCATCACTCAGCATTTCTCCCCACCATGACATATCTCCTCTCACCATTACTCCTTGTTTCCTGGCCTTCAACCAGTTTCTTACCTATTTGCTGGGGTGCCCTTGAATCCTTGCAGTTTTGAGTTTAATCATAGAATCCCTAAAGTGCAGAAGAAGGCCATTCGGCCCATCTAGTCTGCACCAACCACAATCCCACCCAGGCCCTGTTCCCATAAGCCCACATATTTACTGTTAAGCCCCTGACACTACGAGCAATTTAGCACGGCCAATCCACCTAACCCGTACATCTTTGGACTGTGGGAGGCAATCAGAGCACCTGGAGGAAACTCACACAGACACGGGGAAAATGTGCAAACTCCACAGAGACAGTGACCCAAGACTGGAATCAAACCCGAGTCCCTGGCGCTGTGAGGCAGCAGTGCTAACCACTGTGCCACCAAGCCGTCGTAATGACTAGGCTTCTATGTAGAACATTATCCAAAGATATTCTGCATCGTAGTGCCTCCCATATTTTATTGGGGTTGTTCCATCCTCAGAGGCACTGAGGATCCTGGACCTTACGTTCTCGAATTCCCTCCCTAAGCTATTCCTGGAGAAGCCAGATTTTCCCCCCTTCAGTCAGATTGAGCCATTGCACACTACATAACGTGGGTCGACAGGTAAATGCTCTGCATCAATGACAAATTTGGAGAATGTGAGGCATTGCTTTGCAACTTCTGAAATACAACATTGTTAATGTATTACAGGCATTTTCCAGCTTCCATTATCACCATGAAACCTCATGAGATACCTGTGCTCTCAACCAAGATCCTCAAAACCCTCCTGTTCCTCTACCTTTACACTCACCTGATGAAGGAACAGCGGTCCGAAAGCGCATGATTCCAAATAAACCTAGAATCATAGAATCATAGAAACCCTACAGTGCAGAAGGAGGCCATTCGGCCCATCGAGTCTGCACCGACCACAATCCCACCCAGGCCCTACCCCCACATATTTACCCGCTAATCCCTCTAACCTACGCATCCCAGGACTCTCAGGGGCAATTTTTAACCTGGCCAATCAACCTAACCCGCAAACCTGTTGGCCTTCAACCTGGAGGTGTGAGACCTCTTACTCTATCTTTACACTGACCAAGCACACCCTCCGCTGGCCTTTACTGACATAACAGCTACATAATGCTGTCGCAATCACAATGCTTGTTACAATGAGCTGCATTTACATAGCATCTATAACATAGTCAAACATCTTAAAATGCTTCACAGGAGGGTTAGCAAGGAAGATGTGACAGAGTCACCTAGTAGGACAGATGACCATAATCTTGATCAAATAAATAGGTTTTTTTGGCGTGACTTGAAGGAGACAGTTGGAGAGGCAGAGAAGTTTAAGGAGGGAACTCCAGGCCTTACACCACTCAGATTTTTTGGTTCGGGATGGGAGTCTCTTTGAAAAGAAAAAGATTTGGACACCATTGTGGCATTTAAAGGGACCATCCTCCTGAAAAAAGAGTGTCTTGCAAATATGGTTTCATGGACTGATCCAAAGGAGACTCATCAGGGCCCAGGATTTCTCTCCCAGATCCTGACCTTACGGCCGAGGTGGCCAAAGGGTCTCAGAACGCTGCCGTTTCATCAGCTGAGTCTCACCTGATGAAGGGGCAGCGCTCCCAAAGCTCAGTGATACCAAATAAACTTGATGGACTTTAATCTGGTGTTGTGAGACTTCTTACTGCGCCCAGTCCAGTCCAATGCCGGCATGTCCATATCAGAGCCAAAGGCGTGGCAGAGAAATCAAAATCACGAAAGCACAAAAGATACGGCACAGAAATATCAAAGGGTTGTCGAGGCTGAGGAGATCACACAGATTGTGAGGGCTGAGACAATGGAGGAATTTGAACATTTCAAATTCAGGTCTGGTTGAATGTTGGCCAGTGGTGACAGACTTGGTGTGAACTATGATGATGTGATAAGGATTGCAGAACTTTCTATGGAATGTTGTATCAGTATTTTGGACCTCAGGTTTGCTGCTTCTGGCCTTCCGGATCTGTTGTCATTGGGGATTTTGTTGAAAGGCCTGGGACTGCGATTAAACAGAAACCTCACAGGAATCAAGGACTCTGGAATACTATGGATGGCATTCACCACTTGCCTACAGGAGTGGCTGAACTGTTCCACTGAAGTGGGTGGCACAGTGGTTTACACTGCTGCCCGGGTTTGATTCCGGCCTCGGGTGGCAGTCTGTGTGGAGTTTGCACGTTCTCCCGTGGTCTGCCTGAGTTTCCTCCAGTGGCTCCGATTTCCTTCCACAGTCCAAAGATGTGCGGGTTAGATGGATTGGCCGTGATAAATTGCCCCTTGGTGTCAGGGGGACGAGAAGGGTAAATACATGGGAACAAGGCCTGGCTGGGATTGTTGTTGGTTAAAGCTCAATTGGCCGATTGGCCTCCTTCTGCACTGTGGGGATTCTATGATTGTATCGAGTTAAAGAGGACTAATGTTGATTTATGTGCAAAAAATGAGATGTGTCCCAAGATCTGTAGGTTAGGGAGATTCGCAAGGTAAATGCTTGGGGCAACGGGGATAGGGCAGTTTCTGGGTCCGGGTAACAAGCTCGTTTGGAGAGTCAGTGCAGACTCGATGGACCAAATGACCTCCTTCTGCACTGTAGGGATTGTACGCTGAGCAAAGTCGCCAATTGATAGCAAAAGGAAGAATCTTCTGGCTATATCCTTGCCCCGTTCATGAGTCGAAATATCCCAGTTTGTCATGAATGGCACCAGATGATCTGTCACCCAGATCCACATCAAGGCAGGTGAGAGACCACCTACAGTGGGAAAGGCTGAGGTCGGGAACAAGTAAGGGAGAAAGGGAAAGAAGTGGAATGACAAAGGGGAATGGATAGAGAGAAAGATACATTTTGACAGCAAAGGTGACCAAGGAATTAATAGAGAAAGGGAAACAATGATAGAAGATAGAGATTATGAAAAAAATGCAGATGTACCGACAAGCAGGGACAAGCAGAAAGAGGGAGCAAGTCAGATCCACAGGAAAATACACAAACAGAGGCAGAGAGAAAGAGCGAGAGACCGTGCAAAAGGCAAAGGGACCAAATGACATTAAACTTTTTTCGAAATGTGAGACAGAGTTGGGAAGAAAGAAAATATAATTAAAATGGAGGGAGTGAATTGTAAAACAAAAGATTTGATTTGTTTTGATTTATTATTGTCACATGTATTAACATGCAGTGAAAAGTATTTTTTCTGGCGCGCTATACAGACAAAACATACTGTCATAGAGAAGGAAAGGAGAGAGTGCAGAATGTAGTGTTACAGTTACAGCTAGGGTGTGGCCAAATCTATGAGAAATTGCATGAGAGCGTTGTTACAGAGTTTGAAAGAGTTAGAATGAAGTTTTAGAAGCATAGAACAAGAGTAAAAGATAAAATTAGAAGCTGGGCACAGCTCACCTCGCTCCAAAGAGAACAAGCATGGGCTTGAGAAAAGAAGGAATTAAACAACAACTGCATTTATATAACATCCTTAATGGAGCTGAAACAGGTGAAACAAAAACAAAGTCACAATTTCCCAATTCATGTGTTTTGGTGCAAATGAGGCAGTCGGCAAGGAGTTTGTGTGAGTCTGAGGGAGACCATGGCTCTGCATCACTGGAATACCAACTGTGTGCAACCTAACCAAGGGACAGAGATGAATATCACGATTGCACCAGGCATTTAGAACAGATATTAATAATAACCTCATCACCTGTGTGCAGAACAGCTTTGAACAACAGAGATAAATATTAACCACATGACAATCGATGGCTGCATTACAAAATCCTGTACAATGTGACTTTCGTTGGTATGTTTTTGAATGCAAGAGTGAATCTGTCACACCTCCTCCAAAACCCAAAATTTCCCTATCTAATGATGTAGATGATAGCATTGCCCACTTCTGATCAAGTGGACTACATTATCCATTTCAAAGTGTCCGTTTTTCGAGAGTAGATGAATATGTCTGTGATAAATGCTTTGTGCACTTTTGCCATTCACCTCTGCTTCTCAATTAGGTCATAATGTGGAGATGCCGGCGTTGGACTGGGGTAAACACAGTAAGAAGTTTACAACACCAGGTTAAAGTCCAACAGGTTTATTTGGTAGCAAAAGCCACACAAGCTTTCGGAGCTCCAAGATCCTTCTTCAGGTGAGTGGGAATTCTGTTCACAAACAATTAGGTTGCACACCAGTCACGCAGTGAGTATTCCAGGGATGGAAAGTGACAGTCTCCCTTATACATACACAAGGTCCTTTTGTTGATCCTTTTATGGTGAATAAAACTATACATTTTCCATTCCTTCTTCTGTACACTCCCCATCGCGCGGTGAACCATGCTGCTGGCAAAAGCAATAAGATTTGTAGCACCAACAATCTCCATTAGAAAATTAACAAACAGAGACGACAGCATGTCATAATATTTGGTGTTCTCCAGACAAGGTCTTTGCTGATCAGCTTTTATTTCAGTTGCGCACATAAATCAAGCTTGTGATGCCTTTCTATTCACTGGAGTTTCGACCTCCTGTGAATTGTAATAATTTCCGCAGCGAAGTTACTCGTTCAGTGCGTCCAAACCGCAAGTTGACCAAAACCAAGCACACATTTCGTTCCATGTGTTTCATTTATCAGATCAGGTTAATAGAAGGCAGAAAGAGAGACTTCTGCTGTTCCCAGTTGATAAAACCATAAGCACAGGCATTATGGAAACCAGGACTGTCCCATTGTATTTGCCACATGTGGAAATTACCAACTGACTCAAGAACAGCTTCTTCCCTGCTGCCATCAGACTTATGAATGGCCCCCCTCGCATCACACTGATCTTTCTCATACCCTAGCTATGACTGTAACACTACATACTTCTCCTTTCCTTTTCTATGTACAGTGTGCTTTGTCTGTATAGCGTGCAAGATGCAATACTTTTCACTGTACACTAATATATGTGACAAGAATAAATCAAATCAAAATCAAATCAAATAAATTCCTCCTCCTACAGTTCCTATCAACTCCAAAGTTCCAACAACAAAAGAAACTGGTCATTTGTGATTTCAGAAAAAAGAAGGGCAATTTTACAATGTGGATATTTTCCTTTAATTTCTTTGATCCTTTTAAAAAAATGAATTGTCCTTTCTTTCCATGCCCTCACTAAAATACTGGGTGGAACTTAATGCGTTTTCCCGTGGTAAGTTTGGAGCTGGTGGGGAAGGCATTTAATCAGGTGGGAGAGTGATTGATGCGGACCCTGCCACTTTCCTGCCTCATGAATGGCCTTCCTGCCTGCCAACAATTGAGGCCGTTAGGTGGGCATTTAATGATCACCTAAGGGCCTCATCCTGTCACTGCTGGTATTCACCCAATGGTGGATGGGGGAACTTGTCATGCGGGGAGCCTGAAAAGTAAGCATTGATCAATCCCACACTGTCAGGTTGCTTGTGGGTTCCTGGATGGGGAGGGGGAGGGCGGAGGTGGCTTATTTAAAGGCTCTGAAGTGTTTTATCAAAGAACCAGACATTAGGAAAGGGGAGCCAACTGAGAGCCAGCCATCTGTCCTTGCTGCCAAATCTACTCCTGTGCCCCACAATCCAATTCCCGCCATCACACACCTGGATGCCCAGGCATCTGCTGTGACACTGCATTGGTTGTAATCTGCTAACATTCCCGAGGTTCAGGAAAGGCCCAAGTGGACTGGAAAGTGCAAAATGTAACAGCTCTACTCCATGAAGGAGGGAGTGAACCAGCAGGAAACTGTAGGCTGTGACTCCCTGGACGGAAATCTCCCACCCAGGTCTATGTCCCATGGTGAGAGGAGAGGAACTTGGTGTGTTTCCCGCTCTCGAGCTGGCGGGAAACCACACAATTTCTTCCAGCTCCCAACTCATTAATTATGCTCCCAGGGGCTTAACACCATATTCTATGGCAGGGCAAGTCTGATAGTGCAAGAACCACCATCATATCAGGGGACCATATTCTTTCTTCTGAGAATGAAGATGAGAGTCGAGGAACACTCTGAGGCAGACAAATGGATTTCGTTGCTGACACTGAAGCTCATCTAATTTTCGTTTATTGCTCACTCTCCCTTGATTTGTTTCTTCCCGGTCTCCGACTCTTTCCATCTCACTCTCTTCCTTTCACCGACCTGTGTCCCCTCCAGTCCCCCTACCGTGTATCCCCACTATTTCCCCATCCCCTCTATTCTTTTGCTCTGCTCCGCACTGTGTCACCATTATTCACCCCTTCTGCACCACAACTATCCCCTCTATTCTATCCTGATCCCTCCATTCCCTTCTCTGTTCCCCCTCACTGTTCCCTCCATTAACCCCCATCGCCACTATTTCCAGATCTCTATACATTGTCCCTCTAATCTAATTCCCCATCCTGCTCACCCCGTATCCCCGCTTCTTCCTCATTCCCGTTGTCCCATATCTCCCCGCCCTCTCATTCCCCGTGTCCCAATCACTCTCACCCCCATTTCATCCTATTCCTTTATTCCCCATATCCCCTCTGCGCTTCACCCCCATATCCCGCCTCCATATTCCACAATTCCCCTCATCCTCATATCCCCCTCACTACATATTCCACATATCCTCACCCTATATCCCCAGCATATCGCCACCCCATCCTCCCATCCCATCACCCATATAACTCCCATACCCTCAACCCCCATATCCCCACCCCCTCATATCCCCACCTCCCTCTCTAACCATTATTTTCATTTCTCCATATCTCCCGTACATTCCCATCGCCCTCATCCCTATAATGCCCCCATTCCCCATAACCCCAATCCTCTCATACCCATACCTTCTTCATTCACATTTCCCTGATTCCCACATCCCCCTAATTTCCCATGTCCCACTCACCCCCACATCACCCTCACCCCTTTTCCCGGCATCCATATCACCCTCACCCCCAGATTTCCCTTATTCCCCATATCTCCACCTCCTCATTCCTCAAGTCCCCATTTCCTTCATTCCCCATATCCCCATCCCATATCACCCTGACCCCTTGATCCCCTGATTTCCATATCACCCTCACCCCCAGAACTCCCTCATTCCCTACATCCCCCATTCCCCATTCCCCTCATTCCCAAAATCCCCATCCCTCTTGTCCCCTGCTCTCTCTGGTCCAGAGATAGAGAATCTGGTGAACTGGTGCGATGACAATAATGTATCTTTCAATGTCAACAAAATGAAGGTGATAGTCATCGACTTCAGGGAACGTCGTGGAGGACATGCCCCTGTCTACATCAATGGGGATGAAGTGAAGATGGTCGAGAGCTTCAAGTTTCCAGGTGTCCAGATCACCAACAACCTGTCCTGGTCCTTCCATGCCGATGCGATGGTTAAGATGCCTCTACTTTCTCAGAAGACAATGGAAATTTGGCATAGAAGACCATAGAAAATTACAGCTCAGAAACAGGCCTTTTGGCTCTTCTTGTCTGTGCCGAACCATTTTTTGCCTCGTCCCACTGACCTGCACTTGGACCATATCCCTCCACAACCCTCTCATCCATCAACCCGTCCACGTTTTTCTGAAATGTTAAAAGCATTTACCACTTCATCCGGCAGCTCATTCCACACACCCACCACTCTCTGCGTGAAGAAGCCGCCCCTAATATTCCCTTTAATCTTTTCTCCTTTCACCCTTAACCCATGGCCTCTGGTTTTTTTTCTCCCCTCGCCTCAGTGGAAAAAGCCTGCTTGCATTCACTCTATCTATACCCATCAAAATCTTATACACCTCTCTCAAGTCTCCCCTCATCCTTTTACACTCCAGGGAATAAAGACCCAACCTATTCAATCTCTCTCTGCAACTCAGCTTCTCAAGTCCCGGCAACATCCTTAAAAACCTTCTCTGCACTCTTTCAACCTTATTTACATCCTTCCTGTAACAAGGTGACCAAAACTGTACACAATACTCTAAATTCGGCCTCACCAATGCCTACTATAACATTACCATAACACTCCAACTTTTATACTCGATACTCCGATTTATAAAGGCCAATGTATCCAAGGCACTCTTTACAACCTTATCCACCTGTGACGTCTCTTTTAGGGAATTGTGTACCTGTATTCCCAGATCCCTCTGTTCAACTGCACTCTTCAGAGTCCTACCATTTACCCTTTACGTTCTACGTTGGTTTGTCCTTCCAAAGTGCAATATCTCACACTTGTCTGCGTTAAATTCCATTTGCCATTTTTCAGCCCATTTTTCTAGTTGGTCCCTCTGCAAGCTTTGAAAACCTTCCTCACTGTCCACTACACCTCCAATCTTTGTATCATCAGCAAATTTGCTGATCCAATTTACCACATTATCATCCAGATCATTGATATAGATGAGAAACAGCAATGGACACAACACCGATCCCTGCGGCACACCACTAGTCACAGGCCTCCACTCAGAGAAGCAATCCTCCATAACCACTCTCTGGCTTCTTCCATTGAGCCAGTGTCTAATCCAATTTACTACCACCCCATGTATACCCAGCGACTGAACCTTCCTAACTAACCTCCCAAGAGGGACCTTGTCAAAGGCCTTGCTGAAATCCACGTAGACAACATCTACCGCCTTCCCTTCATCCATTTTCCTGGTAACCTCCTCTAAAAACTCTAATAGGTTGGTCAAACATGACCTACCACGCACAAAGCCATGTTGACTCTCCCTAATAAGTCCCTGTCTATGCAAATTACGTATATATGCTATCCCTTATCACACCTTACAAGACCTTGCCCACCACCGACGTCAAAATTAATGGCCTTTAATTTCCCGGATTTATTCTGGAACCTTTTCAAAACAAAGGAACAACATGAGCCAGCCTCCAATCATCCGGCACCTCCCCCGTGAATACTGACATTTTAAATATGTCTGTCAGAGCTCCTTCATGTTCAACACTAGCTTCCCTCAAGGTCAGTGGGAATACCCTGTCCGGTCCTGGGGATTTATCCACTCTGATTTGCCTCAAGACAGCAAGCACCTCCTCCCCTTTAATCTGTAAAGGTTCCATGACCTCCCTACCTGTTTGCCCTATTTCCGTAGACTCCATGCCCGTTTCTTCAGTAAATACGGATGACAAAAAAAATTTAGTATCTCCCCCATCTCTTTTGGTTCCATACACAGTCTACCACTCTGGTCTTCAAGAGGACCAATTTTGTCCCTCACTATCCTTTTGCTCCTTAAATATAGAAGCTTTTTGGATTTTCCTTCACTCTGTCTGCCAAAGCAACCTCATGTCTTCTTTTAGCCCTCCTGATTTCCCTCTGAATTAGCTTCTTGCCCTTTTTATACTCCTCGAGCATCAGATCTGTTCCTTGCTGCCTGTACATTTGATACAACTCCCTCTTCCTCTTAATCAGTGTTACAATCTCCCTCGAGAACCAAGGTTCCTTATTCCTATTTAATTTGCCTTTAATCCTGACAGGAACATACAAACTCTGCACTCTCAAAATTTCTCCTTTGAAGGCCTCCCACTTTCCATTTTCATCCCTACCAGAGAACAGCCTGTGCCAATCCACACTTCCCAGATCCCTTCTCATTTAATCAAATTCGGCCTTTTTTCCACTTCAGAACTTCAACCCGAGGACCTGATCTATCCTTATCCATGATCAGGTTGAAACTAATGGCATTATGATCACTGGATCCAGAGTGTTCCTTCACTCTCACATCAATCACCTGCCCTAACTCATTTCCCAACAGGAGATCCAAAATCGCACCCTCTCTCGTTGGCTCCTCTGTATACTGATGCAGAAACTTCTCCTGAACACATTTTACAAATTCTACCCCGTCTAAACCTTTAACAGTATATGAGTCCCAATCTATATGTGGAAAATTAAAATCCCCTCCTCTCACAACTTTGTGTTTCTTGCAGTTGTCAGCTATCTCTCTATTGATTTGCTCCTCCAAATCTCGCTAACTATTGGGTGGTCTATGACACAACACCATTAATGTGGTCTTACCTTTCCTGTTTCTCAGCTCCACCCATAGGGCCTCTGTGGACAAGCCCCTCAATCTATCCTGCCTGAGTATCGCTGTAACATTTTCCCTGACCAACAATGCCACCCCCCTCACATTTTATCCCTCAGTCTCTATCCCGCCTGAAACATTGGAACTCTGGAACATTGAGCTGCCAGTCCTGCGCCTCCTGTGGCCAATTTTCACTAATGGCTATAGTGTCATATTTCCATGTGTCAATCCACGCCTTCAGCTTATCTGCCTTCACCACAATACTCCTGGCGTTGAAATAGACACACCTCAAAAGGTTATTTCCACCACACTCTACCCTTCCATTTGTGATTTTGCTTGAACTAACCTGTCTTTTGACCCCTGCTCACTATCTGCTCTGGCACTCTGGTTCCCATCCGCCTGCAAATCTAGTTTAAACGCTCCCCAATAACACGAGCAAATCTCCCTGCAAGTATATTGGTTCCCTTGTAGTTCAGGTGTAACCCATCTCTCTTATACACGGCCCACCTGCCTCAGAAATGGTCCCAATGACATAGAAATCTGAAACCCTGCCCCCTACACCAGTTCCTCAGCCACCTGTTCATCCGCCCGAGCATCCTACTCTTACCCTCACTGGCACGTGGCTCAGGTAGCAATCATGTGGCTCTGTTCATGTGGCTATCGAGATAAGTCTTAAATGATCCTAGCGTGCCTGCCTCAACCACCTTGCTTGGTAGAACATTCCAGGCCCCCACCACCCTCTGTGCAAAATACATGCCCCGCATATCTGTCTTGAACATTGCCCCCCTTACCTGAACTTGTGACCCCTTGTGTTTGTCATTTCTGACCTGGGAAAATGCTTCCAACTGTTCACCCTATCTATGCCCTTCATAATTTTGAAAACTTCTATTAGGTCGCCCCTCAACCTCCGTCTTTCCAGTGAGAACAACCCTAGTTTACTCAATCTCTCCTCATAACTAATACACTCCATCCCAGGCAACATCCTGGGAAACCTTTTCTGTAATCTCTCCAAAGCCTCCACCTCCTTCTGGCAGAGTGGCGACCAGAACTGGACGCAGTATTCCAAATGTGCCCTCGCCAACGTTCTATATAACCGCAACATCAGACCTCAACTTTTATACTCTATGCTCCGTCCAATAAAGGCAAGCATGCCATATGCCTTCATCACCACCTTTTCCACCTGTGCTGCCACCTTTAAGGACCTGTGGACTTATGGACTCAATGCCCAGCTCCCTGTCTCTGGAGAAAAGTCTCAGTCACAGCCCTCTGGGATTCCTGATTTACAGAATTAAACAACTAAATAAACAAATAAATAAATGTTGGGAGGCTGATTTTAAAAAGTCTCCCCAAGGAAAGGACACAGCTTTTTCCCAGTTTAAAGAGGGGAGTTTATCTCTTTCTGTGACCGAGATGTTGTCTATTCAGACTCGGAATATCGTGTCTTGTGCTGCCAAATAGACCTGTTGGCCTTTAACCTGGTCATGTGGCCCCGCCCACCATCACACACCGTCACAATGCCCGTCTGATTGACGGCAGCTCCGGACCAATAGGAGGAGAAGGGGGCGGGACTGGAGGACCGAGCGGGAGCGGCTGGTCCTCCAACCAATCGGAGTGAATGAGGGGCGGGGCTGAGAGTGGAGCATGCGCAGTGTGCTGATGGCGATGTGTGATCTGATGGTCAGTCACTCAGTGAGTGGAATGGCGGTTCGGGGGGAGCGATGGATCCAGTGGATGGGCGGAGAGGATTCATAACCAGGTTTCTGAAAAGCGGAAACTCAGAGAATGAAATCCCCTATTCCCCGTTTGTACCCAACAGGAGCCCAGTATTGTTCCCCGTTTCGGCCCCGAGTTCACGGCCGCCATGTTTACAGCGGGGCTGTGCGCCTGCGCTGCCGCCATCTTTGTGAGGGGCAATGTTAGATGAGCGCATGCCCAGTGCCATCTTTGTGAGGGGCAATGTGAGGTGAGCGCATGCCCAGTGCCATCTTTGTGAGGGGCAATGTGGGGAGAGCGCATGCCCAGTGCCATAGTTGTGTGGGTTTGAACAAAGGGCAGAGGTTAAAAGTGAGAGTGTTTCAGAGGGGATGTGGGTACAGAATGTTGAGCAGACTGTGTTGGAAATCTGGAACTCGCTGCCTGAGTGGCTGCTGGCGGCAGGAACTCTCTGATTGAAGAAGCTTCTGGACAAACACATCAATACACAAGGTATAGTCGCTGATAGTCCAAGTACGTCGATTAGAGTCAATTGGTATTGAGGGGGCGAGTTGTGGGGGGAAGTGGGGCAAGGGGTCGCGGGGAGGGGTTGAAGGGTGCGAGAGGCTGTGGTGAGGGGTTGGGGGGGTTGAAGGGTGCGAGAGGTTGTGGGGAGGGGGTGAGGGGTTGTTGGGGGGGGGGGTTGAAGGGTGCGAGAGGTTGTGGGGAGGGGGTGAGAGGTTGTGGGGGGGCGTTGAAGGGTGCGAGAGGTTGTGGGGAGGGGTGAGGGGTTGTGGGGGGTGTTGAAGGGTGCGAGGGGCTGTGGGGATGGCGTGAGGGGTTGCGGGGGGGCAGGAGATGAGGGGTGGCGGGGGAAGGTAAGTTTGCTGATGACACATAGGTTGGTGGATTTGCGGATAGCGATGAGGACCATCAGAGGATACAGCAGGATAGAGATCAGTCCAAGACTTGGGCAGAGAGATGGCAGATGGAGTTTAATCAGGACAAATGTGAAGTAATGCATTTTGGAAGGTTTAATACAGATAGGAAATATACTGTAAATGGCAGAACCCTTCGGAGTATTGATAGGCAGAGGGATCTGGGTGTACAGGTACACAGGTCACTGAAAGTGGCAATGCAGGTGGAGAAGGTAGTCAAGAAGGCATACTGCATGGTCGCCTTCATCGGCCGGGGTATTGAGTTTAAAAATTGGCAAGTAGTGTTGCAGCTTTACAGAACCTTACTTAGACCGCACTTGGAATATAGTGTTCAATTCTGGTCACCAAACTACCAAAAGGATGTCGAGGCTTTGGAGAGGGTACAGAAAAGATTTACCAGGATGCTGTCTGGTCTGGAAATCAGCCTCCCACCATTCATTTGTGTATTTGTTTCTATGATTCAGGAATCCCAGTGGGTTGTGGCTGAGGCTTTTTTCCAAAGAGTGGGAGCTGAGAAAAGAGCTCACACTGGAGACTCTGTGTCTTTTTTCACTGCACCACCCAGCCCCCCGCCCCCCCTCCCCCCCAACGCCCTTTGCTTTTCGATGCTATCAATTTCTTGTGTTCCCTCGCACTCTTTCCTGTACCCATCAATCTCTTCACTATACTCCCTCGCACTCTCAATTTCTCTCTCCACACCTTCATCCTCCCCCTGCTTCACTCATGCCCTTCAGAGACGGAAATCTGCCGTCCTCACCTGGTCTGGTCGACATGCCATTCCAGAGCCACAGCAACATGTCTGACTCTTAACTGTCCTCCAAAATTGCATAGCAAGCCATTTTGTTCAAGGCCACAGTGGGCGACACAGTGGGTTAACATTGCTGCCTCACAGTGACACGGTGGCACAGTGGTTAACACTGCTGCCTCACAGTTACACGGTGGCACAGTGGGTTAACACTGCTGCCTCACAGTGACACGGTGACACAGTCGGTTAACACTGCTGCCTCACAGCGACACGGTGACACAGTGGGTTAACAATGGTGTCACACAGTGACACGGTGACACAGTGGGTTAACACTGCTGCCTCACAGCGACACGGTGACACAGTGGGTTAACACTGCTGCCTCACAGCGACTCGGTGACACAGTGGGTTAACACTGCTGCCTCACAGTGACACGGTGACACAGTGGGTTAACACTGCTGCCTCACAGTGACACGGTGACACAGTGGGTTAACACTGCTGCCTCACAGCGACACGGTGACACAGTGGGTTAACACTGCTGTCTCACAGTGACACGGTGGCACAGTCGGTTAACACTGCTGCCTCACAGCGCCAGTGAATTGCGTTCGATTCTCGGCTTTGATCACTGTCTGTGTGGAGTTTTCACGTTCTCTCCATGTTTGCAGGGGTTTCCTCCGGGTGCAGCGTATAATGTGACCTCAGTATTGTAATTTTGGAATTCTGCAATCACCCTGTGTACACAAAGATCACCAAAATAGTGGGAATTTTAAAATTCAGCTTTCTCACAGTGGATCTTTCTCTCTCTCAGTTCCTGCAGGATTGCTGTAATGTCGAAACTGCCAGCAGGCATATAGGTTGCAAATATTTTACAATTGAGGAAATGTTTACAGGTATCGACACATAGAGAGAATGAGGCAGAGAGAAAGAGAATGCGATAGACAGAGATCGAATCAGACTGAGAGAGAGATTGAGACTGACAGAGAATCAGACTGAGAGAGAGATTGTGACTGACAGAGAATCAGACTGAGGGAGAGATTGAGACTGACAGAGAATCAGACAGAGCGAGATTGAGACTGACAGAGAATCAGACTGAGAGAGAGATTGAGACTGACAGAGAATCAGACTGAGAGAGAGACTGAGACTGGCAGAGAATCAGACTGAGAGAGAGATTGAGACTGACAGAGAATCAGACTGAGAGAGAGATTGAGACTGACAGAGGATCAGACTGAGAGAGAGATTGAGACTGACAGAGAATCAGACTGAGGGAGAGATTGAGACTGACAGAGAATCAGACAGAGCGAGATTGAGACTGACAGAGAATCAGACTGAGAGAGAGATTGAGACTGACAGAGAATCAGACTGAGAGAGAGATTGAGACTGACAGAGAATCAGACAGAGAGAGATTGAGACTGACAGTGAATCAGACAGAGCGAGAGATTGAGACTGACAGAGAATCAGACTGAGAGAGAGATTGAGACTGACAGAGAATCAGACAGAGAGAGAGATTGAGACTGACAGAGAATCAGACTGAGAGAGATTGAGACTGACAGAGAATCAGACTGAGAGAGAGACTGAGACTGACAGAGAATCAGACTGAGAGAGCGCGTGGGAAAAAGAGACTGAGACACGATCCCAACACGACCCTCAGAATTAAAATGGAGGGTGTGTCCCTCATTGAAGCCCCCCTCCCACGAACAGCCTCAGTTTAACCCACCACATCCAGCTGTTTCCACATTCGCCTCGTTCTCTTCTCTCTCTCTCTCTCTCTCTCCACCTGTTTCTGCTGCATTTGTTGTCATGTTGGAATCTGTGAAGGAACCACATTTCCACCACTGTTTTCACAATCTCTCTCTCTGTCACCTTTCCTTCATTTCCTTCAATCACAAAGATACATAAAGGGACGCAGAGAGAGGGAGAGAGCGAGTAAAACCCTCAATAACATCCCAAAAGAAGAATTAAAGAGGCTGCTACAGTTTTTATTGAATAATTCATCCCATCCAATTTAGCACAGACACTGTTTGGGGATGAAGCAAATGGAGGAGGCTTCCTGAGGGCCCTGTGAGATTAGGGCTTCAATTGAGGCCTAGTCATAGAGGCTGCATTAAACCATGGGGCAAAGAGCAGGAATCGTTCCACTCCAGTGAAACACAACAATCCTGAAAGCTGGAGTGATAGAGGCAGTGATATTAAATCCCTGTCCCGACCCCCTGCCCCTGGCAATTCTCCAATTCACACCACACCTTCTAAAAACACAATCCGGACTCTGGAATTGGGAATAAGTCATTTCCAAGGCCGGGGAATTTTAATTGCATGCCTCCCTCCTCCTTCCCAAGTGTTTTACAGTCACTGAGCCAGTTCCATTTTAAATTGGCATGTTTACAATTTGGAGTTCAGGAAAGGCAGCTGGTTATTGATGCACAGCCAGATCCCATGGGCAACAATTTGACAACATCCGGAGGGGACAAAGGGGAGAAATTTAATTTTCCCAGCCTCGTGCCTGGTGTAATCCTCCCACCCAGCCACTGAACGCCATGTATATTCCGAGTCTAAATGGACAACATGTCAGTCACAGAAAGAGATAAACTCCCCTCTTTAAACTGGGAACAAGCTGTGTCCATTCCTTGGGGAGACTTTTTAAAATCAGCCTCCCAATATTTATTTATTTGTTTATTTAGTTGTTTAATTCTGTAAATCAGGAATCCCAGAGGGCTGTGACTGAGACTTTTCTCCAGAGACAGGGAGCTGGGCACTGAGTCCATAAGTCCACAGGTCCTTAAAGGTGGCAGCACAGGTGGAAAAGGTGGTGAAGAAGGCATATGGCATGCTTGTGTAACCCCCTGCTGACCACTATATGGGGGCTACTATTTAAATATTCAATCAACAGGATCCCGAATTCCTAGCGGTTGATGTTGATTTGGCTAATTCCCTGTTTACCCATAAATGTCAGTACTGTAAGTCGGAATATCAAAAATAAATTTAATAACACATATCATTAACAGACATGAAACAGTGAGCTCTGATCTTCAACTGTTGTTGCACATATGGGGAAACTCATCCTCCGTAACACATTCGTAGGTACCGATCCAGTTGGAGTGTATAGTCCCCACCAGTTACTCACGACACCCACTCTCAGTCCAGGAGAGACACACGTGTGGAAGATGATGCCGCAGGAGGCAGAGGTGCCGCGAGCTATCCGTGCAGCAAAGTAGGTCGAGTGCGCTGAAGGCTGTCCTCCTCAGCAAGAATTAAAAGAACAGGCAGGAGAACGCCTGACTGCCTCTCTCTGCACTCTTCCTCTCCAGCTCTGCCTCTCTCTCCAGCTCTCTGCCTCTCCAGCTCTGCCTCTCTCTCTCTGCACTCTTCCTCTCCAGCTCTGCCTCTCCCTCCAGCTCTCTGCCTCTCCAGCTCTGCCTCTCTCTCTCTGCACTCTTCCTCTCCAGCTCTGCCTCTCCCTCCAGCTCTCTGCCTCTCCAGCTCTGCCTCTCTCTCTCTGCACTCTTCCTCTCCAGCTCTGCCTCTCCCTCCAGCTCTGCCTCTTCACTTCCTGGCGCCTTTATTTTTTTCTCCCGCCCCCAGTGCAATCCCATTGGCCCAGCCCACATCACTCAACCAACAGCATCCTGTTCACAGCACCCACCCTGCAAACAGGACACTGAAGCCCACCAGGGATAAAGAACACTGGTAACTGTCTTCCCCACAAATTTTCCTCAGTCCCTTACATTCTCCCCCCACCAAAAATACAGCACGCCCCCATGCTGAAGTACATGACATAGGACCCAGTTAACCAATTACACCATGTACCTTATAGTGTGATGACTGGTATAATAGTGGGTGAAAAGAGTGGTACCTTATTTATACATGACGAGCACTGAGCAAAGGAGTTACACCACCATGTATGACAACTATTGCAGTGTTCAGGAAAATGCCTAGTGGGTGGCGTAGCTGAGTGAACACTTGTATGTCCTACTACTACAGACTTTGCACATGGCTCTCCCAGCTTTGTATAATGGAAACGGTCTGCTGGCTTTCTCTCTCTCTGTGATCTCCTTATCTCTGGTTCTGGATTGGCTATGTTAGATGTGTCTGTAGTGTAAGTGTCCTCAACTGACCTGTCTGATTCTACTTCCCCTTGCTCAGTTACTACCTCTTCTATCACAACAGGTAGCCCTTCTGAAGATTCTGAGCTCGCTGCAACTTCTGTCACTTCTGTAGCATTTGTGGGGGGATTGGACTCTGTAGGCATGACATCCTGTTCCGGTTGTTCACAGATTCCCTCCGGATTGTCAATGATCAAGTCCTCTGGGTAATGTCCATACTCTGACTCTGAGTCTGAAGAGTTTTGATCTCCCAGGGGCACATCAGCTGCGGAATCATCTTTGTGCACCTCAGGAGTTTGATTCCTTTCTTTTGCTTTTCTGCGCCTGAGGGCTCTTGGAGAGGGAGTAGGCTTTGAGTCAACCTCAGTGCTCAATTGGACCTCTTGTCCCAGGGGTAAAATATGATTTCGGTGCATGACCTTAATGGGTCCCGAACCATCTGCAGGCTTTAGACGATAAACAGGAAGATCAGACATTTGACTCTCAACCACATAAGGATTTGCACTCCACCGATCAGCAAGCTTCTGTTTCCCTTTCAGGCCAAGGTTTCGAATGAGGACTCTATCCCCAGGCTTCAAGCAATGGTAGCGCACTCTCTGGTCATACCTCTCCTTGTTACTTTGGTTCATTTTAGCGGAAGTGGCTTGGGCCAACTGATAGGCTGCTTGCAGCTCTTTCTTCATCTTAGACACATACTGCAAGTGGGAAGTTGTTGAGGTCCCATCCGCTGACACGCCAAAGCAAATGTCCACAGGAAGTCTGGCTTCCCTCCCGAACATTAAAAAGTAGGGCGAATACCCGGTAGCTTCATTTGGGGTACAGTTGTACGCGTAGACCAGATGTGCAATGTGCTGACTCCATTTGGACTTTTGACTGGGCTCAAGAGTTCCTAGCATGTTCAACAGGGTTCTATTGAACCTCTCTGGTTGAGGGTCACCTTGTGGGTGGTATGGTGAAGTTCTTGATTTCCTCACACCCAACATGGTCAACATCTCTCTCACCAACTGGCTTTCAAAATCCCGACCCTGGTCTGAATGTATGCGAGCTGGTAGGCCGTAGTGAATGAAGTATTTCTCCCATAGAGTTCTGGCAACCGTTATGGCTCTCTGATCCTTGGTTGGGAATGCTTGTGCATAACGAGTGAAGTGGTCAGTGACTACCAACACATTGCACACATTGCGGGAATCAGGTTCTATGGAGAGAAAGTCAATGCATACAAGATCCATAGGGCCTGAAGTTTGGATGTGGGAAAGTGGTGCTGCTCTCTGTGGCAGAGTCTTTCTCTTAATGCAGCGTTCACATGTCTTGCAGTAGGTCTCTACGTCTAGCTTCATGCAGGGCCAGAAGAATCTGTCACAGACGAGTGCATAGGTCTTGTCAAATCCCAGATGTCCATTGTTGTCATGCAGTGACTTCAGAATCATATGGTGGAACTGCTTGGGGAGCACAAGCTGTCGCCGTAAGCGTAGGTCAGACTGTTTGACTGTCCTGTAAAGCAGACCCTGCTCGATTGACCACTTCCCCCACTCTCGTTTCAGAAGTGTAAGATCAGGATGGTTTGTCTGTATTTGACTTGCTGGTGCCTTCTGATTGACAGCTAGCCATATTTCTCCTATACACGGGTCACTTTTCTGAGCAGCTTGAAGCTCTGCTGGACTGAAAGTGGGCAGCTGATCAGCTACTACTGCAACGGTATGACAGAAAGCCTTGGGAACTGCAGACACATGAGCCCCTATTTGTTCGATCACACATGGATAGGAGTGTCCTGCTCGTGTGCTACTCGACACAGTCTGACAGAGAGCCCGCACTCCTGGAACTGGGATTTCTTGCCATTCATCATCTGGTGTCATGCTGTCATGTGGACGTCGAGACAACGAGTCTGCGTCAAGGTTATGCCGGCCTGGTCTGTACTTAAGGCTAAAGTTGTAGGTGGACAGTGCTGAGAGCCAACGATGACCAGTGGCATCCAGTTTAGCTGACGTTGTGACGTAGGTCAGGGGATTGTTGTCCGTTCTGACTTGTACAGTAGCTCCGTAAAGATAGTCATGTAGCTTATCCACAATAGCCCACTTGAGAGCTAAAAACTCCAGTTTGTGTGCTGGATAGTTTTTCTCAGATGGCGAGAGACTTCTGCTGATGAATGCAACTGGGCGTAGACCATCATCATGCTCTTGGTATAAGACACCACCTAGTCCGTCTAGGCTAGCATCCACGTGCAGAATGTAAGGCTTCTGTGGATCTGCGAACGCCAATACAGGGGCTTTGGTGAGCCGGGTCTTGAGTCCTTGGAAAGCATGTTCGCATTGCTCACTCCACCGAGAGCCAAAGGGTTCAGAAGGCTTGAAGTAAGTCTTGTCAGGTGAGTTTGCAGTCTGACTCCCCTTGGAGCGGGGACGGGGAGGATATCCTTGAAGGAGTCCGTTGAGGGGACGGCAGAGTTTGGAGAAGTCCTTGACAAAGCGGCGATAGTAGCCACAAAATCCAAGGAAGGATCTGAGCTCTGTCACCGTTTGGGGTCTTGGCCAGGAGACAACAGCCTCTACCTTGGATGGGTCCGTCGCTATTCCGTCCTGCGACACTAAATGTCCAACGTAGGTGACAGAAGTCCTGCCAAACTGGCACTTGTCAAGCGACAGCTTCAGACCTTCTTCTTGGAGCCGGTCAAGCACTTTGAGCAACCGCTCCTCGTGTTCTTCGAGGGTTCGTCCAAACACAATGAGATCATCCAGGTACACCAACACCTCCAGAAAGTTCATGCCGCCGACAGTATGTTCCATGACTCTCTGAAAAGTGGCCGGTGGTCCGGAAATTCCCTGAGGCATGCGTTCGAACTGATAAAAACCCAACGGGCAGATAAAAGCGGTCTTCTCCTTGTCAGCCTCACTCATGGTTATTTGATAGTACCCGCTCCTCAGGTCGAGGACTGTGAACCATTTACTCCCAGACAAGCAGTGAAGAGCGTCTTCTATCCTTGGGACAGTGTACTGGTCCGGTATTGTTCGAAGGTTAAGGGTTCGGTAGTCCACGCACATTCGTACCTTCCCTGACTTCTTGCGTCCGACTACTATTGGCGATGCGTAGGGACTACGCGATTCAGAGATGATGCCATGGCTTTGTAGTTCCTGTAGGTGCTGACGCACATCCTCAAAGTCAGCAGGCGACAAACGACGTGACCTCTCTCGGAAGGGCCTTGCATCCTTCAGTCTTATTTCATGTCTGGTGCTTTTAGAACAACCTACATCCCACTCGTGCTGAGAGAAACCTCTTTCCTCTCCATCATTTTCTCACAGAGACGCCTCCTTGCCTCCTCTGGCATAGGAGAGGCTCCAAAATCAAAAGAGGAAGGGGTCAGTTCGATTGCAGCTTTATCCGCACACTGTGCCCTCGGCAGAGAAACAGGGGCTACTGGAAAAATATGGGCTACTGAAGTCCCACGTTTCAAGGAGATTTCTCTGGATGACAGGTTCTTCACAGTCACAGTAATGCGTCTGCTGGAAACAACTGATGCAGGATGAACCTCAGGCCTCACCCACAACTCTTCAGGGGAAAAAGTTAAATAGGCTGATCTGTCAGTGCTCGCTGGTCTGTGAAATCACCAGGAAACTTTGGGAGGCCAGTGACTTTAAACACTTGTCCTGGTTGCAAGGTGATTGGCTTGTGCAGGGTAAACCACACAGTACCATGCTTGTCTACCCCTTCTGTTGTTTCAGACTGGGTGAGTGTCTCATAAGCTTCTCGGAGGACGGGGTGTATGGTCAAAGTACCCAAGAAGCGTTCTCCCGCCTGTTCTTTACAGGACTCAACCAACTCTCTCACTAGCCGGGTATTTGTCCCCACCAGCACTGCAATGTTGTTATCTTTCACAGGGTCAGGACATACTAAGGCCAAAGTGTCAACTGTCTGCGGCACTCCGGTTACAGCGGCAGTGAACTCGAGTTGTATGGACAGGTAGCCATCATATGGGTATTGGTGAGAGCTTAAACCCCATATTTCCAGGTCTTCAAGTGGCTGGAGAGGTAAGTGTTTCAGGTAGGTGTCGTAGAAGTTGCGATACAAAACGGTTACTTGGGAGCCACTGTCAAGCAAAGCTCTTGCATAAACTCCTTCTATTTGCACAGGTACACCAGAGATGGGCCCCACTAATCCTGCAGGTAACTGTTTTGAGCCCTACTTCGCTGGGGGTGGACAGTGGGTGGAACGTATTTCACACGGAACCAAGCACCGTTCCTTCACATGGCTCCTGAAGTTTCCCTGCTTTCTGCTTGCTTTGATCAGCTTCTGATTCACTTTCCTCAGATCCTCGAGTTCGTTGCACTCTCTCCTTGTATGCCCATCTTGCCCACACCTGTAGCAAAAGATTCCTGCCGGCAGTGGTTTGGACATTTTCACTCGGGGCGACGCGTCCCGAACAGCAGCTTCTGGCGCCTGCTGTACGGACCCAGTCCTTGCTGTCGTACTTTCAGATGTAGGAGTAACTGGAACGGCGCTCAACAGTCTGGCCACCTGAGAAGTCAGTTCCCTTACCTCATTTCGTAGGCTATTCAACTCAGACGTAACTGAGGACTGCGGTACACTGGCGGTGGCTGCGGTGACAGTAGCTTTCACCCCTTCTCTGGCGCTAATCCAATTTTCTTCCTCTCTTACCTCCCGCATCAGCTGGAAGAAGGAAGGGGGTTTGTCCAGGGTGTGGCTCATCCTTACACGCAGAGCAACCATGTCTCGAGTGAGTGCACCCTTGACTAGCTGTTCCATCCGAGCTCGATTCATGTCTGCAGCCGTAATTCCTCCCAGAAGAACAGCACGATGGAGAAGTTTGTCAATGCGATATAGAAAAGCAGAGAGGTTTTCCCCTTCATCCTGGTATGTGTATCTGAACTTGGCCAAGATGTCGGCTCCACTCTCCGTGGTGCCATAAGCTGTGTCCAGAGCAGATAAATAATTGGTGGCCGTAGCAGTGGGAGTGCTAACTTTCAAAAATCGAACGATGTCAGCAGCAGGTCCTTTTAAACTCTCCACTATACGCTGTCTCTTGGCGGCGTCAGTGCATTGCCACTCATTGATCATCTGGGTAGCCTGCTCCATCCAGGCATCGTATTCTTCCTCACCTGGGGGTACAGGTTTCAGTCCTGAAAACAGTCTCAGCTTTCTGTAGCTAGGCCCATCGGGAGACACTTGGTTGCACTTGTCCACCAGTTTGCCAATAGCAGCCACTAAATCCATGTTCACATCCACTTTGGGAGCTTGATTTTCTGATACTATGGCCTGAAAATCCTCCATCGACTTGCCTTCCTCTTGTAGTAATAACAACAGCTTTGTATGGAAAGCGTCCTCTTCAGGAGCAGCATCCTGTGTGACAAGGCTTTCTAGCGTATGCACAGCCCATGGCCCAGCTTCTCCTTCAATACCTACATCTGGAGGTACAGTGTCAGGGGTTAAATCAATGCTAGTCTCCACTAGTATGAACAACTGTGTGCCAGTAGAATCCCCACGGCGACCACAAATCTTGGTGCGACCAAAGACTTTCAGTGTGTTTAAGACCCCAGCAATGGTCTCCTCACTAGTATCTATTGGCACATTGCTCAGTAATATGCCACGAGAAAGACTGATATTCTTTTGGCGGCTCCAGTTAGCAGCCTGAGAAAAATCCATTGTCTTAAGTGAGCTACTAATACTGTAAAACTTTTCCTGTTGTAATTACTGGGTTAACTGTTACTGACTGACAGAAAAAAATTATATTTGACCTTATGGGTAAACAGGAATGATCTCAGCGGTGCCTCCAAAAATGTAACCCCCTGCTGACCACTATATGGGGGCAACTATTTAAATATTCAATCAACAGGATCCCGAATTCCTAGCGGTTGATGTTGATTTGGCTAATTCCCTGTTTACCCATAAATGTCAGTACTGTAAGTCGGAATATCAAAAATAAATTTAATAACTCATATCATTAACAGACATGAAACAGTGAGCTCTGATCTTCAACTGTTGTTGCACATATGGGGAAACTCATCCTCCGTAACACATTCGTAGGTACTGATCCAGTTGGAGTGTATAGTCCCCACCAGTTACTCACGACACCCACTCTCAGTCCAGGAGAGACACACGTGTGGAAGATGATGCCGCAGGAGGCAGAGGTGCCGCGAGCTATCCGTGCAGCAAAGTAGGTCGAGTGCGCTGAAGGCGGTCCTCCTCAGCAGTAATGAAAAGAACAGGCAGGGGAACGCCTGGCTGCCTCTCTCTCTCTGCACTCTTCCTCTCCAGCTCTGCCTCTCTCTCCAGCTCTCTGCCTCTCCAGCTCTGCCTCTCTCTCTCTCTCTGCACTCTTCCTCTCCAGCTCTGCCTCTCCCTCCAGCTCTCTGCCTCTCCAGCTCTGCCTCTCTCTCTCTGCACTCTTCCTCTCCAGCTCTGCCTCTCCCTCCAGCTCTATGCCTCTCCAGCTCTGCCTCTCTCTCTCTGCACTGTTCCTCTCCAGCTCTGCCTCTCCCTCCAGCTCTGCCTCTTCACTTCCTGGCGCCTTTATTTTCTTCTCCCGCCCCCAGTGCAATCCCATTGGCCCAGCCCACATCACTCAACCAACAGCATCCTGTTCACAGCACCCACCCTGCAAACAGGACACTGAAGCCCACCAGGGATAAAGAACACTGGTAACTGTCTTCCCCACAAATTTTCCTCAGTCCCTTTCACTTGCCTTTATTGGACGTGGCATAGCGTATAAACGTTGGGGTCTGACGTTGCGGTTATATAGAACGTTGGCTCGGCCACATTTGGAATACTGCATCCAGTTCTGTTCGCCACACTACCAGAAGGACGTGGAGGGTTTGGACAGAGTACAGAGGAGGTTAAACAGGATGTTGCCTGGGGTGGAGGGTATTAGCTATGAGGAGAGATTGAGTAAACTTGTGTTGTTCTCACTGGAAAGACGGAGGTTGAGGGGCGACCTAATAGAAGTTTTCAAAATTATGAAGGGCATAGATAGGGTGAACAGTTGGAAGCATTTTCCAGGTCAGAAATGACAAACACAAGGGGTCTCAAGTTCAGGTAAGGGGGGCAATGTTCAAGACAGATATGCGGGGGATGTATTTTGCACAGAGGGTGGTGGGGGCCTGGAATGTTCGACCAAGCAAGCTGTTTGAGGCAGGCACGCGAAGATCATTTATGACTTATCTAGATAGCCACATGGACAGAGCCACATGATTGCTACCTGTGCCACGTGCCAGTGAGGGTAAGAGTAGGATGCTCGGGCGGATGAACACGTGGCTGAGGAACTGGTGTAGGGGGCAGGTTTTCAGATTTCTCGGTCATTGGGACCTCTTCTGGGGCAGGTGGAACCTGTACAAGAGAGACAGGTTACACCTAAACTACAAGGGGACCAATATACTTGCAGGGTGGTTTGCCAGTGTTATTGGGGAGGGTTTAAACTAGAATTGCAGGGGGATGGGAACCAGAGTGCCAGAGCAAACAGTGGAGCGGGGGTGAAAGTGAATGATGTTAATAGTTCATGAAATATCACAAACAGAAGGGTTGTGTGTGGTGGTAATAATCTTCTGAGGCGTGTCTATTTCAATGCCAGGAGTATTGTGGGGAAGGCAGATGAGCTGAGGGCGTGGAATGACACATGGAATTATGACATTATAGCCATCAGTGAAACTCGGGTGCAGGAGGGGCAGGACTGGCAGCTCAATGTTCCGGGCTTCCAATGCTTCAGACGTGATAGAGGCAGAGGGATGAAGGGTGGGGGGGGGGGGTGGTATTGCTAGTCAGGGAAAATGGTACAGCAGTGCTCAGGCAAGACAGATTAGAGAGTTTGTCTCCCGAGGCCATATGCGTGGTATGACCACAATAATGGGGTTGTATTATAGACCACCCAATAGTCAGCGAGAATTGGAGGAGCAAATCTGCAGAGAAATAGCAGACAACAGCAGGAAACATAATGTTGTGACCGGAGGGGAATTTAATTTTCCACAAATAGATTGGGACTCCCATACTGTGAAAGGTCTAGACGGGTTAGAGTTTGTAAAATGTGTTCAGGATTTTTTTCTAAATCAATATATAGAGGTCTCAACCAGAGAGGATGTAAAATTAGATTTCCTTTTAGGAAACGAGTTAGGACAAGTGACGGAAGCATGTGTAGGGGAACACTTTGGTGCCAGTGATCACAACGCCATTAGTTTCAACTTGAGATCCTAAATGAATACTTTGCGCCGGTATTCACAAAGGAGAGGGATGTGTTGACTGGCAGTGTGTCGGAGGGGAGCGTTGAACCGTTGGAGAAAATCTCCATGACAAGGGAGGAAGTGTTCGGTTTTTTTAGGGAATATAAAGTCTGATGGAATCTATCCAAGGCTGCTCACGGAGACGAGAGATGAAATCGCTGGGCCTCTGATGCAAACCTTTGTCTCGTCACTGGACACAGGTGAGGTCCCAGAGGATTGGAGGATAGCTAATGTGGTCCCATTATTTAGGAAGGGTAGGAAGGATAACCCGGGAAATTATAGGCCGGTGAGCTTGACGTCCGTGGTCGGGAAGTTGTTGGAGAGGATTCTTAGAGATAGAATGTATGCGCATTTGGAAAGGAATTAACTCATTAACGATAGTCAGCATGGTTTTGTGAGAGGGAGGTCATGCCTCACTAACCTGGTGGAGTTTTTTGAAGACGTGACTAGAATGGTTGACGAGGGAAGGGCAGTGGATGTCGTCTATGTGGACGTCCGTAAAGCGTTTGACAAAGTGCCTCGTGGCAGGTGGGGGAAAAGGTTGGATCTCATGGGATAAAGGGGGAGGTGGCTAGATGGGTAGAGAACTGGCTTGGTCACAGAAGACAGAGGGTGGTAGTGGAAGGGTCTTTTTCCGGCAGGAGGCCTGTGACTACTGGTGTTACGCAGGGCTCTGTCTTGAGACCTCTGCTGTTTGTGATTGAAATAAACGATCTGGAAGAAAGTGTAACTCGGGTGATCAGTTAGTTTCCGGACGACACGAAAATGGCTGGACTTGCAGATAGTGAGGAACATTGTCAGAGGCTACAGAAGGATAGAGGCTGGAAATTTGGGCAAAGAAATGGCAGATGGAGTTCAATACCAATAAATGTGAAGTGATGCATTTTGATAGAACTAACGTAGGGGAGGGAGCTATCCGATAAATGGCAGAACCACAAAGGGTGTCGATACGCAGTGGGACCTGGGTGTACAAGTGCACAGATCCTTGAAGGTGACGTCACAGGTGGAGAAGGTAGTGAAGAAGGCATATGGCATGCTTGCCTTTATAGGACGGGGCATACAATATAAAAGTTGGGGTCTGATGTTGCGGTTATATAGAACGTTGGTTCGGCCGCATTTGGAATACTGCATCCAGTAGCAGAAGGACATGGAGGCTTTGGAGAGAGTGCAGAGGAGGTTTAACAGGATGTTGCCTGGTATGGAGGGGCTTAGTTAGGAGGAGAGATTGGGTAAACTGGGGTTGTTCTCACTGGAAAGACGGAGGATGAGGGGATAATTAATAGAGATGTATAAAATTATGAAAGGCAGAGATAGGGTGAACGATGGGAAGCTTTTTCCCAGGTCAGTGGTTACGTTCACGAGGGGTCGTAGGTTCAAGGTGAAGCGGGGGAGGTTTAACACGGATATCAGAATGACGTCTTTTACACAGAGGGTGATGGGGGCCTGGAATGCGCTGCCGGGCAAGGTGGTGGAGGCGGACACACTGGGAACGTTTAAGACTTATCTAGATAGCCACCTGAACGGAGTGGGAATGGAGGGATACAAAAGAATGGTCTAGTTTGGACCAGGGAGCGGCGCGGGCTTGGAGGGCCGAAGGGCCTGTTCCTGTGCTGTATCGTTCTTTGTTCTTTGTTTTGTCCTTGATCATGGATAAAGCTAGATCTGGTCCTCGGGTTGAGGTTCTAAACCGGAAAAAGGCCAAATTTGAAGGAATGAGAAAGGATCTAAAAAGTGAGAATTGAGACAGGCTCTTCTCTGGCAAGGATGTGATTGGTAAGTGGGAGGCTTTCAAAGGAGAAATTTTCAGAGTGCAGAGTTTGTCTGTTCCTGTCAGGATTAAAGGCAAAGTGAATAAGAATAAGGAACCTTGGTTCTCGAGGGATATTGGAACTCTGATGAATAAGAAGAGAGAGATCTATGAAATGTATAGGCAACAGGGAGAAATAAGATGCTTGAGGAGTATAAAAAGTGCAAGAAACTACTTAAGAAAGAAATCAGGAGGGCGAAAAGAAGACATGAGGTTGCTTTGGCAGACAAGGTGAAGGATAATCCTCAGAATTTCTACTGGTATATTAAGAGCAAAAGGATAGTCAGGGATAAAATTGGTCCTCTTGAATATCCGAGTAGACGGCTATGTATGGAACCAAAAGGAATGGGGGAGATATTAAATAGGTGTTTTGCATCCGTATTTACTAAGGAAACTGGCATGGCGTCTAAGTAAATAAGGCAAATACGTAGGGAGGTCATGGAACCTTTACAGATTAAAGGGGAGGAGGTGCTTGCTGTCCTGAGGCAAATCAGAGTAGATAAATCCCCAGGACCGGACAGGGTATTCCCTCGGACCTTGAAGGAGTCTAGTGTTGAAATTGCAGAGGCCCTGGAAGATATATTTAAAATGTCAGTATCCATGGGTGAGTTGCTGGATGATTGGAGGATAGCTCATGTTGTTCCGTTGTTTAAAAAACGCTCAAAACGTAATGCGGGAAATTATAGGCCGGTCAGTTTGACGTCAGCAGTCGATAAATTATTGGAAGGAGTACTAAGAGATAGGATCTCCAAATAATTGGATCGACAGGGACTTATTAGGGAGAGTCAACATCGCTTTGTGCCTGGTACGTCATGTTTGACCAATCTATTCGAGTTTTTCGAGCAGGTTACCAGGAGAGTGGATGAAGGGAAGGCGGTGGATGTTGGCTGCATGGAATTTAGTAAGGCCTTTGAAAAAGTCCCACATGGGCGGTTACTTAGGAAGTGTCAGTCGCTAGGTAAAAATGGAGAGGTAGTAAATTGGCTTAGACATTGGCTCAGTGGAAGAAGCCAGAGAGTGGTAGTGGAGGATTGCTTCTCTGACTGGAGGCCTGTGACTAGTGGTGTGCCGCAGGGATCAGTGCTAGGTCCATTGTTGTTTGTCACCTATATCAATGATCTGGATGATAATGCGGTAAATTGGACCAGCAAATTTGCTGACGATACAAAGATTGGAGGTGTCGTGGACAGTGAGGAAGGTTTTCAAAGCTTGCAGAGGGATTTGCCAGCAAAATGGGCTGCAAAATGGCAGATGGAGTTTATTGCAGACAAGTGTGAGGTATTGCACTTTGAAAGGACAAACCAAGGTAGAACATACAAGGTAAATGGTAGGACTCTGAAGAGTGCAGTAGAACAGAGGGATCTGGGAATACGGACACATAATGCATAAAAGTGGCGTCACCGGTAGTTAAGAGCGCTTTTGGTACATTGGCCTTTATAAATCAAAGTTTTGACTATAAGAGTTGGAATGTTATGGTGAGGTTGTATGAGACATTGGTGAGGCCGAATTTCGAGTATTGTGTGCAGTTCTGGTCACCTAATTACAGGAAGGATATTAATAAAGTTGAAACTGTGCAGAGAAGTTTTGCAAGGATGCTGCCGGGACTTGAGAAGCTGAGTTACAGAGAAAGGTTGAATAGGTTAGGACATTATTCCCTGGAGCATAGACAAATGAGGGGAGATTTGATAGAGGTGTATAAAATTATGATGGATATAGATTGAGTGAATGGAGCAGGCTTTTTCCACGGAGGCTAGGGGAGAAAAAAACTAGAGTACATGGGTTAAAGGGGAAAAGGGAAGATCAGGGGTTGGCGGGGGGGGGGGGGGCTTCTTCACACAGAGAGTGGTGGGAGTGTGGAATGAGCTGTCAGATGAAGTGGTGAATGCGGGCTCACTTTTACCATTTAAGAAAAGCTTGGACAGGAACATGGATGAGAGGGGTGTGGAGGGATATAGTCCAGGTGCAGGTCAGTGGGACGAGGCAGTCAATGGTTCGGCACAGGTAAGAAGGACCAAAAGGTCTGTTTCTGTGCTGTAATATTCTATGGTTCTCGGTTCTAACAGACTGGGAATAGATCGGGGCAAGCTTGGAGGGCCGAAGGGCCCGTTCCTGTGCTTTATTGTTCTTTGTTCTGAGCCCACACTGGACACCCCCCCCCCAGATCCTGTGTCTCATCCCACGATCTCACTTCAACCCTCTGTTTTGCTGTCAATGTCTATATTTCCCTTACCCCCGCTCTAGATTTCTTTGTTCTGTAACTCTCCCCAACGCCCAACCATTAACTCAGTAAATCCTGCCCTGATTCCATCTACCAAAATTCATAATCTCGCATTTATCTAAATTAAACTTCATCTCTCATTTGTCAGCCCACTGGCCCAAGTGATCAAGATCCCGTTGCAATCGGAGATAACTTTCACTGTCCACTATGCCACCAATCTTGGTGTCATCTGCAAACTTAGTAACCATGCCTCCTAAATTCTCACCCAAATCAATGTAACACGGGACATGGAGAAATCAGACATTGGTATAGTTAATGCTGGTATTTAGCATCATGCTTCAACGCCGCTACCTTTCCCTGACCTGAAATAGATGCTCGATTCAGAAATTGTTTAACACTCGGGTATTCCTGGAGGAACAGACGGACGGTGCACAGTGAAACTTTATGCTGTTGATGGCAGCCTAGAATCAGAAAGATTGAAGGAATTCACAAGGTCAATCCTATTTTTGATGTGAGTGGGGTGAGAGAGAGAGCGAGTGTTGAGGTGAAGGGGAATTTTGAGATGAGAGGGTCAGTGTTGAGGTGAGGGGTGTTGCGGTGGACGGTGGGAGTTGAAGTGAGAGGCGGTTGCTGAGGTGAGAGGGAGTGTGTTGATGTGAGGAGGGAGCTTTCAGATGAGAGGGGAACAACATTGTGTTAGATCAATACACACTGATCCAACAAACACTCCCAGGATATTTACTGCAGGGATTAGGTGCGAAGTCAGTCTGTCCCCTCACGCTGCCAGCCAGAGTGCGGAGGGAATGGTGACAGCCCTTAAACACGGTGCAAACATCATCTGCAACATCCCATCAAACACTCCAATGTCAGCTACAGAGGTCCAGTGTCACTCCCACCCCATCTTAACTGTGTGACCAGGCTGCCACATGGCTGCTAAAGTGAAGGTTCAACTTAGTCAGGCAACCTTCAAGCTCGAAATCCGTAAGCTTGCGCCCATCAGACATTTACAAGGATAAGCTGATTCTACACTTGCCCAACAAGTACCCTCATTGTAGATGCAGCACAGGCCCAGATACATAAACTAACTCCCTCTACACTGTCCAAACACAAATCTCCAGTGCAGGTATAGCAGAGGGTGAGATACACAGTGTGGACAGGTGAGAGGGGGAGAGTGTGGAGGTGAAAGTAGGAGTGTGGAGATGAGAGGGGGAGAGTGTTGAGGTGAGAGAACAAAGAACAAAGAACAATACAGCACAGGAACAGGCCCTTCGGCCCTCCAAGCCCGTGCCGCTCCCTGGTCCAAACTAGACCATTTTTTTGTATCCCTCCATTCCCACTCCTTTCATGTCGCTATCCAGATAAGTCTTCAACGTTCCCAATGTGTCCGCCTCCACCACCTCGCCTGGCAGCGCATTCCAGGCCCCCATCACCCTCTGTGTAAAATATGTCCTTCTGATATCTGTGTTAAACCTCCCCCTCCTTCACCTTGAACCTATGAACCCTCGTGAACGTCACCACCGACCTGGGGAAAAGCATTCCACCGTTCACCCTAACGATGCCTTTCATAATTTTATACACCTCTCTTAAGTCTCCCCTCATCCTCCGTCTTTCCAGGGAGAACAACCCCAGTTTACCCAATCTCTCCTCATAACTAAGCCCGTCCGTACCAGGCAACATCCTGGTAAACCTCCTCTGTACTCTCTCCAAAGCCTCCATGTCCTTCTGGTAGTGTGGCGACCAGAACTGGATGCAGTATTCCAAATGCGGCCGTTCTATACATCTGCAACATCAGACCCCAACTTTTATACTCTATGCTCCGTCCTATAAAGGCAAGCATGCCATTTGCCTTCTTCACCACCTTCGCCACCTGTGACGTCACCTTCAAGGATCTGTGGACTTGCACACCAAGGTCCCTCTGCGTATCTACACCCTTTATGGTTCTGCCATTTATCGTATAGCTCCTCCCTACATTATTTCCTCCCTACGTTAGTTCAACCAAAATGCATAACTTCGCATTTATCAGGAATGAACTCCATCTGCCATTTCTTTGCCAAAATTTCCAGTCTATCGATATCCTTCTGTAGCTTTTGACAATGCTCCTCACTATCTGCATGTCCTACCAATTTTGTGTCGTCCGGAAACTTACTGATCACCCCAGTTAGACCTTCTTCCATATCGTTTATATAAATCACAAACAGCAGCGGTCCCAATACAGAGCCCTGCGGAACACCACTAGTCAGAGTTCTCCAGCCAGAAAAAAGACCCTTCCACTACCACCCTCTGTCTTCTGTGACCAAGCTAGTTATCCACCCATCGAGCCACCTCCCCCTTTATCCCATGAGATCCAACCTTTTTCACCAGCCTACCATGAGGGACTTTGTCAAACACTTTACTAACGTCCATATAGACGACATCCACGGCCCTTCCCTCGTCAACCATTCTAGTCACTTCTTCAAAAAACTCCACCAGGTTAGTGAGGCATGACTTCCCTCTCACAGAACCATGCTGACTATCGTTAATGAGCTTATTCCTTTCTAAATGCGCATACATCCTATCTCTAAGAATCTACTCCAACAACTTCCCCACCACGGACGCCAAGCCTATAATTACCCGGGTTATCCTTCCTACCCTTCTTAAATAACGGGACAACATTAGCTATCCACCAATCCTCTGGGACCTCACCTGTGTCCAGTGACGAGACAAAGATTTGCGTCAGAGGCCCAGCGATTTCATCTCTCGCCTCCCTGAGCAGCCTTGGATAGATTCCATCAGGCCCTGGGGATTTGTCAGCCTTTATATTCCTCCCGTGTAATGGAGATTTTCTCTAATGGGTCAACAATCCCCTCCGAGACACTCCCAGTGAACACATGCCTCTCCTTTCTGAATACCGAAGCAAAGCATTCATTTAGGATCTCCTCTACTTCTTTGGGCTTCAAGCATAATTCCCCACTTTTGTCCCTGAGAGTTCCGATTTTTCCCCTGACAACCCTTTTGTGCCTAACGTATGAATAAAATGCCTTGGGATTCTCCTTAATCCTGTCTGCCAAGCACATTTCGTGACCCCTTTTTGCCCTTCTAATTACCCGTTTGAGTACTTTCCTTCATTCTTTGTACTCCTCCAGAGCTCCCTCCGTGTTTAGCTGCCTGGACCTAACATACGCCTCTCTTTTCTTTTTGACCAGTCCCTCAATGTCCCTGGTTATCCACGGTTCTCGAATCCTACACTTGCTATGCTTTTTTTACAGGCACATGCCTGCCCTGTAGCCCTAACAACTGTTCCTTAAAAGACTCCCACATGCCAGATGTGGATTTACCCTCAAACAGCCTCTCCCAATCAACAGCTGCCAATTTCTGCCTAATCCCACTAAAGTTAGCCTTCCCCCAATCCAACATCTTACACTTGGGACACCACTCATCCTTTTCCATCACTATTCTAAAGAATTGTGGCCACTATTTGCCACATGTTCCCCTACCGAAACTTTGAAGACCTGGCCGGGCTCATTCCCCAGTACTAGGTCCAGTATAGTCCCCTCTCTAGTCGGGCTATCTCCATATTGTTCCAAAGAACCCTGCTGTACGCATTTTACAAATTCCTCCCGATTCAGAGTCCCAGCTCTCAGCGATTTCCTGTCTATACCAGGGAAATTGAAGTCTCCCACGACAACAACCCTATTTTTCCTGCACCGATCCAGTATCTCCTGACATATCCGTTCTTCCACTTCCCTTCGGCTGTTGGGCGGCCTGTAGTATACCCGCAACAGAGTGATTGCGCCCTTCCTGTTTCTAAGCTCCACCCAGAGTGACTCGTTACACGACCCCTGTGAATTGTCCTCCCTCTGCACCGCTGTAATATGCTCTCTAACTAATACTGCAACTCCCCCACCTCTTTTGGCCCCTCCTCTGTCTCGCCTAAAACACTTGTACCCCGGAATATTCAGCTGCCAGTCCTGTCCCTCTTTCAACCAAGTCTCTGTCACCGCAACCAGATCCAATTTCCTCGTGAGCATTAAGGCCCTAAGTTCGTCTGTCTTACCTGCTACGCTCCTTGCATTGAAGTAAAAGCACTCCAGACCTCCTGGCCCAGTGAGGTCATCCTCCCCCAGAGTGCTCTTCTTCTTTGCCAGCCTTTTCCCAGCCCCAAGCTCGTCCCCAGCCTCTCCACTTGTCGACCTAATATTTTGATCCCCACCCCCCTCCGACATTCAGTTTGATCACGGATCATCATCAGCTTCAATATCCTGATCGTCCCTTGCTCCCATATCCCGTGATCAATTTAGCCCCAAGAGCGATACATAATTTCTTCCTGAAATCACGAAAGGTTTTGGCCTCAGCTACTTTCTGTGGTAGCGAAGTCCATAGATCATCAGAGTGGAGAAATTTCTCCTCACCTCTGTTCTAAAAGGTTAAGGCTTATCCTCAAACCATGAACCCTCGTCCTCAACTCCCTGAGCATCGGGAACATTCTTTCTGAATCTACCCTGTCTAAACCTGTTCCAATATTATATGTTTCACTCTAATGAACTCCAATGAATAAAGTCCTAACCGAATTAGTCCCTCTTCATATCACAGACTTGCCATCCCAGGAATCAGCCTGGTAAACATTCGCTGTACTCCCCCTATAGCGAGGGTATCCTTCCTCAGATAAGGACACCAAAACTGCACACAATTCTCGAAGTGTGGCCTCAGCAATGCCCTGTACAACTGCAGTGACTCATCTCTATTCCTGTACTCAAATCATATCCCGATGAAGGGCAGCATTACAGTTGTCTTCTTTACTGCCTGTTGTACATGCGCGCTTACTTTCACTTACCGCTGCATACGGACACAAAGGTCTCGCTGAGTATCCACCTCTCTCAATTTACACCCATTCAAATAATAATCCGCCTTCCTATTATTGCTGCTAAATTGGATAACCTCACATTTATCCACATTTTACTGCAACTGCTTTGCACGTGACCACACATTGAGCCTGTTCCAATCACACTGAAGCATGTCTGCATGTTTCTCACAGCTCACCCTCACCCAACTTTTATCATCTGTAAATTTGGAGATGATACATTTAGGTCCATTTTCAAAATAATTAATAAATAATGTGAGCAGTTGGGGTCCGTGCACAGATTCCTGCAGTACCCCACTAGACACTGACTGCTAATCAGAAAAAGGCCAATTTATTGCCAACTCTTTGCTTTCTATCAGCGAACCAGCTTTCTATCCGTCTCAAAACATTGCCTGCATTCCCATGTGCTTTCACTTCACTTGGTAGTCTGTTACATGAGACCTTGTCGAAAGCCTTCTGAAAGTCTCAATAAACCACATCCACTGGTTCTCCTCAGTGAACTCTGCTGATTGCATCCTCAAAAAATTCCAATAGATTCTTCAAACAAGATTTCCTTTCTGTAAACCCATGCTGACTTTGTTCTCATCCATGAACCCGTCCAAGTTTTTCTTAAATGTTAAAAGCATTTACCACTTTATCCGGCAGGTCATTTGCACACTCCCACCACTCCCTGGGTGAAGACGCCCCCCCCCCTAATATTCCCCTTAAACTTTTCTCCTTTCACCCTTAACCCATGCCCTCTGGTTTTTTTCTCCCCTAACCTCAGCGGAAAAAGCCTGCTTGCATTCACTCTATCTATACCCTTCAAAATCTTATACACCTCTATCAAATCTCCCCTCAATCTTCTACACTCCAGGGAATAAAGTCCCAACCTATTCAATCTCTCTCTGCAACTCAGCTTCTCAAGTCCCGGCAACATCCTTGTGAACCTTCTCTGCACTCTTACAACCTTATTTACATCCTTCCTGTAACTAGGTGACCAAAACTGTACACAATACTCTAAATTCGGCCTCACCAATGTCTTATATAACCTTACCATAACACTACAACTTTAATACTCGATACTCCGATTTATAAAGGCCAATGGAGCAAAGGCAGTCTTTACGACCCTATCCACATGTGACGTGACCTTTAGGGAATTCTGTACCTGTATTCCCAGATCCCTCTGTTCAACTGCACTCTTCAGAGTCCTACCATTTACCCTCTACGTTCTACTTTGGTTGTCCTTCCAAAGTGCAATATCTCACACTTGTCTGCGTTAAATTCCATTTGCCATTTTTCAGCCCATTTTTCTAATTGGTCCAAATCCCTCTGCAAGCTTTGAAAACCTTCCTCACTGTCCACAACACCTCCAATCTTTGTATCATCAGCAAACTTGCTAATCCAATTTACCACATTATCATCCAGATCTTTGATATCGATGACAAACAACAATGGACCCAACACCGATCCCTGCGGCACACCACTAGTCACAGGCCTCCACTTAGAGAAGCAATCCTCCAAAACCACTCTCTGGCTTCTTCCATTGAGCCAGTGTCTAATCCAATTTACTACCTACCCATGTATACCTAGCGACTGAACCTGCCTAACTAACCTCCCAAGAGGGACCTTGTCAAAGGCCTTTGCTGAAATACAGGTAGACAACATCGACAGCCTTCCCTTCATCCACTTTCCTGGTAACCTCCTCTAAAAACACTAATAGATTGGTCAAACATGACCTACCACGCACAAAGCCATGTTGACTCTCCCTAATAAGTCCCTGTCTATCCAAATATTTGTAGATCATATCCCTTATCACACCTTCCAATAACTTGCCCACCACCGACGTCAAACGTACTGGCCTATAATTTCCCGGATTTCTTTTGGAACCTTTTATAAACAACGGAACAACATTAGCCACCCTCCAATCATCCGGCACCTCCCCCGTGAATACTGACATTTTAAATATGTCTGCCAAGGCCACTGCAAGTTCAACACTAGCTTCCCTCAAGCTCCGTGGGAATACCCTGTCCAGTCCTGGGGATTTATCCACTCTGATTTGCCTCAAGACAGCCAGCACCTTCTCCCCTTTAATCTGTAAAGGTTCCAGGACCTCACTACCTGTTTGCCCTATTTCCGTAGACTCCATGCCCGTTTCCCCAGTAAATACGGATGCAAAAAAACCATTTAGTATCTCCCCCATCTCTTTTGGTTCCATACACAGTCTACTACTCTGGTCTTCAAGAGGACCAATTTTATCCCTCACTGTCCTTTTACTCCTAACAAACCGAGAGAAGCTCTTTGGATTTTCCTTCACTCTGTCTGCCAAAGCAACCTCATGTCTTCTTTTAGCCCTCCTGATTTCCCTCTTAATTAGCTTCTTGCACTTTTTATACTCCTCGAGCATCTGATCTATTCCTTGCTGCCTGTACATTTCATACAACTCTCTCTTCCTCTTAATCAGTGTTACAATCTCCCTCGGGAACCAAGGTTCCGTATTCCGATTTACTTTGCCTTTAATCCTGACAGTAACGTACAACTCTGCACTCTCAAAATTTCTCCCTTGAAGGCTTCCCACTTTCCATTTACATCCTTACCAGAGAACAGCCTATGCCAATCCACACTTCCCAGATCCCTTCTCATTTCATCAAATTTGCCCTTTTTCCAGTTGAGAACTTCAACCCGAGGACCAGATCTATCCTTATCCAGGATCAGGTTGAGACTAATGGCATTATGATCACTGGATCCAAAGTTTTCCCTCACACTCACATCCATCACCTGCCCTAACTCATTTCCCAATAGGAGATCCAATATCGCACCCTCTCTAGTTGGCACCTCTATATACTGATGTAGAAAATTCTCCTGAACACATTTTACAAACTCTCCCCCATCTAAACTTTTAACAGTATGCGAATCCCAATCTATATGGGGAAAATTAAAATCCCCTACTCTCACAACTTTGTGTTTCTTGCAGTTGTCAGCTATCTCTCCGCTGAATTGCTCCTCCAATTCTCGAAGACGATTGGGTGGTCTATAATACAAGCCCATTAATGTGATCATACCTTTCCTGTTTCTCAGCTCCACCCATAGGGCCTCTGTAGTCAAATTCCCTAATCTATCATGCCTGAGTACCGCTGTAACATTTTCCCTGACCAACAATGCCACCACCCCCCCCCCCCCCACTTTTTATCCCTCTGCCTCTATCCTGCCTGAAACATTGGAACCCTGGAACATTGAGCTGCCAGTCCTGCCCCTCCTGTAGCCAAGTTTCACTCATGGCTATAATGTCATATTTCCATGTGTCTATCCACGACTTCAGCTCATCTGTCTTCCCCACATTACTTCTGGCATTGAAATAGACACACCTCAAAATACTATTTCCACTACACTCTACCCTTCCATTTGTGATTTTGCTTGAACTAACCTGTCTTTTTACCCCTGCTCCACTATCTGCTCTGGCACTCTGGTTCCCATCCCCCTGCAAATCTACTTTAAACGCTTCCCAATAACACTAGCAAATCTCCCTGCAATTTTCTATATCAGGATATAGAGGTGCCAACTAGAGAGGATGCGATGTTGGATCTCCTATTGGGAAATGAGTTAGGGCAAGTGATGGATGTGAGTGTGAGGGAACACTTTGGATCCAGTGATCATAATTCCTTGTAGTTTAGGTGTAACCCGTCTCTCTTGTACAGGTCCCACCTGCCCCAGAAGAGGTCCCAATGATCCAAGAATTGGAAACCCTGCCCCCTGCACCAGTTCCTCAGCCACGTGTTCATCCGCCCAAGCATTCCTCAGCCACGTGTTCATCCGCCCATCATCAGAACCATAAAGGGTGTAGATACGCAGTGGGATCTGGGTGTGCAAGTCCACAGATCCTTGAAGGTGATGTCACAGGTGGAGAAGGTAGTGAAGAAGACATATGGCATGCTTGCCTTTATCGGACGGGGCATAGAGTATAAAGGTTGGGATCTGATGATGCGGTTGTATCGAACATTGGTTGGGCCGCATTTGGAATACTGCGCCCTGTTCTGGTCGCCACACTACCGGAAGGACGTGGAGGCTGTAGAGAGAGTGCAGAGGAGGTTTACCAGGATGGTGCTGGTATGGAAGGGCTTAGCTATGAGGAGAGATTGGGTAAACTGGGGTTGTTCTCACTGGAAAGACGGAGGATGAGGGGTGACCTAATGGAGGTGGATACAATTATGAAAGGCAGACAGGGTGAACGGTGGGCAGCTTTTTCCCAGATCGGTGGTGACGTTCACGAGGGTTCATAGGTTCAAGGTGAGGGGGGGCGGGGGGAGGTTTAACACGGATCTCAGAAGGACGTATTTTACACAGAGGTTGGTGGGGGCCTGGAATGCGCTGTCAGGCAAGGTGGTGGAGGCGGACACACTGGGAGCGTTTAAGACTTATCTAGAAAGCCACATGAACGGAGTGGGAATGGAGGGATACAAAAGAATGGTCTAGTTTGGACCAGGGAGCGGCGAGGGCTTGGAGGGCCGAAGGGTCTGTTCCTGTGCTGTATTGTTCTTTGTTTGTTTCTGTGTCTGTAAAATGCTGACATGCAGATCAGTCACAGAGTAACAGCAAAGAGCAGCTCACACACAGATTTGGACAACTACAAGGGTAATTGTCACTTACCAGGAACATCAATAACTCCATGGATCAGGTGGGATATTTTCTTCACCATGTTTTTGAGGAAGAGAAGGTGTTACAGGCTAAGAGGCTGGAGGAAGTTGATGTCCGGAGGGAGGGTGTACTAGCAGTTTTGAATAAACTGAAGTTCGATAAGTCCCCTGGGCATGATGAAATATATCCTAGGATTCTTTCGGAGGCAAGGGTTGAGATTGCAGAGCCTTTGGCTTTGATCTTTGGATCCTCACTCTCCACGGGGATGGTGCCAGAGGACTGGAGAGTGGCGAATATTGTTCGTCTGTTTAAGAAAGGGAACAGAAATGACCCTCGTAATTATAGGCCGGTTAGTCTTACTTCGGTGGTTGGTAAATTGATGGAAAAGGTCCTTAAGAATGGGATTTACGACCATTTGGAAAGATGCGGATTAATCCGGGATAGTCAGCACGGATTCGTGAAGGGCAAGTCGTGCCTCACAATTTTTATAGAATTTTTTGAGGAGGTAACTCATTGTGTTGATGAAGGTAGGGCAGTTGATGCCACATACATGGATTTTAGTAAGGCGTTTGATAAGGTCCCCCATGGTCGGCTTATGATGAAAGTAAGGAGGTGTGGGAGAGAGGGAAAATTGGCCGATTGGATCGGTAACTGGCTATCTGGTCGAAGACAGAGGGTGGTGGTGGATGGAACATTTTCGGACTGGAGGCAGGTTGATAGCGGAGTGCCACAGGGATCAGTGCTTGGTCCACTGCTCTTTCTGATTTTTATTCATGACCGAGAGGAGGGGGCTGAAGGGTGGATCGTAAATTTGCTGAAGACATCAAGATTGGTGGAGTAGTGGATGAGGTGGAGGGCTGTTGTAGACTGCAAAGAGGCATAGATAGGATGCAAAGCTGGGCTGAAAAGTGGCAGATGGAGTTTAATCCTGATAAATGTGAGGTGATTCATTTTGGTCGGACAAATTTAAATGTGGATGACAGGGTCAAAGTTAGGGTTCTGAAGACTGTGGAGGAACAGAGAGATCTTGGTGTCCATATCCACAGATCGCTGAAGGTTTCCACTCAAGTGGATAGAACCGTGATGAAGGCCTAGAGTGTGTTAGCTTTTTTGAACAGAGGGTTGGAGATTCAGAGCCGTCGGGTTATGCTGAAACTGTACAGGACCTTGGTGAGACCACATTTGGAATATTGTGTGCAGTTCCGGTCACCTTACAATAAGAAGGATGTGGAAGCGCTGGAAAGAGTGCAGTGGTGATTTACCAGGATGCTGCCTGGTTTGGAGGGTAGGTCTTATGAGGAAATGTTGAGGGAGCTGGGGCTGTTCTCTCTGGAGCGGAGGAGGTTGAGGGGAGACTTAATACAGAATTATAAAATGATGAAGGGAACGTTCAAAGACTATTTCCTCGGGTGGATGGAGCTATGACGTCCCTATAATTAAGAAAGTCTCCGAACGTCTCTATTTTCTCAGACGTTTACAGACATTTGGCATGTCAGCTGCGACTCTCTCCAACTTTTACAGATGCACCGTAACATTCTAGCTTGGTATGGCTCCTGCTCTGTCCAAGACTGCGAGAAACTTCAAAGCTTGGTGAATGCAGACCAGTCCATCACTCAAACCAACCTCCCACACATTAACTCTGTCTAAACTTCCCGTTGCCGCACAAAAGCAACCAGCCTAATTCAGGAATAGCGCACCACGGACATCAACTCGTCCCACTTGTTCCATCAGAGAAAGAAAAAGATAAAGAATGTGTGAGGACATGACCAACCGACTCATAGAATTATAGAATCACTACAGTGCAGAAGGGGGCCATTTGACCCATCGAGTCTACACCGACAACAATCCCACCCAGACCCTATCCCCAAAGTCCCACATATGTACCCTGCTAATCCCCCAAACATACATATCCCAGGACGCTAATGGGCAGTTAACATGGCCAATCAACCTAACCTGCACATTTTGGACTTTGGGTGAAAACCGCAGCATCCGGAACAAACCCATGCAGACAGGGGTAGAATGTGCAAATTCCACACAGACAGTGATCCAAGCCAGGAATCGAACTCAGGTTCCTGTGAGACAGCAGCGCTACCCATTGTGCCACCATGCTGCCGACTCAGGAACAGCTTGTCTGCTGCCACCAGACGTTTGAATGGACCCACATTGCATTAAGAGGATCTTTTACTCCATTCTAGCTATGACTGCAACATTACATTCTGCCCTCTCTCCTTCTCTATGTACAGTATGCTTTGTCAGTCTGGCACTCAGGCAACAACACTTTTCACTGTATATCCAATGTTATGAAATGCATCAAAAGGTTAGTCATGACAATAATCAATTCCGGCCTCCCAGATTGCCTGGATACACTACAGTTCACCTTCCTCCCCAACATGTCCACAGACACCATCTCCCTGGCCCAACACTGAACTCTGTAACACTGTGACCCTGAACATAGAGAAGGAGAGAGTGCAGAATGTAATGTTGGACTCAGAGCTAGGGTGTAGAATAAGATCATCTGAATGCGATGTGCGTCCATTAAAACGTTAGATGGCAGCAGAGAAGAAGCTGTTCCTGAGTCGGCAGCATGGTGGCACAATGGTTAGCACTGCTGTCTCACAGGAACCTGAGTTCGATTCCCGGCTTGGATCACATATTTATTAAATGTGAGAATAATAAATCACATCAATTCAAATCAAATCAGTCTTTCGCATTTCAAGCTGAAACATCAGCACGATGTGCCCTGACCTTACCAATGAACTTATGCAGGTTGATGATGTACACGGGACGGCTGTGATCGAGACTGAATTTACAAGGCTGAATGTGGACATTGGGGAGCTGCGAGAAACTAGACTTGCTCACAGTGGATTCTTTCCAGAGGAACACCACACGTTATTGTAATAGGAGAAATCCCAACAGGCGAGATGTGAGAATGGAACAAAGTAAAAAAAAAAGCTTCACTGGTGCTGATGGAATCCCAGGAATTGAAATGGGATCCCTGATGCTGTGAGGAAGCAGTGCTAACCACTGTGCCATACTGCCATCCTGCAAGGTGCCCTGGAGATATCCAAGATCACGGCCAGGACACCATCATCGCCATATCTGTGGTAGGGAAATGATTGGAAAACAATTTGAAGGACAGAATTAATCTCCACTTCGAGAGGTAAGGATTTATGAACAATAGTCAGCATTCCTTTGACAGGGGGAGATCATGTCTAACAATTCACTGGAATATATTGAGGAGGTGACTGGATGAGGAGATGAGGGAAGTGCAGTCGATGTAGTCTACGTGTTCTTCAGAAAAGCTTTTGACAAATTTAGAAGACTGAACAAGGAAGTGATTCCGATTGGAACCAGGTCAATTTGGTATATTATATTCAAAATGGCTGAGTGGCAGAGGCTGATGGTCGAAAGTTGTTTTTGTGACTGCAAGCCTGTGTTCAGTGGGGTTCCACAGGGATCGATGTTGGGTCCCTTGCTGTTTGTAGTGTACATTGATGGTCTAGAAATGAATGTGTGAGGTGTGATCAGTCAGTTTGCAGATGATACAAAAATTGGTGGTGTGGTAAATATTGAGGAGGAAAGCCTTAGATTACAGGAATCATAGAATCCTACAGTGCAGAAGGAGGCCATTCAGCCCATCGAGTCTGCACTGAGCACAATCCCACCCAGGCGATATCCCCTGAACCCCATGCATTTACCCAAGCAATTCTCCCTGACATTAAGTCCAGTATATCCTGGCCAATCCGCCTAACCCACAAGTCTTCCGGCTGTGGGCGGAAACTGGAGCACCCAGAGGAAACCCATGCAGACACGGGGAGAATGTGCAAACTCCACACAGATGTGGTCCAAGCCAGAAATGGAACACACGTCCCTGGCGCTGTGGGGCAGCAGTGCTAACCATTGTGCCACCGTGCTGAGGAAACTGAAAGGCTGGGCAAATGGGCAAATGTAATTTACACCTGACGAATGTGAGGCCATGCATTTGGGACGACTCTCCGGGCAAGGAAATGTACCATGTCCGGTCGAGTCTGAGGAAGTGCAGAGGACCAGAATGAATTTGGGGTGCAGATATGTGGATCACTAAAAGCAGCAAGACAGGTAGGTGAGGTGGTTAAGACGACATGTAGGATACTTGCCTTTAGCAGCCGCAGCATAGAATATAAGAGCTGGGAGGTGATGATGGAAGTGTATAAAACGCTGGTTCGACCAGCGCAAGAGAACTGTGTACAGCTCTGGTCATGACACTACAGGAAGGATGTGAGACGGTGGAGAGGATGGAGACGGTGGAGAGGAGATTCACCAGGATGCTGCCTGGGCTGGAGAGTTTCAGCTATGAAGAGAGGCTGGTTAGGCTGGGTGTTTTACCTGAGAGCAGAGATGGCTGGAGGTGGAGCGGCTGGAGTGGGTGGTGGTGGGGAATGCTTTCAGGTGGGGGCGGTGGGGAGGGGAATTGAGTGATATGAACAAAATTATGTGGCACATAGATCGGAAGAAACCTTTTCCCTTAAGTAGAGGTGTCAATAACCAGAGGGGCGTGGATTTAAGGTAAAGGGCAGATTTTTGTGTTGATTGGAGGGAAAGTGTTTCCATCCAAAGGGTGCTGCGATCTGCAGCTCATGGCCTGAAAGGATGGTCGAAGCGGGAACAACCACAAGAGGCATTTAGATCAGCAACTCAAACGCCAGAGCATATAACTATTAAACTAGGAAGAGTGCAGAAAAGATTTACTCGGATGCTACTGGGACTTGGCGGATTGCGTTATCAGGAGAGGCTGAAGAGACTGGGACTTTTTCCCCTGGAACGTAGGAGGCTGAGGGCTGATCTTATAGAGGTCTATAAAATATTGAGGGGTACAGATCAGCTCGACAGTAAATATCTTTTCCCAAAGGTAGGGGAGTCTAAAACTAGAGGGCATAGGTTTAAGGTGAGAGGGGAAAGAGACAAAAGGGTCCAGAGGGGCAATTTTTTCACACAGAGGGTGGTGAGTGTCTGGACCGAGCTGCCAGAGGCAGTAGTAGAGGCGGGTACAATTTTATTTTTTAATAATCGTTCAGGCATTTTCATGGGTACGAAGGGTATCGAGGGATAGGGGCAAATGTGGGCAATTGGGATTCGTTTAACGGTTTAAAAAAAGGCGGCATGCACAAGATGGGCCGAAGGGCCTGTTTCCATTCTGTAAACTCTATGACAAGGCTGTGGATCGAGTGCTGGAAAATGCGATTCGATTGGATAGCTGTTTGATGACAAGTTCAAACATAATGGCCGAATGGCCTCATTTCGTGCTGTTGAAACTCGATGGCTCTTAGGCCACCCTCAGCAGTGGCCCCATCACTTGCAGCTCTCACAGCGCTGGCTGGGATATCGACCACCTCCCAAACCTCTGTGGTTGCAAATGCACAATTGCAGCCAGCAGTGAGCTGCCTGGTTTGAGAGAGACGCCTGTCAGCTCTCTGCTGCTGCAGCTCGCTTCAACACAGCAGCTGCCCCCAGGTAGTCCGGGGGTCCTCAGCTCTTTCAGAGCAGCCCCAGACCAGATATAGACCCAGCCACCTCCCCACCACCTGGACCAATCACCCCCCATTCCCCCATTCCAATTGCATGCAGAGTGTCTGCAGGGCACGTCTCCCTAACCCACTGTCCATGCGGAGAGGTAGCGAAACCCCCCTCCCTACCCCACTGTGCATGCAGAGATGCAGCGGGAACCCCTCCCTACCCCACTGTGCATGCAGAGAGGCAGCGGGACCCTCCTCCATACCCCACTGTGCATGTAGAGAGGTAGCGAGACCCCTCCTTACCCCACAGTGCATGCAGAGAGGCAGTGAGACCCCCTCCCTACCCCACTGTGCATGTAGAGAGGCAGCGAGACCCCCTCCCTACCCCACTGTGCATGCAGAGAGGCAGCGAAACCCCCTCCCTACCACACTGTGCATGCAGAGAGGCAGCGGGACCCCCCTCCCTACACCGCTGTGCATGCAGAGAGGTAGCGAGACCCCTCCCTACCCCACTGTGCATGCAGAGAGGCAGCGAAACCCCCTCCCTACCACACTGTGCATGCAGAGAGGCAGCGGGACCCCCCTCCCTACCCCGCTGTGCATGCAGAGAGGTAGCGAGACCCCTCCCTACCCCACTGTGCATGCAGGGAGGCAGCGAGAACCCCCTTCCTACTCCACTGAGCATGCATAGAGGCAGCGAAACCCCTCCCTACCTCACTGTCCATGCAGAGAGGCAGAGAGACTCCCTCCCTACCCCACTGTGCATGCAGAGAGGCAGTGATGCCCCCTCCCTACCCCCACTGTGCATGCAGAGAGGCAGTGATGCCCCCCTCCCTAACAACACCAATCACGTGCAGAGTGGCAGCGGGGACCACCCCACCCCACAGACAGCGGGCAGTTTGGTAATGGAACCCTCTCCCACCCAGCAACCATAAGAACATAAGAACATAAGAAATAGGAGCAGGAGTAGGCCATCTAGCCCCTCGAGCCTGCCCCGCCATTCAATAAGATCATGGCTGATCTGACGTGGATCAGTACCACTTACCCGCCTGATCCCCATAACCCTTAATTCCCTTACCGATCAGGAATCCATCCATCCGCGCTTTAAACATATTCAGCGAGGTAGCCTCCACCACCTCAGTGGGCAGAGAATTCCAGAGATTCACCACCCTCTGGGAGAAGAAGTTCCTCCTCAACTCTGTCTTAAACCGATCCCCTTTATTTTGAGGCTGTGTCCTCTAGTTTTAACTTCCATGACCATGATCAGAGTCGGCCCCGCTCCCTTCAGGCTCCGCCGCTGTAGACCCCGCCACCTCATGCCCCACTCCCTGGTACTGCCCGGTGGGCATTGCCCAAGGGACACCTACCTTTTCCCTCGACCTTGCCCTGTGTCCTCAATGGCCTTCAGTTCTCCCGGCGAGGTAATCATGACTCGTCCTCCTACATGTGGCCAGCTATTTTCCTCACCGGACCCAACCTCTCCCGGTGAGGCTGCAAAGGCAAGTGTGGCGTACAATTCCATCCCAGGCTCGCTAATTTCATTTAAATTTGTTTTAAAATAAATTGAAATAATTTGTTCAGCCTCTTGCCGGAAATGGGCAGGAGACTGCATCCGCTGTTTATCCATTGCCGGTGATGGTTGCAAGAGGTGACAAATGGGACGTAGACCTGAGTTCCAGGCTGTCACGCGGTTTTACCTGATCACCCCACCATCAATGGACAGGGAGTAGCTGTTATCATGCCCCCCTACTGTGTGTGTGTTGCGTGTGTCTATATTTTCTGGACCAGTATGCATGTGTGTGTGTGTGTGTGTGTGCGTGTTTGTATGTGAGCAACAGAGTACATGACGAGTGTTCCTCAGTGTGCTTTATTCTGGAGTGTTGCAACAATTTTGCTTCTTGAATTTGTGAGTGAGTGGGAGTAAGTGTCTAAATCTGATTGCTTCTATCAACAAATGTGTGTATTAATGTATGTGCGTTTTGGGTGTGTCTGTGTGTTTGTGTTCCTGTTGCTCTCGGAGAGCTTGTGGTGGCACAGGGGATAGCATTGCTGCCTCACAGCACCAGAGGTCCTGGTTCAATTGCAGGCTTGGCCACTGTCTGTGCAGATTCTGCATGTTCTCCCCATGTCTGCGTAGGTTTCCCCCGGGTGCTTCAGTTTCCTCCCACTATCTGAAAGTTGTGCTGGTTGGGTGCATTGGCCGTGCTAAATTCTCCCTCAGTGTACTTGAACAGGCGCTGGAGTGTGGTGACTCAGGGATTTTTATAGTAACTTCATTGCAATGTTAATGTTCGCATACTTGTGACACTGATCAATAAATTTCAAATTTAATGAAATATGCTTTCTCTCTGTGAGATCCTGCTGTGCAGATATGTCCAATAAAATTGATTCTGCGGCCTGGTGATTGGGTGGGTGAACCGGTGTTATATGCAGAGGGTGAAAAGGATTCTGTCTCAATCTTTTACGCACGAAGGAATAGTGTTTGAGGTCACATGTCTATGGAACGTCACAACACTCAGAAGACATCCCAGCCCATAGACCCTGAGACAATTGTCAGTGGCTGAAAGAATTAATAACTGGATACAGAGACTCAACAAGAGCAGCAAACCCAGTACAGTCAATGACAAGAAAATCAATACAGTTAAAAAGCCTTTCTAGAATTAGGAACTGGACACAGGGGACAGAACCTTCCAGCCTCACTCTTGCCCAAGCTACAAAATCCCACCCGTATTCAACAGACCTTCCCATTCTCCGCCCTTCGCCTGCTCCGATTCCCGTGGCGGTCGGGCCGGTACAATTGAAGCCAGAGACTTACCCGGAACACCAACAATCGCGAGGAGGGGATAGTAAAAGCATTGAATCGCGTACAGTAGATATTGAATCCGAGCAGCTGATGTCATCCACCAATAATCATCAATAAACTCAGAAATCCAATAGAATAAACTCCTGTCCTTGGTTGGAACATTCCGGTTCATTGTTCCCAGATTCTGATCCATTGTTGGAGCATTCCAGTTCATTGTTCCCGAATTCTGATCCATTGTTGAAGCATTCCAATCCATTGTTCCCAGATTCTGATCCATTGTTGGAAGATTCCAATCCATTGTTCCCAGATTCAGATCCATTGTTGGAACATTCCGGTTCATCGTTCTCAGATTCTAGAGGGCACAGGTTTAAGGTGAGACGGGAGCGATACAAAAGTGTCCAGAGGGGCAATTTTTTTCAAACAGAGTGGGGTGAGTGCCTGGAACGAGCTGCCAGATGTAGTAGTAGAGGCGGGTCCAATTTTGTCTTTTAAAAAGCATTTAGATAGTTACATGGGTATAGAAGGATATGGGCCAAATGCGGGCAATTGGGGTTAGTTTATGTGATTAAAAAAAGGGTGGCATGGACAAGTTCGGCCGAATGGCCTGTTTCCATGCTGTAAACCTCCATGACTCTGTTCTGATCCATTGTTGGAAGACTCCAATCCATTGCTCCCTGATTCTGACCTCTCCTCTCCCTCCCTCTCTCTCCACAGCCGCTGATCTCTGTTGGTGTCGGAGTTGCCGCTCTCGCTGACTCAATGGGACAACACATTGAACGGAATCTCTTATTAATAGAAGAGGGAAATCCCTCCAGGCACACTAATCGGATCCATGGAGACTCACATCAATTCCAGTCACGAAACAAACAGCTTCACTTAACCCCCTTCAATCCAACACTTTTTATACCCAACGTAGAACAGTTACAGTCTTGATGGGGTGTTGAGGGTCAGGGAGGTCTGGAATGTTGGAAATAATGTAGGGTCAATATTAATTCGATATAGCAGAGATCACTCTTCGAGCGTTAATTTTGAGACGACGAAAATACAAAAGCAGGGGTGTACTGCTGAGGATTTATAAGACACTGGTCTAACCGCATTCACAATATTGTCAGCAATTTTGGTCCCGTATCTAAGGAAGGATGTGCTGGCCTTGGAGAGGGTCCAGAGCAGGTTCACAAGAATGATCCGGGGAATGACAGACTTGACGCATGAGGAGCGTCTGAGGACTGGGGGTCCATACTCGATGCAGTTTGGAAGTATGAGGAAGGGGATAACATTGAAACTTCCAGAATAATGAAAGGCCTGGATCGAGTGCACTTGGGGAAGATGTTTCCATGAATAGGGGAGACTTGGACCCGAGGGCACAGACTCAGAGGAAAGGGATGGTCCTTTAGAAATGTGATGTGGAGATGGCGGTGTTGGACTGGGGTGTGCGCAGTAAGAAGTCTCACAACACCAGTTTCCCACTCACCTGATGAAGGAGCAACGTTCCGAAAGCTCGGGATTCCAAATCAACCTGTGGGACTTTAACCTGCTGTTGTGAGACTTCTTACTTCAGAACTGAGACGAGGAGGAATTTCTTCAGCCAGAGGGTGGTGAATCTGTGGAATTCATTGCCACACAAGGCTGTTGAGGCCGGGTCATTGAATGTATTTAATAAAGAGATAAATAGGTTCTTGACTGGTACAGCGATCAAGGGTTACGGGGAGAAAGCAAAAAAAATGGGTTTGAGAAATCTATCAGCCAGAATTGAATGGTGGAGCCGGCTCGACGGGCCGAATGGCCTCATTCTGCTCTTATATCTTATTGTCTTATGGGTATCATGGTCGTGGTTTTTAGATGAAGTTAACGTCAATCAGGGTTGATATAGTCTGCTTAATCCAGGTTGTAGCAGATCTTATGTACAGCTCATGGACAGAACAATCTTAGTATAGGACTTCACACGGATCAATCTCTCAGCATTACGTACAGTACAGTCTTAGCTCGAGTCATCAGATAGAACTATCTCTCAGTGTTATGTACAGTACAATCTGAGGCTTCAGATAGAACTATCTCCCTGTTATGTACAGTACAATCTGAGGCTTCAGATAGAACTATCTCTCAGTGTTATGTACAGTACAATCTGAGGCTTCAGATAGAACTATCTCTGTGTTACGTACAGTACAATCTGAGGCTTCAGATAGAACTATCTCTCAGTGTTATGTACAGTACAATCTGAGGCTTCAGATAGAACTATCTCTCTGTGTTACGTACAGTACAATCAGAGGCTTCAAATAGAACTATCTCTGTGTTATGTACCGTACAATCTGAGGCTTCAGAAGAACTTTCTCTCAGTGCTATCCACAGTACAACCTTTGGCTTCAGATAGAACTATCTCTGTGTTGCGTACAGTTCAATCTGAGGCTTCAGATAGAACTATCTCTCAGTGTTATGAACGGTACAATCTGAGGTTTCCGATAGAACTATCTCTCAGTGTTATGTACAGAAGAACCTGATCAAGAAGCTTCACATCAATCTTTCTCAGCATTTTCTGTTGTGAGGTTGTAAGGAGGCAAGTGTGAGTTGAGGTGTGTGTGGGAGAAAGACACCGGGACACCTGAACAGGGCCAGGAGCACCTTGAGGAGAGTGTGAGAGGGGGACACGGGGACACCGAAACAGAGTCAGCAGCACCTTGAGGAGAGTGTGAGAGGGGGACACCGGGACAGACAGTCAGCACCTTGAGGAGAGTGTGAGAGCGGGTCACCGGGACAGACAGTCAGCACCTTGAGGAGAGTGTGAGCGGGGGACACTGGGACACCGGGACAGAACGTCAGCACGGAGGAAAGTTTGAGAGGGGACACTGGGACACCGGGACTGACAGTCAGCACCTTGAGGAGAGTGTGAAAGGGACACTGGAACAGACAGTCAGCTTGTTGCGCACATTGAAATTGGCCGGTACGATGTTGTGGGCATCACAGAGACGTGGCTGCAAGGGGATCAGGGCTGTCATCTAAATATCCATGGATAGGTGTCTTATTGGAAGGACAGGCAGACGGGCAAAGGAGGCGGAGTTGTATTCGTAAGGAATGGCGTTAAATCAAAAGCAAGAAGCGATACAGGATCAAAAGGGAGAGAAACTCTGTGTGTAGAGTTGAGGAGAAACAATCGTAAAAAGACCCGGATGGGAGTAATGGACAGGCGTCCAAGCAGCAGTCAGGATGAGGGGCAGAAAATAAATCTGGAGACAGAAAAGGCACATAAAAAGGCAAGATTACAATACTTATGGGGGACTTCAATCTGCAGGTGGCCTGGGAAAATCCGGAAGGTAGTGGGTCCCAAGAAAAGGATTTTGTGGAATGTCTACGAGATGCTTTTTCGAGCAGCTTGTGACAGAGCCTACTGGGGAACTGGGAATTCTGGAGTTGGTGATGTGTAATGAGGCAGATTTGATTAGGGAACTTAAGGTGAAGTGACCCTGAGAGAGCAGTGACCACAATATGATAGAATTTACCCTGCAGTTTGAGAGGGAGAAACTGCAGTCAGATGCAAGAATATGACAATTAAATAAAGGTAACTGCAAAGACATGAGGGAGGAGCTCGCCAGAGTTGATTGGAAAGGGAGCCGAGCAGGGGAGACAGTGAACGGCAATTACAGGAGTTTTTTTTGCGGGGGGGATTATTCGGGAGGCACAACATAAATTCATCCCAAGGAGGACGAAACCTGCTAAAGAGAGGACGAAGCTTCCATGGCTGACGAGGAAAGTAAAGGACAGCATAAAAGCAAAAGAATCACTGGAGGCAGGGAGGGTACCAGAGGACTGGAAATTAGCTGATGTAACACCGCTGTTTAAGAAGGGAGGGAGGCAGCAGTTGGGAAATTATAGGCCGGTCAGACTGACTTCGTTCATTGGCAAGAGTTTAGAGTCCATTATTAAAGATGAGATCGCAGAGTATTTGGAAGTGCATTAAGTAGGACTCAGTCAGCACGGCTTTGTCAAGGGGAGCTCATGTCTGACAAATCTGTTAGAGTTCTTTGAGGAGGTAACAAGGAAGTTAGATAAAGGAGAACCAGTGGACCTGATTTATTTGGATTTCCAAAAGGCCTTTGACAAGGTGCCACATCGGAGACTTTTAAATAAGTTAAGTGCCCGTGGTGTTAAGGGTAAGAACCTGACATGGATAGAGAATTGGTTGACTGGCAGAAGGCAGAGAGTGGGGATAAACGGGTCTTTTTCAGGATGGCAGCCGATGACGAGTGGTGTGCCTCAGGGGTCGGTGCTGGGACCACAACTTTTCACAATACACATTAACGATTTGGATGAACGAAATGAAGCCACTGTTGCCAAGTTTGCCGATGATGGAAAGATATGCAGAGGGAGAGATAGTATTGAGGAAGCAGGGGGACTGCACAAGGACTTGGATAGGCGAGGAGAGTGGGCAAAGAAGTGGCAGATGGAATATAACGTGGAAAAGTGTGAGATTATAAACGTTGGAAGGAGAAATGGAGGCATAGAATGTTTTCTAATTGGGGAAATGCTTAGGCAATCAGAAGCACAAAGGGACGAGGGAGTCCTTGTTCAAGATTCTCTTAAGGTTAACGTGTAGGTTCATAGAACCATAGAAAATGACAGCTCAGTACCAGGCCTTTTGACCCTTCTTGTCTGTGCCGAACCACTTTTTGCCTAGTCCCACTGACCTGCAATTGGACCATATCCCTCCACACCCCTCTCATCCAAGAACCCGTCCAAGTTTTTCTTACATGTTCAGTTAGCAGTCAGGAAGACAAATGCAATGTTAGCATTCATATCGAGAGCGCTGGAATACAAGAGCAGGGATGGACTTCTGAGGCTGTCGAAGGCTCTATTTGGAGTATTGTGAGTGGTTTTGGGCCCAGTATCTGAGGAAGGATGTGCTGGCCGAGAAAAAGATCCAGACGAAGTTCACAAGAATGATCCCTGGAATGAAGATCTTGTTCGGATGAGGAACAGTTGAAGACTCTGGATCTGTACTCGTTGGAGTTTAGAACGATGAGGGGGATCTTATTGAAACTTACAGGATACTGCGAGGCCTGGATAGAGTGGACGTGGAGAGGATGTTTCCACTCGTAGGAAAAACTAGAACCAGAGGGCATAACCTCAGGCTAAAGGGACGATCCTTTAAAACGGAGATAAGGAGGAATTTCTTCAGCCAGAGAGTGGAGAATCCGTGGAATTCGTTGCCACAGAGAGCTGTGGAGGCCCGGTCATTGAGTGTCTTTAAGACAGAGATAGATGGGTTTTTGATCAATAAAGGAATCAAGGGTTAAGGGGAGAAGGCAGGAGAATGGGGATGAGAATCATATCTGCCATGATTGAATGGCGGAGCAGACTCGATGGGCCGAATGGCCAAAGTCTGTTCCTCTATCTCAAGGTTTTATGAAGAGAGTTTGGATAGGCTTGGGCAGTTTTCGTTGGAGCAGAGAAGACTGAGGGGCAACCTGATCGAGGTGTTCAAGATTATGAGGAACATGGACAGAGTGCATAAGGAGCAGGGATAAACTGGGGTTGTTCTCACTGGAAAGACGGAGGATGAGGGGTGACCTAATCGAGGTGTATAAAATTATGAAAGGCATAGATAGGGTGAACAGTGGGAAGCTTTTTCCCAGGTCGGTGGTGACGTTCACGAGGGGTCATAGGTTCAAGGTGAGGGGGGGGCGGGGAGGTATAACACGGATATCAGAAGGACGTATTTTACACAGAGGGTGCTGGGGCCTGGAATGCGCTGCCGGGCAAGGTGGTGGAGGCGGACACACTGGGAATGTTTAAGACTTATCGAGATAGCCACATGAACGGAGTCGGAATGGAGGGATACAAAATAATGGTCTAGTTTGGACCAGGGAGTGGCGCGGGCTTGGAGGGCCGAAGGGCCTGTTCCTGTGTTGTATTGTTCTTTGTTCTTTGAGCAGCAGTTTCCCTTAGTTGAAGGGTCAGTTACGAGGGACATAGGTCCAAGGTGAGGGGCAGGAGGTTTAGGGGGCAATGTGAGGAAAAACCCTTTTACCCAGAGGGTGGTGACGGGTCTGGAATGCGCTGCCTGGGAGGGTGGTGGAGGTGGGTTGCCTCACATCCTCTAAAAAGTGCCTGGATGAGCACTTGACACAGCATAACATTCAGGGCTATGGACCATGTGCTTGCAAGCGGGATTAGGTGGGCAGGTCAAGGCATTTCATGCATCGGTGCAGACTCGATGGGCCGAAGGGCCACTTCTGCGCCGTGTGATTCGATGATTCCCTGAGTGTTGCTGAGGTCATGGAGTGGCCGGGAAGTGATGGGTTCAGGCTGGTTGGGTTGGTGGGGATCAGGTGGTGGGAGAGGCGGGTGTGAGTGGAATGTTAGAATGGAACCAATGTAACAACCAATAGAACCACATTGGATGTGTTGCAGTGACCAATGGGAACAAGCTGTAAGGGTCAGCTGACCCAGTAAACTATGTAACCAATGAAAAAATGATGTGGTGGTCAGCTGACCAGCTGACTCAGTATAAGTAAGAAGCTGCTGGGGTTTGAGGGAGCTTGGAATGGCCCAGGGTGAGGCCTCGAGTGTTGGAGTAACGAAGTTTCATTATTGAAACGTTTTGTCTGATTTACAAGTTGGAGTAAGTTTTGTTTCATTTTATTGCCCAGAACTGAAGAGTCCCTTCTGCTGGATGAACATGGAATACCGAGGGGGGTGGGGTGTTTATTTGGGGTGGGTGTGAGGGTAGGGCGTGTGGGGCTGTCCCATACGGGGCACCGTCTGCACCTTTAAAATAAAATCCAAAGTTACAAGAGTTTTTTCCCCCTCCTAATGTTTTCACTGTAACTATGATCTGATGTCAGTGATTGAAATCAGTTTGTCAGATGGTAGCAGGCACAGCACAATTCTCCAGTAGAATAGGCCTTCTGGACAATCGCCGGGTAAACCCTTAACTATCAGGGGCGCAACAAGTACGATAATACCTAGCCCCCCCTTCCCATTACCAGACAGCGCCCCCCTCTACACCGCCCTCCAGCCCATGCTTCAACATATTACCAATTAAAACTCTGTCTGTCTCCTCAAATTTACCATGTCCCAGCATCCACCGCACTCCGAGGTAATGAATTCCACAGATTCACCACCCATTGAGAGAAGTAATTTCTCCCCATGTCTGTTTTAAATCTGCTGCCCCTTTCCGGTAAGATGCCCTACATTGTTCTACACTGTGATTCCTGATAGGCTGCTTTATACCACTCCCACTACAGTGGCACAGTGGTTAGCACTGCTGCCTCACAGCGACAGGGACCTGGGTTCGATTCCCGGCTTGCCTCACTGTCTGTGTGGAGTCTGCACGTTCTCCCCGTGTCTGCATGAGTTTTCTCCGGGCGCTCCGATTTCTTTCCAAAGTCCCATAGAAGTGCTGGTTAGGTACATTGGCCATGCTAATTACTCCCTCAGTGTTAACCAAACAGGCGCCGGAGTGTAGCAACTGGGGGATTTTCACAGTAACTTCATTGCAGTGTTGATGTAAGCCTACTTGTGACACGAATAAATAACCATTATACTTATTCACTGATGCTTGAGTGTTAAACCTCCCGATACAATCAGCACTTGTTTACACAGCAAAAACAATCCCATTCCAAGAGATTCATGGGAGAGCGAACATCGAAGGGCCTGTTCCTCTGCAGCACTTTTCTTTGTTCCGAAGTCATAAATATCTTTAAACATGTTGATTTTGAAATAATTTTATCCAAGATTTAACAGAAATCTGTCTTCTTCACATCAGGTTATGGATCTGACTTTTATTGTAAGAAAAACATCCTTCAGTTCAGTTCCTGTTGTTCAACTCCTCCAAAACAGTCTTGGGGGCGATGGGTTATTCACTCAGACATTTCCCTAAGATGCTTTTAATGTGATAATCCATGGAAATGTAAACAGATAGAGAAAAAAAACATGACAGTTCAATTAATCCGATCACATTGCAGAATGCCAAGACTAATATAACCTGCTACCTGGCTAATTGGATTAGCTATGCTGCCTCACAGCACCAGGGACACAGGTTCGATTCCCGGCTTGGGTCCCTGTCTGTGCGGAGTCTGCATGTTCTCCCCATGTTTGCATGGGTTTCCTCCGGCTGCTCTGGTTTCCTCCCACAGTCTGAAAAACGTGCTGTTAGGTGGATTGGCGATGCTAAAGTGTCCTTAGTGTCCACAGATGTACTGGATAGGTGGACTGGCCATTCTACATTGCCCCTCAGTGTCCACAGATGTGCGGGTTAGGTGGATTGGCCATTCTACATTGCCCCTCAGTGTCCACAGATGTGCGGGTTAGGTGGATTGGCCATGCTAATTGCCCCTTACTGTCCAAAGATTTGCAGGTTAGGCGAATTGGTCATGCTAAATTTAGCACTCATGCCACGATGAATCATAGAATTCTAGTGCAGAAGGAGGCCATTCAGCCCATCGAGTCAGCACCGTTCACAATCCCATCCAGGCCCTGTCCCTGTAACCCCATGCATTTACCCTAGCTAGTCTCCCTCGCACTAAGGGGCAATTTAGCCTGGCCAATCCACCTAACCTGCATATCATTGAACTGTGGGAGGAAACCGGAGCACCCGGAGGAAACCCACGCAGACACGGGAAGAACGTGCAAACTCCACACAGGCAGTGACCCGAGGCCAGGAATCGAACCCGGGTCCCTGGCGCTGTGACATCCCACGAAGTACCAATCTATTTCTGAATATCAATATTTATTGATGGTGGGGGTACAGAGTGGAAGCAGAATAAGAGGATTTTAGGGCGCCTTCGTGTTGAGGTGGGCCAGAGAACGGGGGTTTAAACATTTGAATTCAGTTTGTAAAACCTGGAAATAAGTCAGTGAAAATAGCGGTGGAGTTGATGGGTTGTTGTAAAAATCTCACCAGTTCACTGATGTACTTCGGGAGAGGTCCTTACCCAGGCTCAGCTCTCCGTGACTCCAGCCCCACACCAATGTGGTTGACTCAACTGTCCTCTGAAGTGACTGAGTAAACCCTGTGGTTGTAAGAAAGCTCCAACGATGAATTTCCAAGGATGGACACTAAAGTCAGCAATGCCCACACACTGAGAATGAACAACACTGATTTTTGCACGACACATCGGTTATGTTACACCACACTAAGGGCCTCATGGTTGATTTGCCAGCAGGATAAAGCCTCAGAACCGCAGGTTGTGTAGTATCCAAAGATGTGCAGGTTGGGTGGATTGGCCATGCTGAATTGCCCCTTTGTGTCCAACGATGAGAAGGATAGGTGGATGAACCAAGCTAACTTGCCCCTTAGTGTCCAAAGATATGGAGGATCGTTGATTGGCCATGTTAAATTGCCTTAACGGGTGCGAAAACTTGGAAAAGTCAGGTGTGAGGCGATGAGTGCAATCCGTGCAGATGTCCACTTTACCAAGGCCCGAAAATGGCCGCGATCCGAACCGCGCCCGAAATGGGAAAAGCATTTAAATTGACTTAATGAGCTAGATGCCCAATCTTACCTGCATTTCCCCCCTTACCATCGCGTTCGCCCGTCCAGATTCGGCGCGGAACAGATGTGCTCGGCAAAGGTTTGTTTCGGGGTGTCCAGCTCTGAGGAGGTAAGATCAGAGCTTCTGGCGGCTCTCTGACTCAGATCAGTGGTGGGGGGAGCAGGGGGTGTGGAGGCCGGCGGTGGATCAGGTCATTCTCTGGTGAGGGGGGGGCGAGATGTGGATCAGATCATTCTCTGGTGAGTGAGGGGGGGGTGGGGGTGGGAGGGAGGCGGGACCGATCGTTCTGTGATTGCGGGGGGAGGGGGTGGGAGGGGGGGCAGGCCGTTTTCTGGTGGGGGGGGGGCAGGAGGAGGGAGGCCAGATAATTCTCTGGTGAAGGGGGCAGGAGTGGGAGGGTTGCCGTTGCCATTCTGCGGGTGATCGGTGGGGGGGACAAGGGGTCGCGATCGGTCTGGTTAGTGGGGGAGGTGGGTGTAAAGGGGGATAGCATTGTTGTGGGGGTGGGGCGATGTCTGTGGGTCCATCACTCCCACTTTTCGCTCCCAGGTCACTTTATCTGCTTGTTGCTGCCCGGGAGCGATGTGACGGGCGCGCATTTCAGATGTATTTCACACTGTGCACGTGCAGTTCAGAGCTCCGATCGGAGTTGCAGCGTTTCGAGAGCGAGAAGCCTCGCCCACAGAGCGATTCAGACTCACAATTTTTTTCCAGGGTAAGTGCGTATGGGGCCCCGGAGAACAGATTTCCAAGTCAGATCTGAATTGCGTCCAGATTCAGCGCTTGGAATCAGAATCGTAAAATCGGGCCCTTAGTGTGCAAAGGTGTACAGGTTCGGGGGATTGGCCATGCTATATTGCCCCTTAGTGTCCAAAGACATGCTGCTCAGGTGCATTGGCCATGCTAAATTGCCCCTTAGTGTCCAAACACATGCTGGTCAGGTGCATTGGCCATGCTAAATTGCCCCTTAGGGTCCAAAGATATGCTGGTCAGGTGCATTGACCATGCTAAATTCTCCCTAAGTACATGCGAACAGGTGCCGGAATGTGGCGACTTGGGGATTTTCACAGGCGATTCATAGAGATTTACAGCATGGAAACAGGCCCTTTGGCCCAACTTGTCCACACATCCCAGTTTTCACCAATCAGCTCGTCCCAATTGCCCGCATTTGGCCCATATCCCTTTATACCCATATAAATCATAGAATCCCTAATGTGCAGAAGGAGGTCATTTGGCCCATCGTGTCTGCACCAATCACAATCCCACCCAGACTCTATCCCTGTAACCCCACCCATTTATCATGCTAGTCCACCTGACACTCAGGGGCAATTTACTATGGCCAATCAACCTAACCTGCTCACCTTTGGACTGTGGAAGGGAACTGGAACACCTGGAGGAAACCCACGAAGACACGGGGAGAATATGCAGACTCCGCACAGAGAGTGACCCAAGGCTGGAATTGAACACGGGTCCCTGGTGCTGTGAGACGGCATTGCTAACCACTGTGCCACCGTGTCGCGTTGTCCCCATGTCTGTGTCTCCATGGGTTTCCTCCGGGTGCTCTGGTTTCCTCCCACAGTCCGACCGACGTGCTGGTTAGATGCATTGGCCATGCAAAATTGTCCCTCAGTGGAAGAACAAACGTAGGGGGGACGTATACAATAAATGGCAGAGCCATCAAGAGTATAGAAACACAGAGGGACCTCGGTGTGCAAGTCCACAAATCCTTGAAGGCGGCAGTAGATTTGGAGATGTGGTGAAGAAGGAATATGGTATGCTTTCCTTGATAGGACGGGGTATAGAGTATAAAAGCTGGAGTCTGATGTGGCAGTTGTACAGAACGCTGGTTAGTCCACACTTGGAGTACTGCATCCAGTTCTGGTCGCCGCAATACCAGAAGGACGTGGAGGCTTTAGAGAGAGTGCAGAGAAGGTTTGTCAGGATGTTGCCTGGTATGGAGGGTCTTAGCTATGAGGGGAGATTTGGTAAACTGGGCTTGTTCTCCCTGGAAAGACGGAGAATGAGGGGAGACCTAATAGAGGTGTACAAAATTATGAAGGGTATAGATAGGGTGAACAGTGGGAAGCTTTTTCCCAGGTCGGAGGTGACGATCGCGAGGGGTCACGGGCTCAAGGTGAGAGCGGCGAGGTATAACTCAGATATCAGAGGGACGTTTTTTACACTGAGAGTGGTGGGGGCCTGGAATGTGCTGCCAAGTAGGGTGTTGGAGGCAGACACGCTGGCATCATTTAAGACTGACCTGGATAGTCACATGAGCAGTCTGGGAATGGAGGGATACAAACGAATGGTGTAGTTGGACCAAGGAGCGGCACAGGCTTGGAGGGCCGAAGGGCTTGTTTTCTGTGCTGTACTGTTCTTTGTTCTTTGTACTCGAACAGGTGCCGGAGTGTGGTGACTATGGGATTATCACAACGTCATTGCTGTGCGAATGTAAGCCTACATGTGACACTAATAAATAAACTTATCTCAAACAATGACGAGACAGAATACAGGAATGAGGTAGGGAATCTGGTGAACTGGTGCAGCCACAGTAATCCCTCCCTCAATGTCAGCAAAATGAAGGAGATTGTCATCGAATTCAGGAAGTGTAAAGGAGAACATGCCCTGTCTACATCAATGGGGACGAAGTAGAAAGGGCCGAGAACTTCAAGTTTTTAGTGTCCAGAACACCAACAACCTGTCCTGATCCCCACATGCCGACACTATAATTAAGAAAGCCCACCAACGCCTCTTACTTTCTCAGAAGACTGAGGAAATTTGGCATGTCAGCTACGAATCTCAGTAACTTTTACAGATGCATTAGTTATGGTTGGGTCACAGCTTGGTATGTCTCCTGCTCTGCCCAAGACTGTAAGGAACTACAAAAGGTTTTGAATGTAGCCCAATCCATCACGCAAAGCAGCCTGTCATCCATTGACTCTGTCTATTCTTCCCGCTGTCTCGGCAACGCATCCAGCATTATTAAGGACCCCACGTACCCCGGACATTCTCTCTTCTACCTTCTTTCTTCGGGAAAAAGATGCAAAAATCTGAGGTCACGTACCAATCGACGAAAGAACAGCTTCTTCTCTGCTGCCGTCAGACTTTTGAATTTACTTACCTCGCATTTAGTTGATCTTTCTCTGCACCCTCGCTATGATTGTGACACTACATTCTGCACTCTCTCCTTTCCTTCTCTATGTTTTGTCTGTATAGCGCGCAAGAAACAATAATTTTCATTTTATGTTAATAAATGTGACAATAAGAAATCAAATCAAATCAAAATAAACTGAAAATTAAGCTCACATCAATTTTGTAAAGCCCTTTCAGTCCCAGCCAGTCATTTGCAGTTGTCTTATTTACCAAACGGTTGCTACTTATCCGTTTGAGACATTAATATTCAAAAGAAAACAAGAATAAATGACCTTCTTGTTGCCAGGATCTGAGATTTAGTGTTGATCTAAAAGGTAACTAAGTAAAAAGAAATGTAATTCGACAAGAAAAGCAGATGAATGGAAATTGAATAGCTTTTTCCAAAATTCACTCAGACCCATAATTTGCAAAATCGTGGTGATATGATGCATTCATATAACAATGTGAATTTTAATTTGTATCTCTGCAAATCATCTTAATTTGGATTGCTCATCCACACAGACCACGATTCCAGCTATGGAAACTCTTTTAATTCTTATCATTCATTCTCTCTCTATATATTTGTTTACCCAACAAAAATATGATCAGATGTCTGAGACTAGGTGACACAGTGGTTCGTGCTGCTCCCTCACAGCGCCAGAGACCAGGGTTCGCTTCCCGGCTTGGGTCACTGTCTGTGCGGAGTCTGACCGTTGTCCCCCATGTCATAGAGATTTACAGCATAGAAACAGACCCTTCAGCCCAACTGGTCCATGCCACCTTTTTTTAACCACTTAGCTACTCCCAATTGCCTGCATTTGGCCCATATCCCTCTCTACCCATCTTACCCATGTAACTGTCTAAATGCTTCTTAAAAGACAAAATTGTATCCGCCTCTGCTCCTGCCTCTGGCAGCTTCTTCCAGACATTCACCGCCCTCTGTGTGAAAAAAATTGTCCCTCTGGGCCTTTTTGCATCTCTCCCCTCTCACCTTAAAGTATGTCCTCTACTTTTGGAGTCCCCTACCTTCGGGAAAAGATGTGGACTATATGGAATCTCATAATTTCTTTGATCTCTTAAGATCACATCGAAGCACCCGACGCTCCAGGGAAAAAAGTCCCAGTCTATCCATCCTCTCCTTGTAACTCAAACCATCAAGTCCCGGTGGCATCCCAGTAAATCTTTTCTGCACTCTTCTCGTTTAATAATATCCTTTCTATAATAAAGTTTGAAGTGACTTCACATAGCGGATCGACAGGGTTTGCTTGGATTAAGACTGGGAGCGATCGATGATAAATAAATACCTTGGTTTCTGTAGTCTCTTGAGGATGCACTGTCAGAGACCACCCATGGGTAACAACGGTAAAACCATAACTCGACTAATCTGTCCACGAAACAGCTCTCACTGAACTAATTAAAATAATTGTCAGTGACATGTTGTTAAGAAGCTAACAGGTGAAAGCTGTGAAATCTACACATTTCTCCCTTTCCAATTCTAACTGGTATTGTGTGATCCCTTTACAGGCTGTCTCTCCTCAAGTGAATGTCCCAAGGGCTGTCCAGGCACTCAGGGGAAATGTGTGTATACCGATTATGACTGAGGCCAAATGGATAATTTGCCCGTAAGTGGATCACTTGACACGTTGCCTGGAGAAAGAATATATTGAGTTTCTGGCTAACTCAGTCCAACAGCTGTTCAGTAGCATGTAAGCGTGACCTGATCGCATTGAGAATGTTTGGTGCTTATTGGTCTGGGATAGAAATGGTAAATTGGGAAGCGTGTTGAAGAGTCAATAGAAACATAGAGACTGGAAGCAGGTGTCGGCCATTCAGCCCTTCGAACCTGCTCTGCCACGCTTTTTGATCATGGCTGATCATCGAATTAAATATCCTGATCCCCCACTTCCCCCATATCCCATGATCCCTTTAGCCCCAAGAGCTTTATCTAATTTATTCTTGAAAGCACACAATGTTTTGGCCTCAACTACATCCTGTAGTAATGAGTTCCACACATTCAGCACCCTCTGGGTGAAGACATTTCTCCTCACCTCAGTTCCAAAAGGTTTATCCTTATCCTCAAACAATGTCCCCTGGTTCTGGACTCTCACACCATCGGGAAAATTCTTTCTGAACCTACCCTGTCTAATCCTATTAGAATTTTACAGGTTTATATGAGATCCCGTCATACCTTTCGAAACTCCATTGAATATAATCCTAGCAAATTTAGCTCTCTTCATATGACAGGTCTGCCATCCCACGGATCAGCCTGGTAAACCTTCACTGCACTCCCTCTATAGGAAGGGCATCCTTCCTCAGATAAGGATACCAAAACTGCACACAATACTCCAGGTGTGGCCTCACCCATGCCCTATACAATTGCATCAAAACATCCCAATCCCTATACTCAAATCCTCTCGCTATGAAGGCCAACATGCCATTTACTTTATTTACTGCCTGCTGTACCTGCGCGCTTACTTTCAGCAACTGATGCACGAGGATGCCAAGGTCTCGCTAAGTATCTATCTCTCTCAATTTACACCCATTCAAATAATAATCTGCCTTCCTACATTTGCTGTCATTTGGATAAGCTCACATTTATCCACATTATATTGCATCTTCCATGCACATACCCACACTCTCAGCCTATAGAAATCACGCTGAAGTATCTCTGCATTCTCCTCATAGTTCACCCTCCCACTCAACTTTGCATCATCTGCAAATTTGGTGATAATATATTCAGTTCCCACTTCGAAATCATGAGCATATAATGTGAACAGTTGGGGTCCGTGCATAGATCCCTGCCGAACCCCACTCGTCACTGACTGCCGATCAGCAAAAGACCCATTTATGCCAAATCTTTGCTTTCTATCTGCTTAACCAGCTTTCTATCCATCTGAAGACATTATCCGCAATCCCATGTGCTTTAAGTTTACATCTTAGTCTGCTATGTGAGACCTTGCCGATCGCCTTCTAAAGGTATAAACAAACCACATCCAATGGACGCACTAATGAGCGTATTAATTCCATATGTGACATGGGCCGCGTAAGGGCACAGTGGTGAGCACTGCTGCCTCACCGCTCCAGAGACCTGGGTTCAATTCCCAGCTTGGGTCACTGTATAGCAACCCAGTGGACCCAAGCCAAGAATCCCAGTCAGAAAGAAATGCTGGTTAGGTGCATTGGCCATGCTAAATCATCCCTCAGTTTACCCGAACAGGCACCAGAGTGTGGCGCCGAGGGGATTTTCACAATAACTTCATTGCAGTGTTAATGGAAATCCATGTGAAACTGATTAATAAACTTCTAATTTTAAAAGTATTGTTTTTTGCACGCTATACAAAGCATACCGGACATAGAGAAGGGAAGGAGAGGGTGCAGAATGTACTGTTACAGTCATTGCTAGGGTTTAGAGAAAGATCAACTTATTATGACAGAAAGCCGGCAATGCAGAAAGAGACCATTCAGCCCATCGAGCCTGGACCGACAACAATCTCACCCAAGCCCGATCACCGTCACCCTACATATCCCTGCTAATTCCTCTGACACGAAGGGGAAATTTACAATTGCCAATCTATCTAACCTTCACATCTCTAGACTGTGGGAGGAAAGCGGAGCACCCAGAGGAAACCCACGCAGACACGGGCAGAACATGCAAACTGATGGGCCGAATAGCCTCCTTCTGCACTCGAGGGATTCTGTGATTTGATGTTTAACACAGAAGTGAATTTGAAACACTATTTATGTTTTCTTCCCCGGACAAACACGTTCTTTCCTGGCTGGTCTTTCGGGACGTGGTTGTTGTTTGCGCTTAGAATCTGCTTCAGCACTTGATGTAACATCAATCCAGTAGTTGCATAATTTGAACACCGAAGATATCATTGTAGAGGACATCAACTCACTTCCTGCGAGCTTCATTGCAGCTGAATATCACATGAAGCAACTCGAGCAGCATCACCTTCTGAGAATTGAAGACCGGAGTGCGATTGTAAATTATCAACATTTTTAAAATCTTAAGGAGACATTCGACCTCCGGCATTTGTTGAAACTTATTTTTGTAAAAGTCTTTGAAGAACAATTAGCCAAACTGTCGTGGAAACGGCATTTTATTTCAGGCTTTGAATATTTCAAGCAGCCTCATTGTAAGGTATACTAGTTCCTCAACAGAAAACAGAAGATTCATTCCTGAAAAAATACACTGTGCATCACATCATTGAGTTGATAGCAAATTAGCATCATGACATTGCTGTTTTAACGGGGGAATCTGGCCGAAAAATCTCTTATTTATAATGTCGTGCAGAATAAAAAAAGACATTCCTTCTCATTTTAAACATCGCCATTCTGTGAAACATGGGAGCTAAAAAAAAACATAGCCCGGGAGTTAGAACATAGAACAGTACAGCACAGAGCAGGCCCTTCGGCCCACGATGTTGTGCCGAGCTTTATCTGAAACCAAGATCAAGCTATCCCACTCCCTATCATCCTGGTGTGCTCCATGTGCCTATCCAATAACCGCTTAAATGTTCCTAAAGTGTCTGACTCCACTATCACTGCAGGCAGTCCATTCCACACCCCAACCACTCTCTGCGTAAAGAATCTACCTCTGATATCCTTCCTGTTTCTCCCACCATGAACCCTATAGTTATGCCCCCTTGTAATAGCTCCATCCACCCGAGGAAATAGTCTTTGAACGTTCACTCTATCTATCCCCTTCATCATTTTCCAAACCTCTATTAAGTCTCCCCTCAGCCTCCTCCGCTCCAGAGAGAACAGCCCTCGCTCCCTCAACCTTTCCTCATAAGGCCTACCCTCCAAACCAGGCAGCATCCTGGTAAATCTCCTCTGCACTCTTTCCAGCGCTTCCACATCCTTCTTATAGTGAGGTGACCAGAACTGCACACAATATTCCAAATGTGGTCTCACCAAGGTCCTGTGCACTTGCAACATAACCCCACGGCTCTTAAACTCCAACCCCCTGTTAATAAAAGCTAATAAAGTTATTCATGACGATGCTTTGTCCGTCAGGCTCCCTTCTCATTTCTCATTCTGAAACCATCCAGTAAATCCCGGCGACCACATGATGGTTTTGCCTTGTTCAATGTTGCATTATTTTGGGTTGAATGGAATCCAGTGGTTCAGTTCCGTTTTTGCATTTGCTTCAAGCGGATCGAGTTTATACAGCTTTACATTCCATGGCATGACTTGAGCTGAGCTCAAAGCAGGTTGGACGGTTGAGTTCAGTTGAAAGCTAAGATGTCACAGTAACTTCATTGCAATGTTAATGTAAGCCTACTTGTGGCACTAATAAATAAACTTTTAAACTAACATTTTTAGCAAAGACCACCTTTCTTGATTAGTGCCCTGCACCCTAACAGCCTCTCAACCTACAGGGAAACATCTGCACTCGAGATACAGAATTTCAGTGACTCCCTATTCACAGGGTAATATATCGACATATCGATTGTAGTCCTTCAGTACTTTTCCATTCACTAAGATATACATTCTAAATATGTCTCTTTGCGCATCTCTATCCACACCTCTCATCCATTGACTCTGTCTACACTTCCCGCTGCCTCGGAAAAGCAGCCGGTATAATCAAGGACCCCACACACGCCGGGCATTCTCCCTCCCACCTTCTTCCATCAGGTGACCTCCGTCTGAAGTCACATACCAACCAACTCAAGAACAGCCGCTTCCTTGCTGCCATCAGACTTTTGAATGGACCTACCCCGTATTAAGTTAACTTTTCTCTACACCCGAGATATGACTGTAACATTCCGCACCCTCTCCTTTCCCTGGAATCATAGAAACCCTACAGTGAAGAAAGAGGCCATTCGGCCCATCGAGTCTGCATTGACAACAATCCCACCCGGGTCCTATCCCCATAGTCCCAAATATTTACGCTGCTAATCCCTTTTACCTACATATCCCAGGACACTAAGGGGCAATTTATCATTGCCAACGCACCTAACCCGCACACCTTTGGATTGTGGGAGGAAACCAGACCCGGAGGAAACCCACGCAGACACAGGGAGAATGTGAAAACTCCACACAGACAGTGGCCCAACCCGGGAATCAAACCCAGTTCTCTGGAGCTGTGATGCAGCAGTGCTAACCACCATGCCATTGTGCTGCTCACCACTGTGCAATATGCATTGTCTGTATAGCGTGCAAGAAACAATACCTTTCACTGTATACTAATACATGTGACAAGAATAAAATCAAATCAAACGAAATAATCACAAAATTAAATTAATTTATTCCTCCATCTGCCAACTTGTTCCCCATTCTGTTATTTTGTCTATATCTCTGTGCAGCCCCTTTGAATCCTCCTCATAGCTTTAATTCACAATTAGTTTAGAATCATATTGGAAATCTGGTAGCTTACTCCCAGCATCTTCAGTTATTTTGTTGACATATATTGGCCTCGTGGTATTATCGCCAGACTATTAATCCGGGAATTCAGCTAATGTTCCAGGGACACGGGTTCGAATCCCGCCACGACAGACGGTGGAATTTGAATGCAATAAAAAATATCTGGAATTAAGAATCTACTGATGACCATGAAACCATTGTCGACTGTCGGAAAAGCCCATCTGGTTCACGAATGTCCTTCAGGGAAGGAAATCTGCCGTGCGGACCCGGTCTGGCTCACATGTGACTCCAGAGCCCCAGCAATGTGGTGGACTCTCAACTGCCCTCGAGCAAGTAGGGATGGGAAATAAATGTTGGCCCAGCCAGCGACGCCCATGTACCACGAACAAATAATAAAAAAAACATAAACAGCTACATCCCCAACGCAAATCTTTGCAATATTTCATAAGTTACAGCCAACCAGCCTGAATGTGCTTTAGTATCCCGACTCACTGTTCCGTGCCTGCTGACGAATTATCTATCCAATCCAGGCTGTCACCCTCAGCCACAGTCGGACACCTCGACTCTTTGTGCTGCGCGCTATGGGATTGTTTTAATCCAAATCAATGACATCAACTGGCCCCATCGTGTAGGGTGGTTAACTCACTTGCCGACATGACAAGAGTGCGATTCAGTTTACTGCCAATGATGTGAGTTCAATCTCCCTACAGGCTGCAGTGATTTGTAAATATTGCCTCCACACCTTGTCCAAGAGTGGCATAGACAGAGGCTCTTTCCTAGGGTAGAAAAGTCAAGAACTAGGGGCATAGGTTTAAGGTGCGTGGGGAAAAGATCAGAGGAGATCTGTGAGGCAAGTTTTTTACACAGAGGGTGGTGAATGGCTGGAACGCGCTGCCCGAGGAGGTGGTGGGAGCAGGTACGATAGCGGCATTTAAGGGGTATCTAGATGAATACATGAATAGAATGGGAATGGAAGGATACGGATTCTGTAAGTGCATACGGTTTTAGTTTAGGCAGGCATTATGATCGGCGCAGGTTTGGAGGGCCGAAGGGCCTGTTCCTGTGCTGCACTGTTCTTTGTTCTTTGAGTGGTGAACTGAAATGGGCAGCACGGCGGTACAGTGGTTAGCACTGCTGTCTCACAGTGCCAGGGACCCGGGTTCGATTCCTGGCTTGGATCACTGTCTGTGCGGAATTTGCATGTTCTCTCCGTGTCTGCATGGGTTTCCTCCGGGTGCCCCCGTTTTCTCCCACAGTCTGAAAGACTTGCTGGTTAGGTGCATTGGCCATGTTAAATTCTCCCACTGTGTACCCAAACAGGCGCTGGAGTGTGGGGACAGGGGGATTTTCATAGTAACTACATTGCAGTGTTAATGTCAGCCTACTTGTGACACTAATAAAAACAGCACATTTACTATATCAGCAGTTATCTATTTCAGAGCACAAAAGTCGGCATTAAGTTTTGGCGATGTTATATGGTTTAAATCCCTCGACTTATACATATACTTCCACCTCCAGATATTGAGAGCTCCTTGCTCTTATGAGTAAGTCCATTGGTTATCCTCTATTCCAGCTATGGAAATGATGTGTTCCACTGTGAAAACAGATGCAGAATACAGAATCCTCAAAATAAAGATTCAAAAGCGTCCAGAGGGGGAATTCTTTCATCGAACATAGAACAGTACAGCACAGAACAGGCCCTTCGGCACACGATGTTGTGCCGAGCTTTATCTGAAACCAAGATCAAGCTATCCCACTCCCTATCATCCTGGTGTGCTCCATGTGCCGATCCAATAACCGCTTAAATGTTCGTAAAGTGTCTGACTCCACTATCACTGCAGGCAGTCCATTCCACACCCCAACCACTCTCTGCGTAAAGAATCTACCTCTGATATCCTTCCTGTATCTCCCACCACGAACCCTATAGTTATGCCCCCTTGTAATAGCTCCATCCACCCGAGGAAATTGTCTTTGAACGTTCACTCTATCTATCCCTTTCATCATTTTATAAACCTCTATTAAGTCTCCTCTCCGCCTCCTCCGCTCCAGAGAGAACAGCCCGAGCTCGCTCAACCTCCTCCCCTCCAAACCAGGCAGCATCCTGGTAAATCTCCTCTGCACTCTTTCCAGGGCTTCCACATCTTTCTTATAGTGAGGTGACCAGAACGGCACACAATATTCCAAATGTAGTCTCACCAAGGTCCTGTACAGTTGCAGGATAACCCCACGGGGTTAAACTCCAACCCCCTGTTAATAAAAGCTAACACACTATAGGCCTTCTTCACAGCTCTATCCACTTGAGTGGCAACCTTTAGAGATCTGTGGATATGAACCCCAAGATCTCTCTGTTCCTCCACAGTCTTCAGAACCCTACATTTGACCCTGTAATCAACATTTAAATTAGTCCTACCAAAATGAATCACCTCACATTTATCATGGTTAAACTCCATTTGCCAATTTTCAGCCCAGCTTTGCATCCTATCTATGTCTCTTTGCAGCCTACAACAGCCCTCTACCTCATCCACTACTCCACCAATCTTGGTGTCATCAGCAAATTTACTGATCCACCCTTCAGCCCCCTTCTCTAATTCATTAATAAAAATCACAAAGAGCAGAGGACAAAGCACTGATCCCTGCGGCACTCCGCGAGCAACCTGCCTCCAATCCGAAAATTTTACATCCACCACCACCCTCTGTCTTCGATCAGACATCCAGTTACCTATCCCAACGGCCAACTTTCCCTCTTTCCCACACCTCCTCACTTTCATCATAAGCCCACCATGGGGGACCTTATCAAACGCCTTACTAAAATCCATGTATATGACATCAACTGCCCTACCTTCATCAACACACTTAGTTACCTCCTCAAAAAATTCTATCAAATTTGTGAGGCACGACTTCCCTTCACGAATCCGTGCTGACAATCCCGGATTAATCCGCATCTTTCTAAATGGTCGTAAATCCCATCTCTAAGGACCTTTTCCATCAATTTACCAACCACCGAAGTAAGACGAACCGGTCTATAATTACCAGGGTCATTTCTATTCCCTTTCTTAACCAGAGAAACAACATTCGCCATTCTCCAGTCCTCTGGCACCATCCCCGTGGACAGCGAGGACCCAAAGATCAAAGCCAAAGGCTCGGCAATCTCATCCCTTGCCTCCCAAAGAATCCTAGGATACATTTCATCATGCCCAGGGGACTTATCGAACTTCAGTCTATTCAAAACTGCCAGGACATCCTCCCTCCGAACATCTATTTCCTCCAGCCTATTAGCCTGTAACACCTTCTCTTCCTCAAAAACATGGCCCTTTCACATAGAGTGTGGTGAATGTCTGGAACAAGCTGTCAGAGGCAGTAGGAGAGGGGGGTACAATTTTCTATTTTAAAAAGCGTTTAGTCAGTTACATGGGTACGATGGGTATAGAGAGACATCGGCCGAATGTGGGCAATTGGGACGAGCTTAAAGGTAAAAACTGGGCGGCACGGACACTTTGGGCCGTAGGGCCTGTTTCCATGCTGTAAACCTCAATGACTCTATAACATAGGAACAGAGGAATTAAGAGCAGAAGTCGGCAAATTCACCCCTTTGAGCCTGATCAGCCATTCAATCAGATCATGGCTGTTCTCTCCCTGGTCTCAAATCCACCTCCCCACCTTTTCCCCATATCCCGTTATCCCTTTTTTATTTAAAATATATCTATCTCCTGCTTGAAACCATTCAATGATTCAGACTCCACCGCGCTATGGGGCAGCGAGTTCCACAAATTCACCACCCTCTGCGAGAAGTAGTTCCTCATCATCTCAGTTTTAAATCTATCGCCTCTCAATCTGTACCTGTGACCTCTTGTTCGAGACTGCCCCATAAGAGGAAACATTTGGTCTACATTTACTTTATCAATCCCTTTTCAAATTTTATATACCTCCATCCCTCTGAATTCCAGTGAGTACAAGCCCAAAGTGATTAATCTCTCCTCATACGTCAAACCTCTCATCCCCAGAATCAATCTGGTGAACCTCCTCTGAACTGCCTCCAATGCAGCAACATCCTTCCTCAAATAAAGAGACGAAAAGTGGACACAATACTCCAGATACTCTGCGGGATTTTCATAGAATCATAGATAAAAAGGTTCTTATCACTTGGAAAGGTTTCATCAGCAATGAGGGGACCTTAGTACATTTTGTTTGACCCGAAGTGGGAGGCAGCCATTCCTGATCGAAACTGGACGATCTTAATATCTTGAACAGTGGAGTTCAAAGAGGTGCGAGAGACAATGAAATGGGAGATGGGAGGGAAGGAAAATATGTAAAGAAAGTCACTGAGCTGAGTTATATGATTATATATATAGGTGAGAGGGGAAAGCTTTCAAACGGACCTGAGGGGCAACTTCTTCACGCAGAGGGTGGTGTGTGTCTGGAATCAGCTGCCAGAGAAAGTGGTTGAGGCAAGCTCAATAGCAACATTTAAAAAGCATTTGGATAGAGGGAAAGGATTAGAGCGATATGGACCGAACGCGGGCAATTGGGCCAACTGGGAGGGCACCATGGTCAGCATGGACTGTTTGGGCCGAAGGAACTGTTTCCATGCTGTATTGCTCTGTGACTCGATATAGGCTGCGTGAGGAGATATTCTGTGACTAGCACTATGCTGAGTGAAGTTGTAAAACTTGAAGTGTCCATCCAGAAACCAAGAAAGATTTATGTTTCAAAATACACCCCTGTTTCTGAATATTTTGGATTTCCACAGTGCAGTGGAAGAGTGTCAGAATTCATGTGGTTTGCCTTGAATATTGTGATAGCAGTTTTGCCTTGAGTCTTATTTCTAGAATTTGATCGATCAACATCTGTAAGAGATAATTGACAAGAAATTAGCAGGGGGGTAGTAGGGTAAATATGTGGGGTTATGGGGATAGGGCCTGGGTGGGAACGTGGTTAGTGCGGACTCGATGGGCCAAATAACCTCCTTCTGCACTGCAGGGATTCTATGATTCTATGATCTTGGTTTCAGATAAAGCTCAGCACAACATCGTCGGCCGAAGAGCCTGTTCTGTGCTGTACTGTTCTATGTTCTATTTATGAAAGTGCTTATAAGGCTATTCTCACCAACTGGAAGTTTAGTAAGACTGTCAATAATATACCACCTAAATCTCTCACACCTCATTTTTAAATATTGCCTCCTCGTAACTGACCCTTCAGCTAAGAGCAACAGCTGCTCCCTCTCCACCCTGTCCATGTCCTTCATAATCTTGTACACCTCGATCAGGTCACCCCCAGTCTTCTCTGCTCCAGAGAAAACAAAGCAAACCTATCCAACCTCTCTTCATAACTTAAATGTTCCGTCCCAGGCAGCATCTTGGCGAATCTCCTCTGCATCACCTCCAGTGCAATCACATCCTTCCTAAAATGTGTTGACCAGAACTGCACACAGTACTCCAGCTGTGGCCAAACCAACGCTCTACACAACTCCAACATGACCTCTACGTTTTTGTAATTTATACCCCGATTGACAAAGTTGGACAATAATATTCCAGCAAAGACGAATCGCTGCCAACCCCTGATCACACCTCAGCAGCTATAGACGCTGGTCGGGAATGTGGTCCCGTGAGCCGTCCCTCTGGTCAGGAGGGAACCACTGCCGTTCCGTCAGCCCAGGTATTCTGCTGCGGGGAAGCAACTTCACTCTCTCCAAAGTTAGGAGGTGGTGGGAGGAAGCCTTCACATAGCAGACGTTATGTCCAATCTATTTAGGGTGTAGCGGTGACGGAGTGGTTAGCACTGCTGCCTCACAGAGCGAGGGACCCGGGTTCGGTTCCGGCTTGTGTCGCTGCCTGTGTGGAATCTGCATGTTCTTTCCATGTGTGCGTGGGTTTCCTCTGGTTTCTCCCACAGTCTGAAAGACGTGCTGGTTAGGTGCATTGGCCATGCTAAATTTTCCCTCAGTGGACCCGAACAGGAACCGGAGTGTGGTGACTACGGGATTTTCACAGTAACTTCATTGTAGTGTTAATGTAAGCCCGCTTGTGACACGAGTAAATATATTTTAATCGGTTGCAATCACCTACCAGGGACTCCAATGGCAGCGAGAATAGGATAGTAACTGGCTCCTGCTTGACCGATAGTGGATCAGTGTGTTTTCTGAGAGAAGCGATGCTCTCTGCCTATGACATAAACCATGGCCATTTACTGAGGTCTCACACTGAATTTCTTCTATGTAATACACAGCAGAAACACTCCTGAGACTCGGCAGAGCAACCTATTAGAGTAATCAATTACAGGTGAGAAAAAAAACAACGCACTGCAATGCTGGCACTGAGAAGGAGCAATGATTGGATTTGATTTGATTTATTATTGTCACATGTATTAGTATACAGTGAAAAACATTATTTCTTGCACGCGACACGGACAAAGCATACCGTTCATAGAGAAGGAAAGGAGAGAATGTAGTGTGGCAGTCATGGCTAGCGTGTGGAGAAGGATCAACTTCACATAATAATATAGTATTATAATATATATATATATATATATATATTATATGTTGTATGCGGCTCCCTGAATATAAGGTAGGTTCATTCCAAAGTCTGACGGCAGCAGGGAAGAAGCTGTTCTTGAGTCGGTTGGTACGTGACCCCAGACTTTGTATCTTTTTCCCGACGGAAGAAGGTGGAAGAGAGAATGTCCGGGGTGTGTTGGGTCCAAGATTATGCCGGCTGCTTTTCCCGAGGCAGTAGGAAGTGTAGACATTGAGTGGGAGGCTGGTTTGAGTGATGGACTAGGCTTCATTCACAACCCTTTATGGTTTCTTGCAGCCTTGGACAGAGCAGAAGCCATACCAAGCTGTGATACAACCAGAAAGAATGCTTTCTATGGTGCATCTGTAAAAGTTGGTGAGAGTCGGAGCCTACGTGCCAAATTTCCTTAGCCTCCTGAGAAAGTTGAGGCACCGGTGGGTTTTCTTAACTTTTGCATCGGTGTGGGGGGATCAGGACAGGTTGTTGGTGATCTGGACACCTAGAAACCTGAAGCTCTCGATCATTTCCACTTCATCCCCAATTTTCAATGAAAATAGTGTTTCATTCTCATGAGAAATTCAGGTCAGAAATAAGTTTCATGTTTTTCATTACGATCTGTTTCATTACATTAAAGATACAATCTAATTGCAATTTATTCAGGCTGTCAGTGGGGTGAATTATAGGCTAAATTCCCCCTTCCCTGTCCCGGAATGTGTCGGTTCGAGGCGTTGGTGGGTTAAATATGTGGGGTTATGGGGATAGGGCCTGGGTGGGATTGTTGTTGGTGCCGACTCGATGGGCCGAATGGCCTCTTTCGCACAGTTGGGTTTCTTTGATACAATTTATGATGAGTCTGTACTGACCACAATCCCACTCAGGCACTATTTCCGTAACCCCACGCATCCACCCAGATAGTCTCCCTGACAATAACGGGCAATTTTTAGCACGGCCAATGCACCTTACCTGCACACCTTTGGACTGTGGGAGGAAAGTGGAGCATCTGGAGGAAACCCATGCAGTCACGGGGAGAATGTGCGGTCTCCACACAGACAATGACCCGAGGTCGGATTCAGACCAGGATCCCTGGCGCTGTGAGGCAGCACTAACCCCATGGTGCAAAGCTCAATCCAGGAGCCTTTCTGACAAAGAATGCAGTTGTGTTCTGTCCTTTCGGCTTCCATGAATGATCGAGTCAGATGTTGCTTGTTCCATGCCCTCTGATGAAAGCAATAACAGCAACATCAGCACGAGGGGTGCTGAGGGGAGCCCTGTTGCCAATGTGTGCAGCAGTGTATGATGCCCCAGCTTAGTCACTGGACTGTTTCGTTTTGTGTAAAAGAAGTACAATTTTTAGTAAAGCTCATATTTCATTTCATTATAAATGTAGTCCTGGTACGAGATGGTGACTGTGCCAAGGCTGCATTTCATGCCCACAAGTTACTGTTTAGCATGAGGTGCTTGGATTTCCTTTTGAATGTGTGTCCCCTTTGAGAATGTGACTGATACAATGGTGTAAGACAGGCATTCTCTGCTTTTCACACAGCGCTGATCAAGTTTCTAAAGTTTATTTATTCATGTAACAAGTAGGCTCACATTCACACTGCAATGAAGTTACTGTGAAAATCCCCTAGTTGCCACACTCCGGCGCCTGTTCGGGTACACTGAGGGAGGATTTAGAATGGTCAGTGCAACTAAACAGCACGTCCTCTTATCTTTGGGAGGAAACCGGAGCACCTGGAGGAAACCCATGCAGACACGGGGAGAACGTGCACACTCCACACAGGCAGTGACCCAAACCGGGGATCAAACCCGGCTCTCTGGAGCTGTGGGGCAGCAGTCCTAACCAGTGTGCCACCATGCCGCCCATACATACAAAGAACAAACGAAAGTACAGCACCGGGACAGGCCCTTCGACCCTCGAAGCCCCTACCCCCCCCCCCCCCCCCCCCCCGTGACTGTATCCAGCTGTCCAAACAGAAGGATGATGCTCTGGAACATCCACATTATGGTAAATTCTCAACCTCAGGGTCTCCTGTACTGTGAATTCTCACTGTATAAACAAGTGTACTGCTCCCAACTGGTTCTCTGGCTCTTGGCTTCATGCGGAGCTTGTGACCTGGCAGAGGAATGAGCCAAGGTGACGATACTCTTGGCGAGGATGAAGAAATGGTTGTTGCAATGTATAGGAGAGACGTAAAGGATGGTGCAGCTGGCGCGAGATGGATTGAAGAATGATGCATTTTTCGGGGACTTGCCTTAATATTTCCCGGAATTAACCAGCAGTTTGCTGAACATTTCAACATTTACATGTCAACTGAACAGGAGAACGCTGCGTGGGAATGAAAGCAAATGAAGTCAGTAAATGAATACAAAAACAGAAAATGCTGGGAAATCTCAGCCGATCTGACAGTATCTGTGGAGAGAGAATAGAGCCAATGTTTCACGTCTGTGTGACCCTTCCTCAGGGTCCATTCGTGAGACCATTTTGATGATAATGTAAGCAAAGTTGTCAGTAAAGGAGACTATATCCTGAGGGTGTCATCCAAGGTAATCAATGATCAACAAAGAACAAAGAAAAGTACAGCAGAGGAACAGGCCCTTCGGTCCTCCAAACCTATGCCGATTATCATGCCCTAATAAGCTCCAAAAAACAAAATCTGCCCTTACTCGGGACTGTCGGGGTGGGGACCTTAAAACGATCACTATGACAAAAGAGGTAGTGCTGGGCAGGCTAATGGAACCAAAGGTAGACAAGTCCCCTGCTCCGGATGGAATGCATCCTCGAGTACTAAAAGAAAAGGCAGAAGTAACAGCAAATTAATTAGATGTAATTTATCAAAATTCACTGGACTCTGGGGAGATGCCAGCTGATTGGAAAACAGCTAATGTAACGCCACTGCTAAAAAAGGAGGTAGACAAAAGGCAGGTAACTACAGGCCGGTTAGCTTAACATCCGTAGTTGGGACATGCTGGAATCTATCATTAAGGAAGAAATAACAGGACACCTGGAAAAGAATGGTTCAATCAAGCAGACGCAGCATGGATTCTTGAAGGGAAAGCCATGTTTGAATAAGTTACTGGAATTTTTTGAGGATCCGACGAGTGCAGTTGACAGAGGGGAACCGGTGGATGTTGTGGAAATAGATTTCCAGAAGGCTTTCGATAAGGTGCCTCGCAAAAGGTTGCTGCATAAAATAAAGGTACACGGAGTTGGGGGTAAAGTGTTAGCGTGGATTGAGGATTGGCTATCTAACAGAAAGCAGAGAGTCGGGATAAATGGGTGCTTTTCTGGTTGGCAGTTGGTGACGAGTGGCGTGGCGCAGGGATCGGTGCTGGGGCCTCAACTATTTACCATATACATCGACGAACTGGAGGAGGGCAGCGAGTGTAGGGTAACAACGTTTGCGGATGACACAAAGATGAGTGGGAAACCAAATTGCGTGGAGGACAAAGAGAGTCTGCAGAGAGATTTGGATCGGCTAAGTACGTGGGCAAGGATCTGGCAGATGGAGTATAACGTTGATAAGTGTGAGATTATCCACTTTGGAAGGAATAATAGTAAAATTGACTCTTATTTAAACGGTGAAAAATTACAATATGCTACTGTGCAAAGGGTCCTTGTGCATGAATCAGAAAAACTCAGTCTGCAGGTGCAGCAGGTAATCAAGAAGGCAAATAGAATGTTGGCCTTTATCGTGAGAGGGAAGGAGTATAAAAGCAGGGAGGTCATGCTGCAACTGTACAGGATACTGGAGAGGCCGCACCGAGAGTACTGGGTACAGTTTTGGTCCCCTTATTTAAGAAAGGATATATTAGCTTTGGAGGGTGTACAGAGAAGGTTCACCAGGTCGTTTCCGGAGATGAGGGGGTCAGCTTATGAGGAGAGATTGAGTGGACTTGGCCTGTACTCATTGGAGTTCAGAAGGTTGAGGCGAGATCTTATAGAGACATAAAAGATAATTAAGGGGCTAGACAGGGTAGAAGAAGCGAGGTTATTTCCACTTTCAATGGAAACAAGAACTAGGGGGCATAGCCTCAAAATATGGGGGAGTCAATTTAGAACTGAGTTGAGGAGGAACTTCTTCTCCCAGAGCGTATTCTCCCACATTGAATCTTTGGAATTCTCTGCCCAATGAAGCAGTCGAGGCTACCTCGTTAAATGTGTTAAAGTCACAGATAGATAGATTTTTAACCATAAGGGAATTAAGGGTTATGGGGAGCGGGCGGGTAAGTGGAACTGAACCCACTATCAGATCAGCCATGATCTTATTGAATGGCGGAGCAGGCTTGAGGGGCTAGATGGCCTACTCCTGCTCCTACTTCTTATGTTCTTATGTTCTAACATTACAGTCTATTGTTGTCAGATTCTGATCCAGTATTGTAACATCCCGTTCTATTATTCCCAGATCCTGACCCAGTATTGGAACAATACAGTCAATCGTTCTCAGATTCTGATCCAGTATTGTAACATCCCGTTCAATGATTCCCAACTCCTGATCCAGTATTGGAACGTTACAGTCTATCGTTCTCAGATTCTGATACATTATGGGAACATTGCAGTCTATTGTTCTCAGATTCTGATGCTTTATTGGAACATCCCAGTCCATTGTTCCCTGACTCTGATCCAGCATTGGAACATTACGTCTATTGTTCTCCGATTCTGATCCAGTATTGGAACATTGAAGTCTATTTTTCTCAGATTCTGAGCCAGTATTGGAACATTGTCTATTGCGCTCTGAATCTGATCAATTATTAGAACATCCCGGCCCACTGTTCACAGATTCTGATCCATTACCGGAACATTGCAGTCTGTTGTTCTCAGATTCTGATCCAGTATTGGGGCATTACAATCTATTGTTCTCAGATTCTGATCCATTATTGGAAAATACAGTCTATTTTTCTCAGATTCTGAACCTGGATTGGAACATCCCGGTCGATTGTACCCAGATTCTGATCCCGCATTGGAAATTGACAGTGTATTGATCTCAGATTCTGATCCAGTATTGGAACATTGCAGCCTATCGTACTCTGGTTCTGAGCCAGTATTAGAACATCCAGGACCACTGTTCCCAGATTCTGCTCCATTATTGGAACATTACAGTCGATTGTTCTCAGATTCTGACCCATTACTGGAAAATTGCAGTCTGCTTTTCTCAGGTTCTGAACCAATATCAGAACATTACAGTCTATTGTTCTCAGATTCTGATCCACTAATCGGACATCCCAGTGCATTGTTACCTGATTCTGATCCATTTTTGGAATATTAGTCTATTGTCCTCAGATACGGATTCATTATTGGAACATTACAGTCTGCTGTTCTCAAATTCTGATCCTCTGCTGGAGCATTACAGAGTTTTGTTCTCAGATTATGATCCTTTAGTGCAACATTACAGTCTATTGTTCTCAGATTATGGTCCTATAATGCAACATTACAGTCTATTGTTCTCAAATTCTGATCCAGTATTGGAACATTGCAGTCTAATGTTCTCAGATTCTGATCCAGTATTGGAACATTGCAGTCTAATGTTCTCAGATTCTGATCCAGTATTAGAACATTACAGTCTATTGTTCTCAGATTCTGATCCAGTATTGGAACATTACAGTCTATTGTTCTCAGATTCTGATCCAGTATTGGAACATTGCAGTCTATTGTTCAGATTCTGATCAATGATTGGAACATTACAGTCTATTGTTCTCCAATTCAGATCCTTTATTGGAACAGTACAGTCTATTGTTCTCAGATTCTGAGCCAGTATTGGAACATTGTAATCTCTACTTCTCAGATTCTGATCCAGTATTGAATCTTTGCAGTCTATTGATCTCAGATTCGGATTCACTATTGGAACATTACAGTCTATTGCTCTCAGATTCTGTTCAATTATTCTAAAATTGCAGACTATTGCTCTCAGATTCTGTTCAATTATTCTAAAATTGCAGACTGTTGTTCTCAGAGTATGATCCTTTATTGGAACATTGCAGTCCATTGTTCTCAGATTCTGATCCAGTATTGGAACATTACAGCCTTTGGTTTTCAGATTCTGATCCATTATTGGAACATTGCAGCCTACTGTTCTCAGCTTCTGATCCAGTATTGTAACATCCCGGTCATTTGTTCCCAGATTCTGATAAAGTATTGGAACATTGCAGTCTGTTGTTCCCAGATTCTGATGCAGTATTGGAACATTGCAGTCTAATGTTCTCAGATTCTGATCCAGTATTGGAACATTGCAGTCTAATGTTCTCAGATTCTGATCCAGTATTAGAACATTACAGTCTATTGTTCTCAGATTCTGATCCAGTATTGGAACATTACAGCCTTTGGTTTTCAGATTCTGATCCATTATTGGAACATTGCAGCCTACTGTTCTCAGCCTCTGATCCAGTGTTGTAACATCCCGGTCATTTGTTCCCAGATTCTGATAAAGTATTGGAACATTGCAGTCTGTTGTTCCCAGATTCTGATGCAGTTTTGGAATATTACATTCTATTGTTCTCAGATTCCGATCCATGTATTGTAACATGCTGGTCATTTGTTCCCAGATTCGAATCCGTATTGGAACATTACAGCGTACAGTTCTCAGATTCTAATCATTTATTGGAACATTGCAGTCTACTGTTCTCAGGTTCTGAACCAGTATTGGAACATTGCAGTGTATGGTTCTTAGAATCTTATCCATTATTGGAACATCCCGGTCCATTGTTTCCAACTTCTGATCCATTATTGGAACATTCCAGTCTATTGTTCTCAGATTCTGATCCATTATTGGAAAATAGCAGTCTATTCTTCTCAGATTCTGCTCTATTATTGGAAAATTGCAGTCGATTTATCTCAGATTCTGAAACAGGATTGGAAAATTACAGTCTATTTTTTTCAGATTCTGATCCTGGATTGGACCATTGCAGTCTATTGTTCCCAGATTCTGATCCATAATGGAACATTGCAGTGTATTGTTCTCAGATTCTAAACCAGTCATTGGAACATTACAGTGTATTGTTCTCAGATTCTGATCCATTAATGGAACATCAATTTCTATTGTTCCCAGACTCTGATCCAGTAATGGAACATTACAGTCTTTTGTTCTCAGATGCTGATCCAGTATTGGAACATTGCAGTCTATTGCACTCAGATTCTGATCCAGTATTGGAACATTACAGTCTCTTGTTCTCTGATTCTGATCCAGTATTGGAACATTACAGTCTATTGTTCTCAGATGCCGGTCCAGTATTGGAACATTGCAGTCTATTGCTCTCAGAGACTGAACCAGTATTGGAACATTGCAATCTTTTGATCTGCAATTCTAATCCAGCATTGGAACATTACAGTCTATTGTTCTTAGTTGCGGTCAGGTATTGGAACATTGCAGTCTATTGCTCTCAGATGCTGATCCAGTATTGGAACATTGCAGTGTTTTGATCTCAAATTCTGATCCAATAATGGAACATTACAATCTATTGTTCTCAGTTTCCGATCCAGTATTGGAACATTGCAGTCTATTGCTCTCAGAGACTGAACCAGTATTGGAACATTGCAATCTTTTGATCTGCAATTCTAATCCAGCATTGGAACATTACAGTCTATTGTTCTTAGTTGCGGTCAGGTATTGGAACATTGCAGTCTATTGCTCTCAGATGCTGATCCAGTATTGGAACATTGCAGTGTTTTGATCTCAAATTCTGATCCAATAATGGAACATTACAATCTATTGTTCTCAGTTTCCGATCCAGTATTGGAACATTACAGTCTATTGTTCCCAGACTCTGATCCAGTATTGGAACATTACAGTCTATTGTTCTCAGTTTCCGGCCCAGTATTGGAACATTGCAGTCGATTGTTATCAGATTCTGAACCAGGATTGGAACATTACAGCCTATTGTTCTCAGAGTCCGATCCATTATTCGAACATTGCAGTCTATTGTACTCAGATTATGATCCTTTAGTGCAACATTACAGTCTCTTGTTCTCAGATTCTGATCAGTATTTGTAAGAGGGACGTCGTGCCTTACATATTTGGTCGAGTCTTTTGAGGAAGTACCAAAAACGGTTGACGAAGGAAGGGCTGTGTATGACGTCTGTATGGATTTCAGTAAGGCATCTAACAAAGTCCCTCATGGCAGGTTGGTTAAGAAGGTGAAGGCTCATGGGATACAAGTGGAGGTGGCTGGATGGGTAGAGAACTGGCTTGGCCACAACAGACAGGGGGTAGCAGTCGAAGGGTCTTTTTCCGGCTGGAGGTCTGTGACCAGTGGTGTTCCGCAGGGCTCTGTACTGGGACCTCTGCTATTTGTGATATATATAATGAATTGGAAGAAGGTGTAACTGGTGTTATCAGCAAGTTTGCAGATGACACAAAGATGGCTGGACTTGCGGATAGCGATGAACATTGTCGGACAATACAGCAGGATATAGATAGGCTGGAAAGTTGGACGGAGAAATGGCAGATGGAAATTAATCCAGATAAATGCGAGGTGATGCATTTTGGAAAAACTAATGGAGGGGGGAGTAATACAATAAATGGCAGAGCCACCAAGAGTATAGAAAAACAGAGGGACCTTGTTGTGCAAGTCCACAAATCCTTCAAACTGGCAGCAGTGGTGGAGAAGGTGGTGAAGAAGGCATATGGTATGCTTGCCTTTATAGGACGTGGTATAGAGTATAAAAGCTGAAGTCTGATAATGCAGCTGTTTAGAACGCTGGTTCGGCCAAATTTGGAGTACTACGTCCAGTTCTGGTCGCCGCATTACCAGAAGGACGTGGAGGCTTTAGGGAGAGTGCAGAGAAGGTTTACTAGGATGTTGCCTGGTATGGAGGATCTTCGCTATGAGGAGAGATTGGGTAAACTCGGCTTGTTCTCCCTGGAAAGATGGAGAATGAGGGGAGATCTAATAGAGGTCTACAAAATTATGAAGGGTATAGATAGGGTGAACAGTGGGATGTTTTTTCCCAGGTCGGAGGTGACGATCACGAGGGCTCAAGGGCTCAAGGTGAGGGGGGCGAGGAATAACTCAGATGTCAGAGGGACATTTCTTCCACAGAGATTTGTGGGGGCCTGGAATGCGCTGCCAAGTAGGGTGGTGGAGGCAGACACGCTGGCATTCTTTAAGACTTACCTGGATCGTCACATGAGCAGTCTGGGAATGGAGGGATACAAACGAATGGTCTAGTTGGACCAAGGAGCGGCACAGGCTTGTTGGGCCGAAGGACCTGTTTCCTTTGCTGTACTGTTCTTTGTTCTTTGGATCATTGAAGTCTAATGTTCTCAGATTCTTATCCAGTACTCGAACATTGCAGTCTATTGTTCTCAGATTATGATCATTTAGTGCAACATTGCAGTCTACTGTTCTCAGATTCTGATCCAGTATTGGAACATTACAGTCTTTTGTTCTCAGATTATGATCCTTTAGTGCAACATTACAACCTATTGTTCTCAGAGTCCGATCCAGTATTCGAACTTTGCAGTGTATTGTTCTCAGATTCTGATCCAGTATTGGAACATTACAATCTCTTGTTCACAGAAACTGATCCATTATTCGAAATTTGCAGTCTGTTTTTTTCTCAGAGTCTGAACCAGTATTGGAACATTACAGCCTCTTGTTCCCAGAGTCCGATCCAGTATTCGAACATTGCAGTCTATTGTTCTCAGACTCTGATCCAGTATTGGAACATTCTAGTCTACTGTTCTCAGATTCTGATCCATCATTGTAACATTCCGGTCCATTGTTCTCAGATTCAGATCAAAGATTGGAACATCACAAACTGTTGTTCTCAAATTCTGATCCTGTATTGGAACATTGCAGTCTATTTGTCTCAGATTCTGATCCAGTATTGGAACATTGCAGTCTAATGTTCTCAGATTCTGATGCAGTATTGTAACATCCCGGTCATTTGTTTACAGATTCTAATCTGTATTGGAACTTTATTCTGTATTAGAACATGATCGTGTATTGTTCTCAGATTCTAATCCGTGTTGGAACATAACAGCCGATAGTTCTCAAATTCGGATCAATTATTGAAACATTGCAGTCTGCTGTTCTCAGGTTCTGATCCAGTATTGGAACATTACAGTGTATTGTTCTTCGAATCCTATCCATTATTGGAACATCCCGGTCCATTGTTTCGAGACTCTGAACCAGGATTGGAACATTACTGTCTATTGTTCTCAGAATCTGAGCCAGTATTGGAACGTTGAAGTCTATTGTTCTCAGATTCTGATCAATGAGTGGAACATTACAACCGATTTTTCTCAGAGTCAGATCCAGTATTGGAACATTACAATCTCTTGTTCTCAGATTCTGACCCAGTATTCGAACGTTGCAGTCTATTGTTCTCAAATTATGATCTTTTAGTGCAACATGACACTCTATTGTTCTCAGAGTCTGAACCAGTATTGGAACATTAAAGCCGCTTGTTTCCAGACTCTGAACCAGGATTGGAACATTACAGTCTATTGTTCTCAGAATCTGAGCCAGCATTGGAACGTTGAAGTCTCTTGTTCTCAGATTCTGATCAATGATTGGAACATTACAACCTATTGTTCTCAGAGACTGATCCAGTATTCGAACTTTACGGTGTATTGTTCTCAGAATCTGACCCAGTATTGGAACATTACAATCTCTTGTTCTCAGAATCTGACCCAGTATTCGAACTTTGCAGTCTATTGTTCTCAAATTATGATCTTTTCGTGCAACATGACACTCTATTGTTCTCAGAGTCTGAACCAGTATTGGAACATTAAAGCCGCTTGTTCCCAGAGTCCGATCCATTATTCGAACTTTGCAGTCTATTGTTCTCAGATTCTGATGCAGGATTGGAATATTACATTCTACTGTTCTCAGGTTCTGAACCTGTATTGGAACATTGCATTGTATTGTTCTTGGAATCTTATCCATTTTTGGAACATCCCGGTCTGTTGTTCCCAACTTCTGATCTATTATTGGAACATTCCATCCCATTGTTCTCAGATTCTGATCAATTATTGAAACATTACCGTCTTTTGTTCTCAGATTATGATCCAGTATTGGAACATTGCAGTCTCTTGTTCTCAGATTTTGATCCAGTTTTGAAACATTGCCGTTCATTGATCAGAGATTCCGTTCATTATTGGAATGTAAGAGACTATTGTTCGAAGATTCTGATCCATTATTGAAGCATTGCAGTCTACTGATCTCAGGTTCTGATCCAGTATTGGTACATTACAGTGTATTGTTCTTCGAATCCTATCCATTACTGCAACATCCCAGTGCATTGTTCTCAGATTCTGATCCATTATTGGAAAATTGCAGTCTATTTGTCTCAGATTTTGATCCAGTATTGGAAAATTACAGTCCACTGTTTTCAGATTCTGATCCAGTATTGGACCATTGCAGTCTGAAGGAGGGGGTTGGTGGGGGTGGTGGGGTGGTAGGGGGGGTGGTGGGGGGTGTGGGGTGTGGGGGGTGGGGGGGGATCCTAAAGAATAATAGTAACGCTACACTGTCCTTGTACATCTCTCCTGAAGTGGGTACAGCACCAATTGGACACAGAATACTGCCTCTGCACTCTTCCATCAACCTTTACGGAGTGGTTGTAGATTGGTCTTTTTCAGCATGTAGGTCGGTCATCATTGGAGTGCCCCAGAGATCCGTTCTGGAACCCTTGCTCTTTGTAATTTTTATAAATGACCTGGATGAGGAAGTGGAAGGATAGGTTGGCAAGTTGGCTGATGACACAAAGATTGGTGGTGTTGTGGATAGTGTAGAGGGTTGTCACCTGTTGCAACGAGTCATAGATAAGATGCAAGACTGGGCAGAGAAACGGCTGATGGACTTCAACCCGGATAAGTGTGTGGTGGTTCATTTTGGCAGGTCGAATAGGATGGAAGAATATAATATTAAGGGTGAGACGCTTGGCAGTGTGGAAGATCAGAAGGATCTTGGGGTCCGGGTTCATAGGACGTTCAAAGCAGCGTCGTAGATGGAGGCTGTGGTTAAGAACGTGTATGGAATATTGGCCTGCATCAATAGAGGAATTGAGTTTGGAAATCGGGAGATAATGCTGCAGCTGTATAGGACACTGGTCAGACTCCACCTGGAGTACTGTGCCCAGTTCTGGTCGCCTCATTACAGAAAGGATGTGGAAGCCATAGAAAGGGTGCAGAGGAGATTTTCAAGGATGTTGCCTAGATTAGGTGGCATGCCTTATGTGGATAGGTTGAGAGAGCGAAGTCCTTTCTCCTTGGAGAGGCGAAGGATGAGAGGTGACCTGATAGAGGTGTAGAAGATGTTGAGAGGTATTGATAGAGTGGATTCTCAGAGGCTTTTACCAAGGGCTGAAATGATTGCCACGAGAGGCCACAGGTTTAGGGTGCTGGGGGGTATGTACAGTGGAGATGTTAGGCGTACGTTTTTCACTCAGAGGGTGGTGGGTGCGTGAAATCGGCTGCCGGTAGTGGTGGTGGAGGCGGATTCGATAGGGTCTTTTTAGAGACTTTTGGATAAGTTCATGGAAGTTAGTAAGATAGAGGGTTATAGGTAAGCCTAGTAGGTAGGGACATGGTCGGCGCAACTTGTGGGCCGAAGGGCCTGTTTGTGCTGTAGCTTTTCTATGTTCTATGTTTATTGCGCAGAGACAAGATTAGATCTCTTTGTGTTCCCAAAAGGTACAAGAAGGGGTTAGATACAGAGTAAAACTCCCTCTACATTGTCCCCCATCAAATGTCCCCAGGACAGATACAGCATGGGGTTAGATACAGAGTAAATCTCCCTCTACACTGTCCCCATCACACACTCCCAGGATAGGTACAGCACGGGGTTAGATACAGAGTCAAAAGTGCGCGGGGGCGTGGAGGAGGAGTGTGCGGGGGGGGGGGTGGAGGAGTGTGAGGGGGGGTGGAGGAGTATGCGGGGGGGGGGGGAGGAGGAGGCGTGTGCGGGGGGGGGTGGAGGAGGAGTGCGCGGGGGGGGGGGTGGAGGAGGAGTGTGCGGGGGGGGGGTGGAGGAGGAGTGTGCGTTGGGTTGGAGGAGGACTGTGCGCGGGGTTGGAGGAGGAGTGTGCGGGGGGTGGAGGAGGAGTGTGCGGGGGGGTGGAGGAGGAGTGTGCGGGGGGGTGGAGGAGGAGTGTGCGGGGGGGAGGAGGAGTGAGCGGGGGGGTGGAGGAGGAGTGTGCGTGGGGGTGGAGGAGGAGTGTGCGGGTGGGGTGGAGGAGGAGGAGTGTACGGGGGGGCGGGGAGGAGTGTGTGGGGAGGTGGAGGAGGAGTGTGCGGGGGGAGGAGGAGTGTGCGGGGGGGTGGAAGAGGAGGAGTGTACGGGGGGGCGCGGAGGAGTGTATGGGGAGGTGGAGGAGGAGTGTGTGGGGGGGGAGGAGTGTGCGGGGGGTGGAGGAGGAATGTGCGCGGGGGCTGGAGGAGGAGTGTGCGGGGGGGGGTTGAGGAGGAGTGTGCGGGGGAGAAGGAGTGTGCGGGGGGTTGGAGGAGGAGTATGCGGGGGGTGGTGTGGAGGTGGGATGTGCGGGGTGGGGTGGAGGAGGAATGTCCGGGGGGTAGGAGGAGTGTTCGGGGCGGGGGAGTGGAGGAGGATTGTGCGGGGGGGGGGGGTGGAGGAGGAGTGTGCGGGGGGGGGGGGGTTGGAGGAGGAGTGTGCGGGGTGTGGAAGAGGAGTGTGCGGGGGTGGGGGGAGGAGTGGGCAGATTGTGAGGTGAGATGGGGCGAGTGCAGGGTAGAGCGAGTGAGCTGGGACGGGGGTTGTTGAGGCCAGGGAGTTTGTTGAGGTTAGAGGGGGAATGTTGATGTGAGCGGGGGAGTACCATGAGGAGGGGGATATCTTGAGTGGAGTGTGAATGATGGGGTGAGGGTGGAAAATGCTGAGGAGTGGGTCAGTGTTGAGATGTGAGGAGACAGTTGAGATGAGAGGTGAGATTGTTGAGGTGTGAAGGAGGAGAGTGGGCCAGACACAGCCAGTGTTGAGGTGATTCTGGGAGTGTTGATGTGAGATGGAGACTGTTGAGGTGTGAAGGAGGAGAGTGGGTCAGAGACAGACAGTGTTGAGGTGATTCTGGGAGTGTTGAGGTGAGATGGAGATTGTTGAGGTGTGAAGGAGGAGAGTGGGTCAGAGACGGACAGTGTTGAGGTGATTCTGGGAGTGTTGAGGTGAGATGGAGATTGTTGAGGGGTGAAGGAGGAGAGTGGGTCAGAGACAGACTGTGTTGAGGTGATTCTGGGAGTCTTGAGGTGAGATGGAGATTGTTGAGGGGTGAACGAGGAGAGTGGGTCAGAGACGGACAGTGTTCAGTTGATTCTGGGAGTGTTGAGGCGAGACGGAGCTTGTTGAGTTCGAGGGGGAGAGGGGGGAGTGTGGATTTGAGAGCGAGACCGGTGACCAGACGGGGGAATGTTAAGATGAGAGGAAATTGTTGATGAGACAGGGAGAGAGAGATTGTTGAGGTGAAAGGGGCTTGTGGAAGTGAGAGGGAGAGTGATGACATGAGAGGGGGTGTATTGAGATGCGAAGGGGTTTGTTGAGGTGAGAGGGGGGAAAGTTAAGATGAGATGGTGGAAGCTGAGGTGAGAAGGGAGAGCTGACGTGATGGGGGAGAATGTTGCTGTGAGACAGAGGGTGGGGTTCGGCCCTCTGTGCTCACTCCTAAATCGGATAATCCCACCAGAGGTAATGGGAGCTTTACACGGTCTGTGCCCGTCTGCTCTGACTCCCATGTGGTGTGGGACGGGAGATTTGTCTCTTGGGGATGTTGAGGTGAGAGTGTGAAGCTGAGTGGGGAGTATAGAGATGAGATGGGTAGTGTTGTGAAGCGTGGGGTAATGTAGAGGTGAGCGGGAGGATTGATGTGAGGGAGTGAATATGTTAAGGTGGGAGGGGGAGAGTTGTGTTGAGTGGGGGAGTGTTGAGCTGAGACGGGGTGTTCTGGTGAGAGGGCTGATGTTGACCTCAGTAGGGAGAATATAGAACTGAGAAGTTGAGTGTTGAGGTGAGAATTGGTGAGAATTGCGATGAGATGGGATGTGTTGAGGTGCGGGGATGTGGGATGAGGCGGGGGTTATGTGTTGAGGTGCGGGGATGTGTGTTGAGGCGGGGGTTGTGTGTTGAGGTGCGGGGATGTGTGTTGAGGCGGGGGTTGTGTGTTGAGGTGCGGGGATGTGTGTTGAGGCGGGGGTTGTGTGTTGAGGTGCAGGGATGTGTGTTAAGGTGGGGGTGTGTGTTTTGAGGTGCGGGGATGTGTGTTGAGGCGGGGGTGTGTATGTTGAGGTGCGGGGATGTGTGTTGAGGTGCGGGGATGTGTGTTGAGATGCGGGGATGTGTGTTGAGGCGCGGGGATGTGTGTTGAGGCGCGGGGATGTGTGTTGAGGCGCGGGGATGTGTTTTGAGGCGGGGGGATGTGTGTTGAGGTGCGGGATGTGTGTTGAGGCGGGGAGGGGGTTTTGATGCGAGGGGGGATGTGTGTTGAGGTGCGGGGATTTGTGTTGAGGCGCGGGGATGTGTGTTGAGGCGGCGGGCTGTGTGTTGAGGCGGGGGTGTATGTGTTGAGGCGGGGTGTGTGTGTTGAGGCGGGGGGGGGTGTGTTGAGGCGGGGGGGTGTGTGTTGAGGCGGGGGGGTGTGTGTTGAGGCGGGGGGGGGGTGTTGAGGCGCGGGGATGTGTGTTGAGGCGCGGGGGGATGTGTGTTGAGGCGGGGGGGGGATGTGTGTTGAGGTGCGGGGATGTGTGTTGAGGAGGGAGGGTGTGTTGAGGCCGGGGGGGGGGGGGATGTGTGTTGAGGTGCGAGGATGTGTGTTGAGGCCCGGGGGTTTCATCTGGTTTCTCCGGTTTTCTCCCGCAGTCTGAAGGACGTTGCTGGTCAGGTGCGTTGGCCATGCTCAATTCTCCCTCAGTGTATCCGGACAGGCACCAGTGTGCGGCGACGAGGCGATTTTCACATTAACTTCATTGCAGTGTTAATGTAAGACTACATTTGACACTTGATAAATGTTAAACTTCCTCTGAGTATGAATGGTTAAATATCGCTGGGAAACCTCATCTCGCTGTCAGTATAAGTGCACGTGAATAAGTTCACAATTGGAAACAAGAATCCTCCTGCCAGCTTTTTAGCTACGTCCTCGATCAGAGGGATTGGGTATTTATCCAGCTGTGAGAAACAATTTACCGTTTTTTTAAAATTTCCCAGTACAAAGTATTTGTATTCACTCTTGGGACCTGGGTGTCGCTGGCCGGCCAGCATTTATTGCCCATCCCCAGTTGCCCATGTTCAGAGGGCAATTAGGTGTCAACCACTTTGAGTCGCATTTAGTCCTGAACACATAAGGACGACAGATTTCCTTCCCTGGGACATTGGTGAACCAGATGTGTTTTTCTGAAAATCGACAATGGTTTTATGGTCACCAGTTGATTCTGAATTCCAGATATATTTATTCAAATTCCACCATCTGCTGTGACGGGATTCGAACCCGGGTGCACAGAACTTTAGCTGAGTTTCTGTATTCATAGCCCAGTGATAAAACCACCAGTCCATCACATCCACACCCAGAGTGTACACATCCTGACTTCCGGTAAGCGAGACACACCATATTATAGACCTCTGCAGGGCTCCCGGATTGGACAGCATTAAATGTCTCAATCAGGGAGCTCATATTCCAATAACTCCACCTGATGGCTATCGTTAAAGTCATTAAGTATGTCTCTCTCTCTCTGTCTCTTTCTGTCTTTCTGTGCGTCCCTCTCTGTATCTCTCTCTCTCTCTCTCTGCCTGTTTCTCTGTGTCTCTCACGGTCTCTCTGCATCGCCCTCATTCACCTTCTCTCTACACTCCTCCTCCGTGTCGCCTCCTCCCTCTCAGTCTCACTCTCCTCCCCTCTCCTTCTCTGTCCCCCTTTTCTTATTTCTCTGTCTTTCTCTCTCTCAACCTCGCTCTGTCTATTGCTCTTGCTGTGTTCATTGTACTCATTCAGTATCACTGTTCCAAATTCGCTGACGCTCTCTGTCTCTGTCTCTGTTTCTCTCTGCCTCCCTTTCTGTCACCCTTTCCGTCTTAGTCTCCCTCTCTCATTGCATCATCCCATCTGTCTCCCTCTGTCTCCCTTTCTCATTCCCTATCCATCTCCCTCCCAATTTCCATCAATCTCTGTCCCTGTTTTTCTCGCTCTGTGAGATTCCCTATCTGTCTCTGTCCTTTCACTCTCTCTCTCTCACACACACTCTCACTCTCCCTGTTTCTTTCACTGTATCTTTTAGAAATTATTTCAAAATCTGTCACGCTGCATGTATTTATGCCCTTCCCTCTCTCTGTCAATCTCCGTCTCTCTATCACTCTCACTTTTGCTCTCACTCTTTATCTGTCACTGTTTCTGTCTCTGTGAGGCTGCTTGTTATTTATAGTTTGAAAGTCCAATAGGAAGATTCAGGGGTCTTGTAGTTGTAGTTTCCTCTCAGGGTCTAATGAGTTGAAGAATTGAAGTAAGGGGATATTTCAGAAGATTTATTAGCTGCTGCCTGAAGTGAGTCTGTGTCAAAGCATAAATGGCAGTGTTTGTACAACAACTTGTGAGTTGCACAATGAAGCCCAATTCCAGAACAAAATAATGCAACCGTACCGACCGATAGCCCAAATCATACATCCGAGTCCACATTGAAAAAAACATTAATGTCGACTATAAGAGGATGAAATTGGCTGAGATAACAAACAGTAAAATGATGGATTTCCTGTGACTCTGCATCTCAGGGTCTCTGGGATTCTCCCCACTGCTGTGAGTCCGGAGTCTCCTGCGGGCTCTGCTGCTCATTAAAATGTGTCTGCCGGTGAAAACGTTGAGCAGCAGAATCAGGACGAACGGGACAGTCGGGGTTAGAATGTGGTGGAGGAACTCGATTGTTACCCAGACCGGAGATTCCACAACATCCTTTGTGACATGAGGCACTCCTGATTGACAGGGGACACTCTTCATTGACAGGAGGCACTCTTAATTGACACGGGACACTACTCATTGACGGGGGGCACTACTAATTGGAAGGAGTCCTTTTTGACATGCGGCAATCCTAATTGGAATGGGGCATTTCTCATTGACAGGGGGCAATCCCCTGCCACAACTAGGAGCTCCCCCTGTCAATTAGGAGTGGCCCCGTTCAATTAGGAGTCACCCCTTTCAATTATTAGTGCCCCCTTTCAATGAGTAGTGTCCCGTGTCAATTTGGAGTGACCGCTGTTAATTACGAGTGCCCCCAGTCAATCAGCAGTGCCCCCTTCAATCAGGAATGCCGACTGTCAATGAGGAATGCCCCATGTCAATTAGGAGTGCCCCATGTCAATGAGGAGTGCCCCCTGTCAACTAGTAGTGCCACCTGTCAATGAGTGGTGCCCCCTGTCAATAAGGAGTGCTCCCTGTCAATAAGGAGTGCCACTGTCAATGAGGAGTGCCCCCTGTGAAGGAGGAATACCCCGTATTAAGTAGGAGTGTCCCATTTCAATTAGGAGTTCCCCATGCTAATGAGGAATGCTCCCAATCAATGAGGGGTGCCCCCTGTATTTGAGTAGTGTCCCCCGACAATGGGGAGACCCCCTGTAAATAAGGAGTGCCCCACCGTCAAGGTGGAGTGCCCCCTCTCAACGAGGCGTGCCCGCTGTCACCAGGGAGTGACCCCGGTCAATTAGGAGTGCCCACTGCCAACAAGGAGTTCCCCCTGTCAATACGGAGTGCCCCCTGTCACTAACGAGTGCCCCCTGTCGATGAGGAGTGCCCCATTTCAATGCAGAGTGCCCCCTGTCAATGAGGAGTGGCGCCTGTCAATGAGTAGTGTTCCCCGACAATTAAGAATGCCCCCTGTCAATTAGGAGGCCCCTGTCAATGAGGAGTTCCTCTTGTCAATGAGGAGTTCCCCTTGTTAATGAGGAGTGCCCCCCGTCAATGAGGAGTGCCCCACCGTCAATGAGGAGAGCCCCACCGTCAATGACGATTGCCCAACCGTCAATGAGGAGTTCCCCCGTCAATGAGGAGAACCCCTGTCAATGAGGAGAACCCCTGTCAATGAGGTGTGCCCCCTGTCAATGAGGCGTGCCCCCGGTCAATGAGTAGTGCCCCATGTCAATGAGGAGCGACCACTGTTCATGGGAAGTGCCCCCTGTCGATGAGGAGTGCCCCATTTCAATGCAGAGTGCCCCCTGTCAATGAGGTGTGCCCCCGGTCAATGGGTAGTGCCCCATGTCAATGAGGAGCGACCACTGTTCATGGGAAGTGCCCCCTGTCGATGAGGAGTGCCCCCTGTCAATTAGGCGTCCCACTTGTCAATTTGGATTGACCTCTTTCAATTAGATGTGCCGCATGTCAACGAGGAGCTCCCCGTGTCAATTACGAGTGGACCCGGTCAAGTAGGAGTCACCCCGTTCAAGTAGTAGCGCCCCCTTTCAATGAGTCGTGTCCCATGTCAATCAGGAGTGCCCCCTGCCAATGAGGAATGCCCAATGTCAATGATGAGTACCCCCTGTCAATTAGGAGTGCCCCCTGTCAATGAGTGGCGCCCCCTGTCAATAGGAGTGCCCCCTGTCAATAGGGAGTGGCACTGTCAATGATGAGTGGCCCCGTTAATGAGAAATGCCACGTATCAATTCGGAGTCCCCCATGCTAATGAGGAGTGCCCCCTGTCAATGAGGCGTTCCCCCTGTCATTGAGTTGTGTCCCCCGACCATTGGGACTGTCCCCTGTCAATGAGGAGTGGCCCCAACAATTAGGAGTCACCCCTTACAATTAGTAGTGCCTCCTGTCAATGAGTCGTGTCCGGTGTCAATTAATAGTGCCCCCTGTCAATCAGGACTGCCCCCTTCAAGCTGGAATGCTCCCTGTCAATAAGGAATGCCCCATGTCAATTAGGAGTGCCCCATGTCAATTAGGAGTCCCCCATGTCAACGAGGAGGATCTCCTAATTGACAAGGGGCACTCCTAATTGAAAGGGGTTACTCCGACTTGACAGGGGGCGCTCTAAATTGGCAGGGTGCAGTCCTAATTGACAGGGGCACTCCTCATTGACAGAGGGCAATCCTCATTGACAGGGGAAACTCCTCATTGACAAGGGCACTCCTCATTGGCATGGGGCACTCCTCATTGACAGGGGGCATTCCTCAGTGACAGGGGTCACTCCTAATTGACACGGGACACTACTCATTGACGGGGGCACTACTCATTGAAAGGAGCCACTCCGAATGGACCTGGGCCACTCCTCATTTGCCAAACATTCTCCCTAAAGGCAATGCTCCTTGAAGCAGCATGGTGCACGCTTAACTTTTAAAAACGTTTTTTTTTCAGTTTTTAATTAATATCCCCCGGTCAGTTAGGAGTGTTCCGTCTCAATTAGTAATTCGCAACACCAAATAGGGTTGACCACTGCCAATTAGGAGTGACCCCTGACAATTAGGAATGCCCCCTGTAAATGAGGTGTGTCCCTGTCAATGAGGAGGACCGGCTGTCAATGAACAGTGTCCCCTGTCAATGCGGAGTGTCCCCTATCAATGAGTAGTGCCCTCTATCAATGACGAGTGCCCACTGTCCATGAGGAATGACCCCTGTCAATTAAGAGTCTCCCCTTATCAATTTGGAGTGCCCACTTCCAATTAAGTGTGTCCTGTGTCAATCAGGAAGTCCCCCTGTCAATTAGGAGTGGCCCCGGTCAATTAGGAGTGAACCCATTCAATTAGTGGTGCTCTCCCGTCAATAAGGAGTGTCCCACGTCAATCAGAAGTGCCCCCTGACAATAAGGAGTGCCCCCTGTAAATCAGGAGTGCCCCCTCCCAACGTGGAGTCCCCCCTGTAAATGAGAAGTGCCCCCCACGCAATCAGCAGTGCCCCATGTCAATTAGGAGTGCCCCCTTTCGATTAGGAGTGCCCCCTGTCAATTTGGACTCTCCCCTGTCTTTTAGGAGTGCCCCCTTTCAATTTGGAGTGTCCCTTGTCAATTAGGAGCTCCCCCTGTCAATTCAACGCGGCCCCGGTCAATTAGGAGTGACCCCTTTCAATTTGGAGTGCCCCCTGTCAATGAGGAGGGCCCGCTGTCAATTAGGAGTGCCCCCTGTCAATAAGGAGGACCTTCTGTCAATGAGGAGTGCCACTGTCAATGAGGATTGCCCCCTATCAATGTGGAATGCCCCATATCAATTAGTAGTGCCCCATGTCAATTATGAGTTCCCCATGCTAATGAGGAGTGCCCCCCGTGAATGAGGACTGCCCCCTGTCATTGAGTAGTATCCCCCGACAATTAAGAGTGCCCCCTGTCAATAAGGAGTGCCCCCTGTCAATTTTGAGGCCCCTGTCAATGAGGAGTTCCACTTGTCAATGAGGAGGGCCCCGCCATCAATGAGGAGTGCCCCCCCCCCCTCGTCAATGAGGAGGGCCCCTTCCGTCAAAGAGGACTGCCCCCTCTCAATAAGGCGTGCCCCAGGTCATTGAGTAGTATCCCCCGACAATTAAGAGTGCCCCCTCTCAATAAAGAGTGCCCCCTGTCAATTTTGAGGCCCCTGTCGATGGGGAGTTCATCTTGTCAATGAGGAGGGCCCCGCCATCAATGAGGAGTGCCCCCCCTCGTCAATGAGGAGTGCCCCTACCGTCAAAGAGGAGTGCCCCCTCTCAATGAGGCGTGCCCCCTGTCACCGAGGAGTGACCCCAGTCAATTAGGAGTGCCACCTGTCAATTAGGAGTGCCCCCTGTCAATGAGGAGTCCTCTGTCAATGCGGAGTTGCCCTTGACAATTAGGAGTGCCTCCTTTCAATTAGGAATGCCCGTTGTCAATTAGTTGCTCGCCCTCTGAATTAGGAGCGGCCCATGTCAATTAGGAGAGCCCCCTGCCAATAAGGAACGTCCCCTGTCAATTCAGCTTGGCCCCGGTCAATTTGCAGTCAATAAGGAGTGCCCCTTTCAATGAGGAATGCCCCATGTCAATTAGGACTGCCCCATTTCAATTAGGAGTGCCCCATGTCAATGCGGAGTGACCCGTGTCAATGAGTAGTGTCCCCCGACAACTAGGAATGCCCCCTGTCAATTAGGAGTGCCCCCTGTCAATTAGGAGGCCCCTGTCAATGAGTAGTTCCCCTTGTCAAAGAGGTGTGCCTCCCGTCAATGAGGAGTGCCCCCCCGCCCCCTTCAATGAGGAGTGCACCACCGTCAATGAGGACTGCCCCACCGTCAATGAGGAGTGCCCCACCGTCAGTGAGGCGTTCCCCCTGTCAATGAGGAGTGCCCACTGTCAATGAGGTGTGCCCCCTGTCAATGAGTAGAGCCCACTGTCAATGAGGAGTGCCCACTTTCAATGAGGTGTGCCCCCTGTCAATCAGTAGTGCCCCATGTCAATGAGGAGTGTCCTCTGTCCATGAGAAGTGCCCCCTGTCGATCAGGAGTGCCCCCTGTCAATTAGGAGTAATCCCTATCAATTTGGAGTGCCCCCTTTCAATTAGGAGTGCCCCTTGTCAATTGTGAGCTACACCTGTAAACTAGGATTGCCCCCTGTCAATTAGGATCGCCCCCTGTCAATAAGGAGTGCCCCATGTCAATTAGGAGTGCCCCATGTCAATTAGGATTGCCCCATGTCAATGAGGTGTGCGCCCTGACAATTAGGAGTCTCCCCTGTAAATTAGGTGTGCACACTTACAAGTAGGAGAGCCCCTTGTCAATTATGAGCTCCCCCTGTAAACTGAGATTGGCCCCTGTCAATTAGGAGTGGCCCCTGTCACTTAGGAGTGACCCCTGTCATTTAGTAGTGCCCCCCATCAATGAATAGTGTCCTGTGCCAATTAGGAGTACCCCCTTTTCAATTACGAGTGCCCAATCTCATTTTGATGCTCCCACTGGCAAATCCGAGTGGCCCCTGCCAATTGGAGTGCCCACTGTAAATTGGAGTGCCCCTGTCAATTGGAGTGCACCCTGTCAATAAGGAGTGCCCACTGTCAATAGGGATTCCCCCTGTCAATTAGGAGTGCCCCATGTCAATTAGGAGTGCCCCATGTCAATGAGGATTGCCCCTGTCATTGAGGGGTGCCCACTGTCCACGAGGAGTGCCCCCTGTCGATTAAGGGTGCCCCCTGTCAATTAGGAGTGCCCCCTTTCAATTTGGAGTGCCCCCTTTCAATCAGGAGTGCCACTTGTGAATTAGGAGCTCGTCGTATCAATTCGGAGTGGCCCTAGTCAATTCGGTGTGACCCCGTTCAATTAGTAGTGCCCCCCGTCAATGAGAAGTGTCCCGTGTCAATTAGCAGTGCCCCCTGTTAGTCCGGATTGCCCCCTGTCAATCAGGAATGCCCCCTGTCAATGAGGAGTATCCCCGTTCAATGACGAGTGCCCATGTCAATGAGGAGTGCCCCATGCCAATGAGGAGTGCCCCTGTCGATGAGGAGTGCCCGCTGTCAATTAGGAGTACCCCCTGTCAATGAGGAGTGCCCACTGTCATTTAGGAGTGCCCCCTGTCAATTAGGGGTGCCCCTCTCAGGTAGGAGTAACCCCTTTCAATTAGGAGATCCCCCTGTTAGTTGGGAGTGCTCCGTGTCAATTAGGAGTGAGCCCTGCCAATTCGGAGTGAGCCCTGCCCTCGGAGTCCCTCCTGTCAATTAGGAGAGCCCGCTCTAAATCCGTGCCTCCTGTCAATGAAGAATGCCCCCTGTAAATGAGGAATGCCCCATGTCATTTAGGAGTGCCCCATGTCAATTAGGAGTGCCCCATGTCAATGAGTGCCCGCTGCCAATGAGGATTGCCCTCTGTCAATAAGGAGGGCCCCCTGTCAATAAGGAGTTGCACTGTCAATGAGGAGTGCCCCCAGTCAATGAGGAATGCCGCATATCAATTAGGAGTGCCCCATGTGAATTATGAGTGTCCCATGCTAATAAGGAGTGCCCCCTATCAATGAGGAGTGTCCGCTGTCATTGAGTAGTGTCCCCCGACAATTAGGAGTGCCCCCTGCCAAGGAGGAGAGCCCCCTGTCAATTTGGAGGCCGCTGTCAATGAGGAGGTCCCCTTCCCGTCAATGAGGAGTGCCCCCACCACGTCAATGAGGAGTGCCCCACCGTCAATGAGGAGTGACCCACCATCAATGAGGAGTGCCCCCTCGCAATGAGGAGTGCTCACTGTCACCTAGGAGTGACCCCTGTCAATTAGGAATGCACCCTGTCGATGAAAAGTGCCCCCCTGACAAGGAGGAGTGTCCACTGTCAATTAGGACGTCCCTGTCAATGAGGAGTGCCCCCTGTTAATGAGGAGTGCCCCCTACCAATGAGTCGTGTCCTCTTTCAATGAGGAGTTCCCACTGTCCATGAGCAGAGCCCCTGTCGTTTAGGAGTGCCCCCTGTCCATTAGGAGTCTCGACTGTAAATCTGGACTGCCCCCTTGCAATTAGGATTGCCCGTTGTCAACTAGGAACTCCCCCTATAAATTATGAGAGCCCCCAACCAATTTGAAGTGACCCCTGCCAGTTAGTAGTGCCCCCCATGAATGCGTAGAGTCCCGGTTAAATTAGGAGTCACTCCTGTCAAATAGGAATTCCCCTCTCAATCCGGAGTGCCCCATGTCAATGAGGAATGCCCCATGTCAATGAGCATTGCCCCATGTCAATGAGGATTGCCTCCTTTCAATGAGGAGTGCCCCCTGTCAATGAGGAGTGCCCCATGTCAATGAGGATTGTCCCCTGTCAATGAGGAGTGCCCGCTGTCCATGAGGAGTGCCCCTTGTCAATTAGGAGTCCCCCTGTCAATCAGGAGTGCCCCCTGTCAATGAGGAATGCCCCATGTCAATTAGGGGTGCCCCATGTCAATTAGGAGTGTCCCACGTCAATTGTGATTGCCCCCTGCCAATTAGGAGTAACCCCTGGCAATTAGGAGCGCCTCCTGTCATTGAGGAGTGCTCCCCTGTCACTATGGAGTGTCCGATGCAAATGAGGAGTGCCCCTGTCAATGAGGAGTTCCCCACCGTCAATGAGGAGTGCCACACCATCCATGAGGAGAGCCCCACCATCAATGCGCAGTGCCCCTGTCAATGAGGAGTGGCCCCTGTCAATGAGGAGTGGCCCCCATCACCTGGGATTGGTCCCTGTAAATTAGGAGTGCCCCCTGTCAATGAGAGGTGTACACTGTCAATTAGAAGAGCCCCTATCAAAGAGGAGTGCCCCCTGTCAATTGGGAGTGTCCCCTGCCAATTAGCAGTGCCCCATGTCAATTAGGAGAACCTCTTTTCAGTTAGGAGTGCCCCTTGTCAATTAGGAGCTCCCCCTGTCAGTCAGGAGTGTCCCCTGTCAATTAGGAGTGACACCTGTCAATTAGCTGTGCCGCACTGTCAATGAGGAGTGTCCACTGTCTATGAGGAGTGCCCCCCTGTCATTGAGGAGTGCTCCCTGTCAATGTGGAATGGCCCGTGTTAATGATGATTGCCCCCTGTCAATGATGAGTGCCCCCTGTCAATGAGGAGTTACCCCTGTCAGCTAGGAGTGACCCCTGTCAATTTGGAGTGCCCCCCTGTGAATTAGGTGTGCCCCCTGTCAATGAGGAGTGCACCCTGCCAATGAGGAGTGCACCCTGCCAATGAGGAGTGCCCCCTGTCAATGACGAGTGCACCCGACCAATGAGGAGTGCCCCCTGTCAATGAGCAGTGACCCCTTTCAATGAGGAGAGTCCCCTGTCAATGAGGAGTGCCCCCCTTTCAATGAGGACTGCCCATTGTCAATTCGGAGTGCCCCTTGTCAGTTAGGAGCTCTCCCTGTCTGTTAGAGTGCCCCCTGTCAAATAGGAGTGCCCCCTGTCATTTTGGATTGCCCCCTGCCAATTAGGAGTGACCCCTGACAATTAGGAGAACCCGCGATGAACATGGAGATCCGCCTGTCAATTTGGAGTTCCACCTGTCCATTTGGACTATCCCCTGTCAATTAGTCGTGTCCCCAGTCAATTAGGACTGCCCCCTGCCAATTACGAGTGCCCCATGCTAATGATGAGTGCCCCCTGCCAATGATGAGTGCCCCGTCTCAATTATGAGTCACTCATATCAATTGGAGTCCCCCTGTCAATTCGCAGGCTCCTGCCAATGAGGAGTGTCCCCTGTCAATGAGGAGTGCCCCCTGTCAATGCGCACTGTCCCCTTTCAATGAGGTGTGCTGCCTGTCAATGAGAAGTGCCCCCTGTCAATTAGGTCGGCACCCCTTCAATTAGGATAGCGCCTTGTCAATTTTGAGCACCCCCTATCAAAGAGGAGTGGCACCTATCAATTAGGAGTGATCAATGGCAATTTGGAGAGCCCCCTGTCAATGAAGACTTCACCCTGTCAATGTGGAGTGCCCCACCGTCAATGAAGAGTGACCCCCCCGTGAATGAGTAGTGCCCGCCCCGTCAATGAGGATTCCCCCCACGTCAATGAGGAGTGCCCCCTGTCAATTAGGTCAGCCCCCTGTCAATTAGGATAGCGCCTTGTCAATTTGGAGCTCCCCCTGTCAATTAGGACTGGCACCTACCAATTAGGAGTGTTCCCTGTCAATGAGGAGTGCCGCCTGTCAATGAGGAGTGCCCCCTGTCAATGAGGAGTGCTACCTGTCAATAAGGAGTGCCCCCTGTCAATGAGGAGTGCTCCCTGTCAATGAGGAGTGCCCCACCGTCAATGAGGAGTGGCCCCCACGTGAATGAGTAGTGCCCGCCCTATCAATGAAGATTCCGTCCACGTCAATGAGCAGTCCCCCCCCCCCCCCCCGTCAATGAGGAGTGCCCACTGTCCACGAGGAGTGCCCCCTGTCTATTAGGGATGCCCCCTGTCAATTAGGAGTGCACCCTTTCAATTTGGAGTGCCCCCTTTCAATCAGGAGTGCCACTTGTGAATTAGGAGCTCGCCGTATCAATTCGGAGTGGCCCCAGTCAATTCGGTGTGACCCCGTTCAATTAGTAGTGCCCCCCGTCAATGAGTAGTATCCCGTGTCAATTAGCAGTGCTCCCTGTTAATGAAGAGTGCCCCCTGTCAGTCCGGATTGCCCGCTGTCAATCAGGAATGCCCCCTGTCAATGAGGAGTATCCCCGTTCAATGACGAGTGCCCATGTCAATGAGGAGTGCCCCATGCCAATGAGGAGTGCCCCTGTCGATGAGGAGTGCCCGCTGTCAATTAGGAGTACCCCCTGTCAATGAGGAATGCCCACTGTCATTTAGGAGTGCCCCTTGTCAATTAGGGGTGCCCCCTCTCAGGTAGGTGTAACCCCTTTCAATTAGGAGATCCCCCTGTCAGTTGGGAGTGCTCCGTGTCAATTAGGAGTGAGCCCTGCCAATTCGGAGTCCCTCCTGTCAATTAGGAGAGCCCGCTCTAAATCCGTGCCTCCTGTCAATGAAGAATGCCCCCTGTCAATGAGAAATGCCCCATGTCATTTAGGAGTGACCCCTGACAATTAGGAGAACCCGCGATGAACATGGAGATCCGCCTGTCAATTTGGAGTTCCACCTGTCCATTTGGACTATCCCCTGTCAATTAGTCGTGTCCCCAGTCAATTAGGACTGCCCCCTGCCAATTACGAGTGCCCCATGCTAATGATGAGTGCCCCCTGCCAATGATGAGTGCCCCGTGTCAATTATGAGTCACTCATATCAATTGGAGTCCCCCTGTCAATTCGCAGGCTCCTGCCAATGAGGAGTGTCCCCTGTCAATGAGGAGTGCCCCCTGTCAATGCGCACTGTCCCCTTTCAATGAGGTGTGCTGCCTGTCAATGAGAAGTGCCCGCTGTCAATTAGGTCGGCACCCCGTCAATTAGGATAGCGCCTTGTCAATTTTGAGCACCCCCTATCAATGAGGAGTGGCACCTATCAATTAGGAGTGATCAATGGCAATTTGGAGAGCCCCCTGTCAATGAAGACTTCACCCTGTCAATGTGGAGTGCCCCACCGTCAATGAGGAGTGACCCCCCCGTGAATGAGTAGTGCCCGTCCCGTCAATGAGGATTCCCCCCACGTCAATGAGGAGTGCCCCCTGTCAATTAGGTCAGCCCCCTGTCAATTAGGATAGCGCCTTGTCAATTTGGAGCTCCCCCTGTCAATTAGGACTGGCACCTACCAATTAGGAGTGTCCCCTGTCAATGAGGAGTGCCGCCTGTCAATGAGGAGTGCCCCCTGTCAATGAGGAGTGCTACCTGTCAATAAGGAGTGCCCCCTGTCAATGAGGAGTGCTCCCTGTCAATGAGGAGTGCCCCACCGTCAATGAGGAGTGGCCCCCACGTGAATGAGTAGTGCTCGCCCTATCAATGAAGATTCCGTCCACGTCAATGAGCAGTCCCCCCCCACGTCAATGAGGTGTGCCCCAACGTCAATGAGGAGTGCCGCACCATCCATGAGGCGAGCCCGACCATTAATGCGGAGTGCGCCTGTGAAAGAGGAGTGCCCCCTGTCAATGAGGAGTGCCCCCTGTCGATTAGGAGTACCCCCTGTCAATTAGGATTGCCCCCTGTCCACGAGGAGTGCCCACTGTCGATTAGGGGTGTACACTGTCAATTAGAAGAGCCCCTATCAAAGAGGAGTGCCCCCTGTCAATTGGGAGTGACCCCTGTCAATTAGCAGTGCCCCATGTCAATTAGGAGAACCTCCTTTCAGTTAGGAGTGCCCCTTGTCAATTAGGAGCTCCCCCTGTCAGTCAGGAGTGTCCCCTGTCAATTAGGAGTGACACCGGTCAATTACCTGTGCCCCACTGTCAATGAGGAGTGTCCACTGTCTATGAGGAGTGCCCCCCTGTCATTGAGGAGTGCCCCCTGTCAATGTGGAATGGCCCCTGTTAATGATGATTGCCCCCTGTCAATGATGAGTGCCCCCTGTCAATGAGGAGTTACCCCTGTCAGCTAGTAGTGACCCCTGTCAATTAGGAGTGCCCCCCTGTGAATTAGGTGCGCCCCCTGTCAATGAGGAGTGCCCCCTGTCAATGAGGAGTGCCCCATGTCAATTAGGAGTGCCCCATGTCAATTAGGAGTGCCCCATGTCAATGAGGATTGCCCCCTGTCAATGAGGAGTGCCCACTGTCCACGAGGAGTGCCCTCTGTCTATTAGGGATGCCCCCTGTCAATTAGGAGTGCACCCTTTCAATTTGGAGTGCCCCCTTTCAATCAGGAGTGCCACTTGTGAATTAGGAGCTCGCCGTATCATTCGGAGTGGCCCCAGTCAATTCGGTGTGACCCCGTTCAATTAGTAGTGCCCCCCGTCAATGTGTAGTGTCCCGTGTCAATTAGCAGTGCCCCCTGTTAATGAAGAGTGCCCCCTGTCAGTCCGGATTGCCCGCTGTCAATCAGGAATGCCCCCTGTCAATGAGGAGTATCCCCGTTCAATGACGAGTGCCCATGTCAATGAGGAGTGCCCCATGCCAATGAGGAGTGCCCCTGTCGATGAGGAGTGCCCGCTGTCAATTAGGAGTAGCCCCTGTCAATGAGGAATGCCCACTGTCATTTAGGAGTGCCCCTTGTCAATTAGGGGTGCCCCCTCTCAGGTAGGTGTAACCCCTTTCAATTAGGAGATCCCCCTGTCAGTTGGGAGTGCTCCGTGTCAATTAGGAGTGAGCCCTGCCAATTCGGAGTCCCTCCTGTCAATTAGGAGAGCCCGCTCTAAATCCGTGCCTCCTGTCAATGAAGAATGCCCCCTGTCAATGAGAAATGCCCCATGTCATTTAGGAGTGCCCCATGTCAATTAGGAGTGCCCCATGTCAATGAATGCCCGCTGCCAATGAGGATTGCCCTCTGTCAATAAGGAGGGCCCCCTGTCAATAAGGAGTTGCACTGTCAATTAGGAGTACCCCCTGTCAATGAGGAATGCCGCATATCAATTAGGAGTGCCCCATGTGAATTAGGAGTGTCCCATGCTAATAAGGAGTGCCCCCTATCAATGAGGAGTGTCCGCTGTCATTGAGCAGTGTCCCCCGACAATTAGGAGTGCCCCCTGCCAAGGAGGAGAGCCCTCTGTCAATTTGGAGGCCGCTGTCAATGAGGAGGTCCCCTTCCCGTCAATGAAGAGTGCCCCCACCACGTCAATGAGGATTGCCCCACCGTCAATGAGGAGTAACCCACCATCAATGAGGAGTGCCCCCTCGCAATGAGGAGTGCCCACTGTCACCTAGGAGTGACCCCTGTCAATTAGGAATGCACCCTGTCGATGAAAAGTGCCCCCCTGACAAGTAGGAGTGTCCACTGTCAATTAGGAGTGCCCCCTGTCAATTAGGAAGTCCCTGTCAATGAGGAGTGCCCCCTGTTAATGAGGAGTGCCCCCTACCAATGAGTCGTGCCCTCTGTCAATGAGGAGTTCCCACTGTCCATGAGGAGAGTCCCTGTCGTTTAGGAGTGCCCCATGTCCATTGGGAGTCTCGACTGTAAATCTGGACTGCCCCCTTGCAATTAGGATTGCCCGTTGTCAACTAGGAGCTCCCCCTATAAATTATGAGAGCCCCCTACCAATTAGAAGTGACCCCTGCCAGTTAGAAGTGCCCCCCATCAATGAGTAGAGTCCCGGGTCAATTAGGAGTCACTCCTGTCATATAGGAATTCCCCTCTCAATCCGGAGTGCCCCATGTCAATGAGGAATGCCCCATGTCAATGAGCATTGCCCCATGTCAATGAGGATTGCCCCCTGTCAATGAGGAGTGCCCCCTGTCAATGAGGAGTGCCCCATGTCAATGAGGATTGCCCCCTGTCAATGAGGAGTGCCCGCTGTCCATGAGGAGTGCCCCTTGTCAATTAGGAGTCCCCCTGTCAATCAGGCGTGCCCCCTGTCAATGAGGAATGCCCCATGTCAATTAGGGGTGCCCCATATCAATTAGGAGTGGCCCATGTCAATTGCGATTGCCCCCTGCCAATTAGGAGGGACCCCTGGCAATTAGGAGCGCCTCTTGTCATTGAGGAGTGCTCCCCTGTCACTGAGGAGTGACCTATGCAAATGAGGAGTGCCCCTGTCAATGAGGAGTTCCCCACCGTCAATGAGGAGTGCCACACCATCCATGAGGAGAGCCCAACATCAATGCGCAGTGCCCCTGACAATGAGGAGTGGCCCCCGTCACCTGGGATTGATCCCTGTAAATTAGGAGTGCCCCCTGTCAATGAGGGGTGTACACTGTCAATTAGAAGAGCCCCTATCAAAGAGGAGTGCCCCCTGTCAATTGGGAGTGACCCCTGTCAATTAGCAGTGCCCCATGTCAATTAGGAGAACCTCCTTTCAGTTAGGAGTGCCCCTTGTCAATTAGGAGCTCCCGCTGTCAGTCAGGAGTGTCCCCTGTCAATTAGGAGTGACACCGATCAATTACCTGTGCCCCACTGTCAATGAGGAGTGTCCACTGTCTATGAGGAGTGCCCCCCTGTCATTGAGGAGTGCCCCCTGTCAATGTGGAATGGCCCCTGTTAATAATGATTGCCCCATGTCAATGAGGAGTTACCCCTGTCAGCTAGGAGTGACCCCTGTCAATTAGGAGTGCCCCCCTGTGAATTAGGTGTGCCCCCTGTCAATGAGGAGTGCACCCTGCCAATGAGGCGTTCCCCCTGTCATGAGGAGTGCCCCCTGTCAATGAGGAGTGCACCCTGCCAATGAGGAGTGCCCCCTGTCAATGAGGAGTGCACCCGACCAATGAGGAGTGCCCCCTGTCAATGAGCAGTGACCCCTTTCAATGAGGAGAGTCCCCTTTCAATGAGGACTGCCCATTGCCAATTCGGAGTGCCCCTTGTCAGTTAGGAGCTCTCCCTGTCTGTTAGAGTGCCCCCTGTCAAATAGGAGTGCCCCCTGTCATTTTGGATTGCCCCCTGCCAATTAGGAGTGACCCCTGACAATAAGGAGAACCCGCGATGAACTTGGAGATCCGCCTGTCAATTTGGATTTCCACCTGTCCATTTGGACTATCCCCAGTCAATTAGGACTGCCCCCTGCCAATTACGAGTGCCCCATGCTAATGATGAGTGCCCCCTGCCAATGATGAGGGCCCCGTGTCAATTATGAGTCACTCATATCAATTGGAGTCCCCCTGTCAATTCGCAGGCTCCTGTCAATGAGGAGTGTCCCCTGTCAATGAGGAGTGCCCCCTGTCAATGCGCACTGTCCCCTTTCAATGAGGTGTGCTGCCTGTCAATGAGAAGTGCCCCCTGTCAATTAGGTCTGCACCCTGTCAATTAGGAAAGCGCCTTGTCAATTTGGAGCTCCCTCTGTCAATGAGGAGTGGCACCTATCAATTAGGAGTGATCCATGGCAATTTGGAGAGCCCCCTGTCAATTAAGACTTCACCCTGTCAATGTGGAGTGCCCCACCGTCATTGAGGAGTGACCCCCCCGTGAATGAATAGTGCCCGCACCGTCAATGAGGATTCCCCCACGTCAATGAGGAGTGCCCCCTGTCAATTAGGTCAGCCCCCTGTCAATTAGGATAGCGCCTTGTCAATTTGGAGCTCCCCCTGTCAATTAGGACTGGCACCTATCAATTAGGAGTGCCCCCTGTCAATGAGGAGTGCCCCCTGTCAATGAGGAGTGCCCCCTGTCAATGAGGAGTGCTACCTGTCAATACGGAGTGCCCCCTGTCAATGAGGAGTGCTCCCTGTCAATGAGGAGTGCCCCACCGTCAATGAGGAGTGACCCCCACGTGAATGAGTAGTGCCCGCCCTATCAATGAAGATTCCGTCCACGTCAATGAGCAGTCCCCCCCGCCCCCGTCAATGAGGTGTGCCCCAACGTCAATGAGGAGTGCCGCACCATCCATGAAGAGAGCCCGACCATTAATGCGGAGTGCCCCTGTGAAATAGGAGTGCCCCCTGTCAATGAGGAGTGCCCCCTGTCGATTAGGAGTACCCCCTGTCAATTAGGATTGCCCCCTGTCAATGAGTGGCGCCCCCTTTCAATAGGAGTGCCCCCTGTCAATAAGGAGTGCCACTGTCAATGACGAGTGCCCCCTGTTAATGAGAAATGCCCCGTATCAGTTAGGAGTGCCCCATGTCAATTAGGAGTCCCCCATGCTAATGAGGAGTGCCCCCTGTCAATGATGCTTTCCCCCTGTCATTGAGTAGTGTCCCCCGACCATTGGGACTGTCCACTGTCAATGAGGCGTGGCACCAACAATTAGGAGTCACCCCTTACCATTAGTAGTGCCTCCTGTCAATGAGTAGTGTCCCGTGTCAATTAGGAGTGCCCCCTGTCAATCAGGAGTGCCCCCTGCTCCCTGTCAATAAGGAATGCCCCATGTCAATTAGGAGTGCCCCATGTCAATTAGGAGTCCCCCATGTCAACGAGGAGGATCTCCTAATTGACAAGGGGCACTCCTAGTTGAAAGGGGTTAGTCCCACTTGACAGGGGGCGCTCTTAATTGACAGAGGGCACTCCTCATTGACAGTGGAAACTCCTCATTGACAGGGGCACTCCTCATTGGCATGGGGCACTCCTCATTGGCATGGGGCACTCCTCATTGACAGGGGGCATTCCTCAGTGACAGGGGGCACTCCTAATTGACAGGGGGCACGCCTCATTGACAGGGGGCACTCCTAATTAACACGGGACACTACTCATTGACGGGGGCACTATTAATTGAAAGGAGCCACTCCGAATTGACCTGGGCCACTCCTCATTTGCGAAACATTCTCCCGAAAGGCAATGCCGCTTGAAGCACCATGGTGCATGCTTAACTTTTTAAAAAGTTTTTTTTTCAGTTTTTAATTAATATCCCCCGGTCAGTTAGGAGTGTTCCGTCTCAATTAGTAATTCGCCCCACCAATTAGGGGTGACCCCTGCCAATTAGGAGTGACCCCTGACAATTAGGAGTGCCCCCTGTCAATGAGGAGTGCCCCTGTCAATGAGCAGTGTCCCCTGTCAATGCGGAGTATCCCCTATCAATGAGTAGTGCCCTCTAATAATGACGAGTGCCCACTGTCCATGAGGAATGTCCCCTGTCAATTAAGAGTCTCCACTTATCAATTTGGAGTGCCCACATCCAATTAGGTGTGTCCTGTGTCAATCAGGAAGTCCCCCTGTCAATTAGGAGTGGCCCCGGTCAATAAGGAGTGACCCCTTTCAATTAGTGGTGCTCCCGCGTCAATAAGGAGTGTCCCACGTCAATCGGAAGTGCCCCCTGACAATAAGGAGTGCCCCCTGTAAATCAGGAGTGCCCCCTCTCAATGAGGAGTCCCCGCTGTAAATGAGGAGTGCCGCCCCGGCAATCAGCAGTGTCCCCTGTCAATTAGGACTCTCCCCTGTGTTTTAGGAGTGCTCCCTTTCAATTTGGAGTGTCCCTTGTCAAGTGGAAGCTCCCCCTGTCAATTCAGCCCGGCCCCGGTCAATTAGGAGTGACCCCTTTCAATTTGGAGTGCCCCCTGTCAATGAGGAGGGCCCGCTGTCAATTAGGAGTGCCACTGTCAATGAGGAGTGCCGCCTATCAACGTGGAATGCCCCATATCAATTAGGAGTGCCCCATGTCAATTATGAGTTCCCCATGCTAATGAGGAGTGCCCCCCGTCTATGAGGACTGCCCCCTGTCATTGAGTAGTATCCCCCGACAATTACGAGTGCCCCCTGTCAATAAGGAGTGTCCCCTGTCAATTTTGAGGCCCCTGTCAATGAGGAGTTCCACTTGTCAATGAGGAGGGCCCCGCCATCAATGAGGAGTGCCTCCCCTCGTCAATGAGGAGTGCCCCCTCCGTCAAAGAGGAGTACCCCCTCTCAATGAGGCGTGCCCCCTGTCACCTAGGAGTGACCCCAGTCAATTTGGAGTGCCCACTGTCAATTCGGAGTGCCCCCTGTCAATGAGGAATCCTCTGTCAATGAGGAGTTGCCCTTGACAATTAGGAGTGCCTCGTTTCAATGAGGAATGCCCGTTGTCAATTAGTTGCTCGCCCTCTGAATTAGGAGCGGCCCATGTCAATTAGGAGAGCCCCCTGCCAATAAGGAGCGTCCCCTGTCAATTCAGCTTGGCCCCGGTCAAATAGCAGTCAATAAGGAGTGCCCCTTTCAACGAGGAATGGCCCATGTCAATTAGGACTGCACATTTCAATTAGGAGTGCCCCATGTCAATGTGGAGTGCCCCCTGTCAATGCGGAGTGACCCCTGTCAATGAGTAGTGTCCCCCGACAACTAGGAATGCCGCCTGTCAATTAGGAGTGCCCCCTGTCAATTAGGAGGCCCCTGTCAATGAGTAGTTCCCCTTGTCAAGGAGGTGTGCCTCCCGTCAATGAGGAGTGCCCCCCCCCCCGTCAATGAGGAGTGCACCACCGTAAATGAGGACTGCCCCACCGTCATTGAGGAGTGCCCCACCGTCAATGAGGAGTTCCCCCTGTCAATGAGGAGTGCCCACTGTCAATGAGGTGTGCCTCCTGTCAATGAGTAGTGCCCCATGTCAATGAGGAGTGCCCACTGTCCATGAGAAATGCCCCCTGTCGATCAGGAGTGCCCCCTGTCAATTAGGAGTCATCCCTGTCAATTTGGAGTGCCCCCTTTCAATTTGGAGTGCCCCTTGTCAATTGGGAGCTCTCCCTGTAAACTCGATTGGCCCCTGTCAATTAGGATCACCCCCTGTCAATTAGGAGTACCCCATGTCAATTAGGAGTGCGCCATGTCCATTAGGATTGCCCCATGTCAATGAGGTGTGCGCCCTGACAATTAGGAGTCTCCCCTGTCAATTAGGTGTGCAGCCATACAATTAGGAGAGCCCCTTGTCAATTCGGAGCTCCACCTGTAAACTAGGTTTGGCCACTGTCAATTAGGAGTGGCCCCTGTCACTTAGGAGTGACCCCTGTCAATTAGTAGTGCCCCCCATCAATGAATAGTGTCCTGTGCCAATTAGGAGTACCCCTTTTCAATTAGGAGTGCCCATTCTCATTTTGATGCTCCCACTGGCAATTCGGAGTGGCCCCTGCCAATTGGAGTGCCCCCTGTAAATTGGAGTGCCCCTGTCAATTGGACTGCCCCTGTGAATACGGAGTGCCCCCTGTCAATAAGGATTGCCCCCTGTCAATTAGGAGTGCCCCATGTCAATTAGGAGTGCCCCATGTCAATTAGGAGTGCCCCATGTCAATGAGGATTGCCCCTGTCAATGAGGAGTGCCCCCTGTCGATTAGGGGTGCCCCCTGTCAATTAGGAGTGCACCCTTTCAATTTGGAGTGCCCCCTTTCAATCAGGAGTGCCACTTGTGAATTAGGAGCTCGCCGTATCAATTCGGAGTGGCCCCAGTCAATTCGGTGTGACCCCGTTCAATTAGTAGTGCCCCCCGTCAATGAGTAGTGTCCCGTGTCAATTAGCAGTGCTCCCTGTTAATGAAGAGTGCCCCCTGTCAGTCCGGATTGCCCGCTGTCAATCAGGAATGCCCCCTGTCAATGAGGAGTATCCCCGTTCAATGACGAGTGCCCGCTGTCAACTAGGAGTACCCCCTGTCAATGAGGAGTGCCCACTGTCATTTAGGAGTGCCCCCTGTCAATTAGGGGTGCCCCCTCTCAGGTAGGAGTAACCCCTTTCAATTAGGAGATCCCCCTGTCAGTTGGGAGTGCTCCGTGTCAATTAGGAGTGAGCCCTGCCAATTAGGAGTGAGATCTGCCAATTAGGAGACCCTCCTGTCAATTAGGAGAGCCCGCTCTAAATCCGGGCCTCCTGTCAATGAAGAATGCCCCCTGTCAATGAGGAATGCCCCATGTCATTTAGGAGTGCCCCATGTCAATTAGGAGTGCCCCATGTCAATGAGTGCCCGCTGCCAATGAGGATTGCCCTCTGTCAATAAGGAGGGCCCCCGTCAATAAGGAGTTGCACTGTCAATGAGGAGTGCTCCCTGTCAATGAGGAATGCCGCATATCAATTAGGAGTGCCCCATGTGAATTAGGAGTGTCCCATGCTAATAAGGAGTGCCCCCTATCAATGAGGAGTGTCCGCTGTCATTGAGCAGTGTCCCCCGACAATTAGGAGTGCCCCCTGCCAAGGAGGAGAGCCCCCTGTCAATTTGGAGGCCGCTGGCAATGAGGAGGTCCCCTTCACGTCAATGAGTACTGCCCCCACCCCGTCAATGAGGAGTGCCCCACCGTCAATGAGGAGTGACCCACAGTCAATGAGGAGTGCCCCCTCGCAATGAGGAGTGCCCCCTGTCACCTAGGAGTGACCCCTGTCAATTAGGAATGCACCCTGTCAATTAAGAGTGCCCCCCTGACAAGGAGGAGTGTCCACTGTCAATTAGGAGATTTTCCTGTCAATTAGGAGGTCACTGTCAATGAGGAGTGCCCCCTGTTAATGAGGGGTGCCCCCTACCAATGAGTAGTGCCCTCTGTCAATGAGGAGTGCCCACTGTCCATGAGGAGTGCCCCTATCGTTTAGGAGTGCTCCCTGTCAATTAGGAGTCTCGACTGTAAATCTGGACTGCCCCCTTGCAATTAGGAGTGCCCCTTGTTATCTAGGAGCTCGCCCTATAAATTATGAGATCCCCCTACCAATTAGAAGTGACCCCTGCCAGTTAGTAGTGCCCACCCCACCAATGAGTAGAGTCCCGGTTCAACTAGGAATCCCTCCTGTCAAATAGGAATTCCCCTCTCAATCCGGAGTGCCCCATGTCAATGAGGAATGCCCCATGTCAATGAGGAATGCCCCCTGTTAATGAGGAGTGCCCCCTACCAATGAGTAGTGCCCTCTGTCAATGAGGAGTGCCCACTGTCCATGAGGAGTGCCCCTATCGTTTAGGAGTGCTCCCTGTCAATTAGGAGTCTCGAATGTAAATCTGGACTGCCCCCTTGCAATTAGGAGTGCCCCTTGTCATCTAGGAGCTCCCCCTATAAATTATGAGATCCCCCTACCAATTAGAAGTGACCCCTGCCAGTTAGTAGTGCCCACCCCACCAATGTGTAGAGTCCCGGTTCAACTAGGAATCCCTCCTGTCAAATAGGAATTCCCCT